>NC_058189.1:69153814-70353814 GCF_907165205.1 Coccinella septempunctata
TGAGGAAAATTTCCTTTATCAACGAATACTGAGATTTAATCGAATATTTAACTAACCCATCTCTGTTACAAACTTCGGTTTTGCTAATGTACGTACTGACATTCATGTGAAATATACAGCAAAGTCTACCAACAACATCCAGTTATTTCCCATTCCTGACAACTTATTTATCCAACTTTTCCAAGATACGTTGACGCGCGTCCAAAAAGCGCATTCAAAGTTGATCCGAAATGTTTAGAAGTCTCGCAAAACTTTACTGGTGGATTGAGTATTCTTGCCGTAAAGTACAATCACTCTATTCGTCGAATACACGGGCAATTTCCTCACTGCACGTCTCCGGTTGTCGTTTGTATTTGCCGATATGTTTTCCGACAAGCTCGGTGCGCGTCCAATAATTCTCTGGAGGAAAGATATTGAAGTCCGCCTGTTTCCTCAATAGCAATAGAAGTCGAATAGGAGAAGATATAAAAGTCCTGTGCATTCAGACTGTATGCTCTTCCTGTTTTCTCTAAACAAATTGACATGTCCTATTCGGGAATACGAATTTGTTGGGGTTTTAATAGGAGTGTGTGGAAAATTTGCATCCTTCACAAACAAACCATCTATATACTAAGTGACGCAGAAAACAGGACCCCCAGTTATAATGAATTTATCAGAAAGGAGTTCTAGGAATATATTTGTTCAAGTCATGATGTATACAATATGCAGGGAGTATTTGAAGGCGAGGCTTTTATTCAACAGAAGGTGGAACTGGTCAAAATGAAGCGTTTCACCAAAAATCACCTATACAGAACTTTCACAATGACAAAGTTGCAAAAAAAATTGAAAATGATTGCTGAAATAGATCCTAATACGACCCTAGACCGTTTGTTAGATGAATTATCTCAAAGCAGTGGGAAAAAACTTATCTCCTGATTCGGCCATGTGGTTTCGTTTAGGATATTGGCTTGTTCGATATTTACGTGGTAATCAAAATGGAAACTTAGGACTGCCGAATTGTTCTCATTATTTTTTAGTAACTTACACTATTTTATGAAATGGCTCATTTCGATACCACCTGACAGAAGAGCCTTAGGACACAAGTGTAAAAAATAGAATAATACTTCAAAATCTCACCAATAAAATTCGTCTAAATTATTCACGAATTTTTTCACAGTGGACATCACAATCTTCTTGTTCGAACATTCCAACTATCGTCATAAAAATGGGATGAAATGGGGAAACATCATAGCACTTTTTCAACATAACTAACATAGGCACTTTCAAGAAACTGCTTCGATTTTCTACATTTTTTTTTACCCTAAATTGCACGATACAACAATTATGATTCTCTCAAAAGTGACCTGATGCATCGAATCCGATTATCTTGGTACTGAACCATTCATTGTCCAGCCATTTGTTTATGTTTTGTTTCGTTTTTGCGATGCTGGAGTCACCTTCCACAGTCCCATACTTAAAATTCAATGAAATTCTGTCGAACATCTAGGGGTTGTATGTCAGCAATCTTGGATATTTTTGGCTAAATTACTTATTTTGATGAGTTTTACCTTCTGTTAAAAAAAAACTCTCACCTTGGAAAACACCCTTTTGATACAGAGCAATACAATTTTTGACATCAAAAAATAATTATAGCATGTGTATAAGATGTAGTTTCAACAGAGGTTAGCGTAACGGGGTACCATACAATTTTGCGAATGATACAAGATCTTGGAGAAAAACCCCAGTAAAAAACCATTTCTCCCCGTGAGTGAAGTGGATTGTAAGAGATGAAACTGTTAACAAAATAGACTGAAATATTTCATATTGAAGGGCATTTCGCACTGCAAAAATTGAACCTTTCCTCGAGAAAAAAAGATCCATAAACTCTTCTCCAAGTTACCAGTAAATTTTATCAGAAATAAAACAAACAAAAGCAGAAAAATGTGAGATTATAAATAACGTTCTATATGTCAGATTGACCTAAAATTCAGAACCTTATTCAAAAAAGATTCTGAAACTACATGAATAGCTCTAAAACAATTTTGAAATTTATAAATGGGGCAATGATTAAGCAAATGGTTTATGGTTTCTTCTGGTTCCCCGCATTCACAACTAATGCTTCCATAGGAAAACCATACTATTGCAACTTTCGTGACCTGTTCTTATACGATTCAGAATATATACACCATATTTTCTTGGGACTCTATTCGATGGATCAGAAACCAATTTTTGGTTGAAAATAGTGCATGTATTCCATTCAAACTGCCAAATGTCCTTATCCCTTACTTACATTCGAATCAAGGAAAGAGTTGGACGGATATTATGATTTTATCACTAGCATTTCATAGTCCGATTCATACCCATTCGAAAAAAAAACTTTTGTTATATTTATTATTTCCTTATTGATGTGGAACCATTAAGAAATTCCAGGAGGGTTCGATGATATTGGCGCCAATTATTTAATGCTACTCACATATGTAAAGGAGTGGTCTCCAGCATTCTATCAGACTTATAAATAAAGCAATGTGTATCGTGAAAACACTGAACAGGTTGTTGTTAAATGTCAATGCTCTACAAAGGGACCTTGGGGCGTCGTTATCTTGACATTGAGGATTCACGAAAAAATCCACATAACCAGAAAATAGTTCGATTTAAAGCCAACTGGTTCACGCCTATAGCGATGCACCAAAGAACCCTGAATGGATTTAAAACTTCGAATCCCAAAAAGTGTGGGTAATGCCACATGCCACTACCGCATTTTTTGCGGTAATGTTTGAGGAAATATGGACTGTATGTTTGGACAAACCTTACCACAGTGATACAGGAAATATTTTGTCGATTCTCGAAATACTGAAGCTCTGTTTGAAATTTGAAGCGTGTTCCCTAGAAGCTATGTGACGAATAAGAGTATTTCTTATACGAGAATCACTGAATTTGGTACACAGGAGTTTCATGGTATGCGAAATCTCATAGTGCTACCTATTTAAGCGATGGAACTCTTCATAAGACACTTTTTACCAGGCCACAATGTATTTGACATTGTGACCCAGTAAAAAGTTCATCGCCAAATAATAATAGGCACTATGAAATTTCGCAAATCCTGTCCCCCTTTTCGTATGACCGGATTCTGAGATTAAGGAAATAGACTATTTTCAGGGTTGCAAAATTCAAGAGGCTTGTACTCCGAAAGAGAGTGCCTCGTAGACTGGAAGGATTTGAAAATATATCTTTTTTGATCCAAGAGTAAAAATGAATTGGAAATAGTGACAATTTTCGATCAAGTTCTGCACAATAATTATGATGCAAGCAGTCGACAGTTTCTATGATACATGGTCTCATATGGCATGACAAAAAAAGAATTGCAACAGAAATCTCCTCGAGATAATTTAGCCATATCGTTAACCGAAACTTGAGACGATAATGGGAGTAACTTTAAAAAAGTGAATTCATGTCTTCGCAACATCTACCATACAATAACCTAATGAAGGGAGGAGTCAAACCAACCAGTCAGGTATATATTCTGGACTTCCTGAAATAGAGAGCAGAGTCATATTTTGTGCGAATTCGAATTGAAATGAAGGTAAGTATCGATGCGATTTCAATTTAGGCCTTAGCCATAATTTTCACTGCAAATTTTCATTATTTTCAATTCCTCATACAAATATATCTTGAATATCTTCATGAAGAATTCACTTCATACCTTATTTGATGAAATAAGTTGAAAGCATCCAGAAGATTCGTCGTTAAGCTATAGAAGTCATAAGGTTTTTTCTCACCATAGAGAAAGCGTCTCTGTTTTTTTACAGGGGTAGTTCCTATAATTTTTTTTCGAAATCGACCTCCCTTCCAAGATACAGCCCTTGGAAGGCGATGACGAGTTGACAGTTTTTAATTTTTTTTACGGGTTCTAAAAAACACTGGGTCATAAAACTATACATAATATGAAGCACTAAGTAGAAGTTACTCACACAATTTTTTTAGATCTCATAACTTTATTATTAGGGGTTGAAAATAACAACCCCTTATGATTTTCTCTCAAAAATTGTTTTCGTGGGATAGATTTTCGAAAAATCAAATTCTCTTATGGTTTCCCATACAATTCTGGAGAAGAATTCTTGCAAAATTTCGATACAGTCGATTCTTTTCTCGGAATAAATAAAAACTTACAAGCAGTATACGAAGGTCTATGGGGCAGAAAACTGATTGTAAGTTATTTATTCCGAGAAAAGTATCAAATGTATCGAAATTTTGCAAGAGACTTTTCTTCTCCAGAATTGAATGGGAAACCAAAGGAGAATTTTATTTTTCAAAAATCTATCCCAAGAAAACAATTTTTGAGGGAAAATCATAAGGGGTTGTTATGTTCAACCACTAATATAGTTATGAGAACCAAAAAAAATTGTGTGAGTAACATCTACTTAGTACTTTATGTTATGTATAGTTTTATGTTGTGTGTTTTTTAGAACCCGTAAAAAAATAAAAATCTGTATCTTGGAAGAGAGATCGATTTCGAAAAAAATTTACAGGAACTACCCCTGCTTATTTTCATGGAGGAATCATCTGCCCAAGTCCTTCGCATTTGTTTACAGACACCCTGTATATTGCTTAGCTTTGACATTTTGTATAATAATTCTGTGGCTCTTACTTTGTTCGATCCGAATTCAGTGGAAAACATGAACAATAATTTCAAAATCTCAAGGAAACTTAACGAACAGCCCTCGATTCCTCGATAGACCTTGACTTCGGCTGTTCAAAGATGTAAAGACTGTTTAAATAGAGGCTCCCTGCACCGGTCTTTTCAGTAATCGAGGGATACAGCACTTAATGGCCTGTTACGTTTTAATCATAAAATCAATGTTTGCATAACTTTGAACTGAAGAATGAGAGGGAACTTTGAACTCGATAGGGTTATTTAAAACCGCCCCTAATTCACTCAATCGAGATAAGCTGAATTTGTGTTCTTTGTCGAGTTCGGGGTTTCACTTTCGCAATGTTCCTTGGCGAGACTGGATTTCCAGGGGGATTTTGAAGGTATGAGGAAAAGCGGTGACGTGAAGTCAGGAGTTTTCACGTACTTGTTCGAATTCATTTCAAGAGCAGCGGTCATCAATCCAGGTACAGAACTGGCCCAGTTCAAAAAAAAAAAAACAGATAATGGTTTTTGGTTTTATAACGTTCTTAAGGCTCTTGCAAAATTTTATCGTGGAGTTAATCGTCTCCTCAATATTTTCCAGGCAGTACTAATAATCTCATCCCTGCTCCTGACTGTCGCCCTTGGAGATGTCGTCACTAACACCTACGGAACGTACCTCCAAACGCCAGATGCTATAACTAAGACGGCACGCAGTGACACAGGCTATTCCTACAGCGTTACATCCACCAGAGGACATCCGTCAGATTTCCTTTATGGAGTTCAACAAATTGGCACACCTTTGGCTCTCACCTACAGTTCACTTGGCGTGAACCATCCATTCGGCTACATCACCCAGAATGTCCTTCCATATGATTACACCACTAAACATCTAATCCCCAAAATCGTCATACCATACTCGACCTTAGCTCTCTCACCCTTGGTATCGCAGCTCTCTGCCATTTATCAGACCTCATCTATCCCATCGCTGCTGCAAGACAACATGAAGTCAGAAGATGCTAAAAAACCTGCCGTTATGGAACAACCGATGATGATGGACCAAAAACCAATGCCTCAAAATCCGTTCTTCTCAGCTTTTGTCCAGATGAACAACGAAATGCCGCAGCAGAATCCAGTAGCTACAAATGATCAAACTGCTCCCTCCCTTCAAGGAAATAAAGTTGATGATGATACAGTTTCTGTCGAATCTGCTTAGTTTTGTCTACATTTTATGTTTGAATTCAGAGAATAAAATCGATTTGGATAATATATGATTGTTTTTATTGTTTTTGACATTATGTTAACTGCTAGAAAAACTATTCACAAATCATATCTATGAAAGTTTTGAGTTTTGACCCTGAAGAGGGTCCAATAAAGGTGCGGATATTGAACGTCAGAGGGCACCCTGGTCACTGTACGACAGACCACGAAACTTTCTTGATGGAAGAAGCTTTTTCGAATGAGTAAGAAAAAGACAAGATGCTCTTTGCTCTTTCAAATGACAGTATTTTTAACCTCGAAATCACTGTCCAGCGGTTGGGTCAGCTGTCAGGTTTGTGTATGAGAATGAGAAAACGGTTGAATGCGAAAAATTATAAATTCTGAACAAAATGTCCAAATTGAAGATTAGTAATGAATGGAAGAGGAGAGTCAAACAGGAGTATGTACGTTTAAGACAGCAAAAACGTTATAAAAAAGCGGATGATATAAAGTTAGCATGGAATCAAAACAGGAATGGGATGAACGAAATTTTATTGTCGGAACATGAGCGATGGAGAGAATGTAAAGCATCGTGGGTTCCAACCCCCGAATTACCCCCCCATGTAACATGCATGAAGAAATCTGAAGTGATCGGAAATGATGGTAAGTTCATTGTCATATAAAGATCGTTACCCTCCTTATGCACTGTATTATAAACCAAAATGGAACTGTAATAATATTTTATAGTCTCGAAAATATCTCTTATCGCTCTGTTACACTTCTCGTCTTTCTAGGTGATATACAAGTTGCACCCATCAAAATTATTAATGCGGTTACTCCGATTCCGACAATGTATACTTGGGCTCCTATACAACAAAATTTTATGGTTGAAGATGAAACCGTTCTGCACAATATTCCATACATGGGTGATGAAATTTTAGACCAAGATGGCACATTTATAGAGGAACTTATTAAAAATTACGATGGGAAAGTACATGGTGATCGTGAATCGGGCTTTATAGACGATGAATTATTTGTTGAATTAGTTCATGCATTGATGCAGTATCAGGACAAAGAAAAGCCCGATAAAAAAGATAAAGAGAAGAAAGATGGTGAAACAGATAAAGTGGAAAAAGACAAGAAAATAGAAATCGAATTTCCTAATTCAGTGATATTTCAAGCTATATCTTCACAGTTTCCAGACAAAGGTGGACCAGAGGAACTGAGAGAAAAGTTAGTTATTGTAGATGATTTTTCATAGTGCATTGATATGTTTCCATTTTCTTCATTTTAGGTATATAGAGCTGACGGAAAGAACTGACCCTAATGCTCCACCTGAATGTACTCCCAATATAGATGGAGCTAATGCAGCTTCAGTGCCAAGAGAACAAACAATGCACTCCTTTCACACCTTATTCTGTAGACGATGCTTTAAATATGATTGTTTCCTACACAGTAAGTACACTTATCCCATATAATGATAATTACATGTTTTTTGATATGCAATATATATCATTGCTGAAATTTTAAAGATGAATTTTCACTGAAATACTCCTATAGTTTATTATTGCTTCGATCTATGTTCTCCATATGTTGAGAATTAATTTTTACAATGAATAAATAAGGATTGTTTATTTTGCTTCAAACAGGACATCAGGGAGGTAATACTCTTGATTAACTAAGATCATTTCATCTCACAAGAAAGAAATTAAGATTGTATGAAGAATATAAGATGAGGACAGTTCTAAACTATAAGTTTTTGTATGAGTTTAGCAATAAATTTTCACTTATGGAAAACTTGAACCATTTTCGTGGCAGTACTTGTAAGTTTCATTGTAGTAATAACATTGTTGAATGTTTCCCAGGCATTCATCATACAATCTCATAATCATAACCCAAAATTTATATCAAAATTGGTAGTATCATATTTAGTTTTTTTAATTCTTTAATTGATTTCAGTGTTATTTTGTTTCTCTTCACAAACCTTTTAGGGCTTTCACTCCCAATCTCTTTGAAAGCATTCATAACACATCCAGAAAAAATCATAATTCCATTTGTGTTTTCAATATTATAAAAAATCCAACAAGTTCATTCACTCCACAGGATTACAACCATCTAATCCTGGCCCCAACCTTCAGAAACGTCGAGGTCCAGACTTAAAGCCATTCACAGATCCATGTGGTCCAGAATGTTACATGACACTGGTTCGTACATCCCGAAATATTTCTAAGAAATGAAAAATAAATAAATGTATTTCTTCAGGATATTGTTAAAGAAAAAATGGCGGAAAAGGCGAAGCAAGAGGAGGAAACAGAAAAGGAAGCTAAATGCAAACAGGTCAAAGAGCCTGTCACGAATACTGCCACTGAAAATGTCAAAACTGCCAGCACCTCAAGTAATAGAAAAATAAGTAAACAACAGTCTTTAGACTCAGGGAACGAAGCTAGCTCTGAAGACAGTAACGATAGTAAGTATAAAGGTAAGTGTTATAGATTTGAGGGCTGAAGAATTCAGTCGAAGCCTTACTTGTCCCATTTTTCGATTGGGACCTTTGTTCGATGAGTCTAATCGGTACTATCCACCCCTGTCTGTGGTCGGTTCTAACCTCACCTGTCAAACTGACGTTAACCTGTAAGAAACGTCAGGCGGAAGATTATTCTGTGATCATAGATTTGTTTACATTTGCGTTTGGTGAACGTCAAAAATTCCAAATTTTTTTGTTTTTTTTTAATCTTTCTGTTCGAGAGTATTTGCTGGGCTTCTGTTATTCTACTTTCGTTTGGGATTTTTCGGAATGCAGCGATTTTCAACCCTCAAAATCAGCTGCTTTTCTTCTCTTACTTGTCCCAATAGTGGCCAGGAGATCCGCCAAAAACACTTATCTTTGTTCGATGAGTCTAATCGGTACTATCCAACCCTGTCTCTGGTCGGTTCTAACCTAACTTGTCAAACTGAAGTTAACCTTTAAGATATGTCAGGCGGGAGATTATTCTATGATCTTGGCTTTTTATAAGTTTGTTCAACATAACCAAAAATTTCTTTGATATTGGGTTCAAAATTCAAGCAATAAATCTCTCTTTTCTTGTCTAGAATTGATTGAAGGCAACTCAATAATCGTGAGTGTATTTCAGATTCCAATAATGATGACCCAGTGTCCACTGCCTGTTCATTTAGTTTGCTGGGTCTGATGGGAGCTAACGATCATAAAGAATGGACTGGCTCGGATGAGAGCCTGTTCAGAGTTTTACACAAAGTTTTTTTGAACAACTATTGTGCCATCGCGCAAATAATGCTCACGAAAACTTGTCAACAAGTAAGGAAATATCTCTCTTTTATTTTCATTATTGCTGAAACACTTTTTTATTGTCCAAGGTATACCACTTCGCACAGAAAGAAGACGCGATAATACCGGCCGAAGAAACCCTGAAAGATTTCACTCCTCCTAGAAAGAAGAAGAAGAAGCACCGTCTGTGGTCCATGCACTGCAGGAAAATTCAGCTAAAGAAAGAATCGAACAGCAACCACGTTTACAACTTCACGCCTTGCGATCATCCGGGACAGAACTGCGACGCTCACTGTCCCTGCATCGGCGCCCAGAACTTCTGCGAGAAATTCTGCAATTGCAGCAGCGACTGCCAGAACAGATTTCCGGGATGCAGGTGTAAGGCGCAGTGCAACACCAAGCAGTGTCCTTGCTATCTTGCGGTCAGAGAGTGCGATCCTGACTTATGTCAAACTTGTGGTGCGGATCAGTTTGACATTAGCAAAATAACCTGTAAAAATGTCAGTGTACAGAGGGCGTTACGTGAGTATTTGTATTCTTGTTGTTTTTGTTCGTTGAATCATATTTTTTTTTTTAGATAAACATTTGCTGATGGCGCCTTCAGATGTAGCAGGTTGGGGTATTTTCTTGAAAGATAGTGCGCAGAAGAATGAATTCATCTCCGAATATTGCGGGGAAATAATCTCTCAAGACGAAGCAGACAGAAGGGGCAAAGTGTACGATAAATACATGTGCAGCTTCCTTTTCAATCTCAATAACGGTGAGTTGAAATTCGAAATTCATCGACGCTTTCTTGATTAATTGTTTTTTTCCAGATTTCGTCGTGGATGCTACCAGGAAAGGAAATAAGATTCGGTTTGCCAACCATTCCATCAATCCCAATTGTTACGCTAAAGTTATGATGGTCAACGGGGACCATAGGATTGGTATCTTTGCTAAGCGGGCAATCCAACCTGGAGAGGAGCTCTTCTTTGACTACAGGTAAGATGGGCGTGAAATAATCGTTAGGATTCCTTTATGATGATCTGTTTTTTCAGATATGGACCGACGGAACAGTTGAAGTTTGTGGGAATCGAAAGGGAAATGGAATTTCTTTAGTGGATGACTGTACAGTGCATTTCTTTTGGAGGGGAGTAGACATACTTCGGAAAGTTGCTTTTATACTTGTATGATTATGTGATTGATTAAATTAATTTTTAATTCAAGTTGATGTTTCATTTGAGGTCTATAGTGAAGATTGAATATTTTTATCCTTTAGTGAATAATCTGAGAATTTCAATCATTTCGGAACAACTGTTTGGTCTTGAGGAAGTTTCAACTGACCACATCTTTTTGGGAAGGTCAAAGTTGGAGTAGTTTTTCTTCCAAGAAAATGATCGTACATCTGTGTGTGATACATATTCTGAAAGAGCAATTCTTCTTGTAATAAATCTGAGAAATTCGTCCATTTTGGAACAACGGTTCAGTCTTGAGGAAGTTTCAACTGACCCCATCTTTTTGGGAAACTTTCTAAGGTCAACTTCGAGTAGTTTTTCTTCCAGGAAAATTATCGTAGATCTGAATGTGATACATATTCTGCATGAGCGACTCTTCTAGTATATAATCTGAGAATTTCATCCATTTTGGAACAACGGTTCAGTCTTGAGGAAGTTTCAACTGACCCCACCTTTTTGGGAAACTTTCTGAGGTCAACTTCGAGTAGTTTTTCTTCCAGGAAAATTATCGTAGATCTGAATGTGATACATATTCTGCAAGAGCGACTCTTCTAGTAAATAATCTGAGAATTTCATCCATTTTGGAACAACGGTTCAGTCTTGAGGAAGTTTCAACTGACCCCATCTTTTCGGGAAACTTTTTAAGGTCAACTTCGAGTAGTTTTTCTTCCAGGAAAATTATCGTAGATCTGAATGTGATACATATTCTGCAAGAGCCACTCTTCTAGTAAATAATCTGAGAATTTCATCCATTTTAGAACAACGGTTCAGTCTTGAGGAAGTTTCAACTGACCCCATCTTTTTGGAAAATTTTTGAAAGTCAACTTTCGAGTAATTTTTCTTCCAGGAAAATTATGGCAAATCCAAGTGTGGTACATATGCTGAAAGAGCAACTCTTCTAGTAATAAATCTGAGAATTTCATCCATTTCTGCACAACCGTTCATTCTTGAGGAAGTTTCAACTGACCCCATCTTTTTGGGAAATTTTTGAAAGTCAACTTTCGAGTAATTTTTCTTCCAGGAAAATTATCGCAAATCCAAGTGTGGTTCATATGCTGAAAGAGCAACTCTTCTAGTAATAAATCTGAGAATTTCATCCATTTCTGCACAACCGTTCAGTCTTGAGGAAGTTTCAACTGACCCCATCTTTTTGGGAAATTTTTGAAAGTCAACTTTTGAGTAATTTTTCTTCCAGGAAAATTATCGCAAATCCAAGTGTGGTTCATATGCTCAAAGAGCAACTCTTCTAGTAATAAATCTGAGAATTTCATCCATTTCTGCACAACCGTTCGGTCTTGAGGAAGTTTCAACTGACCCCATCTTTTGGGGAAATTTTCGAAGGTCAACTTTCGAGTATTTTTTCTTCCAGGAAAATTATCGTAGAACTAAATGTGATACCTATTCTGAAAGAACAACTCTTCTAGTAATAAATCTGGGAATTTAATCCATCTCAGTACAACCGTTCGGTCTTGACGAATTTTCAACTGACCCCCACCTTTTCGGTGAAATAGAAATTTGGTAATTTTCCGTAACTCGAAATCAATGTACTGGAGATTCGAGTCAGGGAAGTTCCGCTGTATTTGTCATTCGTCCACTTCAACACAAATAAGACAAATCGTCAATTAATAATCTATTATAAAATAATGTACATCACATATACAAAAGATGGATCCACTTCACATGTCCTCAGTACTCCATTTGTAAGCCTCTTCTTGTTGAGCCATTTTCGAATTCTGGATTTCGAACCATTTCTTTTCATAACCATTAGACCTGTCAACGCCATCCCAGCGATGCCCTGGTCTTATGCCGAAACGATTCGGCATAAACTCTCCCATGTACTCAGGTTTAACTGAAAAAAAAAAATGTTTATGAAACCTTGCACCACTTCTACGATTGATTAGAAATGCTTATTAGATAACTTACTAGGTTTTCCTTCCTCAACGTCCTTCTTTTTCTTCTTTTTTCTGATATAAGCAAGCATGGGATCGCCCTCTCGTTCTTGTTCCTTGAGATATTTCTCCAAATCTTCATCATTCGCGTATCGCGCAAGTGGTTTGTTGAACTCTACCAATTCTTCCTCTCTTTTTTTCGTTGCATCTTCCACCTGCTTCAATCCCCTTCCCCACCTCGAATATTTTTCCTTACTCACATCTTCTCTCTGTTTTTTTTCCAGTTCTCTAGCTGCTTCTTCTTCGAGATTTCTTACTCTACCTGTTTTCTTGTCACGAACTATGGTGGAGACGTTGTCTCTTGATATATCCCCTGTCATTTTTTTAAACATTTCTGCTTCTCTCTCCTTCAGCAGGGTAGTCTCTGCAGCCAATTGTTTGGCATTCTGCAAACCTGCAGTTTTGCCATCCAGAGTTTTTCGCATCTGTAATAAATATCACTATCACTCTTTTTCCTTTAGGAGAGTTTTGGCTATTTTTCTGTTGCTAGAAGGATAACAAATAGATACTTACTTTCCTAGGTGGTGAAGAATCATTTTCCTCTCTTTTAATGACCCGTTCAGGAGAAAATACATCTGCTCCACTCTCTGGCCTCTTTAATGAAGTTGGAGACTGAAAAGATTGAAAAATCATTGAGACTTTGATATTTTCGTCATAGAACAACTACTAAAGCCATATTTTGGCGATTAAGCGTCTTAATCGATGTCTTAAAGCGTCTTTAAGCGTGACGTCATTAATTTTGTTGTCGCAAAAATAGAATATCGCTGATGGTTGAGTCATCTGTCGTTGTCATTAGACAGCGAATCGAATTGTGAATTTTTCAATTTCTGTTCTATGGCTAATAGCCATATTCTCCCTTCTTCTTTATATTACCTCTTTCCGCTTAAGACGTTCTGTGCTTAAGACGACACAGGCCAGAGACAAGATGACTCTATGACACAGGCGCTCTCCACAGACCGCCAGGTTCCGCTTAAAGCGTCTTAAAGACTGACGTCATGACTTATTCGCTCGAATAGCACCGCTTAAAGACGCTTCACGCGTCTTAATCGCGAAAATATGGCTTAAAGTAAAGTATCAAAGCAAAGATCACAGAACACTAATATACAAAGATACTCTGTTATCTATGAGTTCCACTTTGGTCATAGAGGTGATATTCTTCTTCTATCCTTTATCAATGTGCTTGGCTATTACCACAGAATACTCAAGTTGTTAGCACAATGATCACAAAATGTGATCTTTTTCTATTTTTTTTACCATATGCAGGACTATGATTAAAGATATCATTGAAATGTTAATATATAAGTGCCACAAGATCATCAAGTCTGAAACATTGAAAATTGTCATTCCCTTACCCTTTCTACAGATGGTGGCATCTCCTCCTTCCTTGAAGGGGATATATCATATTCAGTTTTTATGTCCTTGATAAGATCATCCCTCTTTTTGCCAGAATTGTGTTTATCTGAATAACTCTTCTTCCTTGGAGGTGAAATATCTGAAGAACTCTTCTTTCTTGGAGGTGACATATCTGAATAACTCTTCTTCCTTGGAGGTGATATATCTGAAGAACTCTTCTTCCTTGGAGGTGAAATATCTGAAGAACTCTTCTTTCTTGGAGGTGACATATCTGAATAACTCTTCTTCCTTGGAGGTGATATATCTGAAGAACTCTTCTTTCTTGGAGGTGATATATCTGAAGACCTCTTCTTTCTTGGAGGTGACATATCCCTATTCTGGTTCCTCTTAAGTACTAATTTAGCTTTAAATCTTGGAGGTGACAGATCTCCATTATTTTCCATTTTCTTCAATGTACTGGTGGATGACTGAAAGAAATCTATTGAGTTTCATAAAATCTAGAATTAAAACATCCAAATGATAACTGTTTAAAGAGTGAAAGAAAAAGAAGCCTTTACCTCAGTTGAATTTTCATTATTACTCCCTATTGGTATCCACAAATTAGTTTTGCTCTTCTCATCAATTTGCAATGACGGTGGTCTTTCATCTATAACAGCAACAATTTGAGGTGCATCTTCATCTTCCAATAAATCTTCTTTGACAGCATCCTCGAAAGTATCAGCATTATCGTCAATGATTTTCAGTCTAGAAGTGAAGCAAATTAATGAACAGCCTTAGTGAGTTCAACAAATACTTACCTACTAGGTACAGTATTCGGTTTAGCTTTCTTCTTTTTTTTTTTCTTTTCTGCTGGATCTTTTCCAATGCTTAAATATTTCTTCAAATATTCTTTCTGTGTATTCGTAGACATTTTGCTGGAATTTATGAGTTGAAAAACTGTTCAATATCAGATCCAGTCTCAGTTAAAAAATAGACTATAACATTGATAGAAATTAGCTCTCCAAAATTGTTGAGCAGTTAAACATTAGCACTTTTCTTTGAGGAGAGTAGAGTTTTTGCTATATAAATGAATCCCTTTCTAAGTGGACCAAGTTTTTTCTGAAAATACTAATTCATTTTCCACTCTCTACTAAACAAAACAAGTTGAGCGATAGGTTATGTTTTCCACAGAACAGACTTGACTTACTTTCATAGACCTAATAATACATGGACAGGCCTTCACGTGGTTTTCCCGTTCACCGCATCGAGGAATACCCACGAGAGAGAGGGGGGTGGTAGAAAAGAGAGATAACAGCAGTCCCTGGTAGTAAACGTCAAGCTAGTAGCTGGTAGAGAATAATTCAACGTTGCCGCTTCAAACAAGTTATCGAGTAAACTCGGGAATTCTACCAGTCCGCTGATCCTCCATGTTGCATTTTTGGGTGGTTGTCGGTAGATTTATAGACTTTCTATTAATTTGAAGCAATTTTTGTACTGAAATCAGAGACAACAACAGAGGTTGTCTCTGACTGAAATCAACTTCGAAAATGTTATCAAATCAACTATATTTTTCACCTACTTGAAACTCTCAAGTGCTGATAAAATAATAGATTCCGTATAAAAAAATACTACCTGAAATTTTTTTTTCTGATTTTTATTAATGTAAAAAACTTGAGAGTTATGTAAAACAACATTATTATCTCATTCGCCGGGGTCTGATTTTATATACACTGAAATTACTCATGATTTGGAAAGATAAAAGGACCCCTGCTTTGCGTTCTGGCTGGACAGAGAAAAATTAATCTATAAAGTGAATTTTTTTAAACATTTCACCTTCCTTGAGCAAAAGCATGTGTGGTATAGAGAAAAGGGCAATAATTTTAAGTATGTTTATTGATACTTTCACAAATAATATGAAATTTCCTGCTGGGGAAATATTTATATGATGATTAATCATTCACAACTATTTTCATAGGTTCTCCATCAGGTGGTTTAGTTGCTCTTCTCTGGCACTCCTGGCAGTAATATTTTACTGCTCCTGTTTCTTTATTGTGTGGCTTTCCAGTGTTAGATTTCTGTGACACTGATCAACAGAAAATATCGAGTTTTGAGTTTGCCGATGTCACAGGGCTTACTGAATATCAACATGATTTACATCTCTTCTCTTCCTAATATTGAATCCAGATTGGGATTAAGTATTTTCTTCGGACATGCCTTGAAATAGAATGTGATGGTACATATGTAACTACTTCGTTTAGAACAACATTCTTTATAATATTCAAAAATATATCTACTATCTCGAAATTCAAGTCACCTCTACAAATTCTTGCTGTGGCCTTGTGAAATATATAAAACAGACTAGGTATATTCCTTGTAAATCTTTGTAAATCATGTCCTATATGTACATACATGAAATAATAAAGAAACTCCTTTATTGGTCTATTAATTCCAAAAATAAATCACTTTCGCTTCATTAGCATGTAGCAGTCGATTCTAAAAACCAAGTTTTCTGCTAAATTGTTTATGAGGAGAATGAAATATCGATTGAAAACACAGTAGCTGAAAAGTAAACAATAAACAAATGATTTTGACATTTTCTACCATATGTCCATCTCTTTCTAACGTACTACTCGTGACCTCTCTCTCTCAGGGCCCGTCCATATTTTATTAGGTCTATGCTTACTTTATGATGTTTTCATGAAATGACAGCTGCCAATTGTGATCACAGAAGCATAAATTTCTTTTGCAGGGAACTGTAAATCTGGCTCCACTCCACAGACTACAAAATTATTGAAAATTTTCTGTACTTCTGTGTTTCATTTATGTCATGTCATTTACTTGAACCTTTTCAAATACTCTGTTATCTATGGTTTTCAACAATTTGAATTTTTGTTGAACAAAGATACTCTTCGTAGCTGTGTGGATCTTATTATAAAAACGTTTGATTGAATTGAAAAATCAATTAAGAGTACAAATAATGGACGAAGGTGTATTGGAGAGCGTTCGGGAGGACGATTATGTCGAATATTATTTATTTCCTCAATGTGGGACAATTACAGAATCCGAGCAAGAACTTCTTTTGTCCAGCATTCTAGAAAAATGTAATGAAATTGTTAATAACTTAACTAAGGAGCATTTGTGGCATAAAGATAAGTTTACATTGCTCCCTAGGACTGCAATTACGAACAAATTGATTGGATTACACGAAATAAACGGTAAATTATGTGGGTTTGATGAATGTATTACTGATAGGAATTGGTTTTTAGGAAAACTTCCACCACATTTATATGGTGTTACCCACTTCGGTGAAAATATTGAAGATGAGTGGCTAATTGTTTACTTAATTATTGAATTAACTAAGAAAATTCCTGAGATGGTAGCTAAAATTTGTGATGCAGATGGTGAATTCCTATTGATAGAAGCAGCAGAATCACTACCATCATGGATTAAACCTGAGACATCAGAAAACAGAGTAAGGCTGCCAAAAATATGAACTTGCAAAATTTTGAGTCATTAATTTCAGGTTTATCTATTTGGGGGAAAAGTGCATATTGTTGAACCAGATTCTTCAGAGGAAATTAAAGATATCGATGTTGGTGAAGCCATAGAGATGATTAAAAATAACTCCAAACTAACTGAAGCCAATAATGACATTCAACAAGCAATACTGAGTAGGATTAGTGGATATCCTGAAAAAATCAAAGAGAACCTTCACACTGCCAGGGCTTATATACCAGTAGGTGTGGCTGCTATTCTAAAACATAAGCCAAATCTAATTTCAGGTGTTGTTCATGCCTTCTGTAATAGGGATCCTGTAGATATAAAAGCTTGCCGTGCCATGAAATATTTCCCTCCAGAAAATCGTGTTTATGCAAATGTCACATTTCCAAAATGTTTATATGCGATGATCAATCATTCCAAATTTCATCCAGATAAAAGAACTGGGTGGAACTTACCCAATTCAAATAGTTCAGAATTTAAGAGTCATAGTTTAGGAGTGAAAATTGCTTGTGGTTTCGAAATTTTGGTATCTCAAGCTAAGCCAACTCAAGACTTGGAAACTGACAAGTCGTGGCACAAATATTTGAGTTCTCTCAAAGAAAGAAATTATTTCAATGGAAATTTGGAACATTCCCATGAATATACGAATTTGCTGAATAAAGCCAAGGAATATTATGCTAATTACCGGGATAGCATGTATTACTCTCCAGCCATTGGTCAGGAAATATTGGATTTGATGAGAAATTTGGAGTACAACTTGACGGATTTCAAAAATATGGAAAGGGACCTTCCGGAGGAGGACGATGATTCTTGGTTGAATGTCAGCCCGGAAGAATTGGATAAGTATTTGCAAGAAAGGTATGGACAAAAGAAATTCTATAATTTCAATAGCAACACTGATCCCACGGATTTCACCCAAAAAATTTCAACATTTTTGAACCATGTTTCCGATATCGACGGTGCAGAATTTCCACACATTCAGTCTCCAGTTAGGCCTCCCAGAGGCAAAAAATCTAAGAATACGGTGGCTTTCACCGAAAATCTCGAAAGGAAAGAGACAAACGACAATATCAACTCCAACAAAAAAGAAACCGAAAGCAACAAGATAAATTTTGATCCCGACGCTTTCACTTGTGCTGTTCAGAACATCCTCAATTTTGTCATTCCAGAGGACGATAGTTGGAATTTGGAATCTGAATCTGATATGAGCGATTACGAAGACGATAATTTTGTCAAAGAAGACTCCAGTAAAAAAAATGAAATGCAGCAGTACATGGATGAAATGGATAGACAACTGGCGGCGACTTCTATCGGGGAGAGTTTTGTGAAGAAGGAAGATAACTTTGAGGACATAGAAAATTTCACCCCGGTAGATATAGAGAGAAACGCTCTGAAGAATATTTTGGAGAGTTACAAGTCGCAGTTGGGAGATGCTGGACCGTCTAGTAATATGTTGGGGCCCATGGGGTACGACCTGGACAATTTGAATGAATAAGTATTGAAATAACACGCAATTATAACAGTTTTATTCTTAGGTCTGATTGATCTTGATAATCGATGTCTCATTTTAATTTATTGAAAATAAGTTTCATTGCAAGAAATGAATTCCGGTTTCTCACTGTATTTTGACTGTCTTTTGGATGAAATATTTATCTTACACTTATATTTTGTTTATTTGAATAAGGCAATGCTGCAATATGAAGATATTCAAAGAAAATATGTTTCTATCATTTTTCAATTCTGGTGAAGTAATTTACAGGTATGTTACCTATTTATTTGTCAACTTACGGACCTGGCGGATGTTATCCTGTAACATAACGTCATCCCAGATGTTTAAGGGAATATAGCTCGACTGCAATGCCACCTACCTGACTCAATTATAAAATTAATATAATTCACCTTAACACGAAATATTGTTTAAAGCGTTCTAGTAGTTTGAAAAGTTGGATTACTCCACTGCAGCGCCACCTACCGGGCTAAATTGGGAATCTGATCAATCTGGGGCCTCACCCAAACAATATTTCATTCAAATCGTCCCAGCCGTTGGAAAACTGTATTAATCTACTGTAATGCCACCTACCTGGCTCAATTGTGAGTCCATCCGAGACCTCACCCAAACTCACTAAATTTTTTTTATCAAAATCGTCCCAGCCGTTCAAGAATTGCACCCTTTTCCCTTATCCTTTTTGGTTTCTCTCCGCTGGAAGTACGATTTCTGGTTGGTGTGAAACCCGCTGGAAGCAGAAACCAGAGTGGTGAACAATGGTGCACCCTTTTCTCGTATCCTTTTTGTTTTATTTTCGCTGAAAGTACGATTTCTAGCTGGCGTGCAAACCCGTTGGAAGCAGAAGACAGAGTAGAGAACCGTTTCCTAACGTCGTGCTTTGATTATCCCCAACCTGCAATCTTGTTGTGAAATTCTATATCTTCTTAGTTTAAAACGTTACCCTGACGTTTATTGAATGTTTTCGGGGTCATGAAAAAACGGGGTTAAAATGTGGTTCACAATAAATGGATTTTTTTCAGGTAATTATACAAATTACCCAGAGAGTTCAGCAAACCTATTATAAGAGTTCTTGTTCATAATAAATGGATTAATAAACAAGTATAGCTGCATATTATTTTGTCACCAATTATTAGAAATTTTATTCTAGTCTTTCATTACTTTTTTGTATTTTTTGAATATATACTTTCATTCTGAGTATTTGTATGATTCTGAACTGGGGTGGCTATCCTTCCTAGAATTCCCCCGCAGGTCATTTCACTTACGATTAGATTAATTCACTTACGCTTGACTTCCGATTAATTGCCGAATTTGAGAATCAGCCGAGTTAGTTTCTTGCTTTCGTTTCCGGGGTTTTACTGACAATTCACCAATTGTGTTTTTTTCATTTCTTTTACTGTGGGGATTTTCAGAAAAGGCATTAGTTTATTTTTTTTCTGTTTCTACTGTTCCGCTGTGAGTGAATTGGAACCCACAGGCCTCCATCTCCACCCCTTCTATACCAGAGTCTGAGTTCCACCTCTTCTGTCAATAAAGTACACTGCTGGTGTGGATACCCGGGGGGTACAGAAGGCACTTTGGGGTGGCCAGCCTTCCTAGAATTCTCCCGTTCGTTCCCGTGTTCACCCCTACGGTTAGGGAAACACTCTGCTGGTGTGGATACCCGGGGGGTGCCGAACGCGCCTGAGGGTGAGCCGTCGTATTTCATCCCCTAACCTAACCTAATATTTCAATTCAAATTTCGCGCTACCGGTATCGTAAATAGCTTGCGTCATACTCGTAACAAGGCACAACTAGTGGAGGCTCCATTTTGGCCGCCATCAGAACAGTTCGGTCGGGAGTGAAAGGGTTGAACGTGATTTTGTTGTTAGGAAGTAAGAAATCGAATGTTTTTTGTTTGTTACGCTGTCTGAAAAGCTTAATATGTGCGTGGTGTAATTTAGTTTTATTGCTTGCTTTCATTGATTAATCTTGTTTTCCAAACGATGAGCCTATTTAATAATAGTTGTAAAAGATTCAAGAAAACATCTGTTGAATAGACTAAAAGGGAGTGCGGTAGACTTGACTCATGCTATGGTCGGGAGTCATAATCAGTGGTCCAAGTTTCCAGCACTGAGCTTAGATAATAGTTTGCTTCAAAAAAAGAAAATTGAATAATAGAAATTGATATACAAAAATATACGAAGATTCGAAAAAGTAGAAGCTGGCGTGGATACTCAGGGGGTGCGGAAAGCACTTTGGAGTGGCTAACCCTCTTTCCTCCCTCGTTTGTCCGACGCTGACCACTGCTCTTATCGAAGAACCCCGCTGGCGTGGATACTCAGGGGGTGAAGAACGCATCTAGGGTTGAGCTATCGGGAATCTGTGCCGTCTTGTTTCATCCCCTAACCTAGTTGAAGTCCGATACCTGTCCGTTAAGTTGGCTGGCGAACACGTCCGTAAACCCCGTATATCGTTTGAGATCGGATCCTGTTTCATTCCGTCCGTTTGGCTTTGTAATTTCACTGATCTCGAGTCTTTCACTGTACGAATTTTATAATAGTGCCATTTGTGTTTCCTTGCACGAGTCGATAAATATAATTTGTGTACGTTGATTTTAACTTTCACTGGTTGTCGCTAACACCCCAGGCACCTTGTCTTCGGCTCGTAGCTACCAGGGTAGGTTTGCTATTTTCCCTTAAAGAATAGCTGGCGCTCGAGTACCCCGAGAAAAAGTCATTCGGAAGACGATCTTGAATTTTATAACCCGGATCAAGGGGCGCTGTTGCCAGTTTGTGCACGAGAAACGAAGCTATTCAAATCCCTGTATTTGAAATGAGGAAAATTCCCCATTACCCCTAAAGAAGAAAAAACTATAAAACTTATAATTATATTAAAACATTTAGAAAGGAATACTCATCGAAGCAAAGTCTCTTTGGTTTCAAACTTCAATTTTCGGATTAACCTACATGTATACAAATCTCAACAACTTACAATATGTACAACTTATATAATATTTACAGATAACTATTCCGACATCAACTTGACCCAGGCCTCCTGCTCGCCCCCATTCTCGTCCGGTATCCTCACCTTAACCAGCTGCATGGGCCCCTCCTCCGTTTGAACTATCTGAGTCTCACCTTCCGATAAAATACTACCCTGGATGATTTCTTCCAGATCGCCGGTGGCATACTCTGCCTCGCCCTCTTTAAAAGTGATATGTTGACCGTCTATAATAATATGCTCTATATGACCGTCTTCCTCCCTCTCCACCAACTCCTCCTCGGCCAATATGTGTTCCGCTATGTACAACTTGGAGTCCTCGGGGTTCACGCTCGGATCGACTATTTCCATCTCGCCCTCCTCGTTGACCGTCACCAATTGGTCGTCGTCCGTGGTGAGACGTGGCTGATTGACCACTATGGTATCGTTCAGGTGACCTTGAGCTTGCATGTGTTGATAGAGGAGGGGTTTCCTCATGAAGCCGGTGCCGCATACCAGGCATTCGTAGGGCTTCTTGTCGGAGTGGATGAACCTGTGCGCGTTCCTGTTATCGCGGCTGTTGAAGGCTTTCCCGCAAACTTCGCACAAGAAAGGTTTCTCACCTGGAAAATTGAGGTTATGTAACTGCGGCTTGACGTTCTTGATAGAGATTTTTTAACGCAAGGTAAAGCTTTTGAAACTGAATCAATTCAAGATGGCGGAGTTATTAACCCCGGAAGTTAAACGCGATCTCATTAAATTTCGAGAAAAATACAACAACAAATGAGTTACAGCAATTTCGTTGGCGATGAATAATGAATATTCTTGTCTTGATTGCTATTTCATTCTTGATAATAACGAATCCAGCTTGCAACCATCCATATTAGCCCTGTATTCATCTCCAATATGTAATCATTCATTATCGTTGTTTATTTCATTTCGTACAAGAATTACCAGTGTAATGAAGTTTCATTCACAAAAATGCACCCTCATTTTGGATTAATTTGATCGTTTTTATGACATACTTTCAATTTCAATTCAGGATTCCGACATCGTTCGAAACGGTAAACATTCCGGCCCATTTTTTATTCTGGAAAACGATGTAGCACCGCGAAAAACATCCTGAATCGGGAAATATCCGAGTTTTTCTTCGCTAGTACCGATAAGCAGGAGTACGATTTTCTGGCTGGCGTGCAAACCCGCTGGAAGCAGAAACCAAAGTGGTAAACAATAGGGAATACTCCTTCTGACGAAAATGATGTATTTTTTATGGAATATCTTTGAAACGTCACATTTTGAAATAACCATTCAACCGTTTCCCGAAAAGATTATTTTAAGCACTTAAAAATGAAAAATAAAAATGGGTATTTAAAATTTAAAGCGTTTCATTTCGATTGCACAAGTTGGCAACATCGACTGAAATATGCCTTGATAATAAAGGACAACAAATGCATTATCTTGATGAGATAGACAAAGATGGCTGTCTATGAAGTCTGCGACGAACGAGGAAGGTGGTAAAATTTTATGGTATTTTTATGGCCGGTTGCAGTTGAAGCTCGCCCCTAAGTACGCGCCTGTAGATCAACAGCTGTTATTTTATAAACAAGCTGATCGGGCATTGTTCCTTTCATTGTCTAGTAGGCGCTGTTGCCAAATCGTAAACTCGAAACCAAGCGATTCAAATTTTAAAACCCCATATTTGAAGAATGATTTTGAATAGTTTACGCGGTGCATTTGAAAAAATCATGAATGAAACTCATAATTATTCAGTTTAAACTTGCATATGGAGTGATATCCCAAATTGAGGAGAATTCCCCATTGTGCACCCTTTTCTCATATCCTTTTAAGTTTCTTTTGGCTGGAAGTAAGATTTCTGGCTGGCGTGCAAACCCGTCGGAAGCAGAAAACAGAGAAAAGAACCGTTTCCCAACGTCGTTTGTCAATCGAATATTGTCGAAATTACGGGGGTTATAGCTCCGTCACCTTGAATATTTTATATGGGCAATTTTTGTTCGACTCACCGGTATGAATCCTGCGATGCTTCTTGAAATGTTCCGGATAAACGAAGGTGGCGTCGCAGATATTGCACTTGAAAGGTCGTTCGCCGGTATGGGCGGCCTTCAGGTGATAATCCAGAAGACGTCTCCTCTTGAACGCCTTTCCGCACTGTTCGCATTTGTGCCTCTTGTCGTCGTAATGGGTGGCCCTCTTGTGGGATTGGAGGTTGCTGCGCTGGCTGAACCTCGCACCGCAGAACTCACACTGGAAAGGCCTCTCTCCTGCAAAACCGAAATATATTGAAAAATTCTTAGTCTACTATAGAACAGAACAAAATTTCAATGTCAAAATATTTTATTACTCAACATATTCTTCTCTTGATTGGATACATTTATTACAGCGAACCTGCAACGTCTCTAGACCTTTCAAAAAAAATGTTTCTTCTTGCTCTGCAAACCAGACCTCCACAGCTTTCATTACCACCTCGTTGGAAGAAAATTTACGACCTTTTAAACTTTTTTTCACTTGAGGAAAGAGATGATTGTCGGATGGAGCCAAATCTGGTTGATAAGGGGGGTGTTCTACTAATTCAAACCCTAAATCACGAATTTTTTGCATGGCAACATGAGATTTGTGTGCAGGGGCGTTTTCCTGCAAAAACAAAACACCTTTGGATAGTTTTCCGCGTCTTTTCTCTTTAATTTTTTCCCGTAGAGTGGTCAGTAATGTCGAATAGTAATTTCCGGTTATTGTTCTACCCTTATCCAAAAATTCAATCATGATTACTCCATGGCAATCCCAAAAAACTGAAGCAAGAACTTTTCCAGCAGATTTTTGGACACGCAACTTCTTAGGTCTTGGAGAACCAGAGTGTCGCCATTCCATCGATTGTTGCTTTGTTTCTGGATCGTAGAAATGTACCCAAGTCTCATCCATAGTATCAATTCGGTTTAAGAAGTCTACATTGTTTTCAAATTGAGCACAGATCGAACGCGATGCTTCTACTCTTGCACGCTTTTGGTCAACATTCAAACATTTGGAGATCTATTCTGCAGCAATTTTCTTCATGTCCAAATCGACTTGAACTATATGATGAACGCGTTCGTATGAAATATTCTGTGCTTTAGATATCCGTTTCAGCCCAATTCGACGGTCTGATGAAATCATGTCATGAACTGCATCGATATTTTCGGGGACTGACACAGAAACTGGCCTTCCTCATCGGTCATCATCTTCAATGGAAAATTTACCTCTTTTGAAGCTTGCAGTTCAATTTTTCACGGTCGCATACGGAGGACATTGATCACCAAGGGTATTAAGCATATCTTCGTAAATCTGCTTACCTCTTAACCCTTTTAAATACAGGTTACTTGATGATGGCTTCTTTCGTTTGATTTATTACGTAACTCTGGTTTACTTTTTCGACCTCAAACTTCACACTGACGCTTCTAATGAGTTATTGTTCGTTGCTATGGTAACGCAATATTTTTTTTATGCGTGGAACTGGTCTAGGCTAACTAGATATCAATACATCCTCGTACATGTCAACTTTTTTCCTCAAAGAAACCATAATGAGATGAACTCCCAAAATAGGAAGCCAAAAACACTAATTTCTGCGAGTTGAATCTGTACTACCCAGCCCTATATGTGAACGGTGCTAACCTCACTTTTGTCAAACCGACTGAAAAGATTCGTTTACCTTTGCGTTTGGTTAACGTCAAAAACCTCGAATGTCTCAAGCTTATTTTCTCTTTTTTGATCTGAATCCACGGTTTTTATCTTTTTTTTTTTTATTCCTAAAAATGATGAAGGACCGAGTAAAAACATCACGAATTTGTAGATAACGCATTTTTGTTCGTCAATGCCGATAAGTCGGAGAAAAGACATTTTCACCGGCGAGACTTTCACAGTTTTTCAAGACATGAGGAGACATTCCTTTTCCTCTCCCCTCAGGTGGGATACACAAGAGGATCTTCCATTGCATGGCATTCATTCTTGATTTCTGCGTTCATTCTTGATTCTTTAACAAGTGTTGAGCTGTTAGAGAGTTTAGAGTGGTAGCGAATAGCGTTTGAAAACGAGATTACGAGTGCGCCTAGTAATTGAGCTTGTGCGACAGATTAATAATAATATCGAATAACTACACTGCGCAAAAACATTAACGCACATTCTGAAAATCTCAATTTTAATAAAAGTTAACTCTACATTGACTTTATAACTTATTTTTTATGTTCTCTCGGGAAGGTTTTGAACGAAAGCAAGACACATGATATGGAAGAAAAATTCAGGATTTCACCGAATCTTATGTGAAAGAAGAGAAATGAACAATTTTCAAAATACTGAAATGCTGATAAGTGATTTAATACTTGGTATTTCCAACCCTTGCGTTAATTACAGCTCGGCAACGACGGTTCATACTCAAAATGAGTGATCTTAAAATGTTCTGATCTAATCCTTCCCAGATTTCTCCGAGTTGGATTCCTAAGTCATTAAGAGTAGCTGGATGATTTTCTGAACTTCTCAGCCTTCTATTGAGGTTGTCCCAAACATGCTCAATCGGATTGAGATCTGGACTTCTTGCCGGCCATTCCATTCGAGAGACTTCAACCTCTTCAAGGTACTCCTGAACGATGCGCTCACGATGGGGTCTGGCATTATCGTCCATAAAAATGAAATTTTCACCAATGCATGGGGCAAATGGCACTACATGTTCTTCAAGAATGTTCCTTATATACTTATCAGCATTCATAGCTCCATTATCAACGACCACTAGGTGTGTGCGAGCAGTCAAAGATATTCCACCCCATACCATAATCGATCCTCCCCCGAAACCAGTAGTATTCAGGAAATTGCACTGAGCATATCTTTCATGTGGACGTCTGTATACAAGGGAACGTCGATCACAATGGTAGAGGCAGAATCTAGACTCATCTGTGAAGAGAACTTTTTCCCAATCGGCCTCTTCCCAATGGATATGCTCTCTCGCAAAATCCAAACGCGCCCCTCGATGGGCTGGGGTAAGAGCTGGGCCTCTTGCCGCGACACGAGGCCTTAAATCATATTCTCTGAGGCGATTTCTTCTTGTCTGAGTGCTAATTTGCACCTCATGAGTTTGCTCAAGCTGAATTTGAAGGAGGCGAGCGGTTGCAAACCGTTGTCTCAACGAAGAAACTCTCAAGTAACGTTCTTGAATGGCAGTTGTTACCCGTGGTCTACCCTGTCCTGGTCTTCGGACATTCATACCTGTCTCCCTGAATCGCTGCAACATTCTGGACACACTTGTATGGGAAACTCCAAACCTTTCTGCAATTCTTGGGTCAAATTGCGTGTTTCGCGTTGCATAGCGATCGAGTGTAGAAAATCAAACGAAAGAAAAACTATTGATCACTAGAATTGATCGAGAACAACTGATTTTAAAATGGAGCCAATACATTCAAGATCTGATAATAACATATTTTTTTATTCCTGCTGGGAAAAAACATCTGTATTGAAGAAAACCGTTGAAAGTGGATAACATATGCATGCATAATTCTGATAAAAATAATTATCATTGAGAAAAGTGTTTTTTTAGTCAGTGTTGACTATTGCGTAGTCGGTGCTGAGAGCTCAGAAGTAAATCGCCGCTCCGTACTGTTGAATTTGAACCTCAGATTCAACCAACCCTATCTTGTACGAGTTCTCACCCTGTCGGAAGGAGTTTGACTGGCGACGCGAAAGCCCCTGCATCGGAGAACCGCCTTCTATGTAAACCTGTAACTTTCGAGGCCGTACTCACCGGTATGCGTCCTTTCGTGGTCCCTGATCTCGGCCTTCCTGGCGAACGCCTTCCCGCACAGGCCGCAGGCGAACGGCTTGTACCCCGTATGGACTATCGAGTGCACCTCCAGATTATGGGCCGATCCGAACTGCTTCCCGCACAGATGACAGGAATACTCTTTGATCCCGAGGTGGGTTCGTTCGTGCTGCGTCAAATTCTGCTGACTGAGGAACGTTTTGGGGCACTGTCCGCACAGATAGGGACGGGGTCTGATCTCGTGCGTTTTTTCGTGAGCCTAAAACAACGAGAGTACTTTTTCTTGCGAACGAAGCTGGAAAATTATCTCACTAACCTTGAAAGTATACTTAGAGGCGAAGTCTTTGCCGCATTTATCACAAACATACGGTCGAACGCCGGAATGTATGTTACGGTGTTCATCGAGGAGATTTTTGGAACTGTATTTCTTTCCGCATTCTTCGCATTCCCACGCCTTGTGCTGGGGCGCGTGCATCCTCTTGTGTATCCTGAATAACCTCAAATTGCTGAAAATCCTATTGCAAATTTCACATTGGAAGTCGCCTAAAAAAACATGTTAAGTAAATGGAAAACAAAATTTGGCAAAATTTTATTCACCTTCTTCCATCTCCACATGTTCATCCAAATGAGCTGACAATTCATTCCGTTTCCTAAAATCTAAACCGCAAACATCGCAAATGTACAACCTGAGATTATGGATCGTTTTCATATGCGTTATTATAGTTTTACGATCACCGACATACGGCTCATTTTCGCAAACTGAACATGTGTAATCATCACCTGAAATATAAAAATCAGTTAATTCTAGACGTAGCTGTATATTCTTATTTTTCGGCAAATGCAACTCATAGAATCGAGAAAAAAAAGATCTGTCAAAAAAATTCCTTTCAAAAGATGTCCATAGAAGCATTTATCTATGACCACCATTATGCAATATTTAAATTTCGTTCTTTCGAAAAAAAAAAGCGATAAAAACCTTGAAAGATGCAAAAATAACATGTTACTGGTAATTTTCAATCTTGAATACCCAGCCTATTATAACACTTCACGTCCTTTCAAAATTATAAGCAGCATTAATCAAATGACTTGAAGTTAGCCCAATCCCGTTGATTCTATGGTTTCTTCTGACGACTTTTGAAATTTCAAATACCGCCCAGTTCACTGGATTTTTATACTAATATTTCCGTCACAAGTACGGTTCTAACTTACCATCTCTAGAAACAATAACTTCAAACTCCTCTTTCACAGGTTTCAAATTATCCAAGGCAGCTTTCTTCAATATATTCGGTTTCTTCAAATCTTGGCTTGTGATACTTTTCTGACGTTCTTCCAAATCTTCTGAGGTGTCTTGAATGCACGATGGATCATATTCCGAATCTGAACTATGTTCTAAAGCTCCCTCATCGATAACGTCATCTCTTAATTGCATAAAGTCAGATTCAGAATTATCAGATTGGTCTAACTCATTATCAACTTTTTCCTTTTGTATTTGGAAGAGTTCCTCGTCGATGTCTTCGATTGTAGGCAAATTTTGTTTGCTCTGACCCTGAAAATTGAAGATAAATAAAAAAGATTCGAAACACAACTATAAGAATTTAGCATACCTCATTCTTGTGAGAAGTCCTTGATGATAAAAAATTTTTATTATTTCCTGAAGGTGGTTTTCCTTTATCAGATAAATTTTCACTTCTCTCCTTCAAATCTGAATTTTCTAGAGAATTTTTTTGACTAGAAAGCTTATAATTCCTTATAAGTTCTCCTCTTATCTCATCACATCTCATTTCCAGTTCATCTAGTTCATCAAATAATTTGAAACATTTTTTGCATATCAATTTAGAGTGTACAGATTGTACGGTGATATCCTTATCCAAAACTCTGGATAGAATAGCTATCAATGGTTTTTCAGAGCAAGTTGTGGTCTGAAAATAACGAATTTATTATTAACATACTGTTTAAGGAGAGTACCGCTAATAATACCTCCTCATTGAATATCTGTATTGAATTTCTCGAAGTAATACAACTTCCATTACATATTAAACAAAGGGAATTATGGTTTATTAAACCTGCAGACATCACTGAAAAAAAAACAGAGTTTCAAATCGAACTTCATTTTAAAGATTCGAAAAAATAAGAAGGAATGTAAATATCCCCAGTAATTTGACATTCCATCAAATAAGTAGTTATTTTCAGTTGGTTATCCTAGTGGTTAATCACCCATTAGGAACAGATTTGTAAACTTCTCAAATTTAAACATGCTCCCCAACCAAAATTTTAGTTTCTTACCTAGTTGGTATTCTGATGATTTAGGGAAACATTAATTTTCACGAAATCAGGGCTGACGCTTTAAAATTTTTAACAAATGCTGCCAAGCTTGTAACGTTATGGTGACGCCATAGAATTTTGATAGGACGCTGACATGGTCATAGAGCATAAAATATGACAAATGACAGGCACGAATCTATGCTTTCTTTGTAGAGCACGATACAGGGTGATTCACGTAGTTAGATTTTTTTTGGTATGATTTTATTTTAACAATGTATGTTGATGGTCGATGATTGTACTAATTCATTGAAAAAACGGAGAATCAATAGTGTCAATAAAGAATCTTTTATTAAGTTCTGAATGTAAGGGGGTATATAACTAGAGCCTATAAGCTCGGCGATAGTTGACAAGTAGAAATAGGATGTCAATAAAGATGTAACATTAAAATTGATTTCAAAACAGAATTGAAGATTTTTTTGGTATAGAAAGTCAAAAACAAGTTTCACTCACCATCTTCGAAATTCAAAAAATCATGCGTAATCGAGCTATCAGTGTCGCTAGACTCCTGATCATCTAGAAACACAGAGTTCTCAAAATAATTTGATCCACTTCCTGTGTTTTCAGTGTCATTAGGTTCTTGATCATCTGAAACCATTCTGTTTGCTAGATAATTTGACCCAGTTTCTCTAACATAAACTGTATTAAAACGCATTTGTAAAATTTCCTCTGAAGATTCAGTATCCAATAATTCAATATCCAATGTCTTAGGAAAGTCTAGCTCCTCTTCATCAGCAGTAACCTTGTCTTCTAATAAACAGATTTATCCTTCATTACTCTTAATCGTATTTGATTAAGATTTATGAAGGGTATGTTATATTTGAAACTAACTCACCATTGTCATAATAAACAACAGAAATCTCGTTTCCTCCAGTTTCCAAAAACTGTTTCGTAGCATCTATCACCTGATTTGTATGAGTTCTGTAGTCTTCAGATTCTTCACCAAATTCATCAGCAGTTTCAGTGTCTGAGTCAAGTTTTTTGGTTTCAAAGTCAATTTTTGCACCTTTTTCTTCAGTGTATTTTTTATTGACTTTTTTTGTTTGTTTTTTATTTCTCCGTCTTCTTCTTTTTACTTAAAAATGAATGATAGTAAGTTTCTCCTGATTACTTTTTATGAGTTCTCTAATACATTCAGGTAGCATTCCCAATTTTCAAGCAAGGTTTTATGTTTATATCAAGTTGTGTAACTTTCATTGCAGTGAGTTCATTTTTAGCTAACCAATTTTTTTGTGATTTTCTTTTACTTTTTATCTACTGGCATTTCAGCAAAAACAATCTGAATATTTTATTGTACTGAATGAAGCACTGCAGAACATGCAGAATTATATGCAGTTCAAACTGGCAATCATATTTTTTTTGGCATGTCCACTCAGTGCTTTCATAATACTGCAATACAGAAAAATTTTGTCTAGTGCGTTACATGAATAAGTTTATTTTACTTCACAATTTATAATGTCTTTTAGTCTTTACCAGTGTAGTGGTTTCAAACTTACCCACTGTTTCTTTTTGCTGAGGTTGCACTTTTTTCTTGTAATGAGTTTTAGAACTCTGCTTTGCTTTTTTCTGAGAAGATGGTAATTTACTAGGAGCATGTTTTTTCTTTATCTCTTTTTTTTTCTGCAAAGGTTCTATAAATGAAATTGATGAATATACAAGAAAAATAATTCTCAGTGCGATTTGAATTATTTATAGATGTTTCATCTTATTGCTACTTGGAAATTAGTTTCAAAAGGAACCTTACCCTTATGAATTTCGGAAGTATCAAATTGCAAGAGGGAACCCAATCGGGATGCGAAGTGTCCTTCAAATCTGCAGGTTTTCCTATAAATTTCTTCCTTCAAAAAGATTTACTGGAAAAGAAATGTCGACATGCTCACCTTGATGAAAATGCCTCGAACAGATTCTCGCATGTTTTAATTGTGCATCTGTCCGGTCATTTAAATTGAGGATGTCGAACCACTTGGCTCTTCTGATCGCAGCCAACTCATTCAATAATTCTTTGTGTTTGAACCTTCGAATTGCAGGTAATCTAAAGAAATTAACAAGGTCTCGACTAGCCCTACTACTACAGTTCATCACACAACAAGTAGACGGCATAATTAATAAGGAAAATAAACAAACAACAGAAGAATAGAGACACTCTCCAATATTTGCTTTGGAGAAGGGTTGATTTGATACCAGAGTTCAAATACTTTAAATCAGAGTTTGTCGCTGCTTTAAATCTTTTGTTGGTAAATAGAAAAGTTGTCTTTGGTTTAACCTATATTTTCGAGCTCAGTCATAGACCTAATGAATTCTATGTCTCATTGCTTTGGTCCATCATTGAACTCTATGGGTGTGTTCATTAACTTACTCCGAGAGTAGAGTATGAGTATGGTCATGCTCAGAGAGCATACTCTGAGGAACTAAAAGTACGTTTGTGAACGCTTCGGGTAATCAGAGCTTACTCAGAGCTTGCTCTGAGTAAGTTTGTGAACGCAACCTATAGAGTTCAATGTGGTCCATAGACTTATTATTAAAATAGACTTAACGCTTTAAAGTGCGGCGCTGCGTTCGCCAAGGGATATGAATAAAAAGCAAACATTTTATTTTATTTTGTTATTTTATTAGAAATTCGTCATCACTTCACTGCGTCAAAAATTGACAAAATTTCATATCGCGAACAAATTTCTACGACCTATGAATAATTAGAAAGCTCTATATAGTTCAATTAAAATCTAAGTGTTTATTTTTCGAATGAAAAATTTATTATATATAAAATCAATACAGAATACTGAAAATAATTAGCCAATACTTATTTTCTCCATTCAGTGTTGAGCAGTTTCAAATTGAGTGTTTAAGCATGGTTTTGTATAATCCCCACCACCTTAATGTAGTTCAACAAGCCTTTACTCAGCACTTTGTTTTCATTCACAAATGTTAACACAACAATCTTCGAAAAATTCATTGATAACGAATTCATTTTCTAACCACCAAGGGAAACCAAAAGCATTATGCCTCTTTTGTGGTCTTCAATCTCCCATATCGGAGCTAATCAATATGCAAGAAATCAAGATATCGAGATGCAGATGCAAAAGATGAATAAAAGGAAGAAAAAATTTAATTATTTCTTATCAAAAAGGTTTATAGATACTGCTACTGCTATGTATGGATACTAAAGCATTCTCAGTTTGAATATTTTTGTGTCATTTTGGCATAAGTATACTTTCTATTTATCAGATTCAGAAATTGCAAAAAAAAGAATAATTTTCTTTTTATTGAAATATGAATGATTGCAATTATGAAAACAAAAATTATAGTTATAATCTTTGTATGAAAGTTGACCTGAAACAAGCAATAAATTTTCGTGTAAGTGTCAGCTGATATGTAGGGATTTAATACTGTATATAGTAATAAGTCCATTCAGAATTCATGTAAATAAACCATGTATGGTATCGGAGTTCATTTTCGAATGATAAAAATTAAATCTGTATATAATTTCTACTGTAAATAGCACCATATCATATAAAAATGAATTAAGAGAAAAATATTTTGCTTTACCACTCCTGAATTGCCAGGAAACCATAGTGCTCACTACAGCTGGCATAAAGTGGACAAGTGTATTAAAAATAATATTTCCAAATGGATTATCAAACTATGCAAACGTTTAAAAAAGTGGCAAATTTCAGGTCAGTCAAAATATAACTTAACTTTTGGTTTTCTTTTATTCATCGGAACATAACCAGGAGCTATATGATATTGAATTTTATAAATGGGACAAAATTCATTATCCTCATATTTTACCACTACAATATCATCGTCCTGTTTTGTAGATGTATCACAACCCTCATCTGGCAGCTCCATATAGCTTGTTCCCTTACATCTTTTTCCTATTAATACTTTAGCAATGAACATAACTTTCTCACCATCATCTGTGGAATAATTTGCAGCATACATAGCATTACAAGAAAAACTAACTCCTTGACCAAATCGATGCCCTGTGCCTTTTCCATTAAATCTCCAATTGAAATTATCCAAGCATATGCTATGTGCGTTCTTCCATTTCGTGCCATGAAACAATTCGAGCTCCTCCAAATACGGATAGCTTTTCAACTTCTGGTTTTTCTTCAAACGGTAGCTGGTTTCCAGACAAGGCGCCTCAATTTTATCAATACTATGTACTATGAAATGTTTGTTGGTGATTCTTCGTTTGACATCTCTATATTCATAATCATCACTGTCAATTGGCAAAACCTTATATTCAAACTTTGGGTCAAAAATTACCCTTGAAAAGAATGGCAAGTAGTTCGGATTATATGATGTTGGTTTCCGAACAATTGATTCACTATACTGATTGATTGAAGTTGTAGGAGGATAATTTGACCTGTATGCATAGGCGTAACCGTTCCATTCTTCTCGATAACTTGATTGTGTTGCTCTTTGATTGAAAGATGGGGTACTGAGACTGCTGTTTCTGTATTGTGGGGTTTGATTATTATAAGAATTGCTCCTTGCCTTACTGACATTAGATTCACTTGAAAAAAGTCCCCCCATATCCACAAGCACAACGATCAAAAACAAATTTTTCAATAGCTGACACTTGACATTGGTAATATTTGTAATTTTATAACTACCAAAAATACAACGAGGCTTGCCAACCGCAGCATGACAACAAGGTTTGGTAACCTTAAGCAAAAAAAATTGCTTCTGGCCGAATCATGATGAAGATTATGTTCAAGCTTCAATTTCTCAGATTTTATACATTGAATACCATTTTGTTGAGAGTTAATTAAAATGTTAGTAAACCAGAGGTATATATATCTCTGCAGTAAACACTCATTTGAATTTGAATGATTAGATTCTTAGTTCTGTGATTTTCGCAAAACATAACCTCAATGTTCTCAACATCGAAGACGTCAAAATATGACTGGTACTTTGAATATTTTTGTACTTATTTAAAGTTTTACCCTTTATAGTATGATGTTTGATACAATTTTGAAGCAGTAACTATTTTATTTCAATTCGTGTATTCGATTTCTCTGCAATACTTTCACTTTTTCAGAAAATGAGCCGTGTATTAGGAGCACTACCATTTCCCAGGATGTTACTCCGTCGGAGGATCTTTTATCCCCAGGATTATAAAAATCTCTCGTTTAGAAACGTCTTTGTAAAGTTTTCAAAAATAATTCACGATAATCCTAAAATTACTAAGTCTATTAGGAGAGAATATGCAGCTGTCAAAGCGCTGTTGAAACGGTCTGGTTTGCAAGATTACCAACAATTGCGACATATTCATTCGAGTTGCAAGAGGTATCAAAACCAGTCCCCAAACAATAACAAAAAGCCAAGTGACGAAGATAAAGATAAAATCACAGGATTGTTGGCCAAAGCCTTTCTGTGGATGCTGACGACTTATATTGTAGTTGCGATTGTATCCCTTATATTTCCTGGTAGCAATCAGCCCGAAGTAGTTAGATATGTTTCTTGGAATGAATTTCTTTACCAAATGTTGGCTAAGGGGGAAGTAGAACAAATTATAGTCCGACCTGATATCGAGATTGTTTCCTTGGTATTGCACGAAGGGGCGATTATTAAAGGAAAGAAGGCTGAAGCTAAAGTCTACCATATGAATATAGGAAATATCAACAAATTTGAAGACAAGTTGAGAGAGGCTGAAAGAAGACTGGGGATTCAAGATGGTGTTCCAGTAATTTACGAAAGAAACTCAGATACAGCAGCTAAACTACTTTTTACCTTGGCTATCGCAGGTTTTTTGGTTGTTCTCTTATTGAGAAGCAAAAGTATACGCCCCCCTATCAGCATGGATACATTCACTCAGTTGGGCAGGGCTAAATTCACATTAGTAGATCCTCTGACTGGACCTGGAAAAGGCGTACACTTCTCGGACGTTGCAGGATTGAAAGAAGCCAAAGTAGAAGTGATGGAATTCGTTGACTACCTCAAACGCCCTGAACATTACCAAAACTTAGGCGCCAAAGTGCCTAAGGGAGCTTTGCTCCTCGGTCCTCCAGGTTGTGGAAAAACCCTACTAGCTAAAGCTGTCGCAACAGAGGCAAACGTACCTTTCCTATCGATGAATGGATCGGAATTCATAGAGATGATTGGTGGATTAGGAGCTGCTAGAGTGAGGGATTTGTTCAAGGAGGCAAAAAAGAGATCGCCTTGTATAATATACATAGACGAGATAGATGCTGTTGGGAGAAAAAGAAGCAACACTCTAGGAGGGACGAGCGGGGAAAGCGAACAAACTTTGAATCAACTATTGGTGGAAATGGACGGAATGGCGAGCAAAGAGAGTATTATAATGTTGGCGTCAACTAATCGAGCTGATATCTTGGATAAAGCGTTACTGAGACCTGGCAGATTCGACAGACATATCCTTATTGACTTTCCTGATTTGGAGGAGAGAGATCAAATCTTTCAGCATCATCTGAAAAGCATAGTTTTAGAACACGAGCCTAAGTTTTACTCTAAACGTCTTGCACATTTGACCCCTGGTTTTAGCGGTGCTGATATTGCTAACGTATGTAACGAAGCAGCTTTACACGCAGCTAGATCTAAGCAGAAACAAGTTACAAAGGCGGATTTAGAGTACGCCGTTGAAAGATTAGTCGGAGGAACTGAAAAAAGAAACCACGCAATGTCCCCACAGGAGAAAAAAGTGGTTGCTTATCACGAGTCAGGCCACGCACTGGTTGGGTGGATGATGGAACACACAGACGCACTTCTCAAAGTAACGATAGTCCCACGGACGACCTTGGCTCTGGGATTCGCACAGTACATACCCAGGGATCAAAAACTGTTCACCAAAGACGAACTTTTCGAGAGAATGTGCATGACGTTAGGGGGCCGCGTGGCAGAGTCCATAACGTTCAACAAGATCACAACGGGCGCTCAAAACGATTTGGAAAAGGCCACGAAGATCGCTTACGCCCAGATCAGAGAGTACGGGATGGGTGAAAACGTCGGTCTTATTTCATTCCCCGAATCACGTACCAAAGAATTGGGGAGGAGGCCTTACAGTAAAAAATTGGCCAATGTTATCGACTTCGAGGCGAGGAACCTCATAGCGAAGGCGTACAAGCGGACGGAACAATTGTTGCTGCAAAACCGGGATAAGTTGGAGAAACTAGCAGAAAGTCTGCTGGAGAAGGAGACTTTGAACTACGACGACGTGGAGGCGCTGCTGGGACCGCCCCCGTTCGGGAAGAAGAATCTGATAGATCCCAGCGAATTCGAGGAATTTATGAAAGAGAAGGAGAACAAGAACAGCGAGGTTCAGAACGACAAAGGAGGCGAGAAGAATCAGAAGACGACCAAGTGATCGTTTTCGCTGGTAGATAGGTGCTAGAATCGTTTTATTTCGTGTGAAGTTGATGGAGGAATGGAACGAGCTGTAAATAAATCGTTTATAAGATGAAGTTTTTCATTGCCTTACATTTCAAAAAAAAAAAAATCCTCCAATAAAATAATTTCTGTCTGTAATCCATTGGGCAATGGGGAATTCCCCTCAATTTGGGTTATCACTGCATATGCAAGTTTAAACTGAATAATTATGAGTTTCATTCGTGATTTTCTCAAATTCACCGCGGAAACTATTCAAAATCATCCTTCAAATATGGGGTTTTAAAATTTAAACCGCTTTGTGCGGAGTTTACGATTTGGCAACAGCGCCTACAAGACAATGAAAAGCACAATATCCGATCAGCTTGTTTATAAAATAACAGCTGTTGATTTACAGGAGCGTACTCACTAGCGAGCTTCAACTGCAACCGGCCATAAAAATCCCATAAAATTTTACGACCTTCCTCGTTCGTCGCAGACTTCATAGACAGCCACCTTTGTCTATATCATCAAGATAATGCATTTGTTGTCCTTTATTATCAAGGCATATTTCAGTCAATGTTGCCAGCTTGTGCAATTCTCACAAAACGCTTTAAACTTTAAATACCCATTTTTACTTTTAAGTGCTTAAAATATTTTTTTTTGGGAAACGGTTGAAATGGTTATTTCAAAGATATTTCATAAAAAATACATCATTTTCGTCAGGAGGAGTATTCCCTATTAAGATGCGCTACCCGGTGTCAATTTTCGTAACTAAATTTGGTGTGTTTGAGTATGCAACATAAAATGTTGGAAACGTTCATTAAAATTTTAATGGATAGTTTCAGACTTTGATTTTTGCAGAGATCTTTCTATCTGCATCTTACTTACTTACAGTGAACATTAAAAGATGGAGAGTCGCTATTTCTGCTGGAAAAGTAGGAAAGGTAGTCACACAAAATGACGAATTCATTATATAAATCCTATATTGGTTCCTATTATCTTTAGTATTTACAAAATACATACATTGCTGTTAACATAATCACACAGATATTCATTACCAAAAATTTTCCAATCAAGTTGTTCCGTAATTGTCAGCAATTTAAGCAAATTACAAAAATAGAACAGATACTATACAATTACATGTATTCCTCATATCATTACTAATTAGAAGTAGAACTTTAATAAAATTTAAAATGCAAAACGACTAACATAATGTCGAAAATTCTCAATTATTTACAAATAGTTCTTTATAAATGTTGAACAAGTAATACTTAAAATTATTGTAACCGTTCATATAAAACTACCAAAATTCACTCATACTCATGTGATACTCATGTATGTACATCACCGCTCCCCAGATAATTTTCAACAATTGATTACTGACATCCAACAGTCTAGCAACGATGACATCAAGCGATTTTTGACCACTTGCATGGTAATTTAAAACATTCAAAAAAAATCCGTAGTCGAGTAGGCTACGAAATTTTGGCAGTTGACGTTAAATACGAAACGTCATCTGTCAAAATTCCCAAAGCCTACTTGGAAACGAAAGGAGTTAGTTCTGAATAATGCAAGACGACAAGAGCATTACAAAAAAATTATTACCGCTCTATGCCTGCAGCACTACGATGATTAAGTTCGCGTAAAAGAAAGCACGGGGCTAAAATTCAAAAGTAATAAGCACCTTAGGGACATATTCGTGTAGAAGACACTTAATCATGACAAAATCCCTTGTTTCAACAGACTGAACGAAGTAAAAGAGAATTTAGAGCCCGCTGAGCCGTCAAAAACCGCCAAGTTTTCAAGAAATCAAAACGGAGGACAGCTGTAAATGAAATGCGGGATATCAACATTTTGGTTCTGAATCGAGTTGTAGGTCTCGGTTTGTGCAGCTATTGTGCGTTGAAAATGATTCAGAATTCACTCGATAATCCCTTTTCACAAGAATTTAACTTGAACAAAGTCTCCCTTGCACAACAAGATGATCTTTTATGCTATTTTATAGTGAATGAAAAGTGCCGTCACCAAGAGAACCAAAATGTTTTGCATAATCTATTAAAAATCGAATTATTGAAGCGTTATTTTCGAGGGTAACCAAACAGTGTAGTTTTCCAAAAACTAAATAAATTTCTACTATACATTCAAAACTTAAGGTAATAAACTATATTTTTAGTCATTTTTCAACGTGTACATTGTTCCTCGTACACGAGATTTTCATGATAAAATCTTAAAATGTCAAATATTGCACAGACATTAGAATCGATCTTAGGCGACGCTGACTGAAATAAGGAAATCGAAAATACATAATGTGTTCATGATTATTGGCGAAACGAAAACTAAGATAATACAACCTAGATTCAAACACCGTTTGTCTTGCTGGCGTCTACAAAAATCTCTCAAAAGTACGGTACGAAAACACTTTGGCAAGTTGAGTTTTATCACAAAGGGTAGTTTAAAAATAGGTAGTAATACTGTACATAATGTCATCGACTCATATTGAACATAAGACGAAAATCTTCCAGAGAATCTTGGAAACCAATAATTATGTAGATTAGTTAGCGGAAAGAAAATAAATATGTAAAATACTAAGGACGAATCCCTAACATCCAAAAGTACTTTTCCAAGTTTCAACGTGACAGGATAAACATAGATGGACAATCTTCAGATTATGTTCAATATAACAACATAGTTACGACGCCAGCTTACAAAAGGGCGAGTCATTCACCGACATTCATTTGAAATGGAAATGATTGAAAATGACATGGTATTATTTATGCTTTGATTCTGCATTATATTTGATGTTTCTGGAAAAAAAAACAACAAATAAAAGATCGAATTTTCACTTGACAGAAATCTATAATTATACTAAAAGGCAAACACAACAAACAAAATTTCATAAGTCAAGTAAACCTTTAGTTAAAAAAAAAGGTTCAACTAATAAATTGGCGACTTTCTTCAATATACACTGCGCAAAAAAATCAACGCACATTCTGAAAATCTCAATTTTACTGGAAGTTAACTCTACATTGACTTTATATGTAACTAATTTTTTTTGTTCTCTCAGGAAGGTTTTGAACGAAACAAGACACATTAAATGGAAGAAAAATTCAGGACTTCAACGAATCTTATGTGAAAGAAGAGAAATGAACAATTTTCAAAATACTGAAATGCTGATAAGTGATTTAATACTTGGTATTTCCACCCCTTGCGTTAATTACAGCTCGGCAACGACGGTTCATACTCAAAATGAGTGATCTTAAAATGTTCTGATCTAATCCTTCCCAGATTTCTCCGAGTTGGATTTCTGAGTCATTAAGAGTAGCTGGATGATTTTCTGAACTTCTCAGCCTTCTATTGAGGTTGTCCCAAACCTGCTCAATCGGATTGAGATCTGGACCTCTTGCTGGCCATTCCATTCGAGAGACTTCAACCTCTTCAAGGTACTCCTGAACGATGCGCGCAAGATGGGGTCTGGCATTATCGTCCATAAAAATGAAATTTTCACCAATGTATAGGGCAAATGGCACTACATGCTCTTCAAGAATGTTCCTTGTCAACTTATCAGCATTCATAGCTCCATTATCAACGACCACTAGGTCTGCGCGAGCAGTCAAAGATATTCCACCCCATACCATAATCGATCCTCCCCCAAAACCAGTAGTATTCAGGAAATTGCACTGAGCATATCTTTCATGTGGACTTCTGTATACAAGGGAACGTTGATTACAATGGTAGAAGCAGAATCTATACTCATCTGTGAAGAGAACTCTTTCCCAATCGGCCTTTTCCCAATGTATATGCTCTCCCGCAAAATCCAAACGCGCCCTTCGATGGGCTGGGGTAAGAGCTGGGCCTCTTGCCGCGACACGAGGCCTTAAATCATGTTTTCTGAGGCGATTTCTTATTGTCTGAGTGCTAATTTGCACCTCATGGGTTTGCTCAAGCTGAATTTGAAGGAAGCGAGCGGTTGTAAACCGTTGTCTCAACGAAGAAACTCTCAAGTGACGTTCTTGAATGGCAGTTGTTACCCGTGGTCCTGGTCTTCGGACATTCATACCTGTCTCCCTGAATCGCTGCAACATTCTGGACACACTTGTATGGGAAACTCCAAACCTTTCTGCAATTCTTGTGTATGTCCACCCTTCTTCTCGCAAAAAAACCGCTTGGGCACATTCCTCTTGGGTCAAATTGCGTGTTTCGCGTTGCATAGCGATCGAGTGTAGAAAATCAAACGAAAGAAAAACTATTGATCACTAAAACTGATTTTAGAATGGAGCCAATACATTCAAAATCTGATAATATAATCTTTTTTTATTCCTGCTGGGAAAAAACATCTGTATTGAAGAAAACCGTTGAAAGTGGATAATATATGCATGCATAATTCTGATAAAAATAATCATCATTGAGCACACCTTCAGTTGTAGAATAAATTTGAGATTTCCATAATGTGCGTTAATTTTTTCGCGCAGTTTATTAAGATGTTTTAAGAAGGTAATTGTGAAAGAAAATTCCTACCTTGTATTACAATATTGTACATTTCCTCTTGGGTTTGACCTGCATCACAGGACATAGCACTGCCCTGATAGCTTCATCGAACACGGTCTTCAATCCTTTTTGGGTCAAAGCAGAACATTCTAAGTACTTCACGGCGCTGATTTCTTTGGCCATTGACAAACCCTAGGGGAAAAAATTATGAGCAACCTTGCTATTTCAAGAATATCAAGAAATTATTCTCATGCTTCAATCAGTTTGTATTTTTAACATCAAGGATCTTTTCAGACGGGAAAAGAAGACAAAATTTACAGTATCATCACAGAAAGCAAACTGTGTATTACTATATCGAATAATTCAGGTATAAAATACCCAGATCACCTGTGGATATGTAACAGGGGCCAACTTCTTGTCTTTGAGTTTCTCAATTGTGGTACGATCGTCGCGCAGATCAAGCTTGGTACCTACTAGGATGATGGGAGTGTTAGGGCAGTGGTGTCTGACTTCTGGATACCACTGGAACAAAAAAAATTAAATAACACCCAAACCTCCAAAGTAGTTAACTTTAGTGTGAGTTTATTCTGCTATATTCAGTTAAGAGTTTGTCCACATGGTTCTTCAGACGGGAAAAGAAGACAAAGTAAAAATTATCATCATTAAACAGGTAATTACAAGTTTTTGATCGCACCAAGATGCAGTTTCTCACCTTTGCCCGTACGTTTTCGAAGGAGGCTGGATTCACCAAAGAAAAACATATCAAGAAGACGTCAGTCTGGGGGTAAGACAGAGGTCTCAACCTGTCGTAATCTTCCTGACCCGCAGTATCCCATAGGCCGAGGTTTATGGGTTTCCCATCCACCATCACATTGGCCGAGTAATTGTCGAAAACGGTGGGGATGTATTCGCCGGGGAAGGCGTTTGTTGTGTAGCTTATCAACAAACATGTTTTACCTACGGCACTGTAAGAAAAATTGAATTTTTATTTTTGATCATCATGCTTCGCGAAAAACAAACTACCGAACTTCTAAAATTTCTAAAATTGAAGAAAGTTACAACAAAGGCCCTTGCCCATAGACTGCCTGTAGAATAACACCATGAAACAGCCTTGAGTAAGGAAACTTTCATTACCCAATTACTATAATGAGTTAAATTTACACAGTAATCAGTAAAAAGAATCATATTACATCAAAAATTACACGAGCATCTGAGTTTTGAAAATATTGAAACCAGAAACCAGGATAATACCTAGTTTTAGTTGAATTTCAGTATCGATAAATGTGTTTTCAAAATTTGCATGTCCCAAAATTTAATAATAAATTCAAGATTGTTGTGGGCTCGATTAGAAAGGTTCCTAGTTATAGAAATAAATCGATATCTAGGTAAAACCACGTGTTCCTCTACACAGAAAATCTTTAGTCAATCTATTTCAAGGAACATTTCTTCACAAATCTTCCACAGGAAATTCTTCAAAGCAACTATAAATGTTTCCTACTAAACTATTCTTTCCTCAATTAAATCACTACCTTTGAACATTTCTGGAAAAGCTTCTCAGCTACTACATTCATGAGCGCCGACAAAAATAGATTGAATCACGTGGTTTAAAAAATATATTACGAGTATCTCATACAATTAGAGATATTCATTAAATAAAATAAAAAGACTTACTCAACAAATTCCAACAAAAATGCTCTAACTACGAGCAAGCACTGCAAAAATTGAAATGAGAGCTGCTTAATTTAAAACCACGTTTTTCTACTAGGAAACCGGACTTCTAGGTTATATGCGCATGCGATGTATTTGCCAATATCCCCCCTCTAACTACTATTCGAGATTTGAATAATTTGATTTACATGTAAAGAATAAAAATTGAAAAATTGTGAACAAAAACATAGAATGAAGAAATTAAGAAAAAGTGAACCACGAGATATATTTCAGAATTAAATTCAGAAACTTCCAACATAAACATATAATAGTAATCCTCCTACAAAATAAAAATATTTCCTCGGTTAATGAGCACAGGAGTATGAGAATAAAAAATCAATTGCAGCTTTAACATCCCGGAGCATATTTTAGAACAGAATATTTATGTTCACCTGTTCATCATGAAGATGAAACAAAGAAAGACATTGATTCAGTTTTACTACTGAAGAATGAGCTTCGATTCAACAGTTTGTTTACCTTCCAAAAGGAAATGCTGGTTTATTTAATTATGACAAGTTAAATTTCAGGTTCAACAGGTAAATACACTTTGTTCATTTCGAATAATTAGTTATTATTTGACTGAAACCTTGATCAAATTCACTGCGTTTTCGTTTAGATTAAAATAAGACATATCCATTCAATTTAAAGCGGAACTCTATCACTCATACATTTTGTATATGTGATAACAGTTTTGTTAAACATCCAGTGTTGTAATACAATGGTTCATGGAGAGTTACACAGTTTAAGCCCCACAATTGAATGATTCACAAGCTGAAATTCATTGATAAGAGCTATGTTAGTCATTCCTACAGAATTGCATATAATAATTAAATACAATTTCGGAACACTGAAGGTACTGGAGACGCAATGTTTTCATCATAAAACTCCTATGTCCAGGAATCTTCTATCGACGTTCGTTTTTTAAAATTGCGTATATAACATATATATACTGAATTGACTCACCCATCGCCTACAACCACACATTTTATAGCCTGCATTGTTGTAAGAAATTGATTCTAATAAAAACGGAACCAACTTAATGGGTGTGTATGTCAAATAGATAGCAAAATACAAGGACACGAATGCAACGCACTTTGCACGGAAAGCATTCAATTAGTTGTGAATCCTTCATCAAAATGAAGCGAATGGAGAGGAGAGTAATTCACCCGTATCAGATTAATCGAGTTAATTGTTTTTCACTCTTCTTCAATAAGCACAAACGAGTACCACACGTAGACTTCCATTCGCTCGGTTGACAGGAATCAAAATTATCCACTGACGTCCACAGAAAGGAATAATTAGACAGACAGATAAAAGAATATGTTCCAATAATTTCTATTTGTTTTCCTTATCATTGTTGAGAGCTCAGTACAGTTTATATTTTTATTGAAATATTAAAATAGTTCCAAATTAGCGATTGAATATTATTTCATGAGCTCTCATGAATTTTCCTCTCACAAAAGGTTTTATAATGGAAAAGTGGATACATGTTTTGTGGGACACACTCTCTTCTCTTATCAGGACATTGAACTCTATGGGAACCCATAGAGTTCAATGTATCAGGAACAGAAACTGTCAAATCGGAAACTAACCTGAAAAATTGGCGGGCTATGTTTGTTTTTGTATGTAAACTCTTATAAATGAGTTTTTAAGAATTTACCATCCGAAACTACTGAAAATGGAAAAACAAAGTAATTTTTCCCATTATACGATGCCCTTTCCTGAATTTAATTCTTGTTTTCAGAGTTGTTGAAGAAAAAACGAAAAGCAATTGAAGATAAAAATGAAGCAGGGCTATGTTCTGCTTGTACCGATTTGGCAAATTTTTACATGAAAGAGGAACGTTTCAATGAAGCTATAAAAGAATTCGAGATACTCGGTCAAGTTTATAAAAAACAGAAAAAAATGCTTGATTATGCTACAGTTAACAGAGGAATAGGAGAGGCTTATATGTTGATGACAAATTATGAGAAAGCAATAGAATATCAAAAAATTTATCTAGGTAATTTGACAAACGCTCTCAAAACTCCAATTTCCTGTTCGGTACAAAATTTGAATTTTAGGTTTGTCCAAAGACCAAGAGAATAAATTAGAGGAGCAGAGAGCTTTGGCAACACTTGGATACACTTATTTAACAAAGTACATAGCCGACAAACAAAATAAAAATGATCTAATCATGGCTCATAAATATACTATGAAAAGCTTAGAAGTCTGTGAGAGGTACTTATTCAAACTGAAAAAAAAAGAAAGTGCTATATATATGCATGCATTGTGTACATGGTGTCTTATTTACATTGGTTTTGCAGGCATCTGTGTATATTTATGAGTAGAGATAGATTGATGCTGTTCTCACATATCTTACTTTTTCCAATGCCAGAATTCATTTTTATTCCATCTCTACTCGTAACTGTCATATGCCATTGACGCCATATAACATGTGAAAATGGGACACCCTGTATATTAATATTATTTTATTCCATATAGCCTTATAGACCTGAAGAAATATGATTTGGTGGATATGACTGCTAGGCTCTATAATAATTTAGGTATTATTCATGAATACCAGGGTCATCATGACAAGAGCAAAGAATTATTCAATAAAGCTATCGTTTTATGCAAGACAAATGATGTTTATGAGTCCCTTCATCAGGCTTATAATTCTTTTGCCTCTCTTTTAGAAAGAAGGGGGGAATATAACAGCGCTATCCAGAACTTTAATCTGGCTATAGAAACAGCAAGTGAGTGACTTCTGAAGTAATAAAAAAAATTACATTCATTTATTACAATGTTTTCCATAATAATTGATTTTATAGAAAAGCTTAAAGATAAAGTGTCAGCACTATACGATTGTCTAGTCTCAAAAGCTACTATATTATTGAAATTGGGGGACTTACAGGCGGCTAAAAAAAGTTTACATAAAGCTTATAAACTGAAGTTATCCGCTAAAACAAAGGAAGAAGTTGGAAAGAAACTTAAAACTGGTACGTTCGATCAGTTGAAAACGGTGAAACCAACATAGAAATTTTTGTTTTCTTTCCAGTCGTTAAATTATACAGGAAGGAAAAGGAGATGGTTTCGAACTCATACTCCAATGTTGAACTCCAAAAATTCTATGAGAAAATGGGGGACGGATTCAGTGAAATGAACTGTTACGATAAAGCCCTAGAGTATTACCATAAGATGCTGGAACTAGCTGAAATCACAAAAACAAATTTGTCGTCCTGTTATTACAGCATTGCGGCTACGTATCGAGACGATGAACAGTATGATAAAGCTGTTGAATTCTTCGAGAAGGAGTATGCTTTGTGCGACTTCAAGAAAGGATTGGACACTTTATGTGAGATAGCGGACACAAAAGAGGTAAGTTCTTTCAGATCTTTTACGAGAAAAAATCCCTATGATTTCATTTCAGAGTGGTGGTTCTCCTTCATCTGAAATTATTAAGGTATATGAGAGAGCCATACAAAGATGTAAAGAGGCCAACAGTCAAAGAGAAGAAGGTAGAATGCTTGGTAGGTTAATAAGCTACCTAGAAAGATCGGGAATTTCAGAAAGGCTTAACGAATTCAAGAGGCGATTCGATGAAAGCGGTTTTGAATCTTCCGATTCCGAAGACCCTCTCACCAACCAAGAATCGAACAGCGAGGGTGATATTTCTCTGGATAACTTAACAGGTGATGATTCTTATAAATCTCGAAACATAACAAGAATTGAACTTAAAAAAAATTTCAGATGACTCGGAGAACAGTGAAACGGAGAGTCCTAGCAAGAAAAGGAGAAATAAAACATTCCAAGTCAAGAGAAATTTGAGGGGGGAGACTCAGCTCCACACGGCCTGCATATCCGGAAAGCTTAATGTCGTGAGTCATCTTTTGGAGCAGGGTCATCCTGTAAATATTCGGGATAACGGGGGTTGGCTCCCTTTGCACGATGCCTGTATTTCCGGTCATTATGATGTTGTTGAACTACTATTGGACAAGGGCGCTTCGGTCAATGATCGGGGTGGAACACATTGTAATGGTAAGTTTTCATATATTTTGACAGTTTTATCATGTCACTGTTTGACATATGTCAAAATATTGCGCCATCTACACGGGTGTATTTGAAGGTGAGATTTTTTTTCAACAGAAGGTAGCACTGGTCAAAATGAAGCGTTTCTGCGTTTCAAAAATTTCCTATACAAAACTTTCAAAATGACAAAGTTGAAGAGAAAATTGAAAATGATTACTGAAATAGATCCTAATACGACCCTAGACCGTTTGTTAGCTGAATTATCGGAAAGCATCATAGCACTAGTAACTAACATAAGCACTTTTAAGAATCTGCCTCGGTTTTCTACATTTTTTTTCACCCTAAATTGCACGATACAACAATTATGATTCTCTCAAAAATGACCTGATGCATCTAATCCGATGAACTTGTTACTGAACCATTCATTGTCCAGCAATATGTTTATGTTTTGTTTCGTTTTTCCACAGTCCCGTACTTGAAATTCAATGAAATTTTGTCGAATTTCTAGGGGTTGTATCTCTGCCATCTTAGATATTCTATATAAACTGCTCCACAAGAGTTAAGGATAAAGTATTCAATCGTTTTTAAAAGTATGAGAAAATCGCTGTAAAATCCTTTAAACCTCAATAACAACTTGAATCGATCCAATAAAAATCAGTATGAGACATTTCGTCAATCTGGTCGCCTTTTTTCTGAAGTTTGGTTCTTTGCATATGCTTCATGAATGATCTTATTTTGAAATGAAGTCAGTTTTTCAACGCCTTCGATTTGAAACGAGTTTTCTGAAAATGCCAAGACGTAAATTAACAAACGCTGAGACTAATAGGGCTATCGGAATGCTACAGGCTGGCCTAACTTAGGTTGTTGTAGCGGAAAGGCTCCAAGTAAGCCAAAGTGTGATATCTCGACTTTGGAAAAGGTTCAGGGAGACAGGTTTTGTGTTGGATAGACCACGGCTTGGTGGGCGACGAAAAACAACACCTGCTCAGGATCGTTTCATCACTGTTTCGACGAGAAGAAACCCTACATCTACGTGTAGAATGCTACGGAATACTCTTCAAAATGCAGGTTGGGTCTAAGTTTCCATCGAAACCATCAGACAACGTTTGAGAGAGGTGAATCTAGGTTCTAGACGTCCATAAAGAGGAGTTTCATTAACACGTGACCATAAGCGTCAAAGACTGGAATGGGCAAGGCAACATATCAATTGGAACGATCAATGGCGTAGTGTCCTTTTCACTGATGAATCCAGATATGGACGATTTTCAGATTCTCGAAGAATAAGGGTATGGACAATCCCACGCATACCCCGTAATCGTCGCTATGTCCAAGAAGTACATCCATTCCGAGGGGGTAGTGTTATGGTATGGGCCGGGATATGTTTCAACAGGCGCACAGATCTACATATTTGTCCTGGGAATATGACCGCCTTACACTATAGGAACAATGTCGTTGACAATGTTATGCCAAATTTTCACGCTGCTATTGGTGAAACTTTTCAATTTCTAGACGATAACGTGCAGCCGTAGTTGAGAATGCGCGCGAGGAGCTTGGTATTCTACATTTACCAATACCTTCGCACTCACCAGATTTGAATTGCATAGAACATGCATGGGATATGCTCCAAAGAAGATTAGATAATCATCAACCTACCCCAGAATCCTTAAATGATCTGAGAGAGCTTCTGCCCCGTTTATGGAACCAAATTCCTCAAGAAATGTTCAACAACCTCGTGTGTAGTATGCAAAGAAGATGTCAAACTGTTATTGATGCCCGTGGAGGCCATACATTGTATTGATAGTCTTAAAATGCTTGCATTCTCTGGGAATAAAATTTCGTTATTTTACTCGATTTTTCTTAACCACCCTGTATACGCTGCAGACCTACAGGCTAAAATTAATTTGCAATTTGAAAAAAATATGAATTTTCATCACAAAAATCTTATTTCAACTATATTTTTCCGCTATTTAAGTCAATATCCCTAACTCATGTGGAGCAGTTTAGGTAATATTTGGTTTAACGACTTATTTTGATGAGTCCTAACTTCTTTCAAAAAAATAGCCTCATCTTTGGAAAGGTAGGCTCTGTTTTTTGTTACGTACGATTATTTTCAGGAACAACACCCTTACATGATGCCGCAGTGAACGGTCACCTGAAAATAATGGAACTTTTGCTTGATCGGGGTGCTTCGGCGTTGGCTAAAACGGATGAAGGCGAAACACCGTACCATTACCTCAAGAAGTCCTCCTTGGAGCTCCAGTTCGACGAAGAGCAAAAAACCATGTGCGAGAGGCTCTTGAAGCGAATGAGCACTATTTTGGACAAAGCCGGTCAGAGCAAAGAGATCAACACGAATATAAGAAATAAGGCTTTTGTTAGTGGACAAACGGAACCAAGGAGAAGGAGTGCTCCAGATGTTATTGAGGATAGGGATTCAGTTCGAGAAAGAAGGTGGTAGGTTAACTGATTTGTTCCTGTGTGGGAACAGAAGATCAATTTATTCTTTTCAGGTCGTCGAATTCAAGAAGAAGAATCGAAAGCAGTAGTAGCGAAGACGAAATTGTATTTTCACCTGCGAAAAGAACTCAACCAAAAACACCGGCTACAAATGAGTACAAGATGGTGATGGACAGTTTGAGAAAGAAGCCTTGCGATGTCCCCTCTTTCAGTAAAACGGAAAATATAACCTCTAAAAGATCCGCGTACGTCATGGACGAAGAAAACCGAGACGAAGATTGGCTGGAAGACGATATGAAGGATATGAGAACCAATAAAAAACGAAAGATGGGTGAGTGGGAACAATTTGGCATACCCATTCGATTTTATAAATTTTCCCCATATAGGTTTTTCCGATGCCTTGATCAGCTCTTCCAAGACGAGAGGTGATGGTCAACCTTTGAAACGATTCAACTCCTTCGAAAGTGTGAGTTCGAAAAGTAGTAAATCGTCCAACAGAAGTATGGCTAAGTCTCCGGATAAAAGAAAGAGGCTCAGTTCGAACGAAGCAAATAGAAGCGAAAGAGCTGATGAAATATCCAGGAATGTTGAAGATTTCAACGAACAGACAGTTTTCGATACGCACGTGATCGATTACGATTCCGAAAACGATTTTGCTGAGCCGCAAGATACAAGGAGAAAACAGCAGAGTTCTCTATTGGATGCAGGGTTTATGAGGTCCAGAACTTCCTCAGAGTTGCCAAAAAGAAAGGGTGAATGGTTTGGTTTATTCTTTTTTGCTTGTATATTAAATGAGGTGATTTCAGGATCCCTCTCGCAGAAGAGAAGCCTGCAGCCAAAAATCACACATTTTGGGAGTACGACGCCTACGAAAATGTCGCAGAGAAGCTCTCATAGGACCTCTACATCTCCTAAAAATTGGACTCAGCCGTCACCCAGTAAATCTCTGTTGATGGACGACGATCCGATGCTCGCATTGGACGTGAACATAGAAGGTAGATCCTTCAGGGTGACAACGAGGATGTCGATGAAGGACACATTGACAGTTAAATGGTTGGCACTAGAAGCCTCTAGGAGATATGCAAAGTAAGAATTTTTTTCTTATTTTAATACAATTTACTGGCCGAACAATTTAATAAATACCGTGGTACAAACGCTTCTGTCGTATCCTTAGACAAAAGACTCTTTCTTTTGTCTAAGGTCGTATCGGTACTACCGTAGATAGAGGAAAGAGAAGATACCGCATTGCGCAGCTACGAAGGAGAGCTCTCTGTGTCCAACATCAACTTGTTTTTGTTTACGTTTACCCCAATCCGAATCTATCTCTTTCGGCATATTTTCCACAAATTACACAATTCCCTGGCATGTCAACACCGAAATTCTTGATACTCAAGTCTTAAAACGCACGAAACACTATTACATCGAACACAAATACGATAATAAACATTCAAATATTGGGGTAAACGTAAACAAACATGGAGTAGATGCACAGTAAAATGTCAACAAAAACATAGAGATGTTGGACACACTTTTCTTGTTGTTTACGTTATCTTCCCCTTCCTCTATCTACGGGTACTACCCATCCCTGTCAGTGATTGGTGCTAACCCCACTTTTCTCAATCTGACGTTAACCTATATACGTAAGAAACGTCAAGCGGGAGTTTATTCTGTGGTTCTGAATTTCTTCACGTTTGCTTTTGGTAAGCGTCAAAAATCGCTACCTTTTTTCTTTTATTTCCGATACGAAATCAATATACCGGGTGGCCCATCCCAGACGCGGCGGACATTTTGAGGGAGTAAATGAAGATATTTTGGAAATATTTTCTTGTGGTGTGTGTAGGGTGTTGCAAAGCACAATTTAAAATTATTGTCATATATAAAGGGTGTTCGAAAACAAAGATATAGACCAAGGTTACACTTTTTTAAATGTAACACTCTGTATATGAGCTCAAAAATGGAATGGCAAGCTCAAGTTACGATGAGTTTCTTCAGATTACTTTATAGCTCAGAAGCACCCTTTACGAGATAATGGCGAAAAATCGAAAATATGGAGTATTTTTAAATAGCAATTGATGAAGAAACTAGTTACGCCAACGATACAGACATAATTTTTTCGAGAAGACAAGTTGGCTACTCCAACATATAAAAAAATTTTAACTCTGGAATATACAGAGTGATCATAATTAATTTTCAAACATCAACTACAAATAATCGTCGAAAACTTTCTTATTTCAAATAGCACACCCGGTATTTCTATATCTCGTTGAACGTAGAAATTAATACATCTCTAGGTTCTAGAGTTGGGTTCTGTGAATTTTTGGTCTAAAAAGATTCTTTAAATAAGTGAAAAACTATATTCCGAAATTCATTTTATTCGATAAAACCGTTTGTGAGATAAAACTAAAAATAATTTTTTTTATGGTTTTTCAACAGCCTGTATCTTTCAAACCAAGCAGATTCGGAAAAAATGGTAAAGGAAAAAAGTGTTTCTTTTGACCTCTAGAATCTACTGTTAAAATATTCTTATAAGTCAAAGACTCCCCTGTATAGAGAAAATGAAGAAAAATTTTTCTCATTTTTAATGAAATATCGTAGCTGAAGAAGTAATTCCAACCATGAATAAAATGCTGTTTTAACGTTCAACAAATATTACTGAACGAGATGCGAAACACTGATTTGATAACAATGTCTAAAAACGAAGTACCAGTACGATCCGTCTTTATTTCAGAAAAGAATATGTGGAGCCAGTTTTGGAACTTAAAACTAAGAGTGGCGCAGAATTGGTCGACGACGATACCATCGGTACTTTGTTCATCACCGATTGCCAAGTGGTGGAAGTTGTCGCCAAAGTACTGAAATGGAACCTGCCTCCTATTCAAGAAAGATACAAAGAGGCCTGTTCCGATATGAACACGAGTGAGTAATTCGAAAAGTTCAAATTTATTCAACTTTTTGAAGGCTCTATACTCTTTAGTTATCAATGTTTTAATCTTTATCTCCTTCAGAACCCCTGGATGTGATTTGTAGCAAGTTAGACACACTGACAATATCTCTCGACATGAAAAATGCGGGTTTGCATCCAGCATCGATGGCTCCCTTATGTAAAAGCCTGTTGAGAGAGAGCAGATTGTTGGAATTGGACCTGTCCAATAATTTCCTCTCCTTGGATTGCGTAAAACTGCTAGCAGCAAGCTTACAAACGTTAGAAAACCTAACCAAAATGAATCTGAGCTGTACCAACTTGCACACAGAAGAAATCAGATATCTATCCAACACTTTTTCGAACTCCCCAGTGAACATTCTGACCAAAATGTACAGTTTGAACCTGAGCGAGAATTTCATCGGAGACGAGAGTTTCCAGGATATAGCCACGATTACCAGGCATTTGAGTCTCAAGGAACTGGATCTGTCGTTTTTGAATTTCACCGAGGACGTTTTCAAGAAATCCTACAATAGAAACTCGAGTCTCTCCCTGGCCAACATAGAGCAGCTCAATTTGAGCGGGAATGGGTTTGGGAACGCTGCTTTCAGTGAGATATTGTCGCAAGTTAATGGTAATCGGCTGAGTAGCTTGGATGTTGGGAATAATAAAGCGACTGAAGGTCTGGCAACGTTGCTGATCGACTGTTTGAACAAAAGTGCCTCGAGGTTCAATTTCGAATGTTTGAATCTGAGTTGGTGTCCCGTAACGGACACCGAGGTTTTCAGCTTGTTGAGGTAAGTTCGTAATTTATAACGGGTATAGGGTGCGGCGGAGCAGATTGGCTATTTTCGAAGGACCATAAAAAAATGTGGGAGGAAAACGGTTTCATTTATTCGGATCAGTAGGAAATATAGTTTTTGGGCTCAAGTTTTGAAGAAGATGTCGCTTAGATGGCGGCCGCCAGCAGCGATACACTGATGTGGTCGATCCATGGTCCGAATTTTTTCAGGTTATTTGCTGCTCGAGTTGTGGCGGGATGTGTGGACGATGTTTGAAGATCATATCTTCAGAGTAGACCCAAAGAAAAAATCGCAGATGATGGGTGGGCTATAGCCCCATTCAGAAAGGTTGACAGTAATGTCAAAACGGCGCCGAAACGCCCTCTGGTTCGCGATCAAATTGGATACATTTATTACAGGGAACCTGCAACGTCTCTAGAGCTCTCAAAAAAAAGTGTTTCTTCTTGCTCTGCAAACCAGACCTCCACAGCTTTTATTACCACCGTGATGGAAGAAAATTTACGACCTTTTAAATTTTTTTTCAGTTGAGTAAAGAGATGATAGTCGGATGGAGTCAAATCTGGTGAATAAGGAGGGTGTTCTAGTAATTCAAACCCTAAATCACGAATTTTTTGCGTGGCAACATGAGATTTGTGTGCAGGGGCGTTGTCCTGCAAAAACAAAACACCTTTGGATAGCTTTCCGCGTCTTTTCTCCTTAAGTTTTTCCCGTAGAGTGGTCAGTAATGTCGAATAGTAATTTCCGGTTATTGTACTACCCCTATCCAAAAATCAATCATGATTACTCCATGGCAATCCCAAAAAACTGAAGCAAGAAGTTTTCCAGCAAATTTTTGGACACGAAACTTCTTAGGTCTTGGAGAACCAGAGTTTCGCCATTCCATCGATTGTTGCTTTGTTTCTGGATCGAAGAAATGTACCCAAGTCTCATCCATAGTAACAATTCGGTTTAAGAAGTCTACATCGTTTTCAAATCGAGCACAGATCGAACGCGATGCTTCTACCCTTGCACGCTGTTGGTCAACATTCAAACATTTGGGGATCCATTTTGCAGCAGTTTTTCTCATGTCCAAATTCGTATGAAATATTCACTGCTTCAGATATCCGTTTTAGCCCAATTCGATGGTCTGATGAAATTATGTCATGAACTTCATCGATATTTTCGGGGACTGACACAGAAACTGGCCTTCCCGATCGGTCATCATCTTCAATGAAAAATTTACCTCTTTTGAAGCTTGCAGTCCAATTTTTCACGATCGCATACGAAGGACATTGATCACCAAGGGTATTAAGCATATCTTCGTAAATCTGCTCACCTCTTAACCCTCTTAAATACAGGGACTTGATGATGACTCGATACTCCAATTTTTCGATTTTCACAATTTCGGTGGACATCTTCTTTCTTTTAAATTATTACGTAACTCTGGTTTACTATTTTGACCTCAAACTTCAGACTGACACTTCTAATGACTTAATGTTCGTTGCTATGGTAAAGCAATATTTTTTTATGCATGGAACTGGTCTAGGCTAACTAGATATCAATACATCCTCGTACTTTCCGGCCCATATCATAGTTCCTACTAAAAACTACAAACCCTAAGGAACACAAAGAACCCTTCTGCACCTATACCCTCGCCATAACCCTTCGAAACTCGTGAATCAACTCTGCCGCACCCTGTACAAGAGGATATTCCTTCATCTTAAGAACACATTGCATATTTTTCTTCAGTGGAACTTGCATTGATTTACACTTGAATGGATGCAAATTATTATTTTCGCTGTCTTGATTATTTTTTTTTTGGCGCAGGTACTGCGATAACCTGAAGACTTTGAACTTATCTTATACCAACATCACATCTCTAACCCTTAGGAGGATTTTAGAGACTAAATTTGTCAAAAACGTCATTTTGTTGGGTTGTCCCCACATCGATAAGTACTTTGAAGATATCGACGACCTCTGGACCCTAAACGATTACTTCAACGAACGCAAAACGATCAAAATAACATGCGATCAGGATAAATTCACCACCTTGATAAAGTTGTGGAAAGCCAAATACTGTGATAAAGTAACGATTGATACAATTGGGAACTTGTTGATTTTGAAATAATCATTACATTTACAAAGGAACTTTTATTTTTTTATATATAAAATATGTACAAATTATGTTACATTATTTGATAATTAGATCTGGAAAAAATTGTAAATAAATGTAAATATTGTTTTTTAAGTTGTTTCTTTGTTCGAATGCGAATAGTAAAAGTTGAGCACATCGAGGGGACATTGTGCCTGACAGCAAGATTACAAAATTGGTTTTATTGCTTTATGGGGGGAGTAAAACATTCAAGGATTGTAGTGAAGGTACATTTTTCAGATTTTCAATATGGGAAAATATTTTATTAGTATATACAGTTTCAATATGTCAAGTGGCCAGATATTTTTCTGGGATAGTCTAAGAATGAAATCTTGAAATAAATAACGAGTTGTCATGAATTCGTAATAAATAATGATATATATGTAATGGATCAATGTGTGTGAAGCTGGCCCACCACTTCATTTTTCGAAATTTATTTTTTGTGTCGAGTTGAACTAGGTTTGTGCTGCTTAGTGAGTCCCCCTCTTCCAGATAAATGGAAAAAATTTAGCCCAGCACATTTTCTTCAAAAAAGGGCTACGAAAATTCGGTTAATTTTCCGAAAAAAAATAAAGATTTTGGAAAAAATTTAGCAAAGAACTTTCGTTCTTTCTTCATCAAAAATTGCTGCGCTTTGGAAAATGCTGCGATAACTTTTTGTTCAATTTCGCGGTTTCCGAGAAAATTCGACGAATTTTGAAAATATTTACTGCCCGAGTAAGCAAAAATGTAGATTTTCCACTAGTTGTTGAGAAAAAAGGCGCTCGGCCAAATTTTACTTCATTTTTGGTGGAATTAGAGGGGCATACGCAAGAATTCGAATGGCTGAACTCGGTACCAGTGGCGGCTCGTCGAATATTCATCATGGGTCGGCAGATTATTGATGCAGCTTCTGAACCACCTTGAATTCGTCCACTATGAAAATTTATCGTCGTATATCACTCAATTATATTTGGATTTCCGACAGAAAACAATGTATTTCCATTTGCTATTTCGACGTTTTGGAAACTCACGGTGTTCCAGTAGGAACCCCCAAGTACGGCAAACGAAAATCTGCCGACCCTGTGTTATTGAAGAAGTTTTTCCACCCTTAGTACAGGAGATGGAAAAAAAATTGAATATAGTACCGTATTCCCAATGAAAAAGTGCCCCTAGAAAGTTTTTATCGTTTTAAGATATTTCTGAAAATAAAGAACTTGACAAAATATGAAAATTTGATTATACCGGGAGGGCCACCCCAGACGCGGCGCTCATTTTGAGGGAGTAAATGAAGATATTTTGAAAATCTTTTCTTGAGGTGTGTGTAAGAAGTCCCAAAGCACTATTTAAAGTAACTGTCACATATACAGGGTGTTCGACAACAAAGATATATGTAGACCAAAGTTACACTTTTTTAAATGTAACACCCTATATTCGACCTCAAAAATGGAATGGTAAGCTCTAGTTATGATAAGTTTCTTCAGATTACTTTATAGCTCAGAAGCACCCTTTACGAAATAAGGCGAAAAATCGAAAATATGTTTTTTTTTTTTTAAATAGCAATTAATTAAGAAACTAGTTACGCCAGCGATACAAACAGAAATTTTTCGAGTAGACAAGTTGGCTACTCCTACATATAAAAGAAAATTTCAACTCTGGAAAGTACAGAGTTATCATAATTAATTCTGAAACATCAACTACAAATAATCGTCGAAAACTTTATTTCAAATGGCACACCCGGTATTCCTATATCTCGTTGAACGTAGAAATTAATTTCGAAACTATCTTCATAAAATTTTCCTACATCTAAACTGATAGTTTCTGAGCAATTTTCGGTGTTTCATTCAAAACTAGTAAAACATTTTCGGCATTATCTCGTGAATGGTCCTTCTAAGGTAAAAAGTGATCTGAAGAAAATCATCATAATTTTAGCTTGCCATTCCATTTTTGAGGTCATATACAGAGTGTTACATTTGAAAAACTTTGGTCTATATCTTTATATTCCAACATCCTGTATACTTGACAATAATTTTAAATGGGGAATTCTCCTCAATTTGGGTTATCACTGCATATGCAAGTTTAAACTGAATAATTATGAGTTTCATTCATGATTTTTTCACATTCACCGCGGAAACTATTCAAAATCATCCTTCAAATATGGGGTTTTAAAATTTAAATCGCTTTGTGCGGAGTTTACGATTTGGCAACAGCGTCTACAAGACAATGAAAAGAACAATGTCCGATCAGCTTGTTTATAAAATAATAGCTGTTGATCTACAGGCGCGTGCTTACTGACGAGCTTCAACTGCAACCGGCCATAAAAATCCCATAAAATTTTACGACCTTCCTCGTTCGTCGCAGACTTCATAGACAGCCATCTTTGTCTATCTCATCAAGATAGTGTATTTGTCGTCCTTTATTATGAAGGCATATTTCAGTCGATGTTGCCAGCTTGTGCAATTCTCACAAAACGCTTCAAACTTTAAATACCCATTTTTAATTTACATTTTTGTGCTTAAAATCATTTTTTTTTTTCGGAAACGGTTGAAATAGTTATTTCAAAATGTGATGTTTCAAAGATATTTCATAAAAAATACATCATTTTCGTCAGAAGGAGTATTCCCTATTTCCTTATTGTGCTTTTGAACACCCTACATACACCCCACAAGAAAAAAATTCCAAAATATCTTTACTTACTCCCTCAAAATGAGTCTGGGGTGGGCTACCCGGTATATTCAAGACAAATGAAGATATCGAGAAACGGTTTCCACTAATGGACTTTTCACGAAAATCGAGCCCAGGACTTTTTTAAAAGTTTAGATACCGAACAGAATAAAAAAAATTTAACTGCACAAAGAAACGCTAATTAAGAACAATTGGGTTAGGTCAGCTTCACACACATTTAAGAAGCTCACAATACGAAAGTCTGAAATATTCACAATAATTACAAGGGTCATCGACGAATCTGATGGTAAGAAAAAACAGAATCTATCTACACGAAAAAAAAAACACTTCTGACGCCTCAAATCCCTGAAAAAATACAACAACAACCCACTTTACATCTAGATATCAAATAGTTGAGCACCAAGGAATATCACAATATCGAAAATTCACGAAATCACAAGTCTCATAACCACAAATCGAAAACCCCCGTGGTCTGGTTAACCTCCCCTATGGCACTCTTCGGATCCGGGTAATAAGAACTCCAACTAGACTTAGAACAAGCGTCGAGGGTCCGATTGCACACCTTCGTATCCCCGACAAGGCAAACCCTCTCCACCGAGTAAAATTTGGAGAAGAGAGAGTCGATCCACTTCTTCAGCTCCTGTCCCTCCAGTCTGGAATTGGACCGGTGGAGGCTCTCCAGCAGGTCTCTATCGAAGGAGTTGGGAACGAATTTATCGTAACTTACACGGGTAGGTTTAGATGGCACATCGGGTGAGGAGGATGTTATGGTTTTCGACACATCGACAGTCTCCAGAGGCGTGATTAAAAATTTGTAATCGACTAATAAGGAATCCTTATGAACTAGTTTGATGGACCAAGATCCTGGTATGTGTGGCTGCTGGAGGTTTACTTTAATATGGCCTATACAGTTGTTTTCGTCCAAATTTATCTCGGATACTTCTACCAGCTTCCCCGTTGGATCGATCCATAAGAATGATATGTTGTAAGTCTTGGATAAACTAGGCGAAAATTGATATATAAGGACGAAATCCGAGTAAACGGATAAGGTTCTGGGGAAATTCCGCGATATCTGCTCCTTCTGATCGTAATCTGAGTTTACCGAAAGATGCTCCAGTCTTTTGGTTAAGTTCGAAGATTTCAACACGGATATGGTGTCAAGGTAGGTGTAGGCTAATTCTAGAACACCCAAGGACGTTTTGAACTTGACTAAAGTGTATTTATAACGATCTTTGTGATGATATGACGTTATTTCAATTATTTTATTGATTTTAGGGGTACACGTGGCGTTTTCTAAGGAATTCAACCAATTCCTCACAGCCGCACGTGAAATCATCTGCAAACCGTGGTCAGGCTCCAACCCCAGATCCTGATAATGATAAACGCTCTGCCAGTACGAATCCAGCGATTTTACTGGTACCCTAGGCTTCTCCGCGTTCAACAACCACAACTCCAGCTGGTAAATAACGGACTGGCTGACGATAGGTTCGAATTTCCTGGCGAAAAACAAAGTACGACTCTCGGTTCCCAAAATCCTTGGCCAGTCTTCCGGCTTGAAATCGTTGGGGCTGCAGCCGCACCAATCGACCACGTGCTTATACTGGCATTTGCAGCCCAATTTCCGCTTCCAATTGGTCACATGCAGGTTGTTGTCAATGTACGTGTTGCAGAAGATCGAGTTTCTCAGGGCCGTGTGGAAGAAAGACTCCGCGGGGAGCAGGGTGTGATGGAATATCTTCAGGAGCCCCTTGACTAGGTTGTCGACGTTGTCTCCGGCTACGTAATCTACGAATTCGCGGTTCAGGGCCACCCAGTCGCTACCTCCGTCGATCTGTATACCCCACGGCAGTTTCCTGAAGGAAGAGTACTCAAATAAAAATAACATATACCTAGTGTCTCTTCCCGTGAGGTGAAGTCTTGGAATTCCATATTTTCAAAAGAAAATCATTTTTTTTATGAAATCCTTCAATCTGCTTTGAATTTGATTTCTTATTTGTCACAAAAAAGCTCTTACCTGTCGGCCACTCTCCACATATGCGTGTCGCATTCCACAAACGTCTTATCCAATCCCTGCTTCTGTATGAACCTCTGGACTTCCCTACCATGCGACTTCACAAAGTTCTTATCTCTATTAGCTGATAAAAACTCAGTTAGTTTGTCCACTGTCTTTACCGGATAGTCTGACTCGCTGAGATTCAAGACGAAATCCCAGTCCCATTTCAAGTGCAACAAACTGTTCATGCAGGACCTCAACATTTTGAGGAGGGAGGCTCCTCCCCAAATAGTGGCGAATCTGTTACGGCTCAGTTTGATATTCGGGAAACGTTTCTCTAAGAACAGGAGTTTCCGAAAGAGATAGTCTTGCCTCTAAAATGAAATATTCGTAATAAAAACACTCAAGCAAACAATTCAACAAATCATTAGTCTCACCACATCCACGTGAATGTAATAAAAATGATCTTTTCGGTATAGCAGCTTCAATAATCTTGTTATTTGCCTCAGTGCTCTTCCATTCAATGTTAATAAAAAAACAATCTTAACAGGTTTTTCGTTAGCGCTTTCAGTATTTGCTATTTGGGGCACAAATCCTATAAATGAAAATTCATATTAGGAAATGGAGTTCTGATTTATCATCAGTTCATCAAACCTACTCTTTATTCCAGTATTGTAGATGTTTGATGTGTAATAACCACCACATGTTTCATGAGCATTACCAGGGCACTTCATATTACAGGAAGAATCCGGAAGTTTTTTGCTGAATGTGGGTTCATCTATACCGCAAAAACACTCATTTCTACAATTGAAGTCAACTCATAGTTTGGTTTTTAGTATTTTTCCTTGACTTACCCATATTCCACTCCAGCATATGGAAAACCAGACTGAAGACATAGCTGCATACAATATTCGGGCGAATTATCCTTCAATACTCCATAATAGCCACTCAATAATCGATATTCCTTCTCGTCTTTAAAACAACCCAGAGCCTTTCCCGAACTGTTTTTCTTGTCCATACAAAAATTGGGCAGCTTTTCGGGGTACAATTTTCCTTCTAAACTCAGACAAGTGACATTGGCTATAAGTTGTTTACATTTTCTGCTTTTTGCTCTGTTTATCGCTGATATAGCTTCTCTACCAACTATTTTACAGTTCGGTTGAAAACCCGGGTCTTCCAATTTCAAATGGGGCTTTACTTTCATTCTTGAGTTTTTACTCTGATTGATATTACTTGCAACCTCTTCATCAAAAGATCCAATTTTAATTTTTCCTTCACTACTGTAATGATTTTTCTCTATTCTTTCGTAAGTGGGCAGCCACTTTTGTTCTTTGTTGTTCTTGCTTATGGCGAAAAATTTTAAAGTGAGGAATATTTGAAAAACTAGTATAGTGGTGCCAAAAACGAAGAACACTTTGTATCTTCGAATCCATTTAAAAGCCGTATTTCTGACTATCACCATCTCAAATTTGATATATTACCTAACAACATAATCATTATTTTCCCTTCTTGTAAACAATTATAGTATTCAATTACGTATTTATTCTATTATCGTTTATGAGACACCTATATATTCATTTAATATCATCTCCCTAATCCATAGAATTGGGTGATTCATTTTTTCTAGCTATTTTCCAATTATCTACATACAGTCTTCATTACATTCAGTTGTGTTAATTTTAGTAAGTGATTATTAAATTGGTTGAAATTATTTCAATCATTATTCCTTTTCAGTTTGGCAAACTGAATTTTCTTTTGACATCTGCCATTAGTGACATTTGCATTAGTGACGTTTAGCATAGATTTGAAATTTGAACTCTGTCAAATTATTTTCTTTTTCTTTTGAAGATAGTGTTGGCGATAGAAAATGAGCGATACGCCCCCTGTCGGCCGTACTAAGAGTCATGTGCGATAAATTGGGGTCAAAGTATTTCCATTCTCTTGGATATCTAGTTTGAATACGTGAGTTCTTCTGGTGCTAGTCTCTGCCAAACATGAGGACTACTGAAAGATAAAAAAATTGCATTTCAGGAACATTAAATTTTGTGCAACAGGTACCTTCAGGACGGTATTGTACAGCCATGCACTAGTTTTGAGTCCGTTCTGATTTCTAATTCATAATTACTTTTTTCTTCGTATCCGTGCAGGAGTGAGTAAATAAACTGGATGGGTGTCCGCTGTGGTTATGAATTTCAACAAGCATGAGCTCCTCAATTACTTTGGTGCTTTCACCAAGTTCAGTTTTTCGCATTTCTTCTTTGTTAACCTCAAGAGGAAATAGTCATTGACTTGAAATTATCAGGATACGGATTAGCACCTGTATTCCACATTCGATAAGGCCGAACATAGACAACCGGCGACATGCGGCCGAACAAGTAAATTTGCGTTATCGCACATCCCTGCCAGGGCTTGCAGCCAACTCGAGCTCGATAATTCGATTTATTCCTTGTCAGAAGCAGCTTCACGTGGTTCGGTGGTCCACAAAATATAGAAAGCAATAAAGGATGTGGGAGAAAGTCTATTATGTTCTTCGATATACATATAAAGAGGCATTTTTCATATTTCTAGGGTGTTCAGATATCTCAGAAGGCTAAGGGGTTGATCCGTATGAAATTGTGTTTGGCTTAGGGGCAGATTCAATGAAGGGATGATTTTGTTATTGGTAGGAAGAAAAGGAATCAAGTGGAGTTTTGGCGTTTGGCCTGGCCCGGGGTCGACAGAAGGAGGACACCCTTTCCGTAGATGTATCATACGTTGATCTATGACTCCTCCGAGTCGCTTAAAAAATCCGCAATTTAGCTCTGAAGCTTTCGAAGGTAACTATTCCGTGATTGGGAAAGCTATCCAAGTCGTCGGGTCGGTCAAGGATACGTATTTTCTCCAGTTGACGCCTCCTAAAACCATCCAGACTGTTTGAAAAGAATAAGGAATATAGATAGTTTGTCTATGAATATAGATGTGAATGATTAATTAATCTATGATCAAGAATGAAAATCATCGAAAATAAATCAATCCATCATTGTTACAATCGATGTTAAACATAGAGAAATGTCTATGATGTTAATAGTTATTTTCCTATCAAGTGCGGAAAGTGATACTTGCCCGCACGAAACTGCCGTTGCCCGAACGATGCGAAGCGGAGTTCGGGTAAGCAGTTGAGTGCGGGCAAGACACTTTCCGCAAGAGTTAGGAACAATATTTTTTCTACAAGCGCTTGAAATATATAAATATACCCATTTCACGAAACAGATCATATCTCATTTGATTAATTCATATATAATGACAGACGTAATTCTGCATGTCATTACTATGGGTTTCTCATCGTTGACGTTCTATGCATAGAAACATGATAGAATTTAATTTATTCTATAAGATTTGCGTGCGGGAAAAACCCCTGCTAATCCATTCCCGCACGCAAATGCGTGCGGGAAAGAAATAGCAGGCGTTTTTCCCGCACGTTTTGGGAAAGTGACTCTTTGCAACTTGGAATGCGTGCGGGAAAAAGGTTGAACGCGCACGATTGTAGAAAAATAAATGTACCTACAAGTCATAGACATTTCCTGCGTGGTTTAATAACTTCCCCTCAAACAATAAACTCCCTTTTCTGACGAGGATTGAAGTTTTTTCTCTGGACCATGATATTGCGGTCATAAATCCTTGCGGCAAAATCAGAAGGACCGTCCATTATCTCTTCCGCCCAGAAAAGTTCCTCCCGAAGTCCTTATGACCCTCGAAATGACTAACGCGTCGAAAAATGCCGCAACGAACTCCTTGACGCGCCACTACCTGACGGAACGCGTGGGAGTGGTTCGGGAGCCGATAATTTACGGCCGCACCTAGGGCGCGTATGAAAAAAATTAAAAACGGCGTTATTTATCCGGCTTCTTTCGCTACCTCTGGTCGAAATTATAGGCGATGGTCGCCTGTCTTCTTGGGGGTGAGTCCTAAATGGACTGTGTGGAGGAAGAGAGATAAATATGAAGGGGTGTGGTCGTAGATTAAGCTGCCGGTTGATTTGATGCGGTCGGTGATTAATTAGCAACGTTAACGGAAGTTGTTTGTTTTCTAGTGCGTAGTTCGAGTTTGTGCGTACGAGGATAGGTCGGCTATTTTTGAATTGTTTGTCTCGCAATCAGATTGATCGGATGAAATTAATTGGGGGAAGAGAAACCCTGTGAATTTCCCATTAGGTGAATTTTATTTCTTGAAACTAGAGATTCATAGGATTTCGTAGCCAATTCTGATGTACAAGCTGCGGCAGAAACGATGAACGAGTTTAGAAGGGTTGTGTTGGGGGTAGGTAGCTGCTGAGGGGTCCTTCGTGTTCCTTAGGGCCTATAGTTTCTACTCGGCACCACAATTTCGACAGCAAAACCAACAAGAACCTTGAAAGAAAAATCCCTTGTGGCAGAGATGGTGTCATTTCTCAGGAAAGCAGAGCACTTAAGGTTCTGTCCGGATTGTTTCTGGTTGTGACCAGAACAGTTCTCATGCCTAGCACCTCTTCGGCCTCCAGCTCGGCTAAGAGCTGGCTAGGCACGAAAATCAGTTTGTCAGGATGGTTTACGCTTAGGTTTTAACTGCAGATCTAAAAAGTTGTTGGAGTTACTATATCTGTGAGTTGTAGTCTTGTCCCTCCTCGTAAAAAATTGTAAGAAACTATCAAAAATAAACATCAAAATGTATTGCCATTTCAAAATAGCAAAATTTTCATTGTACGATATACTTAATATGTTTGTACATTCTTGAGGTCAAAAGAAACACTTTTTTTACCTTCTTTTCTGAATCGGCTCTGTTAAAAAAATACACGGTGTTGAAAAAACAATAAAAAATTATTTTTAGTTTTTTTTTACAAACGGTTTCATCGAATGAAATGAATTTTGGATAATACATTTTCATTTGTTCGATGAATCTTTTTCGAACACAAGATATCACCCACGTCTTCCAGTTTTCTCATTACGACTATTACGTACCATAAAAATGCCAAAAATTCAAAGTACTCAACTGTTGAAACTAAGTTAGAAGCTATATCTAATGAATATTTGGACGTTTTGTAAAATTAAAGTTTTCTTCATATTTTCTCGTATAATGCGACTTTTTCGTGTAATTTGATGTTCAAAAATCAAACAGTACCTGTGAAATTCGAAAAATTGGGTACTTCGACTGAATACAACTGTTCAAAAGATCCACAGATGTGTAGTGTCACAAATTAACCTAGTTTTTATGAAGGTAATTTTGTTTTTCCAAGGGTGTCACAGCTCATTATGAAAACTTAAAAAGTCTGTATCTCTTTATCAGGGCCGAATCGGAAAAAATGGTAAAGAAAAAAAGTGTTTCTTTTGACCTCAAAAATCTACTGTTGAAAATGTTTGTACGAGTTGAAGACTCACAATGTACAATATATTACTTAAAATGTATATACTGATCACAATAATCTATCAACTGAAATTTGAGAACGTTAAATCGATATTGAGATCGTGTTGTTCATTAAGTCCATTTGTCAACTGTCAACCGCGAGCAAGTGTCAATCGATTCTCCGTGAGGATAGACTACCCAACATTCACTATAACGCTAGAAATTCAAATTTCTTTTCATTTTCTTGATTTTCCTATTTTCTCAGGACATATTTCTGAATTTTTCCTCCTTTAAAACTTTCTACAGAGTACGAGGTAGGTTTCGAAGTAGAAAAGTATAGAATCGTTCCAACGGTTTCCACATTATGCGATGACAACGCAAAACAGGGCTCGTATCATACAGAAAACCTACGAATGGTCTTTGAAAATGATTGTAACATCGCAGTGGGCATTAAAAAATCCCAGTTTTACACAAGTATATACTGCATTCACATTTATTTTAGCAGTCGGTTGGCCATGAAATAATTTTCTCAAGTTTTTGTCGTTGATGTCATAACGCCGTTGCTACAACTAATATCAATTCTTATTACGAAAATGCCGAAAGTGATTGAAAAAAGAGACAGGGTTTCAGGAAGTGCTATTTAGAATTCAGGTCCGCTCATTCAAATAGTTATACCCTGATATTCTAAAATCCACAATACGTCAGATGGTAGCGAACATATTCAATTCAAGAGAATTTATATAATGTTTCATCTGAATCTAAACGACTTTTATTTCAGCTGAATATTTCCACAATTAGAAACATTGTGAATGAAGAGAATGACAAAGAATTTCCTTCTATTAGGAGACCCAAAAAAGTGGTGGCATTTGAGAATTCTATGCATTGATGAACAGCTACAAATACGAGCCAGTTGTCCTCTGGTAATTGTTTATTCATGTGAAATTTTTGTTCAGAGGTTAAGTTCATCTTGAATTGAAACTTCCTTTAATTCCTTTTACTTATATTGAATCAAGATGATTTTTGTTGAAGAATTTAACATTCTTGTAATTATCTATTAATTCCTTCGGGAGATACCCATTCCCAACCACTGAATCCATATGCATTTCATCTTCGGGTTAATATTTTTGAAATCTACAACTGATGTAACGTATTCAAACTTTACCCAAAGAAGATAACGAACATTAACTCTTCTTAAGCTAGTGCATATTATGATATCATACTGATCTCTTGTATTTTCCATGCAAATAACTGGATTTGGTATGCCTTCAATCAGTTTGTATAAACTTCAATTATGTTCGTCACATATTTTCCGAATAGATTCGACATTGTGATAAAATACGTAATAACAGAAACTTTTACGTAGAACGGGCAACATAGCGTTGATTTAAAACCCAAAAATGTTTTGACAAGCGTCATAACCCCACAGTTTCGTACTATACAGAGTGGAATGTGTCAAATTTCCATGGCCAACCGAGTGCTAAAATAAAAGTGAATGGAGTATATATAACATTTGTATATTTTTAAATCAATGGATGTTAATGAATCTGTCTGATTTCGATTAAACTTCACGTCAGTGTTTTGTTAATTCAAAGTACAGGAGGTCAACTTTCAAAATTCCACAAGATACCCAACAAAGAGACCCTCCTAACGTTGGTAGGTCATCACAGGTCGCGTGCTCGAAAGCTGATGGCCCATACAAAACGCACGGAACCCCCGTTGTCTGAGGGCACCCAAGATATGCCTGCCCCACGAAGAATTCCGGTGAGGAATTCCAATTTTCCATAATTCCAGTCTGTTCCCGATCGCAGAGGGCGCATGCCAAATGTCGAACCGGCCGACTTTCCAGCGTTTTCAGCTTTTCCAACAGTTCTCGCATCTGCACGACTGACGGCGCGGTGCTGGAGTGTATCTATGATGGTCCAATTGGTGCAAATTTCGGCCCTCTCGATCGTGCCGCCGCATCTCGCGCGTCCGAACCGCGACCTCTCGTCCGATGGGTTCATGTGACATTTTTCAGGTCTCGATTGTGCCCTGTGCGACTGTTGAAAGATGTGAATTGATGCCCAGCAGAAGTTCTCAACTTTCTTTCTAGACATGCATCTGCTTCACGGTTTTCTTCGTCCTCTGTTTCTCGTTTGGTCGTCAGGTGAGGATGCTGTTTTGATGATTGAGAAATTAAGGAAAATCATGAGTAAAAATTCTTCGAGAATGTGAAATTACTGAATATGTAATGAACCTTCAGAAAATGTCTTCGTATGCCATGGAATTTCGAAGTTTTCTCTTCTATGACTCCACGTAGAGATTAGCTTGTACCTCCACAGGATTTGCAGATAAAAAATCTGTGAAAAAGTCATTTAACTGTATCGCGATTTTCAGGACAAATAAACTTTTAAAAGAAATAGGAAAAGAACTGATGTGGAGTCAGAAGATATTGTGCGCTTGTTCGAATATATAACTGGGTGGTCGCCCATCCAGTTGCTGAACTTAACGCTGCTTAGCACTTAATTGATGTTCTGAAGGTTTGTCGAGAATTTTATCATCGTCTCGTGAATAATTTTCGAGAAATAGATTGTTCCCTACGACATTGTGCACAAAAGTTCGTATCACTACAACTAGTTATTGGGTTTTAATTCTTAATTGTTCGGTATTTTTTCAAATATTGGAAAACAAATCAGATTCTTCTAACTTCAGAACTATCGAGGGGATTTTGGCCATTAACAAATATCTAACTGGTGGCCTCTCAAAATGAAGCTCCTGATATTGAAGGGATGGACTGACCATCTGGTTCTCCGGACATAAATTGCATATCGATCATGTGTGGGCAGAGAATAATAGACAACTCTTATTCCTAGAACAAGTGATGAACAATCTGGAGCAGCTTCCTAAATCTTTGCTGGATATTTGGACTTATTTTTCCAGAAATTTCATAAATTGTCTCATCTAGTGCATGCATATCTACTGAATATACTCTGATATCTGATCAAACTAGACCTTTTGAAGTGAATATTCCTGTAATACATTGAGAAAAATTCAATTTTCCCTATCAACTGTTGATCAGTGTATTTGAATTGAATTGGATTAAAAATTCAGAAAGTATGAGAAAAGGGTTTCAAAATATACAGAAGATTATTGAGGTCAAAAGAAAAACTTTTTTCCTATACCATTTTTTCTTAATGGGCTATGCCACCCCTGGAAAAACAAAATTACCTTCAGAATAACTAGCTAAATCTGTGACACTACACATCTGTGAATCTCTTGAAGAGAGATTCAGCCAAAGTACCCAATTTTTCAAATTTCACAGATACTTTTTAATTTTTGAACATCAAATTACTCGAAAACGGCGCATTACACGAGAAAATATGAAGAAAATACCATTTTTGTATGGTTTTTCAACAGCCTGCATCTTTTAAACCGAGCCGATTGGGAAAAAATGATGTAGGAAAAAAGTGTTTCGTTTGACCTCAAGAATTCATTGTTGAAATATTTTTAAGAATCAAAGACTCACCCTGTATAGTGCAAGGAAAATTTTGCCGTTTGCAGGAAAACAGGAAATTGCATAAATAAAACAAGTTACTGTTTGTCACTATACCATTTTGCGAAGAAATTTTTAAGAGAAGTTTTTCCCTACTGTACAGCCATAAATACTCTCGAATTCCGAAACCTAGACAAACTTTTTTATCCTTGTCCTTGAAACGTTATAATTCCGCCTGGTTTCTTTAATAATTGAAACTGAGTCAGTCGTGACATAGTTTAGAAAACTTGCCAGTCCAATTTTGCATATTAATATGCAAAATTTCGTGAGGATCGTATCAATACAAAATATAACAAATAATATATAGGTAGAACCTATACAGGGTGACAATTCGAAAACTTTCCAGTCCAATTATGTCACGACAAGGATAATTTCAGAGAAAATGCCCGAACAGGTCAATTTCTATTCGTAAGGGCACATATTTTGAGCAGAATTGTAAGCCGAAATCTCCTCAACCCTACATGTAAGAGCTATCACCCCTAAATTCTCAATAGGGAATAGGGGGTGACATATACCTCAATTGAAAGATCACTTGACCCTCTACATGAATACTATGGTTTGCAAATTTTTATTGAGTCCTTGAAGTAGTTACAGGGGCTGACAATTTGAAAACTTGCCAGGCCAATTATGTCTCGATAAGGATGTTTTCAGAGAAAATGCCGGAACAGGTCAATTTTTATACGGAAGGGGACATGTTTCTATTAGAATTGTAAGCCAAAATCTCCTCAATCTTAGGTTTAGGGGTTGTCACCCCTAAATTCTTAATGGGGAATAGAGTGAGCTATACCTTAATGGAAAGTTGTGAAAGGGTATATCAGTCACCAGGAACCTCAGTTTATATACAATTTATTCAAATAGCAACGTTTCGCGACTTTTAGTCTCTTCTTCAGGCTATGAATATTAGATAAATGGATTTTTTCCTTTGAAACATTGTTCTCATTGTTCATTTCCATTTATGAACCCGATATTGATATACGTCAAAAAGATTGTCGTCCCTCAGAGATGTTTATTATAGTATTTATTGACAACCACGATTTTGAACAATGTTTCAAAGGAAAAAATCCATTTATCTAATATTCATAGCCTGAGGAAGAGACTAAAAGTCTCGAAACGTTGCTATTTGAATAAATTGTATATAAACTGAGGTTCCTGGTGACTGATATACCCTTTCACAGCATATAATATAGGAAAGATATAAAAACTTAGTCTTAATTGAAAGTATTATGTAGAGAGACATATTGTCTTCCAATTGAGGTTTAGCTCACCCTCTATTCCCAATGAAGAATTTAGGGGTGATAGTCCCTACACTTAGATTTGAGGAGATTTCGGCTCAAATTTTGCTCAAAATATGCCCCCCCGCCTTCAAAAATTAACCTGTCCCGGTTTTTTCTTTGAAAACATCCTTGTCGGGACATAATTGGCCTGACAAGTTTTCAAATTTTCACCCTGTTGGTATACTACACAGGATGATTAGAAACTCGAGGAAAAAATATCAAGGAATGTATATATGCAGAAAATTCTGGATAAAGAACGTAAAACACAACACTTCCACACTTCACACATAACAGTAGAATCTTTTCAATGGGGAATTCTCCTCAATTTGGGTTATCACTGCATATGCAAATTTAAACTGAATAATTATGAGTTTTATTCATGATTTTTTCAAATTCACCGCGGAAACTATTCAAAATCATCCATCAAATATGAGGTTTTAAGATTTGAATCACTTTGTGCGGAGTTTACGATTTGGCAACAGCGTCTACAAGACAATGAAAAGAACAATGTCCGATCAGCTTGTTTATAAAATAACAGCTGTTGATCTACAGGCGCGTACTTACGGGCGAGCTTCAACTGCAACCGGCCATAAAAATCCCATAAAATTTTACGACCTCCCTCGTTCGTCGCAGACTTCATAGACAGCAATCTTTGTCTATCTCATCAAGATAGTGTATTTGTTATCCTTTATTATCAAGGCATATTTCAGTCGATGTTGCCAGCTTGTGCAATTCTCACAAAACGCTTTAAACTTAAATACCCATTTTTTATTTTTCATTTTTAAGTTTTTCATGAAAAATACATCATTCTCGTCAGAAGGAGTATTCCCTATTCGAGTAAACACGGAGAATCGAGAATCCCGAAAGCAACAAATTCTCATTTAACTGAGAACTCAGGAATCTCTATCGGATGCAGCATCGAACGCGAAAATTTCCCCTTTTTCTGCGAGGGGTCATTCGTCTGTTGCTCGTTAGAACAAACACGAGCCAACTCGTATTTTCAATGCTCCCACCGACAATCGGCAAACACGACTTTTTTCGGCAGGAACACAGACAGCGGACGTAAATTGATTTTAGCGGATTTCGAATTTCCATCCACTTTCGTAGCGAATAAAACTTGAGCACTCGGCAATAATTCGATTCGGTCCAATATCTCTGAAATGGATGCTGTCCCTCTGATCTACGTCGAAAAAATTGCTCTTACTCCGGCACATTTGATTATAATGATGATTTCGTGGAGAGGCTCTTCTTATCGGGAATTCTTTCATTCTCAAGTTGAGGGACTGTGAATTAGGAAGTTTCATTGTGATATACATGGTGGTTTACCAACATAAAAGACTCCACTGGAGTTTTTCCGAAGAAAATATATAATTATATTACTTTTTTTTGAAAAACACATCTAGTTGAAGCTGCAGTTGAAGTTGTCTCAAGAAATTCTTTCAAACGCCTAAAATTACCTGAATTCTTGAAGCCTTCCTCAACGATTGACATACATTCACACGAAAAACCAATCTGTTAATAATTTTAGCTGAAGCGTTCATTTGTACATTGAAATCTCCGCTTTCATGGTTTGGTCATTTCAATTTTGAATACTTAAATCGTGAAATATGTGGTGGGACAAGCTGAGCACTGTGTTCAGATAAACTTCGAAAATTCGAAGTCTACTTGGCCACGACTTTCTGTAATGATCAGAAAATTCAGTTGTTTTTCGCAAATGCGGTTCTTTTATGTTATGTTCTCCGCTCCAAATTCAATAAAATGAAGCTACAAATAATCAAACGTTGAGTATCTGAATAAGATGTGCAATGTATACTCCATTCGCTTTTATTTTAGTACTTGGTTGGCCATGGAAATTTGACACATTTCACTTTGTATAGTACAAAAATGTGGGGTTATGAAGCTTGTCAAAACATTTTTGGGTTTTAAATCAACGCTATGTTGTCCGTTCTACGTGAAAGTTTCTGTTATTACGTTTTTCATCACAATGTCGAATCTCTTTGGAAAATATGTGACGAACATAATTGAAGCTTATGCAAACTGATTGAAGGCATACCAAATCCAGTTATTTGCATGGAAAATACAAAAGATCAGTATAATGTCATAATATGCACTAGCTTGAGGAGAGTTAATGTTCGTTATCTTCTTTGGCTAAAGTTTGAATACGTTACATCAGTTGAAGATTTCAAGAATATCAACCCGAAGATGAAATGCATATGATGCAGTGGTTGGGAATGGGTATCTACCGAAGGAAATAACAGATAATTACCAGAATGTTAAATTCTTCAACAAAAATCATCTTGCATCAATATAAGTAAATTAAAGGAAGTTTCAAGTCAAGATGAACTCCACCTTTGAATGAAAATTTCACATGAACAAACAATTAACAGGACAACTGGTTCGTATTTGTAGCTGTTCATCTTAATACATAAAATTCTCAAATGCCACCACTTTATTGGGTCTCCCAATAGAAGGAAATTCTTTGTCATCCTCTTCATTCACAGTCTTTCTGATTGTGGAAATATTCAGCTGAAATATAAGTCGTTTAGATTAAGATGAAACAGTATATGAATTCTCTTACATTGAATATGTTCGCTACCGTCTGACGTATTGTGGATTTCTAGAATATCAGGGTATAACTATTTGAATGAGCGGACCTGAATTCTACATAGCACTTCCTGAAACCATGTCTCTTTTTTCAATCACTTTCGGCATTTTCATAATAAAAATTGATATTAGTTGTGGCAACGGCGTTATGACATCAACGACATTTCATGAGTGCAAACCTTACTCCGTTCTAGTTACAAAAACTTGAGAAAATTATTTCATGGCCAACCGACTGCTAAAATAAATGTGAATGGAGTATATATGAAGAATCAATGCGCGATTTCAGAATTTCACCATGAAATCCGTCATATTTCCATCATAGTCCATAACTGGTGTTAGCGCCCATGCACTTCTAGCTACAATACTGTTAACGATGTAATTCCAACGTGAGTTTTCTCGAGATTGGCCATAAAAGAAATGCATGTTTGCCATTGAAGATTAACGGACCGGCTCTAACAACCCGTAAAATGGCATTCTCGACTGCAAATATGATCGATTGCCGTAGCACTCAGGGAATCATTGTGCATTGAACATAATGTGAGCCATAAAGTGCAGTGATATCAAGTATTATTGATGCTGACGAGGTGAATGACAAGAGTTTCGGTTGTTATTACTTCAAACTACTTCGATATGACTTCGTAAAATGAAATGGATTGTGGGAATTTGACTTGGGAAATCATGAAATGATGGAACATTTTGCTAGTTCGTTTCAGAGTGGTACACTCATTCATAATTACATCACCATCATTCATCATTGACTCAAAAACTATTGTTATTAAACTTATAATTTCTTACGGCTACTTGCCACTGTGTAGCCTCCTGTGACTGAAGAGACCCAACCGTGATCTACAGATCCATCCACAGTCTGACCAACCAGATCTGGCCGCCGCTGTATTCTTCTCGAGTCTCCATTATAACTGTGGACCAAAGACCTCCACTGTGATCTGTTGAATGCTAGTTGTTCTCAGTTATGATTGGCATTAACTGATTTCAGGGTTTGATGCAGTATATCCACTGGTCTCGTGGTTTTCGAGCGCCCTATGTTAATTCGCTATACAGAGCTATTTTGGGAAGTCTTGTGTCTTGCATCCTCAGAATGTGGATGCTCCATCTGAGTCGGGCCCTCGTTACTTGAATCTCAATACTACTCGCGCTGCAAGACTTTTGACATTTGAAACTTTGTGGAACCATCTGATGTGCATTATTTGTCTTAGATGACGTTGTTGCGTTTGTTCAAGCTGTTTAATATGTCGCCTGTAGGGCGTCCAGCTTTCGCTTCCGTAAAGAAGCGTTGGGAGGACCACTGCTTTGTAAACAGCTGTCTTGGTCTTCAGATTGAGGTCGTGATTTTGAAACACTCTGTCCGTTAGCTTCCAGAATGCCCGTGATGCTGAATTGATACGGTTGTGTATTTTCGTATCCAGGTTAGCCCTAGTATTTATGAAGCTTCCCAAGTATTTGAACTGCTCGACATGTTCTAGAGTTTCATTCTCTGGGCTGATATCTGTTTGAAGGCTTTCTGGCCTAAAGCTTCGTATATGTGTTTATAGGTGTCCAACCCACCCTAATCAAGTTCATTCTAATCCATACCACTCCAGTTCAGTTGAATCCGATCTAATCCATTCCAGACAAACAGTCCGGTCCTGTGTCTTCTGGTTGAATTAAATTGTCAAATTTGTCCATCATCTCATCACCTCATTTTTACATATTTTTAAAATGAGTGGTTTTCATATAAGACGCCATTACGATACGTGCTTCAACAATGCATTGAAATTGTTAAAATTCACTAAAAAAAATAAAACACTTTTGGGTCGTCGTGAAGCACCTTCTCGACCGGCAATAGTAAAACTGGTGGAAAAATTCAAGCTGTTGGGACAGGTTAGTGATGTAAAGAATCGAAATCGTGTGCGTCGCTGAAGAACAACTGAGAATATTGCTGCTGTAGCCCGTAGTGTTGACGAAAACCGAGGTTTGTCGATTACTCGTCGATCTTTGGAATTAGGCATTCCACAAACGTCATTGAACCGTATTTTGCATAAAGACTTGGGACTTAAGGCTTTTGATGTTCAGTTAATGCAAGAATACAAGCCAATCGATCATCAGCAACGACGTATCTTTGCAGATTGGGTTCTTGAAATGCATCAAAATGATCCTGGTTTTCATCGAGAAATCATGTTCAGTGATGAGGCCCATTTTCATCTCGGAGGCTACGTTAATGAGCAGAATTGTCGAATTTGGGGCTCAGAAAATCCAAGAATGATTGTTGCAGAGCCTCTGTATCCTCGACGTATCACTGTTCGGTGCGGTTTTTGGGCTAGTGTATGACTGGACCTTACTCCTTCAAAAATAAGGCTGGTGCAACTGTTACAGTGAATGGCTTGCGCTACCCAGCTATGATTTGGGATTTTTTATGGCCGGAATTGGAAGATATTGATGTGAACGACGTTTATTTTCAACAAGACGGCGCTACGTGCCACAAAAGCAACAAAACCTTCGCAATTTTGCAAGAAAAGTTTTCTGACCTGTTTCTCGAAGAGGTGATCACAATTGGCCACCGAGATCTTGTGACTTAACACCTTTAGAGTGTTTTTTTCGGGTCTACATGAAAGATAAGGTCTATGCCAATGCTCCACAATCGATTCAAGACCTTAAAGATGGAATTCGTGAAGTTATCGACGATATAAAGCCGCAAATGTGCGAATTGGTCGCGGAAAATTGCATGAAAAGGAGATGGTGCTGCAAGCGTAGCCGTGGCAGTCATTTGGTTGATATCGCACTCCATTGTTTATGGCAAACCTTCCTCTTTAGAATGAAATAAACATCCATTGATTTCTCTCAGAAAATACTCGTTTTTTTTTTTAATATCAAAATGAAACTTCTTATTGAAAATTAGGTTATTAGGAAAATATTAGGTGGAATAAATCTGTAATCAACTCTGAAAACCCAGATTGGTCCCGTTCCGTATGTCAACTTCTGAAAACTGCGAATATACTACTACTACTAACCCGGAAATTGGAATCCTGACGAAAACCATCGCTTCTGAGCTTCTTGTGTACTGTACGCCATCGGAAATCACGTTGCGCGGCTTCACAATCGAAACTAATTCCCAAACACACCTCAAAACTCCATCGCAAGACGGTAATCGCCCTAGGTGATCCAAGAGACGCCATTGAAGTCTCTCTCCTCATAATCGTGGGCTTCCTTAGCCCCCGGCCCCCGTTACGCGGTGCATTCTCTGATAGAACAGGTTATTCAAACTTATTAGAGAGCTTGCTCTCACAAATTTCCTGCCGGTGTAAAATGCTTTGACGGTCGAGTGAGATGAGGAAATGGGGGATGAGCCGGGCCACCCTGCCCTGGACTCGTTTTCATGTCAACGTACTGTGATGAATTTCTGTTCCGGGTTTGAAGTGTACGCTTTTTAAACTCAGGACAATGGAATATTCGATTTCGAATGATTATATGATGGGGATGAAGATGGGGTCAGATGAAACTTCCTCAATACCGAACGGTTGTGTCGAGATGGATAAAATTCTCAGATTATTTATCATAAGAGCTGCTCTTGCAGAATATGTGTCACATACAGTAACAACTTCATTAATAAAACGGTAATCAACTTATCTTCACGAAATTTGAATGAAAATGAAAAACTGATATTATCAAAAGGACTCAATTTTGCTATAACTCCAAAACACATTCCGACATTAGATATAATTACAGCTATTGAAAAAACAGCCCAAAAACTTCCGCTTGATAAATCGAATGAATTTAGAGTACTAAATAAATTGTTACTTGATAAACCTTTTAAAATAAAACCAAATCTAAATAAAATTGAGATTAAAAATATAACTTCATTGAAAAATGATAATAACATTAAAATTTTACCTGCCGATAAAGGAAATGCAACAGTTATTATGGATTCAGGTGAATATAAAAGAAAACTTTTAGAAATTGTTGATGATACCGATAAATATTCCAAAATCAAAAAAGATCCAACTTCTCTCACAGAGAATAAAGTGAAGAAAATTATTTCAAAAAATTCCAAAAAATTCACATATGCTCAAAAGAAATTTATCACACCATCTTATAGCAAACCCCCACATTTATACGGCCTACCTAAAATACATAAACCTCTTATTCCTTTGAGACCAATAGTAAGTTCACTCGGATCCCCCTGTCAAAATTTTGCTAAATATATTTTACAATTTTTGAACCCATTAACAGGAAAATCAACTAGTTTTTTGAAAAATACTCAACACTTTCTTGAAAAATTAAGAAATTCTAATTTAAATGCAACAGACATCTTAGTAAGTTTTGATGTAGTAAATCTTTTTCCAAATGTTCCAGTTGATAAAACTCTTGAAATAGTGAGAACAAAATTGATTAATGATAGAACCATTTATGAAAATTCGAAATTGACTATTGATGATATAATGGAGATATTAGAAGTTTGCCTGAATTCCACATATTTTCAATTAGATGATGTTTTCTATAAACAAAAATTTGGTATGGCTATGGGTTCTCCTTTATCACCAGTAATGAGTAACATATTCATGGAATCTTTCGAACAAAAATATATAGATACATACCCACTAAAACCAAAGACTTGGTGGCGATATGTAGACGATATTTTTGTGATTTGGCAACATGGTAGAGATGAACTAGAGAATTTTTTTGATCATATCAACAACAAAGAACCTACAATAAAATTTACAATGGAATTAGAGCAGGATAACAAAATTTCATTCCTAGATGTTTCAATAAAAAAGTTTCCGAATTATTTTGAAACGAGCGTATACCGAAAAAAGACACATACTAATAGATATTTAAATTTTTATTCCAATCACCAAGTAAGTGTCAAAAGAGGTATCATTAAAACACTTTATGATAGAGCTAATTTAATTTCATCTACACCCGAAATTAGAAATAATGAAGTTGACTTCATTAAACATTTTCTTAGGGATAATCAATACCCAAAAGATTTTATTGAAAAAACAATATTAAATTTAGAGAGAAAAATGACTAACCAAAATCGTAATAATGATCAGGAACAACCAACAAACCGTCAAGAACAACCAAATTTGTTGAATGTAATTCCTTATGTTAATGGCCTTTCAGAAAAAATAAGAAGAATCGGTTCGAAGTTCAACATACGAACTGTTTTTAAAACGCAAAATGATTTAAGATCTATATTAACAAAAACTAAACCTTTGAACGAAAAACAAAAATCAAAAAATTGTATTTACAACATACCCTGTATTTGTGGTAAAACTTATACAGGTGAAACGTCCAGACCTCTAGAAATAAGAAAACGCGAACATAAAAATAATATTAAAAATAGAGAAATTAATCGATCGCAAATCGCAGATCACATTTGTTCTAATACGGGAGACCACATGATGGATTGGGACAACACAAAAATTTTAATGACAGAACCAGACCATTATAAACGAAAAATTAAAGAGTCTACGTGTATTCTATTAGATCAGGATAATAATTTGGCAAATTGTTCGGTAGGAATAGATCATATTTGGATCAATTTATTAAAGAAGGAACTGTCATCCGGTAATTTCAAAATTAAATGAATCAACGTTTCTGTGCAGTCTCTGTTTCTGTGTGTTGACAATTAATGTCAGACAAAAAGCGACAATTCCAGAAGATTTTCAAAAGTAGATTTTTTCGTCTGATGAAGGAGTCTGATATAGACTCCGAAACGTTACGAAGAATTATAGTTTCAACGTTATTTATTTTGAGTTCATTGTCAGGCAACAATTTTTTCTAGTTAATTTGCTCCTGACAAATTAGTGCAAGAATTCACGCAGGAGCAAATCGTTGATTTCATTTTTAATTGATTTTGTTTCAGAGATTGGGAGTGAAAGCCCTAAAAGGTTTGTGAAGAGATACGATAATTTTCCTGGAAGAAAAACTACTCGAAAGTTGACCAAAAAGATGGGGTCAGTTGAAACTTGGGAAATTTTCGAAGGTCAAATTTTCGAGTAGTTTTTCTTCCAGGAGAATTATCGTAGATCTGTATGTGATACATATTCTGCAAGAGCAGCTCTTTTAATAAATAATCTGAGAATTTTATCCATCTCTTTTTGGGAATTTTTCGAAGGTAAACTTTCGAGTACTTTTTCTTCCAGGAAAATTATCGTAGATCTTTATGGGATGAATATTCTACAAGAGCAATTCTTCTAGTAAATTATCTGAGAATTTTATCCATTTCGGAACAACCGTTCGGTCTTGAGAAAGTTTCAACTGACCCCATCTTTTTGGGAAATATTCGAAGGTGAATTTTCGAGTAGTTTTTCTTCCAGGAAAATTAACGTAGTGTGATACATATTCTGCAAGAGCAGCTCTTTTAATAAATAATCTGAGAATTTCATCCACCTCGATACAACCGTTCGGTCTTGAGAAAGTTCTAACTGACCCCATCTTTTTGGGAATTTTTCGAAGGTAAACTTTCGAGTACTTTTTCTTCCAAGAAAATTATCGTAGATCTTTATGTGATGAATATTCTACAAGAGCAATTCTTCTAGTAAATAATCTGAGAATTTCATCCATTTCGGAACAACCGTTCGGTCTTGAGAAAGTTTCAACTGACCCCATCTTTTTGGGAAATATTCGAAGGTGAATTTTCGAGTAGTTTTTCTTCCAGGAAAATTAACGTAGATCTGTATGTGATACATATTCTGCAAGAGCAGCTCTTTTAATAAATAATCTGAGAATTTCATCCACCTCGATACAACCGTTCGGTCTTGAGAAAGTTCTAACTGACCCCATCTTTTTGGGAATTTTTCGAAGGTAAACTTTCGAGTACTTTTTCTTCCAAGAAAATTATCGTAGATCTTTATGTGATGAATATTCTACAAGAGCAACTCTTCTAGTAAATAATCTGAGAATTTCATCCATTTCGGAACAACCGTTCGGTCTTGAGAAAGTTTCAATTGACCCCATCTTTTTGGGAAATTTTCGAAGGTCAACTTTCGAGTAGTTTTTCTTCCAGGAACTAGATGGGGTCCGTTAAAACTTCCTCAAAACCTAACGGTTTCGCCGAGATGACCTTTCTTTATTGTTTTTCAACAGTCTGTATCTTTCAAACCGAGCTGATTAGGAAAAAAGGCAAAAATCTACTGTTAAAATAGTTATATGCATCAAAGACTCACCTAGTGAAGATATCGATCACCTCTGGACTTAAAACGATCACTACTAATTCACCACCTTGATAAAGTTGTGGAAAGCCAAATTCGGTGGTAAAGTTCCCCAGTTTTCATTTCAGAATAAAAAAAAAACAGGAAAAGAAACTTTTCACATTTCATCATTAACAAATGTCGAGGATTATATTATATTATTAGTCAACTAATAGAATAACTACATGCACCTTCGATAAGTCCATGGAATGCTTAAAACTAACACTCTTATCCATTATCGAAGAAAAAACTAAAAAAAAATGATCAACTCCTGAAATTGCACTGTATTGATCCTACAGTTTTTCCAATCGAATAACCAGCGAAAAATTTCTGAACGAGGTAATTCATTCACGAAAGCTCGAAGTGTGCTCCTTATAAGATATTAAACATTTTTCGATCCGCCAATAATTAGAATTGACGCGATGCTAGCGTGTGCCATGGAGCGATTTATCAGGATAAATTCCCGATGAAGACCATATTTTCCGATTAAACTGACGAGATGCGTATCCGATCGTAAAAAACGATCAACCCGGACGAGGGGCTCACGAGTAGCATCAATCACCACCGGAATATTTCCTCGAAAATTGTACGCCTACCGCCTATTCGCTTTCGGTGAGAACCCCAGCGCATTCGCCAAAATGCAACAACAAGACGCAACTATTTCGGAAGTCTGTTTTTGCGCTCCTGTTCCTAGGAGGGAATTAACACTGTAATTTCCGATGAAGGAGAGCTAGGAACTTGGAATTTTCAGGGTAGATTAAGGGTCCTAGTGCGACCAGTTTAGTGAGCTAATGAATATGTATGAACATCTGGATTTTTTTATTCATAATAAAAAAATACCGATAAAATGATATTGAAACTCAGTAAGAAGGGCGAAGGTATGATAATCTGATCTTGAGGTCTATTGTGGCTATCTTTTTGGGAATTTTTGAAGGTCAATTTTCGACAAAAGTGTCTCCCAGAAAAATAATCCTATATATAAATGTGCTACATATTTTGAAAGAGCAACTCTTCCAGGGACATTATCGTAGATCTAAATGTCATACATATTCTGAAAGAGTTACTCTTCTTGTAATAAATTTAGAAATTTCATTGACCTCTTTGCGAGGGAATTATACGGAAATAACTTGATATTAGTCCGAAAGTCACCCTAAAACATTTGTAAGCCCTCACTATCTCCAAAATTTTAGACGAAAATCTGAAATTGTATTCACGTCCAGTACAAAAAAAAGATATTGAAAAAAAATAACCAATGCGAATGACATTCAGTAAAGTGAAAATAAAATATCGCCAAAATAATGTCGAAATTAGACATAGTCAAACTTATGCAAGTTTTTGGCCGTCCAACTTCATTTGCTGTTTAGGTTAGATATTTTATGATTTCTATGCTGATCCGGCTATCGAAAATATTCAAAATGATTTTGAAAAGGCCGTTTTATAGAAAAAAGTTCTATTTTGAGATGCTGGGGTTCGAATATAAATCGATAATTAATTGGAATATTTCCGAAAAATGCATCAATAATAAAATATCTTGCGAACGGTCTTGAGGAAGCATTAACTGAACTCAACTTCTTGGACATTTTTCGAAGGTCCATTTCTACACGCGTATTTCCCAAAAAAATCATTGTAGATCTAAATGTGATACATACTCTGATAGAGCAGCTCTTTCAGTGAAAATTTCAAATTTGTCGAGCTCGATGCAATCGTTCTTTCTTGACGATTTTCAACTTCCCATCTTTTCGAAAATTTTTCAAAATTCAACTTTAGAAACGCAAATCTCAGAAAACTCATTCTAATCCTGAGTGTGATACATATTCTGAAAGAAAAGCTCTTCTTTCAATAAATTTCAGAGTGAATGCCGGAACAGGTCAATTTTTATTCGTAGGGAGACATTTTTTGAGCAGAATTGTAAGCCGAAATCTCCATAACCCTAGGTTTAAGAGCTATCACCCCTAAATTCTCAATAGGGAATAGGGGTGAGCTATACCTCAATTGAAAGAGCACTTGTCCCTCTACATGAATACTATGGTTTGCAAATTTTTATTGATTCCTAGTAGTTACAGAAGGTGACAATTTGAAAACTTTCCAGGCCAGTTATGTCTCGTCAAGGATGTTTTCAAAGAAAAAGCCGGAACAGGTCAATTTTTAAAGGAAGGGGGACATATTTTGAGCAGAATTGTAAGCCGAAATCTTCTCAAACCTAGGAGTAGGGGCTAACAACCCTAAATTCTTCATAGGGAATAGAGGGTGAGCTAATCCTCAAATGGAAGACAATACCTCTACATCATACTAGTATTATTGTAGAGGGACATAGTGTTCCAATTGAGGTATAGCTCACCCTCTATTCCCTATTAAGAATTACACCTAAGATTGAAGAAATTTTGGCTTACAATTCTGCTAGAAAAATGTCCCCATCCCTTCGAAAATTCACCTGTTCCGGCATTATCTTTAAAAACATCCTTGTCGAGACATAATTGGCCTGGCAAGTTTTCAAATTGTCAACCCCTGTAACTACTTCAAGGACTTAATAAAAATTTACAAACCATAGTATTCATGTAGAAGGACAAGTGATTTTTCTTTTGAGGTATAGCTCACCCCTATTCCCTATTGAGAATTTAGGGATGATAGCTTCTACACCTAAGGTTGGGGAGATTTCGGCTTACAATTCTGCTCAAAATATGTCCCCCTACGAATAAAAATTGTTCTCGGAAATCATCCTTGTCGTGACATAATTGGCCTGGTAAGTTTTCAAATAGGGAATACTCCTTCTGACGAAAATGATATATTTTTTATGGAATATCTTTGAAACGTCACATTTTGAAATAACCATTTCAACCGTTTCCCAAAAAAAAATTATTTTAAGCACTTAAAAATGAAAAATAGAAATGGGTATTTAAAATTTAAAGCGTTTCATGTGGATTGCACAAGTTGGCAACATCGACTGAAATATGCCTTGATAATAAAGGACAACAAATGCATTATCTTGATGAGATAGACGAAGATGGCTGTCTATGAAGTCTGCGACGATCGAGGAAGGTCGTAAAATTTTATGGGATTTTTATGGCCGATTGCAGTTGAAGCTCGCCAGTAAGTAGGCGCCTGTAGATCAACAGCTGTTATTTTATAAACAAGCTGATCGAACATTGTTCTTTTCATTGTCTCGTACACGTTGTTGCCAAATCGTAAACTCCGCACAAAGCGATTTAAATTTTTGAACCCCATATTTGAAGGATGATTTTGAATGGTTTCCGCGGTGAATTTGAAAAAATCATGAATGAAACTCATAATTATTCAGTTTAAACTTGCATATGCAGTGATAACCCAAATTGAGGAGAATTCCCCATTGCCACTCTGTATTTTGCAACCAAGCATTAACTCTGGAGCCAGGGGCGTAGATACCGCGGTATCAGCGGTATCAGTTATACGGGGCCCCCAGGCTTTAGGGGCCCCCGAATGTCTGTAAGCAAAAAATTCCTAAAAATTCTATCCAAAACCTCTTACAGGTTTTACAATAGCATATTTGAGAATAACTGCTAAGATAACCATTCATTTCCAAATCCCGTTCATTACACCAAATTGATCATTCAGATAGATACGAATACTCAAAATCTGAAATCCAGAAAATTCGTGCCATCAAAGAACTTTTAGAATTAGTCCTGATAAAATCCAAAAGCCTTGCATCCAGTTTTCCGGACGTTATTACTGTATGCCTTTTATTTTTGACCCTTCCGGTTACAACTGCAACCGCTGAAAGGAGTTTTTCAAAATTAAAACTCATAAAAAATAATCTGGGATTTGTTGAAATATGTTAGAAAAGTGTACTTTTAATGTTTTGTACTGTTTGTTTATTATTTGTTTGTTTATCATTTTATGTTGTTTGTATATCATTTTATATTGTTTATGTTATTTTTTTGTATATTATTTCGCTCCAAACGCATGTATGAGTTAGAACTTTCAATTATAAGTACATATAATCATTTCGATACTAATCCAACATTTTTTGCCACTTTTATTTTTACTTCACCCTTCCTTAGGGCCCCTCAACACATTTTGATAAAGGGCCCCTCTAAGGCAAGCTACGCCACTGTCTGGAGCATCACTTAACCGATAAGTAGTCCTTCCAAATGACAAGATTCTGGTTAATACCTCACACAAGGCTTGTTTTATTCAATTTCAACATCGATTCCGAATGTAAACCCTCAAATCCACTTGACAAAAGCTCTGTATACATCCAAAATCCGATTCCTCATAGAGATATTCATTAAGACGAAAAACCCCGTTTCCTCTGGCGAACCGTAACAGGAGGAAAGCTGTATTTCCGCCGAGCGGAGGTACTTAGAATTCCCTGCGTCTGAACGTTATGCATTGACCGGGAATATTCCTAGAAAATCAGACATCTCCCGTTCGCCGAACCGTTCATGTAAAACTGCAGCATGTCTACGCCGAGTCGTCGAACCGCAATGAATATTTCGGGAGCTATGCAAATCGACAGGAATTATACATTTCTCCTCTCTCGTCTCATCAGTACCTCTGTTCGTGTTCCAACAGCCAGCGATCGGTCGTTTTGCTGGAAACTGTTCAAATACCGCATTAGATTTCAATCAGCGGCAGGGACGTTATGAAGTCGGCCGCGTTTTGGCTTCCAGAACATTGTATGAATCGGTTCAAAAATTGCTGGTGACATGGCCAATACCGGAGTCATCTGGCCTGCGGTTGATGCGGGAATAATTGAAAGCGTTGATGTAGCTGTAGGATGAAAAAAAAATGGAAAAACCGTTCATCCGTGATGTAGCGGCGATTGGAATTTTCAGAACGGTGTATGTGTGGGTGCGATGAATCGAAGATGTGAAATTGCAGAATCAGAGGCTGATTCATTTGAAGATATACAAGAATTCTATTAAAGATACGACAAATGTAGGAGATGATTTCATGTCCAAAAACATGACAGCTTCAGTGGCTTGGTGGTTTAAAACGTCGGCGGAGTAAATCGCAACCGTAAGGTACTGGGTTCGATCCCGGACTAGAGGAGGAATTTTCTCTAGTCGAAACGGGTACGGGCCTCCTTTCATTGTTAGGTTAAAATTAACAGTGCCTAAGTTGGCGTGAAGACACAGTAACAAAGCCTACACAGAACACAACTGTTTCTCAGAAATCGTACAAGATCACAGAGCTTCTGGTAAAAATGTTTCTCCAGATATGGGGTAGTTAGGAGTCGCTGCGATCGCTAGGTTGATCTATAAGAGGTGGGGATTTAAGCGTCAATTTGAAATGAACAGCCTTCATGTTATGTGTCGTCGTAGTTTTTTCTGATGATTTTTCGAATACATTTCCTCAAATCTATAATGAATATGAAGTTTCCGAATTATATGCAACAGAATACACTTCATATTATGAGGGAAACTAGGTAATCAGCTTTATTCATTTATAATAAATGACGAAATCAATGAAATTCAAAAGAAATCACTAATAAAAAAAATGATACCACGAATAAACTATGACTTTAGCCTTGCGGTTCTCACACTCCTCTCCACAGGAAAATTCACTTATCCAAGATATCTCAGATATCAAAAGGATTAAGCTCTATTGGACCCCTTTCCAGGTTTTCAGGCTCGTGGTGGTGGTCGGGTTCAGGCCGCTCCTCGGCTTCTTGCTGTAGGTTGGATTCCTGCTCCACCCGCACTTCCTGTCGGAGCAGACGGTGTTCCTCTGCATTCCCCATGTACTTGCGTACATTTCTGGCCGTTCCGAGCAGTACCGCCTTCTGCATGACTTTACAGATATTTTCGTCCAACTGAAGTTTCCTCAAGTTCTCTAGTAGTTTCTTCGGTTTCAGGCCTCTAGATGATATGACAATAGGGATGGTCTTGATATCTTTCAGCTTCCACTGTCTTCTGGTTTGTTCCTCGAGATCTCTGTATTTTGAAATTTTTTCAGTGTGCCTATCTAGAAGATTGTTATTATTTGGAATTGCCACGTCGATGAATAGTGCTCTGTCCTCATCCTTATTGAGCAATATGAGGTCTGGTCTATTGTGGGTTATTTTCCGGTCTGTGAGAACCGTGCGATCCCAGTATAATTTATGATGTTCATTTTCCAATACAGCATCCGGATGGTAATTGTAATAAGGATCTTTTTTGGAGCTTAGAAGCTGCTGTTTTAGTGCCAATTCTTGGTGAAGAATTTTGGCAACAGCATCATGTCTGTTCTTGTACTCCGTGCCCGCGAACTTCTGACATCCCCCGGTGATGTGCTGGATAGTTTCATGTGTCGCACAACCATAACGACAGCTATCGTCCGCCACTGAGGCATCCTTGGCGATATATTTCATGTAATTTCTTGTTGGAATCACTTGATCCTGGATGGTGAACATGAAGCCCTCTGTCTCAGGAAACAACCTTCCGGAAGTCAACCAGTAGTTCGACGCAGATATGTCGACGTAATCATGGTTGACCTCGTTCTGGTCAATTATTATGTTCATCATTGTTCATTGGAAACAGAATATGATAGCTACAAAATTATGTACTAATGTACATTCGCAGAGAGTAGTAGTACATATCAAGACAACAAGAAGTAGCAATCTCAGATTTATCACTTATTGGAGTAGCTTTTGCTCCAGTACTCAGCTAAGGACCGTTATAAAACGTATATTATGTAATGCTAACAAAATTCTTCAAGAATATCCACTTTTGAACCATGTAGTTTTATTGGTTAGATATTCTCATTCAGAAGAACCCACTTCTCACGAGGGATGACAATTTCGATTCAGTTTATAATGAATCCATCATCTTTTTCAATATCGTCATCGCAAAATTGCTCTTGACGCACAAATTGATTCCGAGTCGATTCAGGAGGTATATTTTTTTTTCAATTTTCTCTCAAAAATGCACTCTGAAATTTTATCTCTCCTCCTTTTCTTTCCGATGTCAAACCACCCTTACACTACTGCACGCTTCAACATTTTACCATGGTCATTTGTGTTCTCTTCTCAAAAATCGAAAAAAATAATATTCTAATCATCTGTCACCAGGAAGAAAGTTGACTCAGCCAACTTCAACTGGTTCAAATCAAAATTTCGCCCTCCTGTGATCGCCAGCGCAGCTAATGGCAAAAACATGAACTACCTATTGGTACATATTTTAGGGGACAAATAATCTGTGGTCTTAAAGCAGCGATCGTTGTCCTTCTCTCTACTCTCCATAGTAAGGACACAGTTACAAAGCTTACACAGAACACAACTGGTTCCCCGAACTACTGAGGGGTACTTCGGTACCTACAGAGAATCAGGATTAACATCCTGATTTATGACATGATTATAAAATTTCAGACTTCCTCTGATTCGGAGCATATGGCCTTAAAAACCCACGCAGAAACGACAAAATACCACCAGATCACAAAACAACCAGAGCTTGAATAAAAATCTCAATAAAACGGGGCCTCGCTGCAAATTGGGCAGATCGAAACACACCGGAGGATTTGTATTCCTGAAGCGATACCGTATCGTTTTCAATTTCCCGAAATAAGCGTCTACCGAACGTATAGCAGGTAATAAGCCCAATCGTGTCTATTCTCCCCATTCTTGAACGAGGTTTATGACACCGTTATTAACGAAAATTTCCCTCCGGTTCTCGCAAATGCCACTTGCGCGAATGGAAGATTAGTTTCGTTATTTCACTGAGTGTAATCTATATTAGCGCTATAATGGCATTTATGGGCTCCGGCGAATTTATCACTTCGACGAGGGGAATTAATTATTATCACCTCATGACTCAAAGATTCGCTATAATTTCATCCAAATGTTAGATGTACAAAAAAGCTTCCTTGATACAGAACAGGACGCTTCGAAATTCGAAATGATGAATTTTCCATTTCTGGTACTCCTCCAGAGTTGGTTGAGGCACAATTATTGTCAAAGAAATCAAGAGGAAAGTACGAATATGCATATAAACGTATTATGTACTATCGCAGGAGTAAAAACACGAGTTCTTTCTCAGAAAATGTTTTGATGGCATACTTCCTAGATCTTTGTTTAAAGATGAAATCTTCAACATTGTGGGCTAATTATTCATAATTTAGATGTATCTACATATTAAATCTAAGATTTTAACGAAGGAAGAAATCGACAAAGTCATCAAGGAAGTTACAGATTCAGAAAACTTAATGATAAAGGTAATTTACAAGGTTTTAATTTCTATTCATATTACACATTTATTCGTTTTTAAGGTTGCTTTATTATTTGGTATTTCTGGGGCCTGTAGAATGGATGATTCAGTCCGAATGACTCTACACGATAAAGAAGACATAGAATCTAAGGTTTCAATCAGTAAAGCTGATTCGAACCAAGGTCATTTTTAGATATACTTGAATCTTTATCGAAAATATGTTTCGTTAAGCCCAGAAAATATGAACAGAGACCTATTTTGCTTTGAATATTAAAGCGAAAAGAGTTGTAGGTAATTAGTAGGAATAAATCAACTTAGAAAAATGCCTAAAATAGTTGCTAGTTATTTGAACTTGGAAAATCCGAAAGAATATTCTGGTCACTGCTTTCGGCAGTCTTGTGCAATAATATTGGTTGACTCTGGTGCCGACATAACTGGTATAAAGAGGCATGACGGATTTAAATCATCAAACGTTGCTGAAGGATGTATCGAAGAATCTCTTGACCATAAAGTTGAGGTAGCAAATGAAATTTTCTCAGTACAAAATATTCAACAAAATAACCCTACTACCTCGCATGTTGTTCAAAAGGTTTTTCAAATATAACAAACTGATATTAAAATGTATTGCTATATTATTATGTCTTAATATAAATTCGATGATTCTGGTCATAAGCTGGAAGATTTGGAAGACTTTTCTTGAAACTTGTATTCGGTTAAACACATGAGAATGGTGAAGGAAAATCGACAGACCTTTGGGCTCAATTGTAGAAGCTTATTTGTCGACTGTAGATACTCAAGAGAAATTCAAAGCTTGTCTTGATTCAGTCGAAGGGTTAGGTCAATGAATCTGCAAAGGAGTCTACTGTTCTTATTCTTCCATGGTGACATTAGTTTATAATCAGTTTCCATTTCGCTTATTCAATCTCATACAGAAAATATTTGAATTTTCAAATTTAGGTTGCTCTTTAGATGCAAATAAACTTAAATTACCTCGAAAGGCTGTCTCCTAGGATTCATCACCAATACTTGTATTGAAGCCAGTTACTCCATTAGATTCATAGAATGACGACACCCCAGATATATGGTAATCCTTTGTAGTGCCAAAGTTATTAATTAAATAATGATACTAGACGAGCTTCTCGAAAATGTGCTTGTGTCAAATTCACGAAGGCGTCAAGCGACTACAAGTGTAGGAGAAAGTGCCCGACAGCTTCAATGAGTTGCTCATTTATTGGAGGGCTCAGAGACACTTGGCACAGCTCGCATTGTGAGAAATATTCGACAATGAACGGAGAACAATGTTATACACTTGAGGGTATCAACCGCGAGTCGAGACAGACTTTTGAACTTCCTACATCAGTTCATTTTCGAAACGTATTGTTCGAATGATAAATAAATCAAGAGGGCTGTGGCTCCTGGAGGGATGCTGCAGATATTAAATTAGAAAGTTTATGCTAGCGAGGTTCCTTTAATCAGCCCTATGAAACTTATTATTATGTTACGTGTATCCTTCTGGAATGTGGCACGGAATTTTGGACGATTCGACTTTGTGGATAAGGTCTTTGCTCCAGATTAATATCTCTGTACGTCCTAGCCTATTTCACTGAAGCTGTTGTTCTCTCTTTTCCTCTTGTTCATGGGGATAATATGAGAAATGTTGTTTTCAGACAGCGTTTGTCATCTTCCACATGTGTTCAGCTGTTTCTTTTTCCGGTCCACATAGTCCTCATGAGTATCCCGTTACCGAGAATAAATCTACAAAAAGACTGAAAAACAAAACTATCGGTGCGAACAAACTTATAATTCCTTAGGGCTACTTGCGACTGTGTGCCCTCCTGTGACTGAAGAGACCCAACCGTGACCTACAGATCCTTCCACACTCTGGGCATGGATAGTCACCAACCAGATCTGGCCGCAGCAGTATTCTTCTCGTGTTTCCATTATAACTGTGGACCTCCACTGTGATCTGTCTACCAGAAGCTTGTGGCAGCTTTATAAACTTTCTGGTGTAGGTCTGTGAAGGCACTACGAATCTTTTCGGTTGTGCCAGATTGTCCAGGTGTCTAGTAGTCTTTCTTCAGATGATATTTTTATTGATTGCCTCCCATTGTTAGACCATTGTCTTATATTTGTCTCTCCCAGGCCCGCAAAAGGGTTTCAACCAAGGCTTAGAGCCTTTTCACGTTCTTCTTCTATGTGCGGTGTCCCACCGGGCTAAACTGAGGCTTTGTGGTCCATTGTTCATAATCTTGCAGTTGGAGAAACTCATAGATTGAGACAAGCAAACAAAAATTGCACAAGTTGACACAGAGGAGTCCTTCTCACTATAATAGTAGTGGGTGTTCTGTAGGTATATTGTCGATAACTCTGTGAGGTTGCTGCAGGTTTTCCCTCAAGGACCAGGAGTTTTTTGACCTTAGGCTTAGAGGATGGTCTCTCAATGAGAAGCCTCGACTGCCTGAAACCATTCAGAGGAAAATTTTCTGTCCAGCCATCTATTAAAGAAGTTCCTTATAGATTTATGACAGATGGCAGCTCCGGTTAACCTTTTCACATGACAGAAAACAGGATTTCTTGAAAGCATCCTGTATGAGTATGAGTAGAAGACGTGCCCAGCACTGTAATCAGTTGAAGAGGTAGTTCGGTAAGTGAATTATTTCCTCATTCTTACGTGATAATTTTGAGATAATTGCCACTTCCTTCTCAGCTTCCCACATCAGCACCTTCCAATTATACGCCCCATCGGCAATGAAAATGACTGTTCTTCCACGTTCCCATAAGGGAACCTCTAACCGAAACAACCAACCTAAGCCAGATATTTATGAGAGGAATGTGATGAAATTTCTGGATAGATATTTCAACGATAATAAGCCGGGTTAGGGCAAAGAAGTACCAATTAAGGTGGGATCCAGGCAGCCGTCTCGGAGTCGAGAGAATATGACATGACAAGTGAGCATCTTGCTGGCGAAATATGAATTCAATTTTCGCTTCAAGTGACGGGACTCAGGCTGAAAGTGTGGGCCATTATGCGTATGAGAATACGACCCTCTTCAAGTCCCGCAGTCTACACGTAGAGGTGCGGGATGGAAAAACTCGTACAGTCGTGATGAGAACCCTGACGAGAATTGGATTATTTTCGGAGGCCGGGACTTGAAGATGAAATTATCTTATTCTATGGTTGGAATGAGGTCGAGTGCGCACTGGAAAAATGAAGGGGATTTTCCGAGGAAACTAAAAAAAAGCTTGGAAATTCAGATAGGGAAAAAAGAAACTTGATATCTGCAATGCATGTTTGATTTTTCAGCGAAAGTCACACTTCATTCTTCAAGATTTTCGATTACTTTTATCCTATATTTAAACCGCAACTAGGAAAAAGCCAAGGGCGGTTCCAGTGGGGGAGCCATGAGGACGGTTAAAAAATCCTCAAGATCGAAAGGTTACACCAAGCTCGATGAAATATCGAAATCTGTCACTAGAACAGTTTCTCTTTTAGAATATGTATAATTCATTCATTCATCGCTGAATCTCGTTACGGAGAATAAATCTACAAAAAGACTCGAAAACAAAACTCTCGGTGAGATCAAACTTATTTCTTCTTAGGGATAACTGTGGACCCAAGACCTCCACTGTGATCTATCTAACGCTAGTTGTCCCCAGTTATGATTGGCATTAACTGATTTTAGGGATTGATGCAGTATAACCTTGAACCGCTTATACCTGGCCTCCTAGTTTCCAAGCTCCCTCTGTGAATTCGCTATACAGAGCTATTTTAGGGTGGCTTGTGTCTTGCATTCTCAGAATGTGGCCGCTCCATCTGAGTCGGGCCCTCGTTACTTGAGTCTCAATTGTTATACAACTTGTGCGCTGCAAGACTTCTGCATTTGAAACTTTGTGCAACTATCTGATGTACACTATTAGTCTTAAATGACGTTGTTGAGTTGTTCAAGCTTTTTGATGTGTCACCTGTAGGGAGTCCAGCTTTCGCTTCTGTAAAGAAGCGTTAGGAGGACCACTGCTTTGTAAACAGCTGTCTTGGTCTTCAGATTGAGGTCGTCATTTTGAAACACTCTGTCCTTTAGCTTCCAGAATGCCCGTGATGCTGAATTGATACGGTTGTGTATTTCCGTGTGCAGATTAGCCTAGTATTTATGAAGCTTCCCAAGTATTTGAACTTCTCGACCTGTTCTAGAGTTTCATCCTCCAGGCTGATATCTGTTTGAAGGCTTTCTCGCGGACTTACCAGGATTTTGGATTTGTCAATATTGAGTCTAAGGCCTAAAGCTTCGTATATATGTTTAAAGGTGTCCAACATTATCTGTAGATCCTCTGAGCTGCTAGTGATAAGTGAACAGTCGTCTGCATATTGAAGTTCCTTGATAAACTTTGTTCGGGTTTTTGCTCTGAGGTGCTTCAGGTTAAACAGGCCTCCCTCAAATCTCAATCTTATTCCAACACCTCTTGCAGGCATCCTCATGTCAGCAATTATCGAGACAGCTATGTATCACATTTAGATTTACGGTGACATTTCTGGAAAATACGAGTGTCGAAAGATGACCTTCGAAAGATTTTCCAAAAAGATCAACGGTTGCACCGAAGTCGATGATGGAGTGACTAAATAGAAAAAGATCGACCAAAATCTGTCCTCGTGCCAGAAAATATCGATTCTGTGCGAAAAGTCTTGGCATGTTTAAGCATTATTATGACCAGTATATAGAGGGTTGGATATGAGTCTGGAAAAACTGATATCCACATCGCTATCGCTATCCTATCTTGATTATTATGAACTCTAATATTCTTCTTAATCAATTCGTAACTTCTAGCGGATGGCGGATGTCTTAAAGAATTAATTTGACAGTTACTATCACAGCCTCTCATTTTTTATTGTATCGTTGATTCACGAAAATGACTCATTCGCCGTTTTTCATATTTTTTTGAGGTCGACGAAAAATATTATGTATGTTAATGCCTAATATTTCATTCTTGTGTCACCCACTGTGTATCCCCCATAACAGGCAGTCGGGCTTGCTCTCTATGGAGGACAACTCGAAATGTACACATGGGTTTGGACGGAATATTTTGGTGGGAATTGGGGATATGCGTAATTTCGAGGGTTGGCCAGCAGAGCGTAAGGGTAACTACTTTAACAAGTCATCACTTTGAAGTGCTTAAGTATTTCGTGTTACTACGCTGTTAGTCATTCCATGACCGTAAATTGCCGTGCGCGGTTCAGAAATTATGATAAGAGACAAATTTGTCCTTTGCATATCAAAGTTGTTGGAGTATTCGGGAGATTCTGTTATATCCCCAGTTCTATTAAATGGGAAAATGCATGTTTATCAACTCTGAATAGGTGAATACTGAGTGGGAGTGTAACTTAATCGTTCACTCGATGTTATGTGACATTAGTACAACAATCAGACGGACAAAATTGACGAATAGTCTTCCGCAGGAGCAGTTTGCTCATCCCAGTCGTATTTGGGGGTCTGGTGAAGTATTTTCAATATACTCGGGGATGAAAAAATTTGCGGTCTCCGAACCAAAGTCCAAGTTTATTCTCAGCAGCAATTGCCATATGAACCACGTGGTTGTACCTACCACAGAAGATCCTGCAAAATACCGACTCCAACATGTCGCAAGGACTCCCCATGCTCCAGTGTCTCCTCCTTCATCTAAATTCACAGAAGATTTGTGTTTTTTTTGGTGGATAAACAGCACAAGTGCAGTTTTCATTAGAGAAAGTTCCTGGAACCCCAAGCTGATATCTTTGCTGAATGCTGACGCTATATCTTGGTGTTTTCAAACGTGATGCTTTTTTTTTGACAGAAGGTAGAACTCATCTATATAAAACATCCAAGATGGCTGAGATACAACCCCTAGAAGTTCGACAGAATTTAATTGAATTTCAAGTACGGGACTGTGGAAGGTGACTCCAGCATCGCAAAAACGAAACAAAACACAAACATATGGCTGGACAACGAATGGTTCACTTCCAAGTTCATCGGAATATATGCTTCAGGTCACTTTTGAGAGAACCATAATTGTTGTATCGTGCAATTTAGGGTGAAAAAAATGTAGAGAATCGAGGCAGTTTCTTGAAAGTGCTTATGTTAGTTACGTTGAAAAAGTGCTATGATATTTCCCCATTTCATCCCATTTTTATGACGATTATTGGAATGTTCGAACAAGAAGATTGTGATGCCCATTGTGAAAAAATTCGCAAACGAAACCACATGCATGGTCGAATCAGGAGATAAGTTTTTTACCACTGCTTTGCGACAATAATTCAGCTAACAAACGGTCTAGAGTCGTATTAGGATCTATTTCAGTAATGGTTTCAATTTTTTTTTTCAACTTTGTCATTTTGAATGTTTTGTATAGGTGATTTTTGATGAAACGCTTCATTTTGACCAGTTCTACCTTCTGTTAAAAAAAAAGCCTCACCCTGTATTGTTGTCCTCAAAGGAGAGGCGAACTGAAGGACATTAATGTGAATTAGAAAGATGGTTGAGACTTTAGTGCCGTACCATAGGGTTCACTAGCCTTCGAATATATGAAAATCAGAAGAGAGAAGGAAATTTGAGAGTTTGTGTGCTGGGGTCATTTCTCGATATTTCAATCATGTTGAATCGCCAATAAATAACCATTTCTGATGAAGAGAGAGATCTTTTTCATCCGCTGATTGGTTAAATGACGACATCGTTGGATATCTCACAAGTTCAGCTATACTAGGTGAGAAGTCAAAGTCTTCACTCTTTAATGAATTCCTTTTCATCGACCTAATTAAACTTTCATGAATGTTTTCCAATAAAAAGTAGAAAAATCGAGTTGACACACTGAAATACGCACTAAAATTTCATTTCGAAACTTATTCCAAACATCGGAGCTATTATAGAGTTCCCAAACTTTCACACACCTGATGAAAAATTCCGCCTCGAGTATGGATAGCGCCGCGTAATTCCCAGAGGATCTAAATATTTCAGCGATATATTATGGAAAATATTCAAATTTTCAGCCATGGTGTTGACCTAAATAAGTGTTCAAGAAGGATGAAATTGCCTGGAGGCGTTTTGCATCTCCAATATAAACTAAGGCTATTATTTCATTCATGAGAAAAACTCCATCCACTCGAAATATGCAAAGATGGACCGTTCATGGTGCGAAAGACGAGGCGTTTGTTTCCCATCCATAGATCGACGTATGTACAGAGGAAATTCATTCAGCACCAACTTTTCAGCAGAAAAAAAACTCATGTGTTACAGTTTTCTAAGCCGATATTCTCAACATGACATAATCTCAACTGTGCTGGAAATAACACATAAAAAAACTCGTCAAAGTATACCCGTAGAACCATCTATGATGATCATTGATCATTTAATCATTTGTATCCGTTTCCTGGAATGAAATGCGAAAAATGTTGAATTTTTTTTATAAATTAACGACTAATTCACTGTACCTTTACAGCCCTAATATTTCAAACGACAGATGGATGAATCTTTCACTCTATATTATGATAATATAATCTACCCTCCCAGCATTCTACAAACAGGAGGACGTATTGTTCAAATCCAGGCCGACTTTCATGAGCCTGTGTTCCATACTTCCTCTTTCTGTGTTAGAGGCCAATCAATGATTCTCTGTCTGTGATTAGTACCCTAATTAATTTCAATCAACCGCAAGGGATTATGGAGCCAGATTAAGCACCAGACTCCACACAAGGAAACAAAGAATACCGTCAGATCTGGTGATTTACACGCGGTGCTATCATCTTATAGGCACCGGTTATTCATTAATTATAAACAGGAAGAATGAATTTTGAATGTATGTTGTGCCTATTTTGGGTGTTATGATATTATATCTTTAGACAATAGGCGATGTAGGTTATCAAGAAACACGATGCATTGAAATGATTTTGAATAAAAAGAAGGAGATAAAAGAAACGCTTCTTATACTCACAGCTCAAAAATTGCAGTGGATGTTCCAGAGTATACTTGCTTTTTGTTCTTGAATCAAATTTTAAGTATTACTGTGCATATCATTTGGGGAAAATTTCTTGAATAATCATATAATCTGTGGAAAATTCAGCCAACTCTAACCAGTTTTAGTCCCGGTACTTTCACCTTCGAATAAATTTTATTCAATGTCAATAAATATCTGTCAAATAATTTCCTATCTGAAGGATACCTTATTTCGGTGCTTTCAGATGAAATTATCTGACGAATAACAATTCTATGAAAACACGGTATACTACTTTTCACTGATTAATGTGAAATAAGACTTTGCATTGTAAAAATTGTCATAATTCCAACTAGAAAGCAAATATTTCGTGGAAATCGCACAAAGAATAACCATACATCCAGAATTTAAAAAATTCAACCAATAATGACGTACCGACATTCGATCTATGACAAATAAAATCTTATTAATGAGTTTCAATGACAGATTTATTCGATGAATAACACTATCTGAAAGTGAAAAGACTGCATTTTTACTTATCCTAAGAATAAGACTTATCTATCAAATAAATTTAGTTATTCGCACGTGAAAGTACCGGGCCTGAATCAAAATTTATTTCCGTCTAGCGAAACTAGCACATCTATTGGATAAAAATGAATCGTCTACTTGTAACGTGCGTTCAAAAAAATTCGTCGTCAAGTAGGCTATGAAATTTTGAAGGCTGATGTTCGGTGGCTGAACGTATGTCTTTCCTTGAATTACTTCATCTTCCCAAAATGTAAACAATGATGACATTAACCTATATATCGTAATTTTGTACGGAAAGGCACTTTTCAGAAAAGGTTACCTGTAAATTTCACCCAACTTTCGAAAAGCATTTCTTTCATTGAGTAAGATGACAAGAATCCAAACAATCTGAGGCGGTTAGAAAAGTTCTTCGTAAAAATTTTAACCGTCCACTATTTTCATACGTAAGAGACATGAATCTTGAATTGATCGTGGTAGTATGTTTTTTTGTAGGAAGGTTCTAGTTACTTCAGTCATATGAATAAATCACAGTAAGATTCTCAGTAAAATGTTTATTAATTCTCTATAAATATTGAATTGATTCAGCCATTACTGAAAATCCATGACTAAAGTAAAAGAACAGAATTACATGAAAATAGCTATTGGACAATTTATTAAAATTCAATTCAGCTATAAAAAGGCATGATGCTTTCTCCTTCATAACGTTCTGCTATTGAAGTTCCATAAAAGAAAGTAGGTCCACATTTTGCCTTTGATACTGAACTCCAATTTTTCTCGGATGCTACAAGGTTAGGTAATCACAACCTTTTCAGTTTTCTGATAACATATCAATCTTTATGGAAACAAATGGATATCTTTTTTTCAAAATCGGGTGGCATATGCCAACGGATACTCCATCCACTTGAGATAAAATCTGAAGAGGGGTTTGTCGAGCTTCTGTCACCATGTTTTCATTATTACTGAACTCTAGAGTTTTTTTTTTTGGTATACCACTTCCTTTTTTGTTTGAACATACCTGTTTCGTCAACACATCGCAAAACAGTACAATGAAAAAATTCATTCTTAATAATCAACAGCAACATAGACTTCAATGAAGTCGCCGGAACAGAATATTTCCCTTTTCCTTCAATTTTCTTTCCAATTTTGAAGTAGAATTCAATAGTAAAAGTCTTTCACACGTCCGTAAAAACCATCTTTATAATTTGCTGATAATTTTAATTCAACAACAACCCAAAATGCTAAAATGACAGTTCACCTGGAAAATAGTAAAGCACGAGCTAAGAATTACGTTTAGACACGAAATATCGACGTTCAAATTCCATAGCCTACTTGACGACGAATTTTTTTGAACGCACGTTACATGATTTGAGGGACGAAAAATCTGTGGTTTCCAAGCAGCGATCGTTCTCCTATTCTCTATACTCTGCATAATCGCCACCTTCATTCCCACGCCTACAGACAAATTGCCTTTTCATTAAAAAATCAAACATCAAATTCATAAGCGTCTATACGAACTCCTCTTCATTTTAATTTTCCCGAATTGTTTACCTCGAAAATTCCAAGAAAAATGATTTGCATAGCAGAAACTTCACCAAGACCGATATTGCCGGAGCATTTCAAACTTTTAATTGACTTCGTACTCAATCTTCCCCGTTTTTCAGCGGCGTTTTCGCTGATCAAACTGTAACCGAATAAACGGGACCTTTCTGATTCATCCGAGTCCTCCTGATTCTCTCACAAAACAAATTGACGCTAGGAGCGTCCTTCCGGTTCCTTCCTTTTCGCATTCAGGTCGAGGAAAAGACGAATGTCTAAATAAATTTTCTGGGGGAGCATCCGAATTTGCTGCCGCCTTAACGAACTTTCCTAGATTTCCCAGAGTGGGATCGTGGCCCGAGCACATATGGCTATTTTCTTTTAATGGTATCGTTGTCTGCTCGCAAGGCCGTATATCCTCCGGGGTCTATCAGTGAGGGATCTGTTTGTTTTCTCGAAGAACTGATGGGGTTGAGAGAGTACCATGTGCTGTCAGGCGGAGCTTGTTACGTTATCTACTCACGAGATGAGCTTCTCGGAGCTACAAAAGGAAACTTCATTGATTTTCCCAGCCCTTCTCTACAGGATCCACCAGTCCACGCAGATATAAAAAGTATCGGTAGAATGAACCTGATACCTTTTGTTTTAGACAACAGCGAAGATCATTCGAGGAATAGTCACTTGTACTTACTGCTTTATTTGAAGAAGGTGCTCAAAGACGCTGAGGAAAAATATACAAACTAGGGGTTTCTTGTCTTGATTAATGTGGAGACCTGAGGCAACGGCAGAGGAACATAGAAGCACGAGAAAGGAGAAGAAAGAAGTAAGCTGTGGATAGAGATGATGATTTGACAGCTTGGATTCGGTTTCGTTTAATGAAGTGTTCGATAAATTGTGTTAATGAAGCTGAATAAAGCGACTTATTATTAATTAGTTTATCAACATTTTGTGAGGTACCAAAATGAAAAACTCAAGAAATTAAAAAAAAGTTGTCTTGACGTTTTCTTGATATATCAAATCTTGTCTTGACCCAAGAAATTTCAAGATCTAGCTATCACAAACTCACAATGGCGTCGCGCAGTTGCACCCTGTAACCCGTTTAGTTGACGAAGAAAATATAGAAAGAAGGCTCAGTAGGAGATCGAAAATACTGGGCTTTCTGTGGTATCTCCACACTCCACCTCACCCAAGCGCGCATTGGCGTAACTATCATAAAATCAGGCAGTGCAATTTGAATAATAACAAAGTTTTGGCATAAAAGTTGAAGTTTTCTTTTTAAGTTTACCTGTTACTATACCTATCGATACGCCACTGCTAAGGGACCCAGTTCTGTCAATTTAACTTGACTTTGCCACCGTCTACGTCATCACCCTTCCAATCGTCTTTGAAGTGAATTACAACTTCTTTCTATATCTACTGTTGATTAGTGGTAGTCTTATTTTATCATAAGTGACATTGACTCTTCAGTAAACAGAACATCTGCTGAGCCAATCTGAATCTGAAACTCATTGCTGTATCCCGTTACCGAGAATAAACCTACAAAAAGATTGAAAAAAAAATCGGTGCTATCAAACCCTAATTTCCTAGGGCTAGTTGTTCCAAGTTATGAATGGCATCAACTGATTCTAGGGATTGATGCATTATATCCTTAAACAGGTTATACTGGCCTCCTGGTTTCAGAGCTCCATCTGTGAATTCGCCATACAGAGCTATTTTGGAAAGTCTTGCGTCTTGCATCCTCAGAATGTGGCCGCTCCATCTTAGTCGGGCTCTCGTTACTTGAGTCCCAATTGTTGTACAACTGCGCGCTGCAAGACTTCTGCATTTGAAACTTTGTGGAACCATCTGATGTGCATTATTTGTCTCAGATGACGTTGTTGCTTTTGTTCAAGCTGTTTAATATGTCGCCTGTAGGTCGTCCAGCTTTCACTTTCGTAAAGAAGCGTTGGTAGGACCACTGCTTTGTAAACAGCTGTCTTGGTCTTCAGATTGAGGTCGTGATTTTGAAACACTCTGTCCTTAGATTCCTGAATGCCCGTGATGCCGAATTGATACGGTTGTGTATTTCCGTGTCCAGGTTAGACCTAGTATTTATGAAGCTTCCCAAGTACAACAATGTGGAACTTTTGGTGGTATTTTGCTTTTATCTGTAAGCCAATCTGTAACTTTTCATAAGCTTACAAGAAAATTGCAATTCTGGACGGTTTTTAGTGGTCTGTAGCTTACAGGAATCCGTAACTATTTAGGATAAGTAGTTCAAAAGCACAGATAACAGAATCATATAGATACGACACTTCCCTAATATGGTGAAAAACGCTGTTTGCCGCCGCCATCTACACGGTGCGATTTGAACTACGAATTACAGAGACCCAACTTATCGATGCAAAAAATCGAATTTAGCGCGAAATTTAAATAAGTGCTTTGGCGCAAATTTGAATTATTTTATTTGTTGATTTTATGCCGTGATCACACGGAAGCAACTTATGTCGCAAATCGGTCTTCCACCTGATTGGTGAGATCGCCATAAAACAATAAGGCTATTGCGAAGACTGGTTTGCTACATAAGTTGCCTCCGTGAGCTCACGACCTAAAATGAAAAATTATATCGGAAATGCTTTTTCAAAAATAGCAGATGTATGTGAATGTTTGATACAGATTTATACAACTCCTCCATCCATTCAAAACCTTAAAAATCCAATGTTCATTAAAATCACAAGCATTGAGATGAGTTTGTAAGAAATTAGAAAAATGAATGTTTATTCAATACAGTACATTTCTGTTTACATACCCCTTATTGAAATGGTAATTATATTTCAACTCCTCACATCTATTTGAGTCAACCAAATACAATAACTTATATCTTTTCTCTTTGGGTTTGGGAAAACAAACTAATTTTCGAATAGGTAAATCAGCTAAAATGAGCATCACATACGTAATACCTGTTGTATATCTGCTCAACAGATAAATCTTGGTAATATTTTGGCTTGATGATTTCAACCCTCTTTAGAAAGAGCTGTCTAAGTTTTGGAAACCGATGTCTCTTACGAACAACATCCTCACATCCTAATACACAATAAGTTTTCGATACCATTTTTTGGAAGATATCTTGAACTGTCCCAACACGTGTTCTTTTACTAATCACTCGATTTCTCTGAAGAAATTCTTCTTTCGAAGGTGAGATATATTCGAATTTGTACATTTCCATTGAAGACAACAGTGACATTGATATTTGACAAATTATTATTTATGATTCTGTTATCTGTTACTCTGTTATTAGAACATAAATATCTATGTTCCAAGGATTTAAACGATCAACAGAGTCATCTATAGATCAAACATTGTAATATTTGCGTCTACAGAGTCATCTTATCGATGCGATTAGAACTAAATATGCGATTTGGAGTGGGGGTTAGAGAGTGTCACGACCCTGGTTCAAAAGTGACACTTTCAATGGCATAGTGACAGAAACATTTCCAGAATTGCATTATTCTGTGCATCTGTCAATCTGAAACTTACAGATCGATCGTACGCTACAGATTCCATTGCAAGATAGTGGTAGGTACCTACTAGTGGCAATACTGACAGAAAGAAATTCTCTTATTCTTTCGAAATTCAGGTGGAAACAAGTATCAACGGCAAAATAATAAATGAGCCAAAATTATAGGTACATGAACATAAAAAAGTGTATGCCTGAAAATAAAAACTGCAAATTCAGATTCCAATTGGAGTTTCAACAGGATTATCATTGATTATTTTCAATTTACATTTTTCTAGCAAAAAATGTGAGTATAAATAGAAATAGGTACCTATTTCATGTTGAAATATGTTATCTTCTTCACAAATAAACACCTTTTTGGCGTATTCATGGTCAGACAAGATATTTCAAGATCTTGGTATTGAGATAATATTTCTGGTCTTGTCTTGAAATTCTGAATTCACTGTCTTGATCTTTTCTTGAAATCAAGGCAAGATCTTGAAATTTTCAAGGGGTTGGCAACCCCTAATGCAAACAGCGGCCACACTAGAAGTCCTCTCTCCGATAGGATATAAATTTTCACAAAAATTAACCCTCATCACATCAAAATATTAATGCGATGCCACATCCACCGTTCCAATTTCAACGGCAAATATTTCCCTTCCTCAAATACCGCAGAGTCAATTCCGGAAATAAAATCCTCTGCCGATTCCGCTCAAAACCGCATCGCGTCACACGTTCGAATGGGCACCGTCAAACATACAAATTTGTGTACCTTGCCGACACCGTCATAATTGGCTGTTTCGATATAGAAACGTTTGCGGAAATTGATTCGGTAATTGCGCCAGCGGAAATATTTTCGCTTTCGCGTCAGAAAAACAAGCCGATAAATCTCTAGCCGTGTAGACGCCGAGAACGCCTGAGAACGGTGCCATTAAAGCAGATGTGTGACCACGGTTTCTTATGGAATTCCGTAAGAAGTTCGTTAGGAGAATCGTTAAGCTGGAGGAGGGTTTTGCGGCGGTTTTTCCGCCGTAATGTTCGTACATCTCCCGATTTCAATTGATGGCTCTTACACACTCGCTCTCCACTACTTAATGGCGTGCCACTCGTCGTATTCTGTTTTGAATCACTGCATTCTCACATCAATCACACTGTTCTCTCTGGAAGGCCTACAGAAAGCGCAAGGATAAACCGCAGATAGATAGAATAGTCCACCTGGGCGTTCACAAAGACCAGATACATTTTTATTTTGAAGGGATCATCCTTTGATCTCATTACTGTTGAGGGTGTTTATTACCTTTTAATAAGAAAAAATTTTCAAGGTCACTTTGAAACTACATTAGGCAATGTCGCATCCTGTATTCATATCAATCCTCAGTCTAGAGCTGGATTGCTCGCAATAGACTCAGCGTGCTCGAAAACCTATATTTTTATACCAAACATTTTAATATCTGACACAGCTCTCTGGAGTGCAATTCTCTATTGAATCATCAACTGTTTGGTTTTCCAGAATCTTCAAAACAGCTTCAATGCACTCCATATCCTAGGACAGTAATAGGACATCCTGATTTTCAGACAGAGTAGCAAATAGGTGATTTTAGGGGGGTCTAACCCCTTGCTCATCTTTGACCCAAAAAAACAAAAAAAATCGAGTTATTAAGCTAGTGGAAGCCTTGGCAATGATCAATGATCATTATACAACCTGAAATCCCAATTGGATCAGATGAATAAACAGGAGATATCACGTATTGAAAATTGCAATTTTTGAAAAATGCCATTTCCAAGATGAAAATCTAAACTTAAAGAGATAGGCTTTCGACATTGCTCGCAATAGATGTATCGTGTTCGCTAAGGCCCGTAAGATTAATCGTAGTTTAAACTTTAAACCGATTAAGAAATCTCCGATTAAAGTTAATCTATGGTTTAAACCGTCGTGTTAAGATCAAGTACAGAATGAGAAGAGATTAACTAATCCTGTGCAGTTGCCAAAATAGTTGGCTATTTGAACTAATTGTGACTCGTTGGTTGTCATTTCTTAGTTTTCTGTGTTAATCTTCGGATCATTGCTTCTGTCAGACTGCAGCGATCAGTTTATTTATTCATTGTGTTCTGTTGTGATCTTTGTATCAGCATTATTATTATTATATTATTGAGGTGTGAGGTGAGACCTATAGTTGATACATAGCATTCAGTGCTTCGTTTCTGAAAATATCTATATTTAGTATCTAACGAAAGGCAAATTTCGAAGTGGAAATAAGGAATTGCTTTTGAACATTGCAATTCAGAAGATGGATTGCAAGTGAGACAAAATATGAAATTGAATGTTGATATTTCACCTTGAGGTAGGGTGGCTTATTTTTTTCTCAAAATTGCTTTTGCAGAAGTTTTGGAGATGAATGAATTCGATATCATCCCATTTATCCCAATGATTTTCTCAATCACGGATAATATATGGTCTATCATGTTACCTATTGAAATGATTCAACTCGTGCAGGATTTCAATATCTGAATCCGAATCACTATCATATTCCAATTCCATGTTCATTTTTAAACATTGAACTCAATAATTCCCTAACCGACAACGCAAACCTAAACACAATTTCTTGAATCAAAACAAACAAGAAACTTCGAAAAACTTCATAGAAGCAGGTAGAAAATAGTTTCATAGAATATATAGGGTTTAAACCCTTTTGGATGGTTTAAATCTACCGTCCAGAAGGTTTAAAATAATCGATAGTTTAAACCATCCTTGATGAATTAACTATGTTTGATATTGAGAAATAATCGTCATCCAAAGATTAAACCCTCATTCTTGGTTTAAACTACCATTAATCTTACGGGCCTTAGTCTTTCATTCAGAAATATATGCGCAATCAAAGATGCATGGAAATGAACCTAGGAAGAAACGATTCTAAGATGATCTTGTTAAAATAGGCAAGAGCAACAAAGTCTCGGTTGTTTCAAAAGATTTTGGAAGTTATCATTAAGAAGCGCCTTGTGAAATATTTTGAGAGTCTGAAGCTGTTTGTTGAAGAGCAACATGGCTATCTAAAGGGACGATCTGTCATAACTGCAATCTATAGTGTGATTCAGAGTGCAATTATTGGTCAGGATGAGATGGAGCAGTTGATGGTGACCTGCTGTGACCTGTCGAAAGCGTTCGATACGGTAGATCACCGGAACCTTCTTGAAAAATTGTCGTTTTATGGAGTCAGGAGTGTACCAATGGATCTTATGAAGTCCTACTTGGAATATAGAAGGCAGACTGTGAAATGGAAAGGAAAATATTCAGATACAAAAGAAGTATTGTGTGGAGTCCCTCAAGGGTCAATATTAGGACCCATACTTTTAATTATTTACATAAATGACCTAGTTTGTAATTTAAAGAGTGCTGATGCCTGCCTTCACGCCGATGATACCACGCTGATCTTGAAAGATGCCACAATTGATAAACTGCAGAAGAAAAACGAAATGATTATGAGGGACACAGGCTTGTGGATGTCATCTAACAGGTTGAAATTAAATAATGAGAAAACCCAAAGTTTGATCTTCAATCAGAAACCTGAGAAATCAGTTAAATTTCTCGATATGTACATTGATAGTGGCCTGAATTGGATGAAACATATCGAGGTGTTAACCAAGAAACTTACCTCAGCAATTTTCAGTCTAAGAACCATCAAGACGGTTGTCACTTTGGGGGCTCTTAAGTCGGTATACTATGCCAATTTTCATAGTCACGTCAACTATGGCATAATGTTCTGGGGGACGACATCGGGGTCTCAGAGCATTTTCATCCTGCAAAAAAGAGCCATCAGAGTTATGTTCAACTTGGGTTATAATGAATCCTGCCGAAAGGCATTCAAGATTCATGGAATACTTACGGTTCCATCACTTTTCATTTACAACTCACTGTGTTATGTACATCAGAACTGGAAGGATTTTCCGACCAATTCTGTAAATCATGAATATCAAACAAGAAATAAAGATTCCTTGCAGATTCCAATGCATCGTCTGAAGCGCACACAGCAGGGCATTGACTTCTGGGGCCCCAAACTATATAATGAACTTCCTCCTGAGTTTCATGGCAGGCCCTGATGATTTTCAAGAGGGTAGTCAAGAGGTTGCTTTTGGATGAAACTATATATTCCATATGGGAGTTTTTGTTAAGAAAGAAAATGTGATACCTAATAACTGTTTTTTAGTTTAATTTATTTGTTTGTATGTTATAACCTCGGTACTATTGTGATATTTTGTAATTATTTATTACTGTCGACACCATTTGTAATTTTTATTGCAAATAAAGATCCATCTATCTATCTATCTATCTATCTATCAAAGTCTCCTTAATCTGGGTTCTTGGCCACAATGGAAACAAATCTTGTTGCGGGAACCCAAAAAAAAAGCTTTTGCATGGATCAAAACCTCCTGCGTGAACTTCGAAGCATCAAAACGACATTCGTTCGCATTTTTTTTGCCGCATTTTTCCGCCGTCAGGGAGGATATCCCAGGGACCGCAGGATCCTTTTCAAGATTCATACGCGGTTTCGACCACGACGACATTAATCCTCCAGCTGACAGATTTATCAAGGCGAGGCTAAATTCGTTTGTGATTCCTACTGCTCGCCCTTTAATTCACTCGGGATGTCCCTTGCCAGATGCATCGAGAGATGTTAAAGGCACAAAGTGACCACACTGTGGATTATTCACCGAGTCCTTAATATTGTATAAGTGGACGCTTTCACGAGTTGACCCCTTCGAGACCGATAGTGGAGTACTTTGGACGAACGTTTCTCATGAATAACATTTGTGATTCGGACACGAAACTCGATCGTTGGGCACGTAGCTGAAGAGTGTTATCGTGAGAATGGTCTTAGAGCGTTTTTTCCTATCGTTCCTGACAATTTGAAGGCTATTGTACAAGCTATCGTGTTGCCGCTGTTGAAAAAAGTGATAATCTGCGTGAAAACGTTCATCCTTATCAATTAACTTTAATCCAAGATAAGTCCACATGAACAAGTCGCTCACAATTGCTCTCAGCAGATTGCATATCGGGAACGATACATCATGTCGAAAGTTAAAATTATTTCTCCATTTGTGTTGTTTAGAGAATTCCACTCTCTTGAACTTTGAGATCGATTTTAATCCCCTCAAGAACACCGGTTTGCTGCCCTGTGCTACAAGATTTCGAAATGATTGACTCTGAATTTTTGGTTGGGACTTAAGAGGGGTCTACACCGTTTTAGTGGTCAGTTCAAAATGGGACAAGGAACCACTAATTCTTATGTGGTTTTCATTATAATTCAATTCAATCAGTTAATCATCTCGGAAAGTAAGAAAGGTTAAATATTCATTCATGTCAATGACTTTCCGAGGTGAAATGTTTTTTTCAATGAATTTCCACCTTGAAAACTTTCTCGAAAAGTCTCGCCATTGGCTACAATTTGAAACCTACTGAAATTAAAAAAAGAGGTTCGTAAGAAACTGAAAACTATTGTACCATTTGTAACTTCTACTCATCGTTCAAGTGTTCAGGCAACACCCCACATTCTGGTAGTCTTTGGTAGTCTTTCCCACCTTATGGCTTATACGGATGGCGAGAAAGTCCCGTGGTATAAACTCCTCCTAGATGAAGTTTGATGAAAGGTAACTGAAATATGTAGTTTTATACTGATTGCAGAAGGTACAAGTCAATATATCAAGAACGGTCCACGCTAGCGCAATTTTTCGAAGGACGAGTAGTAAAAACGAAAATAATTTTTGATCGATATAAATGAGTTTCTTTTCGGTTTCATTTGAATTCAAACTAATGCGCATGAACGAGCGTAGGAAATCCCAAAGAAGTCGAAAGAACTAAACGCAACTGTAGACCATTTTCGGGATCATTGTCCCTCATCGATACAGTGTAGTGTTAGATATTCCAACCGGAGGATGGTGTCTTAAACGAAATCAGGGGCCAAAGCGACAACTTTAAACATATATACGAAACTTTAGGCCTCAGACTCCATATTGACAAAACCAAAATCCTGGTAAGTCCGCCAGAAAGCCTTCAAACAGATATCAGCCTGGAGGATGAAACTCTAGAACAGGTCGAGCAGTTCAAATACTTGGGAAGCTACATAAATACTAGGGCTAATCTGGACACGGAAATACACAACCGTATAAATTCGACATCACGGGTATTATGGAAGCTAAAGGACAGATTGTTTCAAAATCACGACCTCAATCTGAAGACCGAGACAACTGTTTACAAAGCAGTGGTCCTCCCAACGCTTCTTTACGGAAGCGAAAGCTGGACGCCCTACAGGCGACATATTAAGCAGTTTGAACAAACGCAACAACGTCATCTAAGACAAATAATGCACATCAGATGGTTCCACAGTGTTTCAAATGCAGAAGTCTTGCAGCGCGCGAGTAGTATTACAATTGAGACTCACGTAACGAGGGCCCGACTCAGATGGAGCGCCACATTCTGAGGATGCAAGACACAAGACTCCCCAAAATAGCTCTGTATGGCGAATTCACAGAGGGAGCTCGGAAACCAGGAGGCCAGTATAAGCGGTTTAAGGATATACTGCATCAATCCCTAAAATCAGTTAATGCCAATCATAACTGGGAACAACTAGCGTTAGACAGATCACAGTGGAGGTCTTTGGTCCACAGTTATAATGGAGACTCGAGAAGAATACAGCTGCGGCCAGATCTGGTTGGTGACTATCCATGCCAGGAGTGTGGAAGGATCTGTAGGTCATGGTTGGCTCTCATCAGTCACAGGAGGGCACTCAGTCGCAAATAGCCCTAGGAAATTTTAAGTTTGATCGCACCGATAGTTTAGTTTTTGATTCTTTTTGTAGATTTATTCTCAGTAACGGGATATAGCAATGATAATGAAACGAATTCGTGGGTCTGAGCGACGCTCTGAGACCTTGCCTTAACTCATCAACATAAAACTGGCTAGACCCATTCCGACCGCCCTAATCCATGGGCGCCCGCAGGGGGGGGCCAGGGGGGGCCACGGCCCCCCCTGAGATTCTGATAGACACCGTTAGAGAAATTTTTCTTTCAGTAAAACTAATCGTAGATGATATTTTGCCCCCCCTGAGAAAAATTTCTGCGGGTTTCTGCGGGCGCCCATGCCCTAATCATCACGAAATCTCCATGAATAGTACTCATAATCACGTTGCGCAGATTTTTGAGTACATCTAACGAAAGCGGATCCTATAAAACGCCCGTTAAGATAAAACGGTCCACCAATTGATGGTAGATCGGAAACGATCCCCAGGGCAAACCTGTTTCAATTGTCCAAAGTCAATTGAGGCTAACAGTAGTTTGGACACTATCTCTGGCGTAACCGACACAACGACCGGATTTAATGACGGCCTATCAGCAAGAAGTCAGATAGGGGACATAGCAGATGCGTGCAATTATAGGATTTGGCGATTCCGGTTTATTGGAGCCATTATCGCTAATGAGAGACGGGAAGGGGTCCCGGACGCGTTCGCAACAGATTTCGGGAGTTTATACGGGAGGCAGATGGAGAACTTTTCGAGCCAGCCCATCTGATAACCGCGCGACGATGAGAATTGATTTTGACGGTGGATAGGATTGTTTGGGATGCCGGTGAAATATACGAGGATATATTGAAAAATTCTTAGCCGAATATAGAACCAAAAAATATTTCAATGTTAAAATATTTTATTACTCAACATATTCTCCTCTTAATTGCATACATTTATTACAGCGAACCTGCAACGTCTCTAAACCTTTCAAAAAGGTTGTGTTGGGGGGGGGGCAGGGTGTGTGTTTCGAGTGTCGAGTGTCGAGTGTCGAGTGTCGAGTGTCAAGTGTCGAGTGTCGAGTGTCGAGTGTCGTGTGTCGGGTGTCGAGTGTCGAGTGTCGAGTGTCGAGTGTCGAGTGTCGAGTGTCGTGTGTCGAGTGTCGAGTGTCGAGTGTCGAGTGTCGAGTGTCGAGTGTCGAGTGTCGAGTGTCGAGTGTCGAGTGTCGTGTGTCGAGTGTCGAGTGTCGAGTGTCGAGTGTCGAGTGTCGAGTGTCGTGTGTCGAGTGTCGAGTGTCGAGTGTCGAGTGTCGAGTGTCGAGTGTCGAGTGTCGAGTGTCGAGTGTCGAGTGTCGAGGGTCGAGTGTCGAGTGTCGAGTGTCGAGTGTCGAGTGTCGAGTGTCGAGTGTCGAGTGTCGAGTGTCGAGTGTCGAGTGTCGGGTGTCGAGTGTCGAGTGTCGAGTGTCAAGTGTCGAGTGTCAAGTGTCGAGTGACGGGTGTGTGGGGGTGTGTGTATGTGGGGGGTGTGTGTGTGTGTGTATGTGGGGTGTGTGTGTGTGTGTGTGTGTGTGTGTGTCTGTGTGTGTGTGGTGTGCGTTGTGCGTGTGTGGTGTGCGTGTGTGGTGTGCGTGTGTGTGTGTGTGTGTGTGGCGTGTGTGTGTGTGTGTGTGTGTCGTGTGTGTGTGTGTGTGTGCGTATGTGAGGGGTGCAGGAAGTGTGTGGCGCGTGCGTGTGTGTGTGTATCTGTGCGTGCGTGTGGGTGGGTGTGTGTGTGTGTGTGTATGTGTGTGGGGGTGGGTGTGTGTGTATTTGTGCGTGCGTGTGGGTGTGTGTGTGTGTGAGTGGGGGTGTGTGTGTGTGTGTGTGTGTGTGAGATTTGTGGGGTGTGTGTGTGTGCGTGTGTGTGGGGGGGTGCAGGGTGTGTGTTTCGAGTTTCGAGTGTCGTGTGTCGAGTGTCGAGTGTCGAGTGTCGAGTGTCGTGTGTCGAGTGTCGAGTGTCGAGTGTCGAGTGTCGTGTGTCGAGTGTCGTGTGTCGAGTGTCGAGTGTCGAGTGTCGAGTGTCGAGTGTCGTGTGTCGAGTGTCGAGTGTCGAGTGTCGAGTGTCGAGTGTCGAGTGTCGTGTGTCGAGTGTCGAGTGTCGAGTGTCGAGTGTCGAGTGTCGAGTGTCGTGTGTCGAGTGTCGAGTGTGGGGTGTGTGTGGCTGTCCACAGCTTTTATTACCTATTCGTTGGAAGAAAATTTACGAGCTTTTAAACTTTTTTTCAGTTGAGGAAAGAGATGATAGTCGGATGGAGCCAAATCTGGTGAATAAGGGGGGTGTTCTAGAAATTCAAACCCTAAATCACGAATTTTTTGCATGGCAACATGGGATTTGTTTGCAGGGGCGTTGTCCTGCAAAAACAAAACCCTTTGGATAGCTTTCTGTGTCTTTTCTCTTCAATTTTTTCCTTAGATTTGTCAGTAATGTCGAAGAGTAATATCCGGTTATTATTCTTCCCTTATCCAAAAATTCAATCATGACTACTCCATGGCAATCCCAAAAAACTGAAGCAAGAATTTTTCCAGTAGATTTTTGGACACGAAACTCTTCTGGTCTTGGAGAACCAGAGTGTCGCCATTCCATCGATTGTTGCTTTGCTTCTGGATCGTAGAAATGTATTCAAGTCTCATCCATAGTAACAATTCGGTTTAAGAAGTACATTTTTTTCAAATCGAGCACAGATCGAACGCGATGCTTCTACCCTTGCACGCTTTTGGTCAACATTCAAACATTTGGGGATCCATTTTGCAGCAATTTTTCTCATGTCCAAATTGACGTGAACTATATGATGAACGCGTTCGTTCGAAATATTCAGTGCTTCAGATATCCGTTTTAGCCCAATTCGACGGTGTGATAAAATCATGTCATAAAGTGCATCGATATTTTCGGGGACTGACACAGAAACTGGCCTTCCCGATCGGTCATCATCTTCAATGGAAAATTTATCTTTTTTGATTCTTGCAGTCCAATATTTCACTGTCGCATACGAAGGACATTGATCACCAAGGGTAATAAGCATATCTTCGTAAATCTGCTATCTCTTAACCCTTTTAAATACAGGTACTTGGTGATGGCTCGATACTCCAATTTTTCGATATTCACAATTTGGGTGGACATCTTCTTTCTTTCAATCTATTGCGTAACTCCGGTTTACTTTTTTGACCTCAAACTTCACACTGACACTTCTAATGAGTTATTGTTCGTTGCTATGGTAACGCAATATTTTTTTATGCATGGAACTTGTCTAGGCTAACTAGATATCAATACATCCTCGTAGGAATATTTACATAAAACACCTTCAACACCTTGGCAACAGATTATAGCCCTAGTTATGAACCAGCCTTAATTAAAAAAAAATTTTTGTTACTATTATGTGAGAACTCGAAAAACCATGTTAGTTGCTTACATAGAGTATGTGCCATCTATCAGACCAAGTGGTAATCAAAAGGAATCTTGTCTAGTTAGATAAACTATTCAAGAATATCCTGTGTGAATTTCATTGATCTCAGTGCCACTGTTTCGTTGTGACGAATTTTTAAGCGACACCATCTTTTTCGGAGTTTTTCGAAGGTCAAATTTCGTCACGTGTATCTCCATGAAAAATCATCGTAGAGCTGAAAGTGATACATATTCTGAAAGAGCAACTTTTCTAGTAATAAATCTTCAGATTCTATTCATTTCCGATAAAAAAAATGTATTCTACTCGCGCTTCAGTTGTGCTAGAATGCAATATAATTATATCCATAAAATTCTATCGTGTTGGTCAATTTTGATGATTCAAACACTTTTTTGCATTGTTTCGAATCGTGGATTGCGAAAAATAATTAATTTTGAACGATTTTCTCAAGGTTCAGGAAAAACAATTAACTTTATTACCTTTTTGGAGATTTCGAGAAGAATAAGTTAGTGACGTCACAACGCAAGAATCGGTATTTGCAGAGAACCCTAGATTTTTTGTGTTCAGAAAAGCTATTCAAAAATATCCTCTGAAAATTTCATGGACTTCAGTGTAACCCTTTGGTAATGACGAATTTTTGAATGATCCCATCTTTTTCGAAACTTTCAACACGCGTATCTCCTAGAAGAATCTTCGTATAGTTAAAAGTAATACATATTCTGAAAGAGCAGTGCTCATAGAGATATGTTTGCAAATATTTCTTCACTCAATTGCTCGTTGAGTTATTCATTATGCTAATGCACCTCCTTACGCCAAACCAAACACCCTCAAAAATTTTCTTTCTATGTCATTGCTCCAAGCTCGTAATTTTCAAAGTGCCCGAGTCTTTCTCGCCAATTTCCCCCATTTAAAGCAGCTCCACCGAATGCTTATCCAAGAAATCGATGCGGCCAGCCCTTTTCCAAAGCCCGCTGATTTCTTCGATGAGCCGTTGATACGCAGGGATGAAACGGGGCATATCTGATTCAATATGGATTTCTCGGAGGTTAGATAGAGGTTTTTCCCATCGGAAAACGCTGACTTGAGTTAGGCGGAATTTATTTCTTTTCTCGGACTGCTCGTTTGGGAACTTTATACTGGATTTGGGAGGCAGGTGAGATGTGAAAAAAGTTTGGGTGATTTATTCTGCCTAGCTCGACGTTAAGTTTGACAGCCGTCACTTATAACCTGTTGTTTTACATACGTGCTGTGATGTGATGTTATTGTGATGGAAATGAGAGCTGGAAATTTCGATATAACATTCTCAGGAATGTTTGTTGAATCTTTGTTGACCGATAAGAAAGAAATTAAGCAACTTTATATCCAATGAGAACCTCTGTAAGCTGTTTAGTAGCTCGTCCACTATCTTGAGGTATTCCCCGAGCGTCTTCAACATCCATTTGGTAATTACTTTGTTCACCACTCGCTTTTCGAGTTAGCTAGTTAGCCTAGACCTGTTCCATGCATAGAAAAATATTGCGTTACCATAGCAACGAACAATAACTCATTAGAAGTGTCAGTGTGAAGTTTGAGGTCAAAAAAGTGAACTAGAGTAACGCAATAAATTAAAAGAAAGAAGATGTCCACCGAAATTGTGAAAATCGAAAAATTGGAGTATCAAGCCATCATCAATTACCTGTATTTAAAACGGTTAAGAGGTAAGCAGATTTACGAAGATATGCTTAATACCCTTGGTGATGAATGTCCTTCGTATGCGACCGTGAAAAATTGGACTGCAAGCTTCAATAGGTAAATTTTCCATTGAAGATTATGACCGATCGAAAAGGCCAGTTTCTGTGTCAGTCCCCGAAAATATCGATGCAGTTCATGACATGATTTTATCAAACCGTCGAATTGGACTAAAACAGATATCTGAAGCCCTGAATATTTCATACGAACGCGTTCATCATATTGGCGAATACAAAAATCTAGACGCCCTCTGCCGACTGAATTACGAAACTACTTTGTCAGTACTGCAAAGTCAAAACAAGTTTTGTTTCGTATGTTGCCTCTTATCTCACGTTGTCCAACAAATTATTATAATTATTATAATAGTTGGAGAAGATATATTGGGATTATTGTCTGGGTTTCTGAAGAGAAATATTGATTCCGAAAAAATATTGGAAAAGGTATTTATACCAGTGATTTCAACTGGCAGGAGATAGGTTAAACGATTTTTCATTGCGAGAGTTTTCTGCTAAATTCAATTGACGATTTAGAAATACAATTTCATAATTTTCATACTTCGACATGAATGCTTATTCTCATCTGTAGAACTTGTTCCATGAGCTGCATCATATTTATGTCTCTTGAGATTTCAAGAATACCTATATCATAACATAGAATTGAAATATTTTAAATAAAAACTTTAAAACTTCCACATAAACGCTTTACTTATCAAGATGTTTAGTTTCTAGCTCCTTCACAAACTCAGTATATGGTACCTCAACATTATTACCTCGATTTACTTCAAGAAAGAATCTGTGGAATTTATGTCTAGGTAGTAGGAACAGTGGATCACCAATATCATCGCTCGATTTTATTCCACAATTCATCCCTTTCAAATGAAGTATTTCCAAAGAATGTTGATCTTACTTCACGAAACTAAATCAATCAATTCACTGCTCGATTTTAATACGATGTAGACTTTTTAAACCGAATTGTTAGTACGGATAAGACTTGAGTACATTTCTACGATCCATAAACAAAGCAACAATCGATGGAATGGCAACACTCTGGTTCTCCAAGACCTAAGAAGTTTCGTGTCCAAAAATCTGCTGGAAAAGTTCTTTGCGATTGCCATGGAGTAATCATAATTGATTTTTTGGATAAGGGTAGAACAATAACCGAAGATTACTATTCGACATTACTGACCACTCTACGGGGAAAAAATTTGAGGAAAAAGACGCGGAAAGCTATCCAAAGGTGTTTTGTTTTTGCAGGACAACGCCCCTGCACACAAATCTCGAGTTGAAATGCAAAAAATTTTTGATTTACGGTTTGAATTACTAGAATACCTCCCTTATTCACCAGATTTGGCTCTATCCGACTATCATCTCTTTCCTCCACTGAAAAAAAGTTTTAAAGGTCGTAAATTTTCTTCTAACGAGGAGGTAACAAAAGCTGTTGAGTTCTGGTATGCAGAGCAAGAAGAAAAATTTTTTTTGAAAGGTCTAGAGACGTTGCAGGTTCGCTGTAATAAATGTATCCAATTAAGAGGAGAATATGTTGAGTATTAAAATATTTCGACATTGAAATGTTGTTTGGTTCTATAGTAGGCTAAGAATTTTTCAATATATCCTCGTATGTTTTCGGAGTACTCTGGATAACTTCTCTGGGATATTCTTAGAATGTCCTTACTCTATTGATCAATGTTAAAACTGCCTAGACATGCCAGACTATTGTCCTATGATTATTATTGGACTCACAATCCTGAAGTACATCCAATGCAGTATAATTGACGACTACAAAGTGTTTCGGAAGAATCAGTCGTGCAACTAGTAGAAAATTCTGTCTAGTTTAACTTCAGACATTGGTATACTGCAAAGAGGAACATTTAAAAAAATACTAAATGATATATAGCTCCAAGCAAATGGAGCAGTACGTAAGAACCTAACGTTCCAGCTTATAGAGGGGCATTATTTGCATAAAGCTTCGAGCCAGACTGAATACCTACCTGCATCTCCTCCCCTATTTCTTCCAGAATAGGTAGTTGCAAGTATAGAGTATGATTTTTATTGCTCCGTTTTATTACGATCCAGCGATCTTGGATGCAAAATCGTAAACTACCGGGAATTATTCCACACCACTCTTGTATTTCTCCAGAATAAAAAGGAATTTTCCAGAGTGGAAGGAGCGCGAGAGAGAGTGAGACAGACATCGAACAATATCTGGATAATATAGTTGGGCATAAAACAATCGTTATAACTTCAGGAAACTGTTACAATGAAAACTTCGAGATGAATGATTATGAAAAGTTCGAATTGCTCTCTTTCCCACCTGAAATGTTTCGCGAAGTTTTCATTCGGTAAACTTGGTCCATTTCTGGAGAAAATTGGGATTTTTTTCATTATGCCCGGGTAATTGGTGGGGCCTGGCTTCTACGATCGCAATGATTGCAGCGTTTCCAATCATGCACGCAGGGAACAGCAGTTTTTTCAGAGATTATGAATAAACTGAAATTCGAGCAATTATAGAAAAACAATCTATGAAAACAAGCGCAAAGTGCATCATAACTAGGGTTCGACTTCACGACTCAACATCTCTTTTTTATTTTTGCGTTTCCCATCGACAATTTGGTAATTAAAAGCTACACAGTGCGAGTATCTATATTGAAGTGAATTAAGTGAAGCAAAGAAAATTTTTTTTCAATAAAATGCTTTCAGGAATTTGGACAACTATTTATTCGAATCTTTTAGTACATCGCCAACAGAAGCTCTCTCAGATCATTTGAGGATTCTGGGGTAGGTCTAGAAATTGAAAAGTTTCACCAATAGCAGCGTGACAATTTGGCACAACATTGTCAATGACATGCTCTCTATAGTGTAAGGCGGTCATATTCCCTGGACAAATGTGTAGAACTGTGCGCCCGTTGAAACATATCCCGGCCCATACCATAACACTACCCCCTCGGAATGGATGGACTTCTTGGACATAGCGACGATTACGGGGTATGTGTGGGATTGTTTATACCCTTATTCTTCGAGAATCTGAAAATCGTCCATATCTGGATTCATCAGTGAAAAGGACACTACGCCATTGATCGTTCCAATTGATATGTTGCCTTGTCCATTCCAGTCTTTGACGCTTATGGTCACGTGTTGATGGAACACCTCTTGATGGACGTCTAGAACCTAAATTCACCTCTCTCAAATGTCGTCTGATGGTTTCGATGGAAACTTGGACCCCATTTGAATTATGAAGAGTATTCCTTAGCATTCTTCACGTAGATGTAGGGTTTCTTCTCGCCGAAACGGTGATGAAACGATCCTGAGCAGGTGTTGTTTTTCGTCGCCCACCAAGCCTTGGTCTTTCCAACACGGAACCTGTCTCCCTGAACCTATTCCAAAGTCGAGATATAACACTGTGACTGACTTGGAGCCTTACCGCTACAACAACCTGAGTTGGGCCACCCTGTAGCATTCCCATAGCCCTATTAGCCTCAGCGTTTGTTAATTTACGTCTTGGCATTTTCAGAAAACTCGTTTCAAATCGAAGCTGTTGATAAACTGACTTCATTTCAAAATAAGAACATTCATGAAGCATATGCAAAGAACCAAACTTCAGAAAAAAGGCGACCAGATTGACGATATGTCTCATACTGATTTTTATTGGATCGATTCAAGTTGTTATTGAGTTTAAAATGATTTTACAGCGATTTCCTCGAAGATTACATACTTTTTAAAACGATTGAATACGATATCCCTTACTTTTGTGGATCAGTTTAATTTCCCTATAAGTATAACGATATCTATAGTAAAAAGAAAAAGAAGGAATACTGTATAGTGTACAGTACTCCAAGCGCCTAACCGGACGCATCGGAAGAATGAAAATTAATGGAAACAACAATTCCGAAGGAATTGTCGTTCCAACAATGTGAGTTAGTCATGAACTATCATAGGAAGTCCCAGAGAAGTCGAAATATTCAAGTGCAACTGTAGACCGGTTTCGGGATCATTTTCCCTCGTCAGTACAGTATAGCACTGAATCTCTCGACCGGAGGATGGTGGTCTTATGCGATCTTGGGACGTCGCTTTGAGATATTCTCATCACGATACGCCACCTGTCACGCAAAGACTGAACCAAACCTCACTTTCTCTGCAGACTCCTACAACAGTTCAACTACTTCCCGCAGTCATCGAATGTGCAAACATTCATCAAGGACCACGGGCGAATTGAGGGGGTTGGCTCACTATGACCATGATGCGTCCGGTTAGGCGCTTGGAGTACTGTACACTATACAGTATTCCTTCTTTTTCTTTTTGTATTGTATTCTCCGGACCAGAGTATGGTCATAGTGAGCCAACCCCCTCAATTCGCCCGTGGTCCTTGATGAATGTTTGCACATTCGATGACTGCGGGAAGTAGTTGAACTTGGGAGCCATGAACTGTTGTAGGAGTCTGCAGAGAAAGTGAGGTTTGGTTCAGTCTTTGCGTGACAGGTGGCGTATCGTGATGAGAATATCTCAAAGCGACGTCCCAAGATCGCATAAGACCACCATCCTCCGGTCGAGAGATTCAGTGCTATACTGTACTGACGAGGGAAAATGATCCCGAAACCGGTCTACAGTTGCACTTGAATATTTCGACTTCTCTGGGACTTCCTATGATAGTTCATGACTAACTCACATTGTTGGATATCTATAGCCTTTACTGACCCTCAGATTGCAACAATTGGAAGACCGTCAAATGTTTGATAGCGTTATCGAAGTTTCGCGAAACCTGTCATCAGAATCACAGACAGTTCATGCGCCTAAAGCTGCCGACCTGTTTGTTAAAACCGAATCAATTCTTTTCGAACGCTGATTAGAGGAAAATTCTTCTCTCATTAGAGCTTGGATAATTCCTTTCATCTTTTCTCCGTCCCGACTTTCAGACTATCCTTTGTTTTCCGCGCAAATAGGCGCTTCAAAACCCACAAAAATTCCGTTGTGATTAATGTCTCGCGGTGAAATTAATATCATTCCCTCCGCCAGTCTTTCGTTGACAGTTTATCCGATTTCAACTTCAATTATTTCGCCACATCGACGCTACGCGTCTTCTTTCCGCCCTTGCCGTCGGAATCTTTTTCGTGAGTAATGCGAACGCGGGGGGTATTATGATTATTCGATTAAATGTCAAATGTCACGTGATCCCGGGCCGTGATAAATGAGATTCTGAATTAAACTCACGCGGAGCCTCTCGAACTATTGAAAAATGCGAAAAAGGGCGTTGAAAAGAAACGAACACTTAGATATCAATCAAAGATAAATCACACACCTCTGTGAAAAAGGGGGAGTGTCAGACTTTGATTCTATGATTCTAAAGTGTGAATATACAGAGCGAGTATAAGAAAAATAAGCGATCAGTTCATTGCATGCATGGCATTAGACGAATGGATGAACATGACCCCTCTTACCTGACCCACCGCATACATTTCAACAGCTTGCTTTTTTTGTCATACTCATCATTTACGATCTATCTTATCTCTTCCTACGATCCAGAAGCAAAGCAACAATCGATGAAATGGCGACACTCTGGTTCTCCAACACCTTAGAAGTTTCGTGTCAAAAAATCTGCTGGAAAAGTTGTTATTTCAGTTTTTTGGGATTGCCATGAAGTAATTATAATTAATTTTTTTGGATAAGGGTAGAACAATAACCGAAAATTACTATTATTCGACATTACTGACCACTCTACGGAAAAAATTAAAGAGAAAAGACACAAATCTCATGTTGCCATGCCAAAAATTCGTGATTTAGGGTTTGAATTACTAGAATGCACCCCTTATTCACCAGAATTGGCTCCATCAGGCTATCATCTCTTTCCTCAACTGAAAAAAAGTTTAAAAGATTGTAAATTTTCTTCCAAGGAGGAAGTAATGAAAGCTGCAGAGGTCTGGTTTGCAGAGCAAGAAGAAACATTTTTTTTGAAAGGTCTAGAGACGTTGCAGGTTCGCTGTAATAAATGTATCCAATTAAGAGGAGAATATGTTGAGTAGTAAAATATTTTGACTTTGAAATTTTGTTTGGTTCTATAGTATACTAAGAATTCTTCAATATCCTCGTATAAGTCGTTTAAATTCAGATGAAACGTAATATAATTCTACTTACCTACCTTGAATATCTGTACGATACTGTCTGAGAAATTTTAGATTTTAAACAATCAAATCTACTGTTCGAATGAGCAAACCAAATAGCTCTTCTAGGTACTCTCTGTCTCTCTCTTTCTCAAACACTTTCGGCTTTCTTGTTATATCAATTTATCAGCTGTGTCAACGTCCTGTTGACATTTCATGAGTGCCAACCTTACTCTAGTCTTGTTTCAAAAACTTGAAAAACTATTTTATGGCTGTTCGAGTGCTTTTATAACAGTGAATGGATTGTATAGAATCTTCATTCAGCCCATTTCTCTCCCATTATTTTGTCGCTCCCGCTATAAAGCAGTCTTTCTTACTGTTGCCATTTCTGGCAGGTTATTTAGACACCTCACTTAATATATTAGTACATAAAGGGTGACAATTTAAAAACTTGCCAGCCCAATTATGTCGCTACAAGGATGTTTTCAGAGAAAATGCTGGAGCAGTTCAATTATTGTTCGAAGGGGGACATACTTTGAGCAGAATTGTGAGCCGAGATCTCCTCAACCCTAGGTGAAGGGGTTATTAGCCCTAATTTTTTAATAAGGAATAGGGGGTGAGATTTACTTCAATTGGAAGATCACTTGTCCCTCTACATGAATACTGTGGTTTGAAATTTTTTATTGATTCCTTGAAGTAGTTACAGGAGGTAACAATTTGAAAACTTGCCAGGCCAATTATGTCTCGACAAGGATGTTTTCAAAGAAAATGCTAGAACAGGTCAATTTTTGAAGGGAGGGGGACATATTTTGATTAAAATTGTAAGCCGAAAACTCCTCAAATCTAGCTGTAGGGGCTATTACCCCTAAATTCTTCAAAGGGAATAGACGGTAAGTCAAATCTTAATTGAAAGACAATATGTCCCCCTCTACATAATATTATTGTCTTCCAATTGAAGTATAGCTCACTCTCTATTCCCTAATAAGAATTTAGGGGCGATAGCCCCTACACCTAAGATTGAGAAGATTTTGGCTTACCATTCTGCTACAAACATGTCCCCCTCCGAATAAAAATTGACCTGTTTCGGCATTTTCACCGAAAACATCCTTGTAGAGACATAATTGGCATGGCAAGTTTTCAAATTGTTAGCCCCTATAACTACTTCAAGAACTCAATAAAAATTTGCAAACCATAGTATTCATGTAGAGGGTCAAGTAATCTTTCAATGGAGGTATATCTCACGCCCTATTCCCTATTGAGAATTAAGGGTTGATAGCTCTTACACCTAGGGTTGAGGAGATTTCGGCACACAATACTGCTCAAAATATGTCCCCCCTACGAATAGAAACGGACCATTTTCTTTGAAATCATCCTTGTCGTGACATAATGGGACTGGCAAGTTTTCAAATTGCCACCCTGTATATACATAAATGTTTCCATTTTTTTTCATTTTTCGAGCAGTGCATTTGTGCTGTTAATAACATCATTTGAAGGTTGTTTTTCTCATCGTAGAATATCAAAACATTCTTGTTCAGCAGTTTGTAATTCAATAATGGAGTACATTTCATAGCTCATCTCCATTACCTTTTATATACTGTAATAAAATAACATCCTACACAGAGAATAATACAATTTTCGGACCGATCATCAATTATTCCAGTCAACAATAACCGTCAATTTGGAAAGTTACGATGTTCAGTGAAAAAAATATTTGTTTGTCTACTTTGTGGGGAAAGAGTATCATTCTATCCTACTTTAACAACATGCTATTCCACACTGTTTATCATTACATGTCTGTTGAAGGACCAGTTCATATGAGAATCCTTTCGAGATACTCGATACAAGATTTTACGAGCACACTTGCTCAGCTTAGGGTACGTAATACCCTAAAACCACCCTATTCACATATTGCAATATCGCCTTAAACTGTGTATTGAATCGATAACACCAACACATCTCGTGGTACTCGATCCTCGTTCACTGCTTCAGATCGATATTAATATTAATCCGAAATAACCTCAAATAAATCACCATGATAGTCAATCTCTGTATCCTCACTACTCTGGTTTTGAGCTCCAGCATTTTCACGAATGAAGTTAACTAAGCGTGAGAGATAGGCGGCGTTTTGTGTTTGTTTATACTCGGCTAGATTAACGTTATGAAGATGTGGAGGGTGAACAAAAATGAATGCACGTGTAGGGGTCATAACCTGACTTGGAACTTTACGATATAAATTTGCGAAGCCGAGGAACTTGAAGCTTGGGGATTACGTTCTGAAGTTAGTTCATTGCACAAAAATAATATCCCAAGAAGTGACGGAGCGGAATATTAATTTTTCCCAACGTCCTTAGACTGTAGCCGATAAACAGGCTAATTTCAGATAGATAAACACTGCAGCGATCGAGATTGTTCTTCAAATTTCGAAACACAAAATGATTACATGGCGGATGGCTGTCATCATGCATAATATTTGCATGCTGACAGTCAGGCTGCAATCAAAGCCCTGAGCCACAGAATATACAGCTCGTAAGTCAACGACTTTAAAATTATTCTCGGAGTTCGAGGCATAAAACTATACTCCATTCAAATTTATTTTAGCATTCGGTTGGCCATGAAATAATTTTCTCAAGTTTTTGTAACTAGAACGGAGTAAGGTTGGCACTCATGAAATGTCGTAAATGACATAACGCTGTTGCTACAACTAATATCAATTTTTATTACGAAAATGGCGAAAGTGGTTGAAAATTAAACAGGGTTTCAGGAAGTACTAAGTAGAAATCAGGTCCGCTCATTCAAATAGTTATACCCTGATATTCTAAAATCAACAATACGTCAGACGGTAGCGAACATATTCATTGTAAGAGAATTTATATGTTTCATCTGAATCTAAACGGCTTATATTTCAGTTGAATATTTCCACAATCAGAAAGATTGTGAATGAAGACGATGACAAAGAATTTCCTTCTATTGGGAAACCAAAAAAAAAAGGTTTAGCCAAAGAAGATAACGAACATCAACTCTCCTAAAGCTAGTGCATATTATGATATTATACTGATCTCTTGTATTTTTCATGCGAATAACTGGATTTGGTCTGCCTTCAATCAGTTTGTATAAACTTCAATTATGTTCGTCACATATTTTCCGAATAGATTCGATATTGTGATAAAATACGTAATATCAGAAGCTTTTACGTAAAACAGGCAACATAGCGTTGACTTAAAACCCAAAAATGTTTTGACAAGCTTCATAACCCCTTATTTTAGTACTATACAGAGTGAAATATGTCAAATTTCCATGGCCAACCGACTGATAAAATAAAAGTGAATGGAGTATACATTGAATTTAACAGCCCCTCCTCCAGGAAAAAAACATCCTGGCTATTCCCATGGTTGTATTCTATGCATTTCATCCTAGTATTACAGTTTAATCAACAATATCTCAATTGATATATACAAATATTGGATGAAACTATTTTTCTGTTTCAGTTTTCTACTCGTGCATCACGTGCATAGACGCGGACGTGGGTTCTAAAAAGTTCCGGGACTTTCTGCAAGAATGGCCTACCCCGGGTACAGGGCCGTACTTCGAAATGTCCGATTCAAATGTGACGGGTCTGGTTGGAAAGACAGTCCTGCTGCATTGTCGCGTCAAGAATCTTGGGAACAGAACGGTAAGTGATCATTTATTTAGTTTCCGATCCAAACTACAGTAACCAGCATAGGATTTCTTCTGGAAATGAATTTTAAAGCAGAGAGGGATTCTTGGTCTAGTGTTTGTCCTTCAAAACAGTAAGGCTGTTCGCCTATCGCCCTAACAGGTCTATTTAGAAGAAATACATTGCTCAACAATTCATAGGAGTCACTGACCTTCCGTCAGTGTATTTCAGGAATATGATCTTCAAGATGTGGGTGATGACATGAGTGGTGCAATATCAATCGTGCTTTTGAAACAAATCGTTAGAATTTCTTGTCAAGAAAACAAGAAATCTTGAAATATCTTTTATCACTTTGAATACACTGAAATGTGTTTATTTGTGAAAAAGATATTTCAAATATATACGTATTTATTGTACACATTTTTTTTAAAAGTTAATTGAAAATAAATAGTTAATGATAGTTTTGTTGGAACTTCAATTGGAATCTTAATTTGCTAGTATACTTCCAGGTTTCAGGCATACACTTCTTTATGTTTATGAAAACATAGTATAATTTTGGCATTTTTATGATTTTCGCTGTTGTAGCATTTCTTTCTGTCAGTATTGCCACTAGTACCTTCCACTATTTTATATTGGTGAATGCTGCTGCTTAATCATTTTCACTCGCATTAGTCGAAGTCGCTATAGTTTCACTGATCATTCTATATTTTTACTGAAACTTACGTTTCTCTCTGTAAGTGAATATTCTTAGTCATAATCGCAGTCAAACGGCTCAGCAGACGTTCTGTTTACTGAAGAGTCAATGTCACTTATGGTAAAATAAGACTATAACTTTATTATAATCAAGAGTAGGTATATAAAGAAGTTGTAATTTAGTTCAAAGCTGATTGGACGGGTGATGACGTAGAAGGTGGCAAAGTCAAGTTGAATTGACAGAACTGTGTCCGTAAGCAGTGGCGGATAGATAGACAATAGTAATAGGTGAAGTTAAGGAGAAGATAATTAATAAAATAACTACAATTTTTGTGGCGAAACGTTGTTATTATTCAAATTGCACTGTCTGATTTTATAATAATCACGCAAATGCGCGCTTCTTTTTATATTTTCTTGGTAAAACTCCTAGTTCTAGCCTGTTTCCATCATAATAGAAATAATGAACTGGAGTCAGTGTAGCATATTCTCTCCTGGAGATCTGGACTTCTTGCTGGCCATTCCATTCGAGAGACTTCAACCTCTTCAAGGTACTCCTGAACGATGCGCGCACGATGGGGTTTGGCATTATCGTCCATAAAAATGAAATTTTCATCAATGTATGGGGCAAATGGCACTACATGCTCTTCAAGAATGTTCCTTATATACTTATCAGCATTCATAGCTCCATTATCAACGACCACTAGGTCTGTACGAGCAGTCAAAGATATTCCACCCCATACCATAATCGATCCTCCCCCGAAACCAGTAGTATTCAGGAAATTACACTGAGCATATCTTTCATATGGACGTCTGTATACAAGGGAACGTCGATCACAATGGTAGAGGCAGAATATAGACTCATCTGTGAAGAGAACTCTTTCCCAATCGGCCTCTTCCCAATGGATATGCTCTCTCGCAAAATCCAAACGCGCCCTTCGATGGGCTGGGGTAAGAGCTGGGCCTTTTGCCACGACACGAGGCCTTAAATCATATTCTCTAATTTGCAGCTCATGAGTTTGCTCAACTACAACTTTTGTGCCAAAACGTTGTTATTATTTAAATTGCACTCTCTTATTATATGATATTTACGCAAATAAGCGCTTGTGTCACATGGCGTGTGGAGATACCAAAGGTAGCCTAGCAGTTTCGATTAAGGCTCTTATTGAGTCTTCTTTTTATATTTTCTTGGTAATAGACAAGACTAGAAGTTTGCCATCAAGACAAGAATTCTTGTCTTGTCAACCCCTAGTTTTATCCTTTTTCTATTGTGATCATGCACAAGGGTGGAGATGCCTTTGTGTTAGAGAGGAAAAAAAATCATAACAGAAATAATGAACTGGAATCAGGGTAGCATGTTCCCTCCTGTAGACGCCCATGATCATGCAGACAGGAAACTGTTTATTTGTATCTTCAAGAGGATCTTGTTTCAATTATGTACCAATGTTTAAATTTGAATACGCAGATAAAAATTCCATGGTGTTTAATGAAAAATTCATTGGTCCTTCGTTCGTTCGAAGGTTATCCAACTTTTTCTTATCTCCCGCAATAATTTCGTGCATTCCTGGAAAATCATTAGGAACAACGAATTCCGGGAACGTTTGGCATTGAAGCGAGAGAGCCTTCCGTACTTTATCCACTTCCTCCATCAATTTCAGATCGGAAGCACGCGAATGCCGCTTACATTCCGACCTTAATCCGCGATAAGACAACCGACCGGCATAAAGTAGGAGGTTTATTGGAAACTTTCAACACGTATCCGATTCAAGATATTCCTCCTTAAAGCCGGCGTGAACGTATGATAATGAAACTTCCGCCGCACCGCGATTCTAACTGCCAGAAATTGGCCGCGTCAAGACTGCAACAGTTCCTAATTCCGAATAGACGTCGAGGAAATTCATTAGCAAAGAATTATATGCGGATGCATGGAAGTTTCCGGGCGCTGTTTATCCTCATTTTAACTTTCCGAACGTTTTGAAGTTGCCGAAAGAACTGGACCGAAATTTCGGTTTTTCGATCTGGTTAGCCTCTCAGCGAGCGTTAATGAAAATTCGCCTTTCAGTTATTAGCCATGGAATTTCAGCACAGTTCATGTTTTGTGTTAGAAGCAATGGTTTCGCTTCTATCGTGAAGTTTTTATGGTTATTTATTATTATTTAATGTCTCCATCAAAATTTTGATCCTCCATTGAACTCAATGGAAATTGGCGAAATTTGTAGTTGGAGAGCTCACGATGCTAAATCGGAATTTACTTGAACATCGTGGGGACCTAGTTATTTTGGAGATTAGATGGTGGAAAGAAGAAAAGGATCTATGATGTATGTGCTTTCAGTGGTGGGGAAAGCGTCTGCAGGTTTTCAAAGATATAAGAAAAAATCGTCAGGTGTACATAATCGAACTTGTCAGATTTTTATACAGATGGTTAATCTTGGTGTTGCAAACGTGTTGACTCATTAATCAAGGGGGGTTTCTTAATCTGGCAGTTTTCAGATGATAATAAGGCATTTTTTAAAAATATCTCCCTTCTTTTAACTCTAATCGTTTCTGTATTCATTACGAAAGTTGTAGATAATAAAATTCTATACAACTTTTGTCTGAAGCAATTTCATATAGAGTCATTCGGGGTAACTGAGCGCAGTGGGTAAGTGTGCGCAGTGCGTATATCTCGACTATGCAATGTATGAAAGAGGGGTTCATTTGGGTGAAGCAAGGGCGCAGAATCGCCATATCAGTTCTTCATAGGAGTGCGCTGTGTCACGTTTCTTTAACTTTTTATTTGCAATCAATCAAATTCACTAGTTTTCTTGTTAATTTTTAGCATCTCTGCACATTCTGCCAGGTCCAATTTCCGAGTCCCTCAGTGTTGAACAATAGTTTATTCGATCATGGGCATATTAATCTAAATATATAATGAAAAAATTTAGGTTCTCTTAGCTGCTCAACTCTATATGAACGTCAATTCAAATTTTGGCTTACTGGGGAAAGTGTGCGCATAGATTCATTGTATGGGCATTAGTTCAGTGAGGAATAAATTATGACATTGTTGATTTTCTTGGTTAGGACTCGATCAATATTGTCCTATTTGTACAGAAAAATATGAAGAGCCACCAACAGGGAAATGTATCAAGTGTTGTGTTCACCAAGAATTGTGACACGAACAATAATTCACTGCTTGTAAAAAGGCGCTTCTGTATTGACAATAAACAGCATTTCTCTAATATTGTAACATTTTGATGACATTATTTTGTAATTTGTTTTGATTGTGTGGTTCACTAAGAGCTGCGTTCACTTTCCCCGTGAGGGTGCGCACACATACCCGCAATACGGGGCATGTGAACGCACACCGACTTTCTCTATTAAATCATTTTTTGCGGAAAGAAAACGTTTTTTTTTGTTTGCTTTTTGATGTTTTCTTATAGATTAGAAAATTCTCTATCTTATGAATATGTTTTAATTTTCCTAGCTTCAACGTTTGAAACAGGGTATGGCTTGAAAGGCAAAAGTGCGCACAGTTGCCCCGAATGACTCTACTCTTAACCGTTTTCGAGTTAGAGGGCAATAAGTGCAAGGAGCTCAGCCACACATGCGAAAGGCCAAGGTCAACGTAGAAACCCAGTCTAATGTACATTTATCGCCATATATCTCAAAAACGTTCAAACGTAGAAAAAATTGCTTCGGACGAAATTTGTAGAAAATGTTATGCTCTACAACTCTTAAACCGCGTGCTAAAACAATTTGAAGCCCAGGAGAGGAGATGATTGAAAAAAACTGATTTTTGTGAACTTCATGGCCAATTTTCATTGTTTCGGCTTGCTGAAGCTGTAAGATGATATTTTTTCCGTTATTCTTGAATCATAAGCTTCTAATTGAGAAAAAAAGCAACCGCGCTAGAAAATGTACACGTGACTTTTTTTTTTGCAAGTTTGGCGCCCTCCCACACATTTTCGTCACGCTCAAATCGTCAGATTGAGAGAATGTATAGTTTTCAACATGTAATTAACCTCATGTATCGCAATCTGACACGCTCGAGTATATACAATGATCGTTTTTTTTTCACTATTCTGACAGGCTGTCCTAGAGAATTCCCTCTATAAAGGGGCTTAATTTTATGTACAGGTTCTCTACAGGGTCCAAGGTATCATCCCTTTTATTAATCTGACAAGCTCGAGTAAATCCTGAATTTGCCTCTTGGGCTCTCCAACTATTGGTGGAAACTTCGGTTATTTGTTTGCTTCAAGGCTCAATCTTCTTCATCTCATCATTATCGATAATTCTCAGACCCAGATGCAGGAAGCTCCATTAAAATTTGATGCTTCATCATTTTTCTATTATTTCCTTAAAAAATGACAGTTGAAGGAAAAGTGGACGTGGGTGAATATGTTTCCTCCCAAGACAGGAACATTTTCGTCCTTCGCAACCATTCCTCGTTGAAAATTAATAACTTTACTTTGTCTAATTAAATGGCTTCACGGAATTCGGGGCGAAAAGCCTTCAGAGAATTACCTCTCGATGTCTTCTAACGACAAAGTTCGTCACTCAAGCCGCCAAGAAGCGATAACAGAATTCGTTAACTACATCTCCCAGCCTCGGCTGCCTGTCATACTCGCCTTGTGTCTCGCTTATATTTTACAGCCCTGAAAAAACTGCCGGCAGCAATTGCCGATGACAGCTCCATCGAGACAACTCGAAATTTTCAGCTTTCTTCATTATACTCTTGCGGCGGCAACTTTCCGTTCAGAAAACTCTACTGGACGTCGAGCATTCGTGAAACTTGATCGATCACGAAAGTGGATTGATCGTCTCATCGTAGTAAGGAACACCGCAACTTCCTTGTTAGACGCAAGTTCGAATTTTATCCTCCTAGATTTGTTTTCAAGACTCACAGGTTTCTAGTTTCTGTTGTGACGTTAATTGTGGGTAGGAAGTTCCGGGTCCACTTAGATTTTGTGTTTTCTTTCTTCAATTCTGATTTGGAATGATAAGTGTTACAAACTCTCCTTATCTAACTCGATTCACACTGACCTATAACAGCTCACCTCAAAATTCTGGTTAAATGACTCATCGCGCTGGTTTCTGCTCCCAACGTGCTTGCACGCCAGCCAGAAAATCGTACTCGCAGAAGTAGTAGAACTAGTTTAGGATAATAGGTGTCTTACCTCTGGACTGTTTCTCTAGCACAAGGTACTTTTTGAGCGGTTAATCTCACGGTGGAGTACCTTAACTTGCACACTAAGAACAGAGAGTGTGACATTTTTCGAACTCACGGTATATGGTAGCAAAAGAGCCTAAAATCATCACGTTATTCCTCCAATTTTGATTTGATTCATAGTTAAAGTTATAAAATTCCGAACTCTGAAATGAATAAATACTCGAATTGTCTATCTCAGGTGTGATATTTCCCATTCTCTCGTTACACTCAAACATATTAAGGGAGGCCCGACCGTTATCGAGAACCACCGAGAGCAAAACACCGATAAAGTCGACCATAGACCCGAAAGCAACCAAACCCCAAGTGAGATATATGTACTAACAATTCTATAAGCTCCCGCTGCCACTCCCAACCCTTGCAGTTCCGCCGCCAATTAGACATGAAACATTCATTACGAATGCTCCGCTAACAATGTAGAACGCCTGCAACCCTAATTCGAAGTCATTAACGGCAACGTGAGTTTTGACAGAACGGATCATAATCTGCCAAGAAGGGGAACAATCAGATCTGAGCGTCGTTCATTTCAGATGACGATGTCCCGGGAAACGATCAATTTGGCACGTCTGTACCTTCGAAAATGATACGGTAGATTGACGGGAGCTTTCTTATCCTAGTGTATTTCTCGCTCTCGATATACACTGCGCAAAAAAATTAACGCACATTCTGAAAATTTCAATTTTAATGAAAGTTAACTCTACATTGACTTTATAACTTATTTTTTTTTTGGTTGGAACGAAACAAGACACATTAAATGGAATAAAAATTCAGGATTTCACCGAATCTTATGTGAAAGAAGAGAAATGAACAATTTTCAAAATACTGAAATGCTGATAAGTGATTCAATACTTGGTATTTCCACCCCTTGCGTTAATTACAGCTCGGCAACGACGGTTCATACTCAAAATGAGTGATCTTAAAATGTTCTGACCTAATCCTTCCCGGATTTCTCCGAGTTGGATTCCCAAGTCATTAAGAGTAGCTGGATGATTTTCTGAACTTCTCAGCCTTCTATTGAGGTTGTCCCAAACCTGCTCAATTGGATTGAGATCTGGACTCTTCTTGCTGGCCATTCCATTCGAGAGACTTCAACTTCTTCAAGGTACTCCTGAACGATGCGCGCCCGATAGGGTCTGGCATTATAGTCCATAAAAATAAAATTTTCACCAATGTATGGGGCAAATGGCACTACATGCTCTTCAAGAATGTTCCTTATATACTTATCAGCATTTACAGCTCCATTATCAACGACCACTAGGTCTGTGCGAGCAGTCAAAAATATTCCACCCCATACCATAATCGATCCTCCCCCGAAACCAGTAGTATTCAGGAAATTGCACTGAGCATATCTTTCATGTGGACGTCTGTATACAAGGAAACGTCGATCACAATGGTAGAGGCAGAATCTAGACTCATCTGTGAAGAGAACTCTTTCTCAATCGGCCTCTTCCCAACGGATATGCTCTTTCGCAAAATCCAAACGCGCCCTTCGATGGGCTGGGGTAAGAGCTGGGCTTCTTGCCGTGACACGAGGCCTTAAATCATTTTCCCTGAGACGATTTCTTATTGTCTGAGTGCTAATTTGCACCTCATGAGTTTGCTCAAGCTGAATTTGAAGGAGGCCAGCGGTTGCAAACCGTTGTCTCGACGAAGAAACTCTCAAGTAACGTTCTTGAATGGCAGTTGTTACCTGTGGTCTACCCTGTCCTGGTCTTCGGACATTCATACCTGTCTCCCTGAATCGCTGCAACATTCTGGCTAAACTTGTATGGGAAACTCCAAACCTTTCTGCAATTCTTGTGTATGCCCACCCTTCTTCTCGCAAAACTACCGCTTGGGCACATTCCTGTGTCAAATTGCGTGTTTCGCGTTGCATAGCCATCGAGTGTAGAAAATCAAACGAAGGAAAAACTATTGATCACTAGAATTGATCGAGAACAACTGATTTTAGAATGGAGCCAATACATTCAAAATCTGATAATATCATCTTGTTTTATTCCTGCTGGGAGAAAACATCTTTATTGAAGAAAACCGTTGAAAGTGGATAACATATGCATGCATAATTCTGATAAAAATAATAATCAGTGAGAACACCTTCAGTTGTGAAATAAATTTAAGATTTCCATAATGTGCTTCAATTTTTTTGCGCAGTGTCTTTTCAATACAAGGGGAGTGAGAAGTAACGCACAAAATTCATATCTTCCTGATTTATATTGAAATGAATACACATATTTTTAAGAATCTTTTCCTAGTGGTAGTTCATCTCTGAGTGCTTTCTGCCCCCCCGGGTTTCCACACCTGCAGAGATTCTTACTAACAGGTCGATACAAATTGTGGTGAAGGATTGCTTAAAGTGTAGGCTGAGGTTTCCAGACAATCGTATGGAGTGCTGTCTTAAGGGTAGGTCCTTCGCAATTCGCCATGACGGTAACAAAGAAAAACGAGTGATAGCAGAATTACGAAAATAAGCTAAACGGTATGGAATCTCAACTAGAAAATTATGCTTGGACGTACTTAAACTGATATGGACCAATTTACATAATTTACCATTCACCTATACGTACCTGTTTCGCTATCACATCTTCAGGTGGGTGATAGATTGATCTAACCAACGCACGATGTGTCAGTCATTCGCATTCCGCAAGAGTCCAACAACTTCCACAGGTCATTATATCCCGAAACACTTTGCATATCAGACTCGAGTTGAAAGGTACTAATTCGCGGATCCCGGCTACATTCCTCGGGAACCCGATAACACCTGACGTAATCAGATTAATGTTAACACGGAGTTTTTCGTTCTTTCACTACCGACGCCAACGAGAAAAACCGAACGGCGTCGCGGCGACACATAAAGGCCCCTTGCATGACCGGACCGGTGTCCATAGATAAAATACGACCTGAATTTCAAATGAACGCAAATGTATTCAGGTTGGGGGGGTTCTTATTCAAACGAGCCAGTTTCTGTTCGTGTCGAATTTGCATCGATTAAGAGATTCGGACAGCGAAATTTGAATTTTACATTGTCTTCGGCGGAAACCTGAAATCGGGGAAATATTGCGAGACGCCCCTTTAACGAGGGACGTTTTGTGTTACCGACTTAACGTCATCGCATTTTCATGTGTGCATTTGGCAATATCTGGATCGGTTTGGAATTCTAGGCCCAAATTAGCCGAAAAGCTTTGCCTTGAAAGGCAGAAATTCACTTGATAAGATGAAGAATGCTTGATTCATGATCCGAGTTCGTAAATCATCCAGCGACTCAGGCTGGCTAGCGTAAATCTTGGATTTCAGGTGAATTTAGTAATTTAAACCCTAAATCACGAATTTTTTGCATGGTAGCATGTGATTTGTGCGCAGGGGAAAAACAAAAATCACCTTTAGATAACTTTCCGCGTCTTTTCTCTTTAATTTTTTTCTGTAGAGTGGTCAGTGATGTCAAATAGTAATCTCCGGTTATTGTTCTGCCTCTATCCAAAAAATCAATCATGATTATTCCAAGGCAATCCCAAGAAACTGAAGCAAGAACTTTTCCAGTAGATTTTTGGACACGAAACTTCTTAGGTCTTGGAGAACCAGAGTGTCGCCATTCCATCGATTGTTTCTTTGTTTCTGGATCGTAGAAATGTACCCAAGTCTCATTCATAGTAACAATTCGGTTTAAGATGTCTACATCGTTTTCAAATCGAGCACAGATCTACCCTTGCACGCTTTTGGTCAACATTCAAACATTTCGTATGAAATATTCAGTGCTTCAGATATCCGTTTTAGCCCAATTCAACGGTCTGATGAAATCATGTCATGAACTGCATCGATATTTTCGGGGACTGACACAGAAACTGGCCTTCCTGATTGGTCATCATCTTCAATCGAAAATTTAGATCTTTTGAAGCTTGCAGTCCAATTTTGCACTGTCGAATACGAAGGACATTGATCACCAAGGGTAATAAGCATATCTTCGTAAATCTGCTTACCTCTTAACCCTTTTAAATACAGGTACTTGATGATGGTTCGATATTCCAATTTTCGGATTTTCACAATTTCGGTGGACATCTTCTTTCTTTTAATCTATTGCGTAACTCTGGTTTACTTTTTTGACCGCAAACCTCACACTGACACTTCTAATGGGTTATTGTTCGTTGCTATGGTAACGCAATATTTATTTATGCATGGAACTGGTCTAGGCTAATTAGATATCAATACATCCTACTATGATTAACTGACGGATTTATTGAAATTATCATGGAAACAGTTCATCATAGATGCCAACTGATTAATAACTCAACGAAGCGACGTTTCGAAAAATATAGTCTATGCTTCAAGCTTAAAATATTTAAGTGAAGAAGGTAGAAAAATTCGCAAAGGTATATAACAATAATTATAGAAAAACAATCTTGTTACCCTCATTTCATTTTCTCGGCGGAGTAGTGTATGCCACGATTTTGTTCGGGTAGTTTAGGTTTCCTAAATCTAGCGGCCGAGTTCGAACAAACCACGTTTTTAAGATGTTTGTGTAATTTTTTTGTCCGAATGTTGTTTCTGGAGTTACGACCTTGCGGGAACATATTTTCAATTCATTATTCTGGTAACAAGGAAGAGAGAAATATCTTTTTGGTGATTATAAAGATATCTTTTGAGGATTTAATAAATCTCTTCATTAAGTAAATTCACAATATTTAGAAAGCTAAGAGAGACTATTGGTTTTCATTCTCTGGCTAAACTCGAAAATCGAGGATTTCATTATTGGAATTTATTGTTATCCCGCATCAACCCCACACACCACCAAGGGTAAGATATAATTTCCGTGCTCCAGAGAGAATATTCTGATTGTTTTGTATGTCCTTTTAGGGTTTTTATTTTTTTTATTTTCTCTTTGAAATATTGGAATACCACATTACGTCAGTTCCATGCGATAATGTTATCTGGAGGGACGTTTAATGATCTATTGGAGGAGTAACCAGGAAAATTTCACCATCCTCATTATTTGTTTGGATAAGTACCCCGCAGAGGATCTATATATGTGTACTCGTATATCGATTTTATATTATCAAAAAAAAAATTATTGATGATTAGTTATTGTAGTTTTAGAGCAGGTAGTACATAAGATAGGTAGATAAGTTAAGATTAGGTTAGTATAGGGTATAGGTTAGATAATAGGCATAGGGTAATAAATAAGAGATTAGTAGATAGGTAGGTTTAGATAGGTTTAGGGTTGTAGTTATTAACTTGAATATATTCAAAATTAGAATTCAAATATTATTTTTTCCACCTCTCATTGTCAGTCAATAGAATCTATATTTTTTTTTTCATTTTATGCCATAAGTTTGGTAATTTTAGAAATACGTGACCAGATAATGAAATTACCTGGCGCCCATTAGAACTCTTTAAATTTTTTTTTACTTCATGCTCCAGAGGGAAACCCACCCTGAGTGAGCTAACTGGTCACTTTTGTTACAACTGGCAAATTTGAAAAAAAAAAAACAACTTTGTTTGATTCAATTAACTTTGGTAAAATTCAAACGTAACAATCTCTCTAAATTATTTTTCTGTGAAGATATGAATTGCTACAATTCAATAAGGGCAAATAGTGTTCGAAACTGGTATCGAACCTACCAATAAACTCCATACAATAGCGGACTGTTTATTACCATCGATAAAATTAGAGGAAAAACGAAAAAGCGACATTAATCACTCTTCACATCAGACGTAAACTGGGAACGATCTTCCATTTCCCGAACGAGAAACGCTCAAAGAAGTACTCTTCAAATTAAATTGAACAATCCGGCATTCCTCCCTAAAAATCGATCTCATTTCCTAATTGCTACTCCCATCTCCAAGAATCGAGCGAGTCCGGATCGGACGCCAACGGAGAAACTGACAAATAATACGTTTATATCTTTATATCGACGGGATGGCATGGGGCAGTTCGCAGTTGGAAGCCATGAATACGAAGTTGGCCGTTCGCGATATTTCCCAGTCCTCAGATTTCCAACGAAGGTAATGTAAAATTCAAATTTCACTGTCCGATCGTCTCAATCGATGCAGATTATTCACGCAGGGAAACTGGCTCATTTGAATAAGAACACCTTTCTGGATAGAAATAGCACGATACGGGGCTGGTATAGAAAATTGGAAAAAATAAAAACAGGATGAGGAACAAAATTATCTGTTGAAAATAACCAGAACTAGTAGACCGCAATCTTATAACACACTGTGGTCCAACAAAAACTTGACACCTCGATTTTTCGACTTTAAAATGGAAATCAGAGAAGCTCGTATCCTTCCTATTCTCAGTCGATTGAAGATGATGACCGATCGGGAAGGCCAGTTTCTGTGTCAGTCCCCGAAAATATTGATGCAGTTCATGACATGATTTTATCAGACCATCGAATTGGGCTAAAACGGATATCTGAAACACTGAATATTCCATACGAAAGCGTTCATCGTATTGGGAATTCAAACCAAGCGATACGCCCTCTGGTGGCTATTTTTGTAAATAAAAAGTTAAGGCACTTTTGTCATTTATTTGTTTACATCATAGACCTAATAAAATAAAATGTATTATTAGGTCTATGGTTTACATCGAGGAACGTAGAACAATGACGTAAAGGCATTAACTTTTTACTTCGAACTGTCACCACTATGTCGCTGCAATCTACATTTGAATTCCCAATAGTTTACGCCAATTTGGACATGAGAAAAACTGCTGCAAAATGGATCCCCAAATGTTTGAATGTTGACCAAAAGCGTGCAAGGGTAGAAGCATCGCGTTCGATCTGTGCTCGATTTGAAAACAATGTAGACATCTTGAACCGAATTGTTACTATGGATGAGACTTGGGTACATTTCTACGATCCAGAAACAAAGAAACAATCGATGGAGTGGCGACACTCGGGTTTCCAAGACCTAAGAAGTTTCGTGTCCAAAAATCTGCTGGAAAAGTTCTTGCTTCAGTTTTTTGGGATTGCCTTGGGATAATCATGATTGATTTTTTGGATAGGGGCAGAACAATAACCGGAGATTACTATTCGACATCACTGACCACTCTACAGAAAAAAATTAAAGAGAAAAGACGCGGAAAGTTATCTAAAGGTGATTTTTGTTTTTCCCCTGCGCACAAATCACATGCTACCATGCAAAAAATTCGTGATTTAGGGTTTAAATTAGTAAAACACCCCCCTCATTCACCAGATTTGGCTCTATCCGACTATCATCTCTATCCTCAACTGAAAAAATGTTTAAAAGATCGTAAATTTTCTTCCAACTAGGAGGTAATAAAAGCTGTGGAGGTCTGGTTTGCAGAGCAAGAAGAAACATTGTTTTTGAAAGGTCTAGAGACGTTGCAGGTTCGCTGTAATAAATGTATCCAATTAAGAGGAGAATTTTTCAATATATCCTCTTATAAGCATCAATTTAGCAGCCTCTCATAGTTAATATTGAACATCTGGAAGCATACGGTAAGTATGAAATTATGGAAAGTGTTCTAATCAATTTTATCGAAGCTAATTTCCGAAATTATGCTTTCCAATACATACTATGAAAGCTTCTACGTCTGATACACAGCTTCAATGTCTTTCTTCTCAGAATGGTGGTGATTTTAATAAGTAACCTTATTCTTATCATTGAAAAATTACCAACTGAATTACCGTTCTATATTTACGGAAATACAGCACTGTTGTGAGTGGAGCGACAGCGGAAGATGTGACAAGAAACAAGAAAACAACTGATTTTAATCAGTATCCTATTAAACGGAAGGACGTACGATGTCATAATGGCTGGCTCGACGGGGACACAATTCATTGTTAGCTTGACGTGTTATTGTTGCAATCTTCGGACCTTGCTATAACGGCACACTCGCTATGAACTCACGTCCTACTTGCTAATGACTGTCGCACGCCAAAGGCTTACCCTCTATTTATTTCTGGCCTAGTACCATTAACTCTGACAGAATATCAGATAGCTATCTATTTAATAGATATTTTTGTGTTTTGACTCGGGAAAAAAGCAAACTCTTCTAGTAATAAATCTCTAAATTTACGGCCTTTTAAACTTTTTTTCAGTTGAGGAAAGAGATGATAGTCGAATGGAGCCAAATCTGGTGAATAAGGGGCGTGTTCTAGTAATTCAAACCCTAAATCACGAATTTTTTACATGGCAACATGAGATTTGTGTGCAGGGGCGTTGTCCTGCAAAAACAAAACACCTTTGGATAGCTTTCCGCGCCTTTTCTCTTTATTTTTTTTCCCATAGAATGGTTAGTAATGACGAATAGTAATCTCCTGTTATTGTTCTACCCTTATCCAAAAAATCAATCATGATTACTCCATGGCGATCCGAAAAAACTGAAGCAAGAACTTTTCCAGCAGATTTTTGGACACGAAACTTTTCAGGTCTTTGAGAACCAGAGTGTCGCCATTCCATCGGTTGTTGCTTTGTTTCTGGATCGTAGAAATATACCCAAGTCTCATCCATAGTAACAATTCGGTTTAAGATGTCTACATCGTTTTCAAATCGAGCACAGATCGAACGAGATGCTTCTACCCTTGCACGCTTTTGGTCAACATTCAAACATTTGGGGATCCATTTTGCAGCAATTTTTCTCCTTGTCAAATTGACGTGAACTATATGATGAACGCGTTCGTATGAAATATTCAGTGCTTCAGATATCCGACCAAATTGGACGGTCTGATGAAATCATGTCATGAACTGCATCGATATTTTCGGGGACTGACACAGAAACTGGCCTTCCCGATCGGTCATCATCTTCAATGGAAAATTTACCTCTTTTGAGGCTTGCAGTCCAATTTTTCAGGGTAGCATACGAAGGACATTGATCACCAAGAGTATTGAGCATATCTTCGTAAATCTGCTTACCTCTTAACCCTTTTAAATACAGGTACTTGATGATGGCTCGATACTCACATACATCACACTGACACTTCTAATGAGTTATTGTTCGTTGCTATAGTAACGCAATATTTATTTATGCAACGAACTGGTCTAGAATAACTAGATATCAATACATCCTCGTATTGTAGGAATAACCAGAGTTCACTGGAGAAATTATTATTCTTCTCTGTGTGAAGGAAGCGAGAGGTATTTGGTGTCGTCAAAGCACTAACAAGCTGCCTGTAATTTAACAGGAGATTCACGAAAAAGGCGCCCAATCTAACTCCCAGATCACAACGAATCCATTTCAACTTCTCAGGAAATACTCAATCCTGTAACCACGCAATCCCGCCAGTTGGTCAGGAATTGAACCCTAAACCAACAAGAAATGTATGTTCAGTTCCTCTAGCGTGGCATTTCCCGAGCCCGGAATAGAGAACGAGCAGTACGAGCACTGCATTCCATCATAACCTAACCTAATTATCCATGTGGCAGCATCCGACGCAAAAGATGTGTAACATCCCGGGTTCCTGGGATATATCTTGATGGAGCGTGTGCTCCGCTTGTTCGGGGAAGATTCATTACCTTATCAAGTGGCGAAAGTGCCCCCCTACGTTGTAATTTCATCGGGACAAAGTTGAAAACTGCCTTCGACCGACCCGAGAGTGAAGTTCCACGCCAGAAAAGGGGTTCAGCGGGGCGGACCTCATTCTTTCTAATGTACTTTCCGAACAAGTCGACCGTACGTTGTTCGGGCTGAAGGGAATCGGTGTAACGTCTTTGATTTTCGCTTAGCTGTGAACTCGTGAACGAATCCTCTTTCTCTCCGCTGAAAGACTCGAGATTATCGCTAAGCACAACGCTAAAAAGTCCACTTCCTTGTGTGAATAGTTCATTTTGATATCGCATAACAGAGGGCGTGATTGTCCAAGAAATACTCAAACATATCCACCCTAATAATATCGACCCATTGTCAACAACCATCCACAAGTGCGAAAAAAGTATGGTGTTTTGAGAAACTCATAACTATCGTTCAAAATCATTTGTTGTCAAGTAGCCTATGGAATTTTGAAGGACGTTATTCTATGACTAAGTGATTTTTAGCTTCTGCTGAACCATCGTCAAGAAGATGGAGCCAGAGCACGCACAGCTGCAGAAACCTAAGGAATGTTTTTCAGGATCAGATGTCCTCCAACTTTGTGTGATTTTTTTTATGGTCTCATTTGGAGAATTCTATTTTTCAAATACCTGTTACTGATTTGGACGAACTTTGGCCTAGAATCGTCGAAAAATTTATCAAATTAAGAGTGATCCCCTCATTTTATGAACACCGGTTGAAATTTTGAACCAGGAAGTTTCCAATCGCTTCAGATTGTTGTAATCAAGCTCCATGAAAGAAATTCCGAGATGTTTTTCACATTTTTGAACCTTTGTATATTTTTTTATATTTATTTCTATTATTCAAATTTCTTTTTTTGAAGCGAACTATTATCTAAGCTCAGTGCGGATTTTTTTTTTGATGTAGCAGTGGGAAAATCTGCAAGACAGACAAACACACCCTCTCCTGAGGGGGAACAGTGTGGGGATTCTCACTCTCTTGAGCTCGAGACTCACTAAAAACTCTAAACTGCTTCTCCATAGGTTCCGGACATTTTGCCTATCAACCAGTTGACTCTTATGGTTTCTGGACTCTCACACGATCATAGTCGTGTTGATAGTTGTATGCTGCCTATATCTTTTATAGGTTAAGCTCTTTTTTGTGTACATTTAAATCCTTAACTGATCTCTCGGTCTTCGGTGGTAGGTTCTTGACCTTCTAGCTTCTTCTGTTGGATCGCAGTCGACTAATCTTTGTAGTTCCTCATTTGGATGTTGTTTGGCTTTGTCGAATATCCTTTCCGCGCTTCTCTTCATAAAATCTGTAACTGGTTCCCATTCCAAGTCCTTGTAGATTTGTTTGTTCCTAACAAACCAGGGTACATCCATCGCCATTCTAAGGAGTTTGTTCTCAGTGGCCTGTATTCTCTTGATGTGGGTCTTATCTGTGAAGTCCCATGCCGCCGATCCATATGTGAGTTGTGGTCACGCGATAGTTTTAATCATCGTCAACTTGATGTTCTAATTCTTATGACTTCTTCTGCCTATGAGTGGATAAAGTCTACTCATTGCGGCTTTTGTTTTATCAACTGCACATTTGATGTGGTTTTTCCATGTTGGTCCTCTATCAAGCTTCACTCCTAGGTATGTTGCTTCCATCAACTTCAAGGTTTTCTTCCGTCCTCAATCTTCTCTTTTGCAGTAATATTGCTTGAGTCTTTCTTCCATTGGTTTGGATTTTCCATTTGATGCACCATTTGAATAATTCATCCTGCAGTCTCTGGTGTATGATCTCTGGGCGTCGATGTCTGAACGCTATTCCTGTGTCATCTGCGTACAAGGTGAGCATATTTCTAGCATTCTTCGGGATATCATGAACGTATATTACGTAAAGCAGAGGTCCAAGTACCGATCCTTGAGGCACTCCAACTTCCAATTATCTGGTTTGAGAGGTTGCTCCATCTATCTTCACATAAAAGTTTCTATTCCTCAGATAACTACTTATAAACTTGCGAAGCTTGGTCGAATATCCTGCTTTTTTCATCTTGTAGATGGCCTTCGTGCCATACTCTATCAAAAGCTTTCTTGATATCCAACCATAGCATGGCTCAGGTCTCCTCCCTTTCAGTCTATTCAACAGATATTTTCTTTAAAATTTTACAACTATAATTAAAAAGGCTCATCGTTCATTAAAAAATATCAATCATGAAAAGCATGAAAAGATTCAAACTTAATAACACCACCCACCTACTCAACTTTTCAGATCATGTAACAAACAAAAATTTTTCAAGTTCTTACTTCCTAACAACAAAATCACGTTCATCGTATTTTTAAAAAAAAAATATTTATCTTCAACGATTATCCGACAAAAAATTCAATCTTTGGTATACATCTGAATAAGTTTTCAGGAATTCGTAAATCGTAAATCGAATCCTTTGTTTCTGCATCGCGGGAAATGGAGAAAATAAAACAAAGTATGTACGCCATTTTGTAGCGTTTCAATTCTGAGCGACAACTAGCCTGGCGGATGTTTCCTACGTCTTGTCGCCGCCGTATTCAACGGATATAAAAACTTTCCAAACATTTCATTTCGTCGGAGGAATTTTACCCGGTCACGAAGTTTGAAACAGATCATGAAACTAAAGAGACCAAAACAATGCACTTTTATTCACATATCTCTGCATGATTCCCGAATGAAACGCATCAGGCATGAAAGAAAGGCTTGGATGAAGAATACAAATTGTTTTTGTATATATCCAGGGCGTTCATTTTGTGTGATAACAATGAGTTCTTTCGAAAGAGTTCGAGAATTTGAGGGTCAGTAAGAGTGATTCATTTATGAATAGGCAGAATCTTAGGGTAGAGGTAAGTCAGAATAACCTATATTTAATGAGCCTGTTGTCTCTCTTCATAGTATTTTAACAGAAGATTCTTTAGATCAAAAGAAACACTGTTTTCTCATACCATTTTTTCCGATAAAAAGATATTGTCATTTTAAGTTTTCATACTGAGCTGTGTCACCACTGGAAAATTACCTTCAGAATAACTAGCTGAATCTGCAACTTTACATATCTGTGGATGATTGAACACAGTTGTAATCAGTCGAAGTACCCAATTTTTCAAATTGCAGAATTTTTGAACGTCAAATTACTCGAAAACGATGCACTGTATGAAGAATATGAAGAATACTTTTATTTTACACAACGTTCAAATATTCATTAGATAGCGTTTAACTTAGTTTCAAGAGTTGGGTTCTTTGAATTTTTGGTATTTTTATGGTACGTAATGTTCATAGTGAGAAAACTGGAAGACGTGGGTGATATCTTGTGTTCGAGAAAGATTCATCAAACAATGGAAAAATTATAATCCAAAATTCATTCGATGAAATCGTCTGTGAGATGATATTTTTTATGGTTTCTCAACAGAGTCGATTCGGAAAAAATAGTAAAGAAGAAAAGTGTTTCTTTTGATCACAAGAATCTACTGTTGAAATGTTTGTAAGATTCTCTAGGGTAATCATATAAAGGGTGGTTCGAAAGTATTAATTGAATTGAACTGACAAAATCAATATGGAGATACAATAGATATGGGTTATCCTAACTCACATTGGTGTCCTCTATCTACCCTTAGTTTCCCTCTATGAATCACCTCGTATATCGAACAAGCATTGAGAATCACACTTTGAAATAGAAGAATTCGTATTCGTATTCGTAAAATTAACATTTTTCAGTAAATTTCCCCGGATTGGTTCGATAAAATGGATAAACGCAAATCGAACACAACCTCGCATATAGTGACTTTTATAATCCGCTAGCCTCATAGCTAAAAGCGCCGTCTTGAAGTCTACGTACGTAGCTGTTCCTTGTAGTAATTCGAGTAGTTTCCGAATGGAATAACCCCAGGACTTTGTGATGGGAATTTGAAATTCAATTGCATCGACAGCGTTCGATTTCCAGACGTTAGAGTAATGGCGGCATTGTCTGAATTTGAACGGAATTGCACGCCACTCCTGCTGAATTCGAAGACCGGAAACTAATTAGGAGAGGTCGATAATCTGATTAAAAGTCGAGTTGAAATGAAACACGAAAATGTTTACTCCATTCACTTTTATTTTAGCACTCGGTTGGCCATGGAAGTTTGACACATTTCACTCTGTATAGTAGTAAAATGTGGGGTTATGAAGCTTGTCAAAACATTTTTAGGTTTTAAATCAACGCCAAGTTGCCCGTTCTACGTAAAAGTTTCTGTTATTACGTATTTTATCACAATGTCGAATCTCGTTGACATGTGACGAACATAATTGAAGTTTATACAAACCGTTTAAGGGCATACCAAATCCAGTTATTTGCATGGCAAATACAAGAGATCAGTATAATATCATAATATGCAATAGCTTGAGGAGAGGTAATGTTCGTTATCTTCTTTGGCTAAAGTTTGAATACGTTACATCAGTTGTAGATATCAAAAATATCAACCCGAAGATGAAATGCATATGATGCAGTGGTTGGGAATGGGTATCTCCCGAAGGAATTAACAGATAATTACAAGAATGTTAAATTCTTCAACAAAAATCATCTTGCCTCAATATAAGTAAAAGGAATTAAAGGAAGTTTCAAGTCAAGATGAACATCACCTTTGAACAAAAATTTCACATGAATAAACAATTATCAGGACAACTGGCGCGTATTTGTGGCTGTTCATTATAATACATTGATATAATAATAATTAGGTATTTATTAGTACCTTAAGACATTTACAATGTCTAGGACAAGTCAAATGAAAAATAGAAAAATCAATTTTCGGAAACTTATTCTACGATGACATTCATTGAAAATCCTGTAGCGAACTTTTCGCATTAATTCACTCAAACATAAAATTCTCAAATGCCACTACTTTTTTGGGTCTCCCAATAGAAGGAAATTCTTTGTCATCCTCTTCATTCACAATCTTTCTGATTGCGGAAATATTCAGCTGAAATATAAGTCGTTTAGATTCAGATGAAACATTATAAATTCACTAACATTGAATACGCTACCGTCTGACGTATTGTGGATTTTAGAATATCAGGGTATAACTATTTGAATGAGCGGACCTGAATTCTAAATGGCACTTCCTGAAACCCTGTCTCTTTTTTCAATAACTTTCGTCATTTTCGTAATAAAAATTGATATGAGTTGTGGCAACGGCGTTATGACATTAATGACATTTCATGAGTGCCAACCTTACTCCGATCTAGTTACAAAAACTTGAGAAAATTATTTCATGGTCAACCGAGTGCTAAAATAAAAGTGAATGGAGTATAGATGAAATTCGGTATGTAATCGATTTTAGGTAGCTTAGCTACCTAAAGCCAGCATATGCTGAAAAAATGTCATTGACCGATTTCAGGAATCAGCCATATTCGTCACACAATACAACCGAACCACCGCATCAAAAAGTTCACGAAGTTTACGGTCCCCGAGGTATTTTTCTCCTGCATGTAATGGTTAGCATCAACTTTGGCCGAACAACAATGGGATTCCCCCAAGCGTTTACGTGTACGAATATTGAAAGTTGTGGTGATTCAGTCCTTCACAGGAGGGATTTTTGTTGCCACGTTGTCCTTCCGCAGGGCTTTCCTTACTCCGGGGAGTACGAGACATGAAAGCGAAATGGGGATCTTGTTAATCACATTTCCGGCAAGGGGATGAGAGGATGAGAATAAGTGAAACTTGTTCTTATTTTGATGAAGATACATCTCGGGTATATTCTTTATTTAGATATGTTCGTACGTTACTTCCAATCCAAGTTAGATTACATTGTTGACATTTCCGGTGATAGTTAGGATATTTATTTTATTTGTTTCTCATTTGTAAACGTCAGTTTCCAAAAACACAAAAAATCAAGAAAGTTTATCTTTACAAGTTAGTAGTATTATTTACATTAGAAAATTTTGTTTTATCGTCATATATGTTGAAAATTATGGTACAATTGTTATTTCCAGTAACACAGATTTTTGATGATGAAATAGTTGATACTGATGATAATGAATCATCTGTTGACTCAGAAACTGCTGAACTCGAGGACTGCAGAACATTTGTACTCTCCTTACTAGCAAATAATTTGCTAGACATTTCGATTTTTTTGTTGACCGAATCATCGACATAACTCATCGCAATTTCGGTGCTCTTCCACCCTCCTGCACGCTTTAGTGCTAAAATATCTCCACCCGAATCCGCAACCATAGTGGCTCCAGTTCTGCGAAAAGAGTGGCCGGTGTATAATTCTGGGTCTTTTAAACCTAAATATTTCGCTATTTGCTTTGGGACACCACCAATAGTGTGCTGGCCAGCATTAAGGGAAATGCACTTTCCATGTCGGTATGTCAAAGAAAATCTTAGGCTTTCTGTTCCAGGAGGCCGAAGATTTACATATTTTCTGTATAACATGCAGGGCTTGAAGCTACAGCCATCATGGGTTATGGTGAATCTTCTTGTTGTTAAAGAAGAAGAGTTTGTTTTTATCTCTGTTTTCATGTATCATAAGAAGATGTGTATGGTACCCTGATGACATTTTTGCTCTGCTTACACTGATATCTGGAATGAAGAACAGATATTAGGCCATTTCTTTAGACCTCCTTCTCCTTGTTTTTGGATTGTAAAAAGATTGTATCACTTTATTTCAGAAGAATACATGTAAATTCGACGATAAAATCTGTATTTTTCCAGTGACCTCCTTCCGTCTGAAAAAAAATCAAATTATATACAAATGATACTACCAGACCCTATGTAAATCCACTGTCATAATATTTCCTTTCCTCTTGATGATTATGCATTTCCCTATTCCCCATACACACTTCGACAGAGATCATTCTCTTGTCGACGAATACTTCAAACAATTTCCCGGAAAGCTCGGGGAAATTTTGATGCTTTCATGATAAAACAAATATAAAAGCTTTTTTATGTCTGCATTATCGACGGGAATATACCAACCTTCCGATAGTTGGTTTTCCGTTTTAGCCGACTTCATGACTCCAACCCAAGGGCGGTTCCAGTGGGGAGGGCCAAGGGGACCATTTCCCTCCTCTTTTGAGAACTTGAGAAAATTCACGTCAATTTGGACATGAGAAAAATTGCTGCAAAATGGATCCACAAATGTATCTCACCTTGTACATATGATTTTGTTAATGAAAACAGGGTATCATTGTACAACCCCCATTTTTGAAAACCCTCCGAAATGAATTCTGAAACAATTCAAATCAACTCCCTCTTGGCGGTGAATTCATGAACTCATTTTGATTTGAGCTCTGTTATTAAACCCGAAACTGAGCATATTATTCCAATATTTTCTCCATATCGATATCGAAATGAAATATCTGCAGATTCGTCATCGAATAATTAATTACCAATGTTCTCTATATTTGTCTGGTGGAATTCCATTACATATTCGGAACGATTTCAAATGCAGGGTTCCCAATAAAATATGTCAAAATGATAAGCAGTACAATCATCAACTTCATCATTGGGCAATTATACGAAACTGCATTCAATGTAATAGAATGGCTCATTATTGTCATGTTACATATTACGAATCGGACAATTCGACATATTGATATTGTTCTGTTATTGTGATTTCTATGAAAAATGCTCCGAACGCTGGACTAGATGTAATTCTGTGGGAGGTGGTTATATGGGGTAAATACATAGATATTCGAATATCAGAGTGGGTTGGAAGGATTTCATCCGATCATGAAATGTCAGAAGCAATTCATTTTCAACAAAAAACATGCTCTCCGACTCAAACATTTCAAAAGCTGCTTTTTGTTCCCGAATCTGTGCCTCAGGTTACGAAAGTAGATTGGACGTACTGAAGAAATACAATTACACTCTGTTATTATGATCCCTTGGTCTGTTTTTCTGTCTACTCCTATCGGGAAAATTGAGAAAACAAGTTCTTCATTCATTTTCTTCCAGAGTTGATTGCAAATGTTCAATAGATTTTTTATACAATCTCGTGGAAATGGAAATTGATTAGTGTCAACAAATGAATCCACAAGAGTGGATGTAAAGAATCCGTAAATTATCGAATGGAGGGAGTGTTCCAGGAAACATGGATCACCTTTATAAGAAAAAAGTCAGCCTTCTTTAAAATCTCCTAATATTGGCTTATAATAGCCAAAAATTCACCCATACTCCATTCACTTTTAGTTTAGCACTCGGTTGGCCATGAAAATTTGACACACTTCACTCTAAATAGGGTACTCTAACGATTTGTCAAAGTCAGCTGACCGTTCGTTGACGTGGGGCACACAAAGCTTTCTATTATCATTGTAAAGAGGCATTTCTGAGAAATTTATAGCCTAATCACTCTAATCTGACGTTAGGAAGAACATTTTTTTCCAAAAACATGCACAAAACACAATACTCGATTAAAACAGCATGCGATTCAATGGGGGGAAAAGCTTGTGTGCCCCACGACAACGAACGCTTAGCTGATTTTGACAAATCGTTAGAGTTCCCTATAGTACGAAAATGTGGGGTTATGACGCTTGTCAAAACCGTAGATAGAGGAAGGGGAAGATAACGTAAACAACAAGAAAAGTGTGTCCAACATCTCTATGTTTTTGTTGACATTTAGTGTGCATCTACTCCATGTTTGTTTACGTTTACCCCAAAATTTGAATGTTTATTATCGTATTTGTGTTCGATGTAATAGTGTTTCGTGCGTTTTAAGACTTGAGTATCAAGAATTTCGGTGTTGACATGCCAGGAAATTGTGTAATTTGTGGAAAATATGCCGAAAACGATAGATTCGGATTGGGGTAAACGTAAACAAAAACAAGTTGATGTTGGACACAGAGAGCTCTCCTTCGTAGCTGCGCAATGCGGTATCTTCTCTTTCCTCTATCTACGGTCAAAACATTATTGGGTTTTAAATCAACGCTATGTTGCCCGTTCTACGTAAAAGGTTTGGTTATTACGTATTTTATCACAATGTCGAATCTCTTCGGAAAATATGTGACGAACATAATTGAAGTTAATACAAACTGATTGAAGGCATACCAAATCCAGTTATTTGCATGGAAAATACAAGAGATCAGTATAATATCATAATATGCACTAGCTTGAGGAGAGTTAATGTTCGTTATCTTCTTTGGCTAAAGTTTGAATACGTTACATCAGTTGTAGATTTCAAAAATATTAACCCGAAGATGAAATGCATATGTTGCAGTGGTTGGGAATGGGTATCTCCCGAAGGAATTAACAGATAATTAAAAGAATGTTAAATTCTTCAACAAAAATAATCTTGCATCAATATAAGTAAAAGGAATTAAAGGGAGTTTCAAGTCAAGATATACTTCACCTTTGAACAATTTCACATGAATAAACAGTTAACAGGACAACTGGCGCGTATTTGTGGCTGTTCATCTTAACACATTGATATCATAATAATAATTAGGTTTTTATCTGTACCTTAAGACATTTACAATGTATAGGACAAGTCAAATGAAAAATAGAAAAATCAATTTTCGGTTACTCATTCTACGATGACATTCATCGAAAATCCTGTAGTAAGCTTTTCGCATTAATTCACTCAAACATAAAATTCTCAAATGCCACCACTTCTTTGGGTCTCCCAATAGAAGTAAATTCTTTGTCATACTCTTCATTCACAATCCTTCTGAATGTGGAAATATTTAGCTGAAATATAAGTCGTTTAGATTCAGATGAAACATTATATAAATTCTCTTACATTGAATATATTCGCTACTGTCTGACGTATTGTGGATTTGAGAATATCAATAGAATATTTGAACGAGCGGACCTGTATTCTAAATAGCACTTCCTGAAACACTGTCTCTTTTTTCAATCACTTTCGGCATTTAGGTATAAAAATTGATATTAGTTGTGGCAACGGCGTTATGACATTAACGACATTTCATGAGTGCCAACCTTACTCCGTTCTAGTTACAAAAACTTAAAAAAATTATTTCATGGCCAACCGACTGCTAAAATAAATGTGAATGGAGTATGTAACTCAGTTTACTTCAGTATACTGAACTCATAAAACTAGAGTGATCAACAAAAATAGGACTAGCGAGATTTTCGCACATTTTCGTCCCCTCCACGTCCAAATCTACAGACTCGAATGAAAAAAACAAAACTGCATACATTTCATTCACCAGCATGGATCAACATCGACAATTTATAGACGAAGGTGATTGCTCAACACCGGAAACTTGGCCATACATCACTTGGCTAATTGAAAAGTTGGATCTTCCTGCGTCATTCTCCACCTCCTCCTCATTTCAGAAGGCGCGTGACGCATTGATAATGAATGAATTTGTCCGGATTTTTAGGCCTCGAGATTAATTTCGGTCTCATTTTCTCGGGGCCGTAAAATAAAACGGGCAGCACTTAAAGGGGGATCTTCCGCAACCGGATCCGTTTGTCCGGGATCGATTTTCAATCTAGTCCCATCGTTTACGTGGGTTCTGGCTGGTGGATCATGGGATTGATGGAAGTTCGAGATAATTTGACGGATGGGAGGAACGATATTGTCGGAGATATCAATCATGATTCGGATATAAGTCAACAAACATCTACTGAAACCTCTTCTCGACATTACTGATGATCGATATTGCTTCATTTCTTCAATTATTGTCCTTTAAAAGCCCTATTAATGAACTTGCTGTTTCTACACTCCCTGTACACTGACCTGCGTGGATCCCTTGAGTAAAAAAAGGGTAACATATCTGTTATTCATAATTTTCAATCCGATTCATATGAGAACTTCCAATAATGATCAAATTTATTCAAAACTAACCCATTATATCAATTTACGAGCTCGTGAAATCTACAATGGCCACCATTGGAAGTTATAAACGTATATACTGGTGAAGTTTGCGATCCTATAATCTCCTAGGTATCCAGAAGAGCTCGCTAGAGGTTTCTGGAATACCACGCAAACAATAACAATTCCACTGTATCTTATCGTTGGATTTACTTCCACACCCTCTTGTTTCTGAAGTTTCGTACCGAGATGGATGAAACATAATACGAATCTCCGGGAGGGGAATATGTACTTCATCGTTTTGTTTTTCAACGCCCCCTTCATTAATTGAGAAGTTAAGATTGAACCAAGCTCTATAACATTTCGGGATTGATTACTAGAAGGTTGCTCTTCCAGAATGTGTATCACATTGAGACCTACGATGATTTTCCTCTGAAGAGGACCTTCGAAAAATTCCCAAAAAGTTGGGTTCAGTTGAAACTTCCTCAAGACCGAACGGTTGTGCCGAAATAGATGAAGTTTTCAGATTTATCACTCGCTCTTTCAGAATATGTATCACATTTCCATCTACGGTTACTTTTATTGAGAGATAATCGACTCAAAAGCTGACCCTCGAAAAATCCTGAAAAAGATGGGTTCAGTTAAAACTTCCTCAAGACCGAACGGTTGTGCCGAAATGGATGAAACTGTCAGATTTATTACTAGAAGAGTTGCTCTTGCAGAATATGTATCATATTCAGATCTACGATAATTTTCCTGGAAGAAAAACTACTCGCAATTTGACCTTAGAAAAATTCCCAAAAAGTGGGGTTCAGTTAAAACTTGCTCAAGAACAAACAGTTGTGCCGAAATGAATAAAATTCTCAAATTTATTACCAGAAGAGTTGCTCTTTCAGAATATGTATCACATTTAAATCTACGATACATACAATTTCTGGACGATACAAAAATTTTTTTTGATGTCCTTCAAAGAACTTGAATATCCCACTTCAACTCCGGCCAGTGATGGTTTTCCCATAACTTGCATAAAGCGTGTAAGCCTACGAGATCTAAATTCCTATTTATCTATATCTACATCAACTCGCCTTTCCACACAAAAGCATCGGCAAAAAAATTCCGTAATAACAAAATTACATTTTACGCTCACTGCATTTTGATGAGCTATTCACCGAAATTAATGCCATACATTTTTGCCTTCATGCCATAATACGCCATATACAAGTCCTCGGCACAGTTATATTATCAACTCCACCAGGCGTGTATAGAACACGCTCACAGCAGATGCCATTGTTAAAGGACGTCGGGGAGCATCCGGTGTGTTATTTCGTTGTCCCTACAGGATGATATTTCCTAATTCACATTGTCACTTTACAGACGAATCCAATCCTGTTCGACGCTGTTAGAATTGCCGGTCTTTCCGTGTTACTCATCCCTCTATGCTGATATTGTGTGCATGTTTGAGTTGTGTGATCCATCTATACAGAGTGTCCCAAAAAAATGAAGAAATTCCGTAATTCAATTAGACTTTTTTTATAATATGACGATCTACACATAGGTTAGACCAAAAACAGTCAGAGAGATCTAAAATCTGAACGCTTCAGCTATACTCCATTCACATTTATTTTAGCAGTCGGTTGGCCATGAAATAATTTTCTCATGAAATGTTGTTTATGTCATAACGCCGTTGCCACAATTAATATCAATTTTTATTACGAAAATGCCGAGAGTGATTGAAAAAAGAGACAGGGTTTCAGGAAGTGCTATTTAGATTTCAGGTCCGCTCATTCAAATAGTTATACCCTGATATTTGAAATCCACAAAATGTCAGACAGTAGAGAACATATTATTCAATGTGAGAGAATTTATATATGTTTCATCTGAATCTGAACGACTTATATTTCAGCTAAATATTTCCACAATTAGAAAGATTGTGAATGAAGAGGATGACATCCTTCTATTGGGAGACCCAAAAAAGTGGTAGTATTTGAGAATTTTATGTTTGAGTGAATAAATGAGAAAAGTTTACTACAGGATTTTCAATGAATGTCATCGTAGAATAAGTTTCCGAAAATTGATTTTCCTACTTTTCATTTGACTTGTCCTATACATTGTAAATGCCTTAGGGTACCAATAAATAACTATTATTATATCAAGATGAACAGCCACGAATACCCGAAAGTTGTCTTGCTAATTGTTTATTCATGTGAAATTCTTGTTCAAAGGTGAAGTTCATCTTGACTGAAACTTCCTTTAATTCCTTCTACTTATATTGATGCAAGATGATTTTTGTTGAAGAATTTAACATTCTTGTAATTATCTGTTAATTCCTTCGGGAGATACCCATTCCCAACCACTGCATCATATGCATTTCATCTTCGGGTTAATATTTTTGAAATCTACTACGGATGTAACGTATTCAAACTTTAGCCAAAGAAGATAACGAACATTAACACTCTTCAATCTAGTTCATATTATGATATTATACTGATCTTTAGTATTTGCCATGCAAATAACTGGATTTGGTATGCCTTCAATCAGTTTGTGTTAACTTCAATTATGTTCGTCACATATTTTCCGAAGAGATTCGACATTGTGATAAAATACGTAAGAACAGTAAGTTTTACGTAGAACGGGCAACGTAGCGTTGAATTAAAACCCAAAAATGTTTGGACAAGCTTCATAACCCCAAATTTTCGTACTATACAGAGTGAAATGTGTCAAATTACCATGGCCAACCGAGTGCTAAAATAAAAGTGGATGGAGTATAAAAAACAGAATCAGAAAAAGTGTTCAACAAACATAATAGTTGGTGAGCCCAAGAGGAAAATTCGGGATTTACTCGAGCGTGTCAGATTAATATTAGGGGAGATACTTTGGACTCTGTAGAGTACATCTGCCAAAAATTAGACCTGTATATAGGGAGGACCGCCTGTCAGAACAGTAAAAAAAAACCATCACTTCACATACTCGAGCATGTCAGATTGAGCTATATGTGGTTGGTTAAATGTTGAAAAGTATATATTCTCTTAATCTGACAATTTAAGCGTGTCGAAAATGTGTGGAAGGGCGCCAAACTGGCAAAAAAAAGTTACGTGTACATTCTCGAGCGCGGTGGCTTTTTTCTTATTTTTAAGCTAATAATTCAAGAATAACGGAAAAAATATGATTTGACAGTTTCAACAAACTAAAACAATGAAAATTGTCCATAAAGTTCACAAAAATCAGTTTTTTCGAATTATCTCCTCTCCTGGGTTTCAAATTGTTTTCGCATTCATGATAAAACTTGTAGAGCATAACTTTTTCTACAAATTTAGTTTGAAGCAATTTTTTCTACGTTTAAAGGTTTCTGAGATATTTGGCGATGAATTCACATTGCACTGGGTTTCTACATTGACCTTGGCCTTTAGCATGTGTGGCTAAGCTCCTCGCCCTTATCGCCCTCTAACTCGAAAACGATCCAGATTATGTAAAATTGCTTCAGACAAAAGTCCTATAGAATTTTATTATCTATAACTTTTATAATGAATACAGTAACGATTAGAGGTACAGGAAGGGAGATATAAAAATACTTTGTTATAATCTTCAAACTGTCAGATTAAGAAAACCTTCCTGATTAGTGTCAGATTAATGGGTCAACACGCCTGCAACACTATCTGTATGAAAATCTGAGACGCTCGAGCATGTACAAGTACCTTTTTTTTTGCATTTTCAAAGGACCTCTGTGACCTTGTGTCACGTCCGAATTGTCAGCTTCCTTTGTGTCCAATTTATATAACCTCTAAAAATCTGACAGGTTCCAAAAAAATTTCAGTACGGCCAACCCCACCACGCAAACTGTCAGATTAACAAGAATTTATTATCACAGACACGTAGGGCATATACAGTATCTTAATCTGACAGACTTAAGTATGTACACCTGACGATTTTATTTACATCTTTGGGAACCTCGCAGACGCTTTCCCCACCGCTGAAAGTGCATACCTCATAGAACCTTTTTGTCCTTCTACCATCTAATCTTCAAAATCAACTAGGTCTCTCGAGTAAATCCCGATTTATCATCGATGGCTCCCAACTATAACAAAATATGACAAACTGAAGTAATATCTTCCAATATCCTCTGTTTTTGTTATAATCTGGAGTCCCGATGAACTCAAACACTTGACCTGTTTCTCCAAACTTCTCGATGTACTCCTCCAGTCGTAACTTCGTAATGTTGCGTGATCCATAAGTTGCTGCAGACTCACTCGAAACATCAAGGACCTCCCAAGACCTACTAGAACCTGATTTATTGGCGTCCTGCAAGAAGGACAAACTATTCGAATGTTCGGTAACTACAGTGGATCAACTTATATAACATGGAACTTTCATTAAAATTAATGAACGTCCCTCTATGGCTTGCCGTCATTGACATTCTGAGGAGAGGCGACTGGCAATGTTTATGCATATCAAATTTATGGACCCGACCTGAAGAATTCCTAGCGCCATCGCCGGGATATTTTTAATTTACGAGATATTTTTCATTAAGGTTTTCTCATTCGAGGAAAGTTCTGGTTATAACTCAAGCTGGCGCTGGATTAGCAGAGTGCGTTGCGTTTTAATTACGGTTCCATTGGAGAGAAAACAATGCATCTGCTCTTTAATTTTCTTCTCCGGTGAGAGAATGTACATTCGTGTTTTGGGGGAGGAAATGAGGGTTTTTTTGTAATCAACGAAACTGACGCATATCAGAGGCCCGTGCATAAGTATTCGTAGAGTACATCCCCGACCTAATGCATTACAGATGGCGTGATTTTTATTCATAGTGGTAAGGCTGGAGAATCAAAGACATACTGTCATTATTTTAGAATATTAACACCCCATATTCCCAGACCTACTTCCAGTAGTGACATGAAATTCACTGCTGAACAATTGTTGAGGATCATGTATGAATTTTTCCTCATTTATGTCTATTATACAGGGTGAGTCTTTGACTTGTACGAATATTTTAACAGTAGATTCTTGAGGTCAAAGGAAACACTTTTTTTGAGGTCAAAGGAAACACACTACACTGAATATTTCCACAATCAAAAAGATTGTGAATGAAGAGGATGACAAAGAATTTCCTTCTATTGGGAGACCCAGAAAAGTGGTTGCATTTGAGTATTTTCTTTTTGAGTGAATTAATGCGAAAAGTTTACTATACAGGATTTTCGATGAATGTCATCGTAGAATAAGTTCCCGAACATTGATTTTTCTATTTTTCATTTGAGTTGTCCTATACATTGTAAATGTCTTAAGATACCAATAAATACCTAATTATTATTATTATATCAATGTATTAAGATGAACAGCCACAAATACGTGCCAGTTGTCCTGTTAATGGTTTATTCATGTGAAATATTTGTTCAAAGGCGAAGTTCACCTTGACTTGAAACTTCTTTTAATTCCTTTTACTTATGTTGATGCAAGATGATTTTTGTTGAAGAATTTAACATTCTTGTAATTATCTGTCAATTCCTTCGAGAGATGCCCATTCCCAACCACTGCAATATATGCATTTCATTTTCGGGTTAATATTTTTGAAATCTACAATTGATGTAACGTATTTAAACTTTAGCCAAAGAAGATAACGAACATTAACTCTCCTCAAGCTAGTGCATATTATGATATTATACTGATCTCTTGTATTTTACATGCAAATAACTGGATTTGGTATGCCTTCAATCAGTTTGTATAAACTTCAATTATGTTCGTCACATATTTTCCGTAGAGATTCGACATCGTGATGAAATACGTAATAACCGAAACTTTTACGTAGAACGGGCAACATAGCGTTGATTTTAAACCCAAAAATGTTTTGACAAGCTTCATAACCCCACATTTTCGTACTATACAGAGTGAAATGTGTCAAATTTCGATGGCCAACTGAGTGCTAAAATAAAAGTGAATGAGTATATCTACTGTACCATGTGTAGGTGAATTTTGAGAAACAGTGAAACATTCAACAATATTTTCTTCGATAATATCAAACATTGACAAATGATATAGAATAACATTACATAGGATAGATGTCTAACCCATCGGTGTTAGGTACTTCTTTATATAAAATTCGAGAGTTTTCTGTGGGGATACCTAGAACATAATTGAGGAGAGGAACCTATTTATTGAAAAAATATAGGTACTCTATTCAATGCTTTCGATATAATTTCAGTCGATCATTCATCTTAACATCACTGGAAAAACTCACCGACAATTTTCTTATATTGCAGAATAGAAACTCAGTTTCGATATGAACTAAACGGATTCTAAAGTGCTCGAGAATTCGTTCACAAAGAGACAGAAAGCTCCGTTAACAAAAACGAGGTGAACCACTCTCGCAGCATCCATTCATGCCCTAATTATCAAAAATTGAAATTCGTGTTGCGAAAGAACGGACGAAAACCTTTATCGCACTGGTCGAAATTCATCATCTCTAATATCTCCAGATGTTTCCGCAGACATTTTTCCCATGGATCCAGCGAAATGATGGAGTCGGTGGAGGTTAGGAAAAGTTGATTAATATGCGTCCAGGGACTAATTTACATTATTTACAACCGTCGAAAAGTTTGCCGAGGCCCTTTTTCCCTTTATGAGATCCACTGATTTTTTCCCGGTTCTTCCTCATTCTACTGTTTTTTGCAAAGTTTTCAAGTTGATATTTCGCATACTAGTCTTCTTATTATTATGATTGTTGAAAGAGTATATTTATGTGCCCTATTAGATTAATATTTTATAGATGGAGGTGTCAAGCATGTAAAGTTAAACTACATTAGATTTTTTAATTGTCTTCTCATTCCAATAAAATTTGTCTTTTCATCTTGTTACCCTTCTATTTCGGTTGTTTTGCCAATGCATTCAAAAAATCAAATTAGTGTACCTACCTACCCCTACCAACCAATCTTACTGCCGAGGAAATAAATATAGCCTTTTTTTTTTAAAGGATTCTCGAAATATTTGGTTTTTGCAAGTTGTGGAACGATTTAAATTCAGCATCAAGTATACCTATTGTATACCTAAACTTATTAGAATTTGTCTTGTCCGATTTTATCTCAACGCAAGTTGTTTTTGGCGATCTTTTTTCTAACACCGTGAACTGCGTAAGGCTGCAATCTCCAAGGTGACGTTGATTGATTTTCTGTTGGAGTCTGTGAGTAATTGTGTGAATTGAAATGTCATTCCGTCAAGACAGAGATGAAGTGGAATTAATTTGGCGTGATACTATCACTCCTGAATTCATGGAACGTCTTCTTCATAGCAACACCGAAGTAGAGATTTTACTTTGGTCTGGTTGCGAAATTTCAGTTTTTAATTGCAACATCGAATAATATTGTCTAGATCGGCTCTTCTCCAATTTTAATGAATAAAAATATACAAATATACATAATTATAAAGGGTGAGTCCTTGACTCGTATAAATATTCTAACTATAAATTATTGAGGTCAAAAGAAACATTTTTTTTCACCCAACTCTTGAAACACAGAAGTACAAAACCATATCAATTCGGCATCACGGGCATTTTGGAAGCTGAAGGATAGAGTGTTTCAAAATCACGACGTTAATCTGAAGACCAAGACAGTTATTCACAAAGCAGTGGTCCTCCCAACGCTTCTTTCCGGAATTAAAAGCTGGACGCCCTATAGACGACATATTGAACAGCTTGAACAAACGCAACAACGTCATCTAAGACAAATAATGCACATCAGATGGTCCACAAAGTTTCGAATGCAGAAGTCTTGCAGCGCGCGAGTTGTACAACAATTTATACTCAAGTAACGAGGGCTGGACTCAGATGGAGCGGCCATATTCTGAGGATGCAAGACACAAGACTCCCCAAAATAGCTCTGTATGGCGAATTCACAGAGGGAGCTTGGAAACCAGGAGGACAGTATAAGAGGTTCAAGGATATACTGCATCAATCACTGAAATGAGTTGATGTCAATCATAACTGGGAACAACTAGCGTTAGACAGATCACAGTGGAGGTCTTTGGTCCACAGTTAAAATGGAGACTCGAGAAGAATACAGTGGCGGCCATATCTGGTTGGTGACTATCCATGCCCAGAGTGTGGAAGGATCTGTAGATCACAGTTGGGTCTCTTCAGTCACAGGAGCACTCAGTCTCAAGTAGCCCTAAGAAATTATAAGTTCGATCGCAACGATAGTTTTGTTTCTGAGTCTTTTTGTAGATTTATTCTCGGTGAGCAATGATGATGATTTGAACGTTTCGTAAAATAAAGTTATTGGGTATTTTGGCTGAATGCAACTTTGTTTAAAAGATCCACAGATGTTTAGTGTCACAGATTTAAATAGTTTTTCTGAAGGGAATCTTGTTTCTACAGGGAAGGCACAGCTCATTATGAAAACTTAAAATGGCTATATCTCTTTATCAGGGCCGAAACGGAAAAAATGGTATAGAAAAAAAGTGTTTCTTTTAACCTCAAGAATCTAATGTTGAAATAATCGCACGAGTTAAAGACACGCCCTGTATATAGGGTGTTTCTAAATTGAACGTACAAACGAAAAGGGGAGATTCCTTAAGTGAGTTTAAGAAAAAAAAGTCCCATAAACATGGGGTGGCAAACGTTTCGTTTTCGAGATACAGAGTGTTGAAGTTTGAATTTTTGTTGAAGATTTTTTCTCATAGTATCAACACTTCACAAGATATTCAACTGAAATTTTGCCTAGATATTACATTTTAGAGTTCTCACCACGTGACATGGCAATTTCAATAGAAGATCTACAGGGTGATATTTTTTCTGGAACACTGCCACCTGTTCTTCTGCAGAACTTTTTTTTGGTGATCAACTGTTAATTTGAAAAAATGTAAAAAGAATCTTTGTTCTTATACTAAACTTTTCGGTCTCTTGTAGTTTTGTCGTATCTACCAACGATTTCGAGAAAAAAAATTTTGAACGATTCCCTCGAAATTCTCGTTACTATGATAGGAAGGCCAGTTTGTTCTTCAGAAGAACAGGTGGAAGTGTTCCAGAAAAAATACCACCCTGTAGATCATCTATCGAAATTGCCATGTCACGTGGTGAGAACTCTAAATGTAATATCTAGGCCAAATTTCAGTTGAATATCTTGTGAAGTGTAGATACTATGAGAAAAAAACTTGAAAAAAATTCAAACTTCAACACACTGTATCTCGAAAACGAAACGTTTGCGACCCCATGTTTATGGGACTTTTTTTTCTTAAACTCACTTAAGGAATCTCCCCTTTTCGTTTGCACGTTCAATTCAGGAACACCTTGTATAATGGTCTAAAACCCCGCAAGGCAAAGTTCAACATGTCATTAGAATGATTATGGATGGAACCAATCAACATAATGAGTGTTCGTCATAAAACTCGCCATATTATTTAGACTTTTTCCGCAATCAATCATTCCCACCTGAAATCGCCCTGTTGGGTCTGAATTTACGACGGCGCGCAAAACTTCAATTTGTCCCACGTCCAATGGGGAAACCGATTGTCCAGGTGAAAAAACTACGTCATATTTCACGTTATCAATCAAATTCATCGTTTTTCCCGCCCGTAAAACTCCAAGATGGCGTTTTTTAACAACTATATATATCCTCTCTGAGGGATGGATCCGATAGTCAAGCCGGTGTGCACCGGCGAAGGTAATAAAATTTCCGGACCATTATTTAAAGATGGAATCGACCCTGCATGCTCAGTAGTGTCCCTTCGGAAACTACGTTGTTGTGAAAACGTGATAAATTTTATGGCCTTCCTCCGATTTTACGGGTTTCGCAGAATGAAGTTGCAGTGTCTCAGTTTAGTGTGATTGTTTCGACGGAGATTTCAGGACTAACTGCTGCGCCTTCCTGAATTTCGATTGCGGAAACCGGAGAATCGTGAAGTGAATGAATTTTATCAGAGATGTTAATGGCGGTCGATATGGGAAAGGGTTGACAGCCTTCCCCGACACATTCTAATGGGCGTCCATCAACGATGTTACATTTTTGAGCTTCTCCCCTCGAGGAAAGGAAACTCTAACCTATTTCTTGCTTTTGAATGCAAAATGCACCTTGAGAGTATACTTCGATGGAAACGCATCATGAAGTTGGGCAGTCAATCAGTTGTTTCTATTGCCCTTTTGAGAGGGCTGCTCCTATTTGGGCTTTTTTCAGTGGAAGATCTTGATCTGACGAGAAACAAACCGCGCAACAATTCATAGGGATCACTCATTTCTCCGATGAAGCTACGTACAATTTGTTGCTAAATAATCACCGGTTATTGTTCTACCCGTACCCAAAAAAATCAATCATGATTACTCCAATCAATCCCAAAAAGCTGAAGCAAGAACTTTTTCAGGAGATTTTTGGACACGTCTGTAGGTCTTGGACAACCAGAGTCACCATTCCATCACGAGATTTGTATGCAGGGGCGTTGTGCTGCAAAAACAAAACACCTTTGGATAGCTTTCCGCGTCTTTTCTCTTTAATTTTTTCCCCGTAGAGTGGTCAGTAATGTCGAATAGTAATCTCCGGTTATTGTTCTACCCTTATCCAAAAAATCAATCATGATTACTCCATGGCAATCCCAAAAAACTTTTTCAGCAGATTTTTGGACACGAAACATCTATTGTTGCTTTGTTTCTTGATCGTAGAAATGTACCCAAGTCCCATCCATAGTAACAATTCGGTTTAAGAAGTCTACATCGTTTTCAAATCGAGCACAGATCGAACGCGATGCTTCTATCCTTGCACGCTTTTGGTCAGCATACAAACATTTGGGGATCCATTTTGCAGCAATTTTTCTCATGTCCAAATTGACGTGAACTATAAGATGAACGCGTTCGTATAAAATATTCAGTGCTTCAGATATCCGTTTTAGCCCAATTCGACGGTCTGAGTAAGTCATGTCATGAACTGCACCGATATTTTCGGGGACTGGCACAGAAACTGGCCTTCCCGATCGGTCATCATCTTCAATGGAAAATTTACCTCTTTTGAGGCTTGTAGTCCAATTTTTCACGGTTGCATACGAAGGACATTGATCACCAAGGGTATTAAGCATATCTTCGTAAATCTGCTTAGCTCTTAACCCTTTTAAATACAGGTTACTTGATGATGGCTCGATATTCCAATTTTTCGATTTTCACAATTTCAGTGGACATCCTCTGTCTTTTAATTTATTGCGTAACTATGGTTGACTTTTTTGACCTCAAACTTCACACTGTCACTTCTAAAGAGTTATTGTTCGTTGCTATGGTAACGCAACATTTTTTTATGCATGGAACTGGTCTAGGCTAACTAGATATCAATACATCCTCGTATATTCACATGAGTTAATTGCACAACATATCTTGGGAAAAATTCATTTCTTCACCCTTCAAAAATGCAATTCCGATATGAATTTAACTTCCTAGTTTAATTCCATTATTTCGCAGTTTAATTATTTTCAAAAGACATTTCTTCACCGTATCTGTAGCGAGAAAAACTTCAAACGGCTTTCTTTTGACAATCTCTCCCTCAAGCAACTCTAGGAGAACCCGTCACAACTCCAACACTAATTCGACTCTAAACCGTGAGAAAAGAGATCTGTTGAATGTACAAACTCTGCGAACTTATTCGAAAACATAATGAGGAAAATCCCTTCTGCTGAGTGTTTTGTGGAAATATTTTTCTCAGAGTTATAATTACCATTTCAGAAGAGAGTGTCATTAAAAGTTATAAACTTTGCGTTTCCCTGAGTGGAATACTGAACCTTCTCAGGTTCAGGAGAGGATATCCGCGCTTTGTTGAGAAGGTGGTTTTGGGGATTTTAAACACCCCGGCTGATCCACTTGGAAAAAGTGATATGGCGTGAAGATTGGAGATGCATTCCTGAATACGTTTTGGAGCGAACCAGATCATCCTCTAAATGAGGTCAATTCAAGGAAAAATAATAATATGTTGGGGAAGGGTGAAGGTTTTTCCTTTTTTAATGGGTTGCAATTTATGTAATGAGAACTTATATCACCCTGTAAAATCTGCCTGTATAGGAGTGATGATATTGATGAAGAGGTTTGAGAACAACGAGAGACTAACAATTCGGTGGTGACGTAAGGTCACAGCGGTCCTTTGATAATGCAGAAAAAATACTCGAGCCTATCAAATTTTCATACAGATGGTTAATCTGGGTGTTGTAGACGTGTTGACCCATTAATCTGACACTAAACAGGGGGGGTTTTCTTGATCTGACAGTTTGAGGATGATGAAGAGGAATTTTTTCAGATTATATCCCTTCCTGTCCCTCTAATCGGTTTTGTATTTGTAATGAAAATTATAGATAATGAATTTTTATACAACTTTTTCCTGAAGCCATTTCACATACTCTTAATCGTTTTCGAGTTAGAGGGCGATAAAGGCGAGGAGCTTAGCCACACACGCGAAAGGCAAGGTTACTGTAAAATTCCTGTCTAATGTACATTCATCGCCACATATCTCAAAAACGTTCAAACTTGGAAAAAATTGCTTCCCACAAAATTTTCAGAAAATGTTATTCTCTTCAACTTTTATGATGAATGCGAAAACAATTTGAAGCCCAGGAAAGAAGATAAATCAAAAAAACTGATTTTTATGACCTTGTAGTCAATTTTTATTGTTTCGGCTTGCTGAAACTGTCAGATTATATTTTTTTCGTTATTCTTGAATCATTAGCTTCGAAATAAGAAAAAAAGCCACTGCACTCGACAATGTGACGTTTTTTCCTTACAAGTTTGGCGCCCTCCCACACATTTTCGTCATGCTTAAATTGTCAGATTAAGAGAATATATACTTTTCAACATATAATTTACCACATATATTTCAATCTGACACGCTCGAGTATGTACAATGATCGTTTTCTTTTACCATTCCGACAAGCTGACAATTCCCCTATATACAGGTCTAATTTCTGTGAGAGGTACTCTACAGGGTCCAAGATATCTCCCTCTATATCAATCTGCCACGCTCGAGTAAATCCCGAATTTTTCTCTCGAAGGTATATATCTATATCGATCAATTTCAAATCTAGGCTCGTTTCCAAGATGACATTTCAAACTAATACAATTCTCTTGCTGCGTTTTTAGTTGTGGGTTACAGCGTATTGAAAATCGAAGTCAATAAATAGGAAATTCGGTATATTACAAATTTTTTTTCCTGATGAAAGCAGAGGATGTTAAGGTCTTCGACCTAAATGAATCAACCAAAAAAAAACGTCAAATATATTTTGAATAATGGATTCTTTTCTCCCCAATCTATTATTTTTTCAGAGAGAAGGCTGAGGTTTCTAATTGAATGATATTTTTTTCAATTAGTGTGCAGCATTCTTCGAGTGTATCCAAAGTGGTCCAAATAATCTAATCGTGAAGGTATATAAAGAATCTCAACCTAAGATAACCTAACCTAAAGTACCTAACCTAAGCTAATCTAACCTAATCGTGAAGTAATAGAACCAATATTAACCTATCCTAAACTCAACCTAATCTTACCTACTCGAGAAGGAATATAACCAATCTAAACCTACCCTAATCTAATCGTGAGGGAATATAAAAAAAACTCAACCTAACCTAAGCGTACCTAACCTAATCGTGAAGGAGTAGAACCTATCTTAACCTAACCTAACCTTATATAACATAATCTTACCTAATCGTATAGGAATAGAACCAATATTAATCTAACCTAAACTAACATAACCTAATCTTACCTAATCGTATAGGAATAGAGCCAATTTAAACCTAACCTAACATAACCTAACCTAACCTGATCATGAAGGAATGGAACCAATCTTAACCTAACCTAATATGACCTAACCTGACCTAATCGTAAAGGAATAGAAAAAATCTCATCGGTTACTTCCTTCCATGACCACTTGGTCGAAAAACCCGTCCGCAATTGAATCCTCCCTCATTTTTACCACCCTCAACTCATGTTTACCCACGATTCCTCAACTTCCCCATTTCCAACGTCTTCATTTCCATCGTGGCATATAAAATTCATCACACGAAGTACCCCCGTCAACCAAAACGTTACGAAAGCAGGAAATCAACGGGAAAATAACCCCCGGGAAAAGAATGGAGGAAATTTGAATACCCATCATTTATTTGATATATTATGCGAGTCGATATGATGACACTAGGCGTATCACGAGCACCGTGCGGAATCTGCAGGACATGGTAGTTTCTCCGCACGATTGTGTTGCCTCCAACGGTCACATCCCCAGGTCCCTCCATTTATTTTGCGGCCTCGCTGTAAGTTTTGAATAATGCAATTTTTCCGGTCAGGTCGATGTCGAAACTTGGCGGATTTAATCAGGGTGTTATTTCCATTCTTGGAATGCAAAAAAACTTATGAGAGAGTTTCGCAAGATTGCTTCTTTGCGCTGTTTCACGGTGGAGCAGCGGGCGGTGGATTAGATGGGTTTTCTTCCCGGAAAATATGAACAAGGTATTTGGTATTCCGGAATTATATTTATTGCGGATATCATTCCCGAGAAAATTGGAATAATACCAGGCTTAGAAACAGCTACAGGATAGTTATTTTTTGATTGGGGCTGCTGATGAAAGAAAGGAACGACTGGATCCAAATATACCATCCATATGCTGAGGTATTGGGTTACTTCCATACAAGTTCAAGTTTGCTACTTCATTCGGAAAAATATCATGCTAACCTACAAGCTGGATCTATAGAATGAGTGGAAAGTTACGCACAAATTTCTTTTCATTCACTGTTTTGTTTAAGCCTCATTATTATGTAGTATATGTAATTGAGAGTTTCTTCTAAATAAAGATGTATGACTTTAGCCTTGCGGCTTTCACACTCCTCTCCAGAGGAAAATTCACTTATCCCAGATATCTCAGATATCAAAAGGATTAAGCTCTGTTGGAGCCCTTTCCAGGTTTTCGGGCTCGTGGTGGTGGTCGGGTTCGGGTCGCTCCTCGGCTCCCTGCTGTAGATTGGATTCCTGCTCCACCCGCACTTCCTGTCGGAGCAGACGGTGTTCCTCTGCATTCCCCATGTACTTGCGTACAGTTCTCGCCGTTCCGAGCAGTACCGCCTTCTGCATGACTTTATAAATATTTTCGTCCAACTGAAGTTTCCTCAAGTTCTCTAGTAGTTTCTTCGGTATCAGGCCTGTAGATGATTTGACACTAGGGATGGTCTTGACATCTTTCAGCTTCCACTGTCTCCTGGTTTGCTCCTCGAGATCTCTGTACTTGAAATTTTTTCAGTGTGCCTATCTAGAAGATTGTTATTATTTGGAATCGCCACATCGATGAATAGTGCTCTGTCCTCATCCTTATTGAGCAATATGAGGTCTGGTCTATTGTGTGTTTTTTTCCGGTCTGTGAGAACCGTGCGATCCCAGTATAGCTTGTGATGTTCATTATTATTATTATTATTGAGTATCTGGGCATGAAACAGGCAAGAAAAATCAATCAGAGCCAGATGAAGAAAGAACTAACGGAGAAGTTCACCCGAAGATTGAAAAGGATAATGAGAACTGGCCTTAACAGCAAGAATCTGATGAAAGCGATTAATACCTACGCCTGCTCAACACTGAGCTATTCATTCGGTATCATCTCTTGGACCACCACCGATCTAGCAGCCTTACAGAGAAAAATAAGGACGATGCTGACTAAACACAATAAACATCCCCCCAAAAGCTCAATAGAACGGACAGAGCTGCCACGACATCTTGGGTGTAGAGGAATTGTTGATTTGTTCGACCGTATGTCCCAGGAAATTGGAGGACTTCGAAAATATTTCCTGAGCAAGGCTACTTCATCAGAATTCGATCAAGTAGTTTGTGTTGCTGATACTTCTACACCGTTAAAGCTACAGCAGGACCACTTGGAAACCGTCGAACACTCTGCAGAAAGTAAAATGCAGAAACTGTTTGGCCAACCTTTGCATGGAAGGCAACAGAATGAGGTCAACCATGATTACGTCGACATATCTGCGTCGAACTACTGGTTGAGTTCCGGAAGGTTTTTGTCAGAGACAGAGGGCTTCATCCTCGCCATCAAGGACTAGGTGATTCCGACAAGGAAGTACATGAAATATATCGCCAAGGATGCCTCAGTGAAAGACGATAGCTGTCGTTATGGCTGTGCGACACATGAAACTATCCAGCACATCACCGGGGGATGTCAGACATTCGCGGGCACGGAGTTCAAAAGTAGGCATGATGCTGTTGACAAGATTCTTCACCAATTGGCACTAAAACACCTACTTTTGAGTTCGAAAACGGTTCCTTATTACAATTACCATCCGGATGCTGTATTGGAAAATGAACATCACAAGCTCTACTGGGATCGCACGGTTCTCACAGACCGAAAAATAACCCGCAATAGACTAGACCTCATATTGCTCAATAAGGATAAGGACAGAGCACTATTCATCGACGTGATGATTCCAAATAATAACAATCTTCTAGATAGGCACTCCAAATTTGACCTTCGATCAATTCCCAAAAAGATGGGGTCAGTTAAAACTTCCTCAAGACCGAACAGTTGTGCCGAGATGGATGAAATTTTCAAATCTAGTACAAGAAGAGTTGCTCTTTCAGAATATGTATCACATCCAGATCTACGAAGGAAATTTCAGCAGCGATCTATTCCTGGAAAATTCTGTGTTTCTCTGTCGGTTTCCTCCTTCCTTAAAAACTCTTTCTTATAAGTGTATTTCCCTATACGGCAGAAAGGTGGCGTTTGTGCTCCCTTGCTGACAAGTGTAAGGGCTTCTTCGTTCCTATTCATTTCCTTGTTGGGTTAAATGAATAATAACCCATCCTAAAGAAAATTGGGTAATTTCTATCTTCAGTTGGAAGAAATTTGTTCAATATAATTGTACCTGAAGACCATTTCCTCTATTTCCAATTCATCAGATAAACCCTCGATAATCCTGCAGATCCGAGTGAATTCTGAAGCCTTACCTTGCATCCCCATCCCCCCGTCTCCTTCCTCTTCCTCCAATTCCCAACAAATAAATAAATCGATCGTGGAATCAGGCAAGGTATACTTTTCCACGGGCTATAAAACTTCAAGTGCCATTATTTAAAGGGGGGATAGGAAGGACATGTTTAGTGCCCCCTTACCCTCATCCAGGAGCGCCAGACCAAACGAAAATCCTTACAAATAGCTTCTGAAGGTGTTAACGGCGTTCTCGGCGGGCTTAGGAAGACTTGAACTATTCAACCGCCCCTCGGAGATAGGAAGGATTAAACCACGGGGCGCCAAATCGCGCACTTGGAGAGATGAACAAGGAAAGGAAAGAGTCCTGCCTGGAAATTTCCTTAATTACGTTTCATTTCGTCCCCTGTTTGGCAAACGATTGCCCGGATTTGAATGCTAATTTAACGGAAAGGCTTATGCGGATGTTCAGTATCGACTTATTTATATTTCAGTCATACTCGCAACGAATTTTATGATTTTTAAGCGCATTTCATACACGGCTTCGTGTATGGACGTCCCTAGTTTAATGGGGGTTTAACTGGGCTTAACAGTATGTTGCTCCACTTATAATATCTGCCATGAGATTAAATTCAATGTGTAGAACTTCATTCCAGTTTATGTGTTATTAATCAGACGAGATGACTGGAAAGTTTCTGCAAATATTCAAATGTACACAAAGACGCGAAGACAAACTCCATATACTCTTGTTGAGAGATATACATTAGTGTTTATATTATTCAGAGATTGATCAATAATGCATTTTCGCCAACCAAGTTTGGAAGTTGAAATTCGGAAACTACAACGCAGGTAATGAAATGAAATGAATATTCATCCTGACAATAATGTTTTACCGCGCACAATATTCATTCTATCTGAGAGAGATCGCATTTCCACTGAATTCACTTTTGCGATGTGCTGAGAGCAGAATGACTAATACGGTCTCTTAGGTACATCAAAAAACGAACTACTATTGATATCTAGTTAGACTAGACCAGTTCCATGCATACGAAATATTGCATAGCAACGAACAGTAACTCATTAGAAGTGTCAGTGTGAAGTTTGAGGTCAAAAAAGTGAATCAGAGTTACGCAATAAATTTAAAAAAAAGATGTCCACCGAAATTGTGAAAATCGAAAAATTAGGGTATCGAGCCATCATCAAGTACCTGTATTTAAAAGGGTTAAGAGGTAAGCAGATTCACGAAGATATGCTTGATACCCTTGGTGATCAATGTCCTTCGTATGCGATTGTGAAAAATTGGACTGCAAGCTTCAGAAGAGGTAAATTTTCCATTGATGTTGATGACCGATCGGGAAGGCCAGTTTCTGTGTCAATCCTCGAAAATATCGATGCAGTTCATGACATGATTTTATCAGACCGTTGGATTGGGCTAAAACGAATATCTGAAGCACTGAATATTTCATACTAACGCGTTCATCATACACTTTACGTCAATTTGGACATGAGAAAAATTGCTGCAAAATGGATCCCCAAATGTTTGAATGTTGACCAAAAGCGTGCAAGGGTAGAAGCATCGCGTTCGATCTGTGCTCGATTTGAAAACGACGTAGACTTCTTAAACCGAATTGTTACTATGGATGGGACTTGGGTACATTTCTACGATCCAGAAACAAAGCAACAATAGATGGAATGGCGACACTCTGGTTCTCCAAGACCTAAGAAATTTCGTGTCCAAAAATCTGCTGAAGAAGTTCTTGCTTCAGTTTTTTGGCATTGCCATGGAGTAATCATGATTGATTTTTGGGATAAGGGTAGAACAATAACTATTCGACATTACTGACCACTCTACGGGAAAAAAATCAAAGAGAAAAGAAGCGGACAGCTATCCAAAGGTGTTTTGTTTTTGCAGGACAACGCCTCTGCACACAAATCTCATGTTGCGATGCACAAAATTCGTGATTTAGGGTTTGAATTACTAAAATACCCCCCTTATTCATCAGACTTAGCTCCATCCGACTATCATCTCTCTCCTCAACTGAAAAAAAGTTTGAAAGGCCGTAAATTTTCTTCCAACGAGGAGGTAATAAAAGCTGTGGAGGTCTGGTTTGCAGAGCAAGAAGAAATATTTTTTTAAAGGTCTAGAGACGTTGCAGTTCGCTGCAATAAATGTATCCAATTAAGAGGAGAATATGTTGAGTAATAAAATATTTTGACATTGAAATTTCGTATGGTTCTATAGTAAGCTAAGAATTTATCAAGATATCCTCGTAAACAGGGTGAAATATAAACTCAACAAATGTTTTAAGTGGATTCAATTGAGATATTATATCCGCGTTTAAATACTGTGTAATTTCAACTGATGATATGTAGGCCAGTGATGAGGATGTTGCCTTTTACATCATAATTACTGGATCATTTTATATGAAGTACCACTCGACGTATTTGTTTCCAAGAACGTTATCCTAAATCATCTGAATATATCGCTTTATTTGCTCCCTAGAATCAACAACATCGGTCCTTAAACGTTTCAATTCTACGTTGAGGCCTAACGAGCACTCAAGGTCGAGAACGAAAGGGTTGAGATACAGAGTAGCGAAAATGAGGGGGTTTGAATTGGTAAATCTCATTATTCGACCCGAAACTGCCGAAAACCGTAATTGCGATGTATTTCGAAGAAGGTTATTCAAGAATTAATTGTTTTCTGGGAGTGGAGAATTGTAGGTGGCGCTGTTTCAGAGGTCTGGAAAGTTGTGTGGGAGTCTCAAAACACGTAGGATGATGAGTAGATGGAATTGAATAATGAGTCGACTTATTCAGTGATGTTTCTTCAATTCGAATTGACTTTACGCCTTTATGCAACGTTTGAACTCAAGTAAGTAGGCGAGTGATGTTAAGGACTCACTGCCAAGCCAAAAGTAATGATCAACAGTCACTGCAAAAACCTTCTCGTTGATAGAATTAAGAAGGCGATAGACGTTTCTTTCAATTCTTGAAATCTTGAAAGTCTTCTTTCATTCTAAGCCTAAGTAAGATTCGGAACGTTGTGGAACCATCTGATGTGCATTATCTGTCTTAGATGACGTTGTTGCGTTTGTTCAAGCTGTTCAATGGGTCGCCTGTAGGTCGTCCAGCTTTTGCTTCCGTAAACAAGCGTTGGGAAATCCACTGCTTTGTGAACAGCTGTCTTGGTCTTCAGACTGAAGTCGTGATTTTGAAACACTCTGTCCTGTAGCTTCCAGAATGCCTGTGATGCCGAATTGATGCGGTTGTGTATTTTCGTGTTCAGTTTAGCCGTAGTATTTATGAAGATTCCCAAGTATTTGAACTGCTCGACCTGTTCTAGAGTTTCATTCTCCAGGCTGATATGTGTTTGAAGGCTTTCTGGCGGACTTACCAGAATTTTGCTTTTGTCGATCTTGAGTCTAAGGCCTAAAGCTTCGTATATATGTTTATAGGTGTCCAGCATTATCTGTAGATCCTCTGGGCTGCTAGCTATAAGTGCGCAGTCGTCTGCATATTGAAGTTTGAACGGGTTTCTGCTCTGAGGCGCTTCAGGTTGAATAGGCCTCCATCAAATCTGAATCTTATTCCAACACCCCTTACAGGCAAACTCATGTCAGCAATTATTGAGACAGCTATGGCGAGTTGTACAACTATTGAGACTCAAGTAACGAGGGCCCGACTCAGATGCAGCGGCCACATTCTGAGGATGCAAGACACAAGACTCCCCAAAATAGCTCTGTATGGCGAATTGACAGGGGGAGCTTGGAAACCAGGATGCCAGTATAAGTGGTTTAAGGATATACTGCATCAATCTCTGAAATCAGTTAATGCCAATCATACCTGGGAACAACTAGCGTTAGACAGATTACAGGGGGGTCTTTGGTACACAGTTATAATGGAGACTCGAGAAGGATACAGCGGCGGCCATATCTGGTTGGTGACTATCCATGCCCTGAGTGTGGAAGGATCTACAGGTCACGGTTAGGTCTCTTCAGTCACAGGAGGCACACAGTCGCAATTTGCCCTAAGAAATTACAAGTCTGTTCAAACCTAGATTTATTTCCGGTAACGGGATACAGCAATGATGATGATGATGATGAAGTAAGATCATCCACGTGGAGCTTAGTGTGATGTATGTCAAGTGTAGCTAACTTTATTTGCTGCGTTGATTTACTTCAGATATCGAAATACTGATGCATGAACATAATAATTGGTTCATATTCGAAATTCATTAAATTTTATGACCTGATGTAAACTGATACTGTGTTCATCTCTCCCGCAAAAATCACAATGCAGAAAAGCAATATCTGCTCCAACTTCCGTGTTTGGCAATAAAGGTGGAATGGTTATGAGTTTGTTCGTATAAAGTTCAATTTTTGATGAATTTATTATTTTTCCACCGTATTCCAATGATGCTGTAGGCATTTTGTATGTACGAGATAACGTTCACTTAAATTTTTCACGAAATTGGGGGGAATACGAAGAATTTACGAGGATATCGGATAACATTTGTTGATTTTTGTTGGTGATACTGATGCTTTTTCCGGGGGATATATTTCATCGCGAAATTTCAATCAATTTTGTTGTCGGATATTCCAGTCGAAATTTACACAGCATTCCATGAATGAACCGACTGAAAACAACAGGAAACGCTTGTCATCTCTGACTGAATACATAATATTCTCCAACCCATTTAGTGATGTTTAGCGAAAAAGAAGATTGAGAATAAGGTATTACCAACAACCATTACATGCAATAAATACGGTTATGAAACCAAAGTGGGAAATTTATGATCGTGAGATTTAACTGAAACAGTGTATTTCAGAGAAGCTATACAGGGTGAGTTTTTGACTCGTACAAATATCTTATCAGTAGATTCTTAAGGTGAAAAAAAACACTTCATTTCTTCACCATTTTTTCGGAATGCTTACACCCATTAAGTCACACCTGTAAAGTCCGCCAGAAAACCTTCAAACAGATATCGACCTGGAGGATGAAACTCTAGAACAGGTTGAGCAGTTCAAATACTTGGGAAGCTTCACAAATACTAGGGCTAACCTGGGCACGCAAATACACAACCATATCAATTCGGCATCACGGGCATTCTGGAAGCTAAAGGTCAGAGTGTTTCAAATTAAAGACCCCAATTTGAAGACCAAGACAGCTGTTTAAAAAGCAGTGGTCCTCCCAACGCTTCTTTACGGAAGAGAAAGCTGGACGCCCTCCAGGCAACACATTAAACAGTTTAAACAAACGCAACAACGTCATCTAAGACAAATAATGCACATCAGATCTTTCCACAAAGTTTCAAATTCAGACGTCTTGCAGCGCGCGAGTTGTATAACAATTGAGACTCAAGTAACGAGGACCCGACTCATGGAGCGGTGAAATTCTGGGGATGCAAGACACAAGACTCCTCAAAATAGCTCTGTACGGCGTATTCACAGAGAGAGCTCGGAAACCAGGAGGCCAGTATAAGCGGTTTAAGGATATACTGCATTACTCCCTAATCAGTTAATGCCAATCATAACTGGGAACAACTAGCGTTAGACAGATAACAGTGGAGGTCTTTGGTCCACAGTTATAATGGAGACTCGAGAAGAATACAGATCTGGTTGGTGACTATCCATGCCCGGAGTGTGGAAGGATCTGTAGGTCACGGTTGGGTCTCTTCAGTCAAAGGAGGGCACACAGTAGCAATTACCCTTGGAAATTATAAGTCTGATCTCACCAATAGTCCGGTTTTTTAGTCTTTTTGTAGATTTCTCGGTAAGGGATACAATGAATGAATGAATTAAGTCACACAGCTCATGTCAATTCAAAGATGGTATGGAAGTGGCTTGGTGATCATTTTGAAAAAAAAGAGTTGAAACCCCTTATTTTGTACTAGTATTCTTAAGTGGTATCGGAAAGAAACTTATTAGAAACAAAACAAATAGAAAGCAATTGAATATAACACTCTTGAAAGAAATGTTGCTTCATTTTTCATCTGGTGTTGTAGACTCAAATTTTCCTAACATCGATTTTTATGGGTCAACAATTTTTTCAGACCACCTAAGATGCTTAGTGTTCAGATGTAGCTGATTCAAGTGGACCATTACCACCGAGTACACGTATAAAATGTTTCAGAGCAACCCTCAACCAAGTTAGCGCTCCCAACATCGTCCTTTATCGCCATATTCAAATCGAGAAGTTGTGTTCAACACTGAGTACATATTCAGACCATTATCAAACATGACTGCAGAAGCGGATTCCGAATTTATGGGGAAGTAAAGTATAATACGTAAATTGTCGGGTCGTTCAGTATTATTTTCCATTAATCTGTCATTCTCCGTTCGCGAACGCAAGTTAAGATAGTCTCTGCTGGTTGCTGAATATGCTCCAGAAATCGTTCCTCAGTTTGTGTAGCAATTATGCGATAGTTGTATGTCGAAACTTGGCCATCAACGTAGTCTGGATAAATTGTTAGGGTCGAACTTGGGGAAGGGTGTTTCTAGGTGTTCTTTGTAGTGAAGGATTTGAATATTTATATATAGGGTGGGTCTTTGACTCGTATAAATATTTAAACAGTAGAATCTTGACCTCGAGAATCTACTGTAAATATATTTGTACGAGTCAAAGATTTACTCTGTTCTGCATAGGTTGGGTTTTCAGAAAGTTTCATAATCATATCTCCGATGTTAACAGTTATATTTAAAAATATTCAGAAAAATATGAAAATACACTGCTCAACAGTTTATAGAGATGACTGACCTTTCATCAATCTATTGCTCTATGATTTGCTTCAAAACGTTCATTTTGATGAGATACCAGAGTATGTTAAGTTGATATTTTTGTTTTCTCTTCAGAAAATATCTGATAAAGCGTTAGAAAGCTGCTCGAAATTGTTTTTTTAAGAAGAACAGCTATCTAGATATCTCAGCCCATTAGTTCAATTGTCATAGCGTCATATTAGCTTCCTGCAAAACAACCAATTCTTTATTATTATGTCTTTAGCCTTGCGGCTTTCACACTCCTCTCCAGAGGAAAATCCACTTATCCCAGATATCTCAGATATCAAAAGGATTAAGCTCTGTTGGAGCCCCAACCAGGTTTTCGGGCTCGTGGTGGTGGTCGGGTCCGGGTCGCTCCTCGGCTCCCTGCCGCCGGTTGGATTCCTGCTCCACCCGCACTTCCTGTCGGAGCAGATGGTGTTCCTCTGAATTTCCCATGTACTTGCGAACAGTTTTCGCCGTTCCCAGCAGTACCGCCTTCTGCATAACTCTATAGATATTTTGCTCCAACTGAAGTTTCCTCAAGTTCTCTAGTAGTTTCTTAGGTATCAGGCCTATAGATAATATGACAATAGGGATGGTCTTGATATCTTTCAGCTTCCACTGTCTCCTGGTTTGTTTCTCGAGATCTATGTACTTTGAAATGTTTTCAGTGTGCCTATCTAGAAGATTGTTATTATTTGGAATCGCCACATCGATGAATAGTGCTCTGTCCTCATCCTTATTGAGCAATATGAGGTCTGGTCTATTGTGGGTTATTTTCCGGTCTGTGAGAACCGTGCGATCCCAGTAGAGCTTGTCATGTTCATTTTCCAATACAGCATCCGGATGTGATGGTAATAATGAACCCTTTTCGAACTTAGAAGTTGGTGTTTTAGTGCCAATTCTTGGTGAAGAATTTTGGCAACAGCATCATGCCTATTTTTGAACTCCGTGCCCGCGAACTTCTGACATCTCCCGGTGATGTGCTGGATAGTTTCATGTGTCGCACAGCCATAATGACAGCTATCATCCGCCACTGAGGTATCCTAGATGGCGAGCATGAAGCCCTTTGTCTCAGGAAACAACCTTCCGGAAGTCAACCAGTAGTTTGACGCAGATATGTCGACGTAATCATGATTGACCTCGTTCTGGTGCCTTCCATGCAAAGGTTTGCCAATCATTTTCTGCATTTTACTTTCTGCAGAGTGTGCGGCGGTTTTCGAGTGGTCCTGCTGTAGCTTTAACGGTGTAGAACAATCAGCAATACAAACTACTTGATGGAGTTCTGATGAAGCAGCCTTGCTCAGGGAATATTTTCGAAGTCCTTCAATTTCCTGGGACATACGGTTGGACAAATCAACAATTCCTCTACACCCAAGATGTCGTGGCAGCTCTGTCCGCTCTATTGAGCTTTTGGGGTGATGTTTATTGTGTTTTGTCAGCATCGTCCTTATTTTTCTCTGTAAGGCTGCTAAATCGGTGGTGGTCCAAGAGATGATACCGAATGAGCAAGCGTAGATATTAATAGATTTTATCAGATTATTATTTTATCGGTAAATAAACATCGACTCCAATCTTCAACTGTCTGATTGGTTGATTGGTGATACTCGGCCCAGTGCTGTCGGCATATCCAGTTAGTGGATGTTCAGAAGATCAACTTGGCGTAGTGGTCGAAGACTGCATGTTCTTAGAGCTGTGTCATGCCTGTTCTCACTGAAATTTTTGGTTTTGAGCTTAAAAAATTCAAATACAACAAGAATCGAAGCCTGATGATCAACCACAGTGAATTATTTTGATGCAGCTCTACGAGATCTTCAAGACAAAATTTCCCATCTCTTCAATTCAATTTCTCCTCAATCAAAAAGAACTTTTATAGTCTATTTATAGCGAAAAATCATCCAGCCCTTCAATTCTCAACAAACCTACAGAGTAGCCCGTGTAAAAATGAAATATCGCGTTGCAATTGAGAAGTAATATTTTCCGAGTCGTCCGTAGATATGACCCTTGTAATATCTCAGGGAATTGAAGCAATAAAACTTGCGACCTTAATGCTTCACACAAGCTCCGCAACATCTTCGGGGTTGATATTAAAAACTTAATCAAAGAGTTGTCTCCCATGAAATCTGGGAAATGAAACATTAACAGAACTCTCGGCGGTCGCAAATTGAGACGAGATTAAATTTTATCCCTCCGTATTTCTTCAGTTTCACATGTAATTGGCGATGGGATCTCTCAATCGGTGGATTATTTAGTTTTGAAGGGAAAACAACCGAGGTTTTCGTTATTGTTGGTTGGACTTTGTCAATTTAATACGCCAACACTAGTTCCATTCATTTTTCACCACAATCTATGTAGACAGAAGAACAATCGTTAAAAAATCATTCAGCATAAGAACAACTCATCTAAAACAACCTACTCACAGAATGATAGGGATAGAACAAAATATAATCATCAAGTTTCCCCTACTTCGAGAAATTAAACCAACGAGATCATATTTATGTAAAGAGTTTTCAAGATACTACTGGAACTGGAGATATGGAGCCATATATTGAATCAGGTAGAAAATCACAGTGTTTGTAATTCTACATTTATTCAGGCATCAATTTCCGGCAGTTTTATAGTATGTAGTTCTACATACTATAGCATACAGGGTAAGTCTTTTAGTTGTACTAAAATTTTAAAAGTAGAGTCTTGAGATCAAAAGAAACACTTTTTTCCTTTACCATATTTTCTAATTCGGCTCTGATAAAAAGATGAAGCCATTTTTTCATAATGAGCTCTGCCACCCCTGGAAAAAAAATTACCTTCAGAATAACTTGCGTTAATTACAGCTCGGCAACGACGGTTCATACTCAAAATGAGTGATCTTAAAATGTTCTGATCTAATCATTCCCAGATTTCTCCGAGTTGGATTCCTAAGTCATTAAGAGTAGCTGGATGATTTTCTGAACTTCTCAGCCCTCTATTGTGGTTGTCCCAAACCTGCTCAATCGGATTGAGATCTGGACTTCTTGTTTGCCTTTCCATTCGAGAGACTTCAACCTCTTCAAGGTACTCCTGAACGATGCGCGCACGATGGGGTCTGGCATTATCGTCCATAAAATTTGAATTTTCACCAATGTATGGGGCAAATGGCACTACATGCTCTTCAAGAATGTTCCTTATATACTAATCTGCAGTCATAGCTTCATTATCAATGAGCACTAGGTCTGTCTGAGCAGTCAAAGATATTCCACCCTATACCATAATCGATCCAGTAGTATTCAGGAAATTGCACTGAGCATATCTTTCATGTGGACGTCTGTATACAAGGGAACGTCGATCACAATGGTAGAGGCAAAATCTAGACTCATCTGTGAAGAGAAATCTTTCCCAATCGGCCTCTTCCCAATGGATATGCTCTCTCGCAAAATCCAAACGCGCCCTTCGATGGGCTGGGGTAAGAGCTGGGCCTCTTGCCGCGACAAGAGGCCTTAAATCATATTCTCTGAGGCGATTTCGTATTGTCTGAATGCTAATTTGCACCTCATGAGTTTGCTCAAGATGAATTTGAAGGAGGCGAGCGGTTGCAAACCGTTGTCTCAACGAAGAAACTCTCAAGTAACGTTCTTGAATGGCAGTTGTTACCCGTGGTTTACCCTGTCCTGGTCTTCGGACATTCATACCTGTCTCCCTGAATCGCTGCAACATTCTGGACACACTTGTATGAGAAACTCCAAACCTTTCTGCAATTCTTGTGTATGTCCACCCTTCTTCTCGCAAAACTACCGCTTGGGCACATTCCTCTTGGGTCAAATTGCGTGTTTCGCGTTGCATAGCGATCGAGTGTAGAAAATCAAACGAGAGAAAAACTATTGATCACTAGAATTGATCGAGAACAACTGATTTTAGAATGGAGCCAATACATTCAAAATCTGATAATATCTTCTTTTTTTATTCCTGCTGGGGAAAAACATCTGTTTTGTGCGTTAATTTTTTTGCGCAGTGTATATGCGAGTAGATTGTTTCTCTCAAAATCAAGATCAACAAATTATATTGGTGATGGTAGTTTTTGGTCTCAAATTCTCTTCAATTAGTACATCCGGTTCAATAAAGTATATGGGCTTCTTCACCAAATTAAATTTCTGTTTGTCGTTCGTATTTGTTTGTCTTCCATCTATTTACCAACGAAATTCACAGACTCAGATGATAATCAATCAGATTACTTTTAATTAGTTTTCTCCATCAAACTGAACCAATCCACTCAAACTTCAGAATATTATGCAAACTCAGACTTAAAATTTTTAATACCCGAAAGACCTGAAGGTCTTCACTTAATTCAGCAAATTAACCTGATGGAACTAGTTTGATTTATATATCGGATTGATGACCTCTTTGTAAACTCAATCAATCATTCGGAAAACATGAACTGATGACATGAAAGTAATTTGAACTTCGGGATGAGTAAACAGGAGTTGCTTAGTTTGGGGAGCGAAACGTCTAACACTAATTTGTAAATGAAATTTATTTGTTCACGAATCTCCAGCAGAACCGCACTATGTCGCTGGATATTAGTCAACAGTCCTTTGAGGGATTAGTATAGGTGCCAACCTCAGGTTACCAAGTTACTTGAGTAAAAATCAATATGTATAACGACTCATGCACTGCTCAAAAATTGATGTGAATAATTTGCGTACCTGAAATAATATACCTACATAAAAAATAAAAAACCATTTTGTATATGTGTGTAAGACTGTTGTAAAGCTAGAACGTAGTGGAAAAATGAACTAAATAAATATTCTATCTGTTGAAGTCTGCAACTTTAGAAAAGGTTCCTTCTGTTACAAACGCCTCGAAATCAGATTTCTGTAATCTGTGATGTTTATTTATGACACCCTAAATGGTTCGAAATTCAGAGTTGGCGATTTTACTGTAACTCTCCTCATTTCGTTGAATGTATTGAATGAAAAAAATCTTGTTTCCTAATTTTTCAGAATGGAGAATCATAGAAAGGATTTATTCTGAAAAATATGGAGGAAAAAGCTATTTTGTACAATCCGCATTCACCAATGGTTCCCTCAAATAATCCAATTAAAAAAGCAATAGCATCGAGTGAACTCGCATTTATAGTGGAACTTTTCTGTTGCGGTTGTAGAATTTCATAGGAATTGACGTATACTGCGGCACAAAACAGCTTTCGTACGTATTATTCCCTCAGATGTTCGGGATTGCTATGCATACATAAAAGTAATGTACTCCCACACGTAGGGACTATATAGTTCGTTGGAGATATACGGATAGGATGGAAAAATTGTGAAAGTATAGTAATAAGGTTATATTGCCTTCCAACCACCAGTGTCAGCTAAGAGAAACACTCCACCAATGCTCTGCTTTCTCTAAATAATTTCATTATTTTTTGTTCCACATAACCATTCATTGCTGAATCTCGTCACCGAGAATAAATCTACAAAAAAACTAAAAAACCGGACTATCGGTGCGATCAAATTTATAATTTCTCAGGGCTACTGAGAACTTCATCCATTTCGGCACAACTGTTCGGTCTTGAGGAAGTTTTAACTGATCCCATCTTTTTGGGAATTTTTTGAACATCAACTTGAGAGTAGTTTTCCTTCCAGGTAAATCATCGTAGATCTAAAAGTGATACATATTGTGAAAGAGCAACTCTTCCAGCAATTTGAAAACTTCATCCATTTCTGCGCAACCGTTCGGTCTTGAGGAATTTCCAACTGACCCCATCTTTTTGGGGAGTTAGGTTGTATCTAGCAGAAAAATCATAGCAGATCTGAACGTGATACATAATCTGAAGATGTTTCACAAAGATCATTTTCATAATTTGTGCTTTGTTTCAATCGTATCAGGATTCATCAACATCCCTGTGTGTTATATTGACTTACCAGAATTTTCCTGAAGGATCATAGAAAATTTTTTTTTATGATAAGATTCAATCATCCAACAAAGTCTCTAAACATCGCGAAATTTATCCACAAATCCATTCTTCAATGTACAAAAAAGTTCGAAGTTTATTCTTTCAAAAACAATTTTCAGGGGATTTTATAGCAAACCTATACGTGGATAATCTTTGCGCAATTCAAAGCCATCATTGTGCAATATTTTCACAGGATATATTTCTCTCCAAGATAATTTTTAGTATCCACTAAGTCCATATATGTAAATTAACTGACATAAGAAGCAGAATATCCAGTATTAATGGATTTATTAGGTAGAATTTCTAGGAATATATTTTTATGAGGTATTCAGATGGAAATTTGCATCTTTCTGATATTTAGGGTGGTTTTGAGGAGAGCTAATTAGTATTTTGATACGTTTATGATAATTAAAGCATATTAGCTTCTAGAAAACGTGAAAGAATTTGATGCATTGAGCTATTTGCATTATATTACTGAATGAAATAGGCAAGAATAATGAGGTCTTGTAAAAATCGAAGGAAACGCCACTTACTGGCCCAGATCCTATCTGTGATATAGGAAAAAGCAAATATAGGCAAGAATTTCTGGAGAAGGAAGAAATCAAAAAGGAAACACCTCTCATATTTTTGCAGCTTTTTGGTAAATACCCAGTATTTTTAACACCATGTGCATCATATTGGTTATCTCCTCCTTTGTGAATCCACCCCCACACAAAAATACCGAACTGGCCTGTCATATCTGCGGAGAAAGACTGTATCAACCAAAAAAGTATGCAAGTAAGTTCCATTAAGCGTAAGTAACACAAAACACCCACTCTAATACCGCGCTCCATCCAACACAAAAGTGCATCCTTCCTATACCAAATCCATTTTAAGTCTACTCGAACGTTCGATCCCAAAATACGATACGTACAGAGTTCCTCAACATCCCATGAGCATATACGTCCATTGAGTGCATACCGGGAATACTTCCAGGCACAATAGGAACTTCCCTGAATGGAAATACCCCACTGAATAAATAATGGCAGAGCTGTGACCCACAGACGAACTCATCACTCGATTCCGTGTTTGTTTTCTCTACCTAAGTAGCTTCACGAATCCCGAATAGTTCTGGAACGGTCCGCCATTACAGGAACGAAATAATGGGAAGGTTCCAGACCGGATAATTTCCAGGGACACAATGTTTCAATTTGTTCTGTGCAGGTCGATGAGTGGGGGATGCCTTGGCGTGGAAGTTCACTATTGTCAATTTCGTAATGGGATCTATGACCGGATTCAATTAAAACTCTTGTAATTGGTTATTTTCAATAACGGAGCGTCGGAGTCAAGTGTAATTTCCCGAACGAGTGTGGGAGATACGCAGTCTGGAACAAAGGCACCAAGGGTTTCGAAATCACATACAGGATTATTATCTTCTCCGAGAAGTATCACTTTTTAAATTATGGCATGACAGTTCAGCCCACACTTTTCCTAGGTGGATGATTGGTTGAAATGGAATCTCTATTCTAGTTCCTGTGATACTATCGGTGAACCAAGTAGGACTTCCAGGCACAAGAATGGTTGTAGACCATAGATCTCAATATGGGAAAAATTACCCTGTAGGGTTTATCGGAACAGAAGTTGGTTTCAGCGTAGTGTCCTCTATGGAGAAGCATTAGCATCCTCCATCAATTTGAAAGCCTTCGCGAGTCCCCTAAACAGTATACTATCATGCCATTTTGTCTGTTCCCAGACTCTGAAAGCTGTCTTCATAGCCTACCTCCATGATGGCCTCCATGAGGTATGCGAGAGTTAAGCCCAGTAGATATGCCATCTATGACGTAGGGCTAGATAATCAAAGTTATGCATCAAATCTACACCTTTGCATTGATTACCCTTTTTTTCAAATATCGTTCCACAGCATATTCGCCGACAGGTGGTAGTCTTGAAGTCTTGGAATAAATTCCATTCCTTCCCAAATTTATTCCCAATTTTATCATATATACCAGATTCTAGAAGTGCCAGATTGAAATCTCGTAAGCCTTTATGGACTTATAATTTTCTTTATTCGAATAATAGTCACAAAGTATTGTGGCAATCAGAATGCAATTCGTGTAATCCCTTTAATTAAGGTTTGACTATAGATCCTTCAAAAAAGTCCCTGGATTTGATCTTCCTAGAAAAATTTGGTGTACGCTAAATCGACTCAGGACTGTCCATGGTCGGTGTAATAGCATGCTCTTTAGATGGAATGCTGTTGATAGTCCGAGATGTGAGTGTGGAGCAGAAAAGAGACTATAGACCACTTGGTTGCACATAATATAAATTTTAGGGTGGTTTCGAAGGAATTCATTCGGTGACCGATTTTTTTTGAGATGGGTTGCAAATTTCAAAATTATTTAATGAGAAATCATTATCGTTTTCTCTTCCCTTTTTGTTTTCAGATTATTTTCACTTCGTCAATCATCATGGTCGTTGCTCATTGCTGCTGTATCCCGTTACCCAGAATAAATCTACAAAAAGAATCAAAGACAAAACTATCGGGGCAATCAAATTTCTAATTTCTTAGGGCTACTTGCGACTGTGTGCCCTTCTGTGACTGAAGAGACACAACCGTGACCTACAGATCCTTCCACACTCCAGGCATGGATAGTCACCAACCAGATCTGACCGCCGCTGTATCCTTCTCGAGTCTCCATTATAACTGTAGACCAAAGACCTCCACTGTGACCTGTCTAACTCTAGTTGTTCCCAGTTATGATTGGCATTAACTGATTTCAGGGATTGATGCAGTATATCCTCAAACCGCTTATACTGGACTCCTGGTTTCCGAACTTCCTCTGTGAATTCGCCATACAGAGCTATTTTGGGGAGTCTTGTATCTTGCATTCTTAGAATGCGGCCGCTCCATCTGAGTCGGGCCCTCATTTCTTGAGTCTCAATTGTTGTACAACTCGCGTGCTGCAAGACTTCTTCATTCGAAACTTTGTAGAACCATCTGATGTGCATTATTTGTCTTAGATGACGTTGTTCCGTATGTTCAAGCTGTTAAATTGGGTACTTTGGATGAATACAACTACATATGTTTAGATCCACAGATGTGGATCTAATCAGATTAGGCTAGTTATTCTGAAGGTAATCTTGTTTTTCCAGGGGTGGCACAGCTTATTATGAAAATTCGAAAGGGCTATAGCTTTTTATTAGGGTCGAATCGGAAAAAATGCTATAGGAAAAAAGTGTTTCTTTTGACCCCGAGAATCTACTGTTATAATATTCATACGAGTCAAAGAATCATTCTGTATTACCTCTGAAATGGTTAACATAATAATCATTATAACACAGGGTGTCCTGAATTCGATTTCCAGTGAAGGAATCTCGGAAACTCTAAGAGCTCTAGTAAAAGAGATGTCACGTTTCTGAGCTCTTTTTCAGAAATACAAAGAATGCTGAAAACTTCAGATAAGACCTTCTGAAGTGATTCGATCTTGAAAGGCCGTGCCTAGTAAGTTTCCCCCCCTTCCTCCATTCCTATCGTTTGGTAGTGTAATCGGCGAATTCGAAACTATCCGAGACCAACAAACCCTTCGGAATATGATCGCGTTCTTATGGGAATTCCGAAACTCGATTCCTAAAGTGGATTAAACCGCAAGGACCTCGCATCAGACCGACACTGAATCACAATCCCTCCACGAAATATGGTTTCCCCTCTAATTGCAAATGCAGCCCAAATCGACCGACTACAAACGTGCCGAACAACAAACGGGTGCATCAAGATCATTAGAGCCTATTAAGCCGCATTCACGATCTGCCGGCCCAGGACTGAATGCTAATGCTGCCAGCCGTAGACCTCGCCAAGTCTAGAACGCAACTTTTTGAGGCCCAGGCAAAGATTCAATCCTGAAGGAGTCGATCCGCATTCTCCGGTGTCGGAATTTAAATTTATCTTTTCAATATCCTCGCTGCATGAATGCGCAATATACCAAACCGGCCCACCTTACAAATGTTTCGGGCTCAGATCTCGTTGAGCTGGCTGATTCATTGCCAATAATTTTTTTTCTGGAGCCGCTCCCTCCGGGGCTTGTATTCAAATATCCCCGGAATGGGTGCCGGGAGTTGCCGGCAGTTGATAAAAATGTCTTTGTATCGAGTGCTGGGAGATGAAGAGCTGAGACTGGAATCGTTCGCTCTCGCCCCAAAGGGTGTGTTCGGGACGTGCTTCATGGTTCGTGAATTTCCGATCTTGTGTGTCGTTTGAGCTCATGAGATTTTCTTATTTAGCGCGAGCTGCGGGGAGGTGGTTCGGAATGCGTCAAAGGGAGTTTGGGCGGGTTTGGCCCTTTGCTGACGGCGCCGAAGCGGGCGTGAAGAGGTCTAGTGTATTCGAGTTGAATACTGGAAAAAAATACTTCGGATGTAATCGAGTACAAGGAATGGGGTATTTTCTTACATTTCAAAATATATGTCATTAAAATCCTTATAACTGAAATATATCGAAATATATTTTTTTCGAATTTTAACATATTGCATTTTATTTGTATTCAATTCTGATTTCAGAAGAGCTCTCTTATAAACATTCTGCGTCATTTTCACAATCCGGCAACGACCATCGAGTCAATAAAGGTCATGAAAGTTTTCTGATCAACATAGACGTAATAAATATCAAGTTTTGTGATCACCTTCGACAAGAAAAACAAACAATGACACAAAATGTCATCGGTTTTGAGAAGGTATAGACACGGATTACAGAAACAATTTTTTTTATGGCTTTTCAACAGCCTGTATCTTTTAAACTGTGCCGATTCGGAAAAGATGGTAACAGAAAAAAGTGTTTCCTTGAACCCCAAGAATCTGCTGTTGAAATATTTGTACGAGTTGAAGGCTCACCCTGTATACTGGGTGTATTTGAAGGTAAGGCTTTTTTTCAACTGAAGGTAGAACTGGTCTAAATGAAACGTTTCACTGAAAAACACCTATACAAAACTCTCAAAATGATAAAGTTGAAACAAAAATTTTAAAAAATTACTGAAATAGTAGACCGTTTGTTAGCTGAACTATAGCAAAGCAGTGGGAAAAAACTAATTCCCTGATTCGACCATGTGGTTTTGTTTAGGATATTGACTCGTTCGATATTTACGTGGTAATGAAAATGGAAACTTAGGATTTCATTATTTTATGAAATGGCTCATTTCGATACCCACTGACAGAAGAGACTTAAGACACAAGTGTAAAGAATAAAATAATACTTCTAAATCTCAAAAATGAAATTCGTCTAAATTATTCACGAATTTGTTCAAAATGGGCATCACAATCTTCTTGTTCGAACATTCCAACAATTGTCGTAAAAATGGAATGAAATGAAATGGGGAAACATCATAGCACTTTTTCAACATATCTAACATAGCACTTTCAAGAAACTACCTCGATTTTCTACATTTTTCTTCACCCTAAATTGCACGATACAACAATTATGATTCTCTCCAAAGTGACCTGATGCATCTAATCCGATGAACTTGGAACTGAACTATTCATTGTCCAGTCATATGTTTTGTTTCGTTTTTGCGATGCCGGCGTCACCTTTCACAGTCCCGTACTTGAAATCCAAAGAAATTTTGTCGAACTTCTAGGGGTTGTATCTCAGCCATCTTGGATATTTCATATAGAAAATTTTTGGTTAATCGACTTATTTTAATGAGTTCTAGCTTTTGTCGAAAAAAGCCTCACCTTTGAAAACACCCTGTGTGTGCACATCATCAGCAAAAAATGGTGCTCACATCTTGTGTTTGTCATAAGAGAAGAAATATAATTTGAAAAAAAGCAGAGGACCCAGAACACCAACCTGTGGTACCCCAACATTCATTTGAAACCAATCAGAAACACCATCCTCCAAGTCGAATCTTCTCTGCCTAACCCTCGGGTAAGATTCAAAAAATAGTCCCAGAACTTACCAATTAATATGTATATAAAAGTCTATAGTATCTATCGAATGCTCTGTCGATATCTAAGTACCTAAACAGTTGTTTCCTTTACTATCCATTGGCTCACTTATATCGCTAGTTATTTCGGTCGGTGCTGTCATAGTACCATGTTCCTTACCGAATCTAGACTGAATTTGATTGAACAGGGAATACACACGTGTTCATATATGATACGCATTATTTTGATTATTTGTAAACGAATTATTTTTTCGAAAATTTTAGACAATGTGGGTAGTATCGAAATAGGTCGTAGGTCTGCAACATTGTTAGCATCATGTTTTTTGGGAATTTTCACGGGATAGGAAAGAAGACTTAACGAAAAATTATTCAATGTTCTAAAGCTTATGAACTTCCTTGATGATTGGTCTGAGTAGATCCATTACGATATCATCAAAACCTACCGACTTTGATGAGATATCCTCTAGGGCTGCCCTGATATCATTGTATCGGACCGGTTTGAAATCGAACGCACAAATACCAATTATTATTTCGATGAATCCTAAACGCAGCCACTGCCAGTCTTCGGGCTAGAACCAGGGAGAATACGTGGAATTTCCTGCATAAAAATACAGCCGTTTGCTCGGAAAATTCCGGTTTAAATGGAATTAGTCTGCATTTTCACATCTCCTTCTAGTCCCGCACGGAGACAGAGACAGAAAGCTGTATTATATCTCTAATATTCGAGAATTCTCACGTGTGGTCGGAATATAGATGCCAACATTCTGTAATAAACAAATTTTCATCGCTTTCCCAACATAATATACAATATTGAATGTTGGCGCTTCTGCAGGTGTTGGTGGAAGTTTATCTCTTCTTGAAATACATTTGATATTGTCGGAACCGATGCTGGTTTGGACAGGAGGATTGGAAAGTGACTAATTTAGGTAACAGGGTCTGAGAATTATCTACCAATGGTGCTGCTCATTGAGGTTGAACATTAACCCAGCCAAGGCCACAGTAATCTCAATTACCTGGAAAAGGTGAGAGATATACCTTTCTCTAAATGGAGACATCATAGTCATTCATTCATTGCTGAATCTTTTTATCGAGAATAAATCTACAAAAAGACTGAAAAAAAACAGGCTATCGGTGCTATCAAACTTAAAATTTCTTAGGGACACTTGCGACTGTGTGCCCTCCTGTGGCTGAAGAGACCCAACTGTGACCTGCAGATCCTTCCACACTCCGGGCATGGATAGTCACCAACCAAATCTAGCCACAGCAGTATTCTTCTCGAGTCTCCATTGTAACTGTGGACCAAAGACCTCCACTGTGATCTGTCTAACGCTAGTTGTACCCAGTTATGATTGGCATTAACTGATTTTAGGGATGGATGCAGTATATCCTTAAACCGCTTATACTGGGCTCCTGGTTTCCCAGCTCCCTCTGTAAATTCCCCATACAGAGCTACTTTTGGAAGTCTTGTGTCTTGCATCCTCAGAATGTGACCGCTCCATCTGAGTCGGGCCCTCGTTACTTGAGTCTCAATTGTTGTACAACTTGCGCGTTGCAAGACTTCTGCATTCGAAACTTTGTGGAACCATCTTATGTGCATGACATCATAGAGTGAAAGCCTTACATCTAAGAATAGACCTTATAGTCGCAGTGCAATGAAATCCCCCTTAAATCTACAATCTAGCGACCACAGACATTCGGACAATAAAATAACAGTCTCACACACACTACGAACATCCAAAATTTCATAAAAATGCGACAGGGTTTTATATGGACAAAACCCTGAGAATTACAGCCTTATTTTCGTATCTTGTGAGGCGTTGGGGTGATTTTCAGCGGAAGAACCCCTAAGAACATCACCAAAAAGTGGGGAAAGTCATATCAGTTCCAACTCATGACCTTAATCATGTTTAGACTAGTGATTCTTTTTACATATCGAAAACCTGCTCTTTCAATTTAACCTACGAAAACGTGAAAATATACCCCATTTTTGACCTGTAAGTAATTACCATGTCATTGCACTGTAACTTTAGTAAACACCCCATGTATATTACACCGACAAAGGAAATTTTTTGTGTGACAATGCTTGTTTACGTCTCATCAGTGTTTGAAGGTATATTCTACTCTTTCTTTTCTAAATCGATAAATGAATTAGTTCAACTTCAAATACCGCGTATCGGTGGAACATAATTAATTCTTATCAAATTAACTCTACCCGAAGAGAATCTAATTTTCTAGCAGTGCGCCACATTCGCAACGAAAGTATCTACGAGCTATGCAATTATAAAAGCTATTATTTACACGTAATCCTAGTTGGCAAGCGATGGCTGGAAATATTTCGGCTTCCATTCCAGGCTAAATCGACTGAAAACTCAAAGCAATGATTCATCGATTTCACTGAGGATCTGGTCGAGATCCCTCTGTTTGCATGAGCGCTGAAACAAGGGAAATTAGAAATTTCACCAATGGGGCACGAGAGTCGTTCTGATAATTCTTGTTAAATGCTGCGATTGAACTACAATAGACAGTCGCCGGGGAGCGTTGTTTTCTGTCAGGGTTTTCTATGCCAATGTTGTCAATGTCTAGAGAAAACCATTTTCAACGAAAACGTAAACTACAAAAGTTGAATGGGGACAAAAAAATTGCCATATAATGAATTTCATTCGAATTCGACTGTCCCTCATCCGTACAGTGTAGTGCTAGACATTCAGACTCCTACACACCCATTCATGGCTAACAGATTCAACTACTACCTGCAGTCAACGAACGTACAACAATTCTTCAAGCAACTGTAGGTTGCTTTCGCTTAAGGCCCCTTGAAATATCTAGCACTACACTTTACTTATGAGGGACAATGATTTCGAAAGCCGTCTTAAGTTGTGTAGACAATTCTACTGAATTGGTTGTATTTTCGCATCTCGAATATACGAGTCCGATTAGATTTAGGGATAAAAGAATATACTTCATTCACTTTTATTTAAGCAGTCGGTTGGCCATGGAAATTTAACACATTTCACTCTGTATAGTGCGAAAATGTGGGGTTTTGACGTTTGTCAAAATATTTTTGGGTTCTGAATCAGCGCTATGTTGCCCGTTCTACGTAAAAGTTTCTGTTATTACGTATTTTATCACAATGTTGAATCTCTTCGGAAAATATGTGACGAACATAATTGAAGTTTATACAAACTGATTGAAGGCATACCAAATCCAGTTATTTGCATGGAAAATACAAGAGATCAGTATAATATCATAATATGCACTAGCTTGAGGAGAGTTAATGTTCGTTAGCTTCTTTGGCTAAAGTTTGAATACGTTACATCAGTTGTAGATTTTAAAAATATTAACCCGAAGATGAAATGCATATAACGCAGTGGTTGGGAATGGGTATCTCAGATACGGAGGAATTAACAGATAATTACAAGAATGTTAAATTCTTCAACAAAAATCATCTTGCATCAATATGAGTAAAAAGAATTAAAGGAAGTTTCAAGTGGAGATGAACTTCACCTTTGAACAAAAATTTCACATGAATAAACAATTAGCAGGACAGCTGGCGCGTATTTGTGGCTGTTCATCATAATATATTGATAATTAGGTATTTATTGGTACCTAAAGACATTCACAATTTATAGTACAAGTCAAATGAAAAATAGAAAAATCAATTTTCGGGAACTCATTCTACGATGACACTCATCGAAAATCCTGTAGTAAACTTTTCGCATTAATTTAGTTAAACATAAAATTCTCAAGTGCCACCAATTTTTTGGATCTCCCAATAGAAGGAAATTCTTAGTCATCCTCTTCATTCACAATCTTTTTGATCGTGGCAATATTCAGTTGAAATATAAGCGGTTTAGATCCAGATGAAACATTATTTAAATTCTCTATTCTCTTACATTGAATATGTTCGCTACCGTCTGACGTATATTGTGGATTTTAGAATAGTAGGGTATAACTATTTGAATGAGCGGACCTGAATTCTAAATAGCATTTCCTGAAACCCTGTCCCTTTTTCAATACTTTCGGCATTTTCGTAATAAAAATTGATATTCGTTGTGGCAACGGCGTTATGACATTAACGACATTTCATGAATGCCAACCTTACTCCGTTCTAGTTACGAAAACTTGAGAAAATTATTTCATGGCCAACCGACTGCTAAAATAAAAGTGAATGGAGCTTATATCATATCGAAAGTGAGATATCCTTGAAAAAGCCATCCCACAGTTGAATCTGAATAAAATACTCGTTAAAAAGATACGGACGAGACGGAAAGATTGTAATTTCTTGGTCCAACGAACGAAATCTCAGATAAAGCAATAACGCAATGTGCAATTCGAGATAATAAACAGATACCACTTTCTCATCCCTCTCCAAAGAGGAAACGGTTAATAACAGATTTTCGTTTCTTTCTGGGGATTATATTCCAGCCGGCTTTGTGAAATAAAATACTGATGCGAGATATACGAGGAAAATTAAACGGCACTGTGAGGCACAGATAAATGGTTTCTGTATGGAAGCGTGCTTTTTTCGGGCGAGTTTATCCAATTTTATGAATTTCTTTCAGCGCCAAGATTGTCGTCTGGATCTGTCCAAAGTTTTCTGTGGTTGGGCGAAGGGGGATACTCTGCTCCTGCCAAAAAACATCGGGATTACTCCAGCTACGCTTCTGGGATGTATCAGTCATGAAAGTTAGGAGGAAGCCTCTTCGGTTTCTTGGAATTTTTTTTTTCATATTTGCCCGGGTGTAGCTTCCAGCGCAGCGTTTTATTGAGTTACTTCAATTATTCTTTCACTCGGTCGTATTTTCTTCTTTTTTAACCTAGTTTGGTGAATGAAAATGAATACATTGAATATTGAATTGATTCAAACACTATACAGGGTATCTCAAAATTGATGAAACAAAATTTGGTCACAGATTTTCGGTGAAAAACTCCCGAATTTCGTCCCTAAAAAAAGCTGCATCTCAGAATCACTGAATTTGGTTAAGTTACACAGTATTTCTATAGATTTGAGGTCGTAGATTACGAATATGAAATTAGATTTTTTTCCAGACTCCGTATTTTGAGAAATAAATCACTTTTTGGTGGAAAATTTCGAAAAACTTAGTCAGCTTTGAAGAACTGTAGCAGCCAGAAGAAAGGTACTGGACATGCTTATTTTTATGATGATAGATTGATCATTTGCAAATAGAATAGTCCAACTTTCATTCAACTACTGCGAATATTTCAAGTTAAATGATTTTTTTCGCGAAGGTCCAAAATTTCGAATTTTTCATCGACTATAACCAGAATAATCCTTTCAGCAAAATTCTGATTGCATATTCGTGATCTACGCCCTCGTTTCAGCGAACAGTTCAATTTTGGTGGCAATCGTGTAAATTAAATTTTTTTCACATTTTCCATACATATGCATGGAAAAATTGCGATTTTTTGAAAAAAAATTTTGTGCTCTGAGCGAAATCAAATTTATACTGTTGATTAATTCGAGGGCGTAGATAACGAATATGCAAAAAGAATTTTACTAGAAGCATTATTTTTTATGTTAGGGTCGATGGAAAATTCGCAATTTTGGACCTTCGCGGAAATAATCATAAAATCTGAATTGTTGGCGGTAGGTGAATGAATGTTGAATTTTTCTATTCGCAAAGGATCAATCTGTCACCAAAAAAATCAGCATGTTCTCAGTGTCTTTTTTCTGGCTGCTGCAGCTCCTCAAAGTTGACAGATTTTTTCGAGTTTTTCCACAAAAAATGATTTACTTTCAAAAAAACTGATCGTAATCTATGACCTCCAATCTATATAAAAAAATGCCCTGGGTCGAAATAGCTCGGACTGGAAATATTTACATATCTGCCTCGAGGCGTTTAGCAAAAATAATTCGAAAAAAAATTATTACTTCTGCTTTATCGACCTGGATCAATTTTTCGACTAATTGTAGGTCGTAGATTACGAATACGTAATTAGATTTTTTGTGAGATCAGTATTTTCGGAAATGAAAAATCACATTTTGTGGAAAATTTCGAAAAAGTGAGTCAATTTTAAGGAGCTGTACGAACCAGAAAAAAAGCATTGGACATATGCTGATTTTATTGGTGATAAACTGATATTTTGCAAATGGAAAGGTATATCTTTTATTTACCTACCGAGACCAGTTTGGATTTTATGATTTTTTCCGCGAAGTTTCAATATTTCGAATAACTTGAAAAGTAATCTCTTCAGGAAAATTCTTTTCGCATAGAATAAATGGGTTATATTTGTGACCTCCTGTATACGGATTTGACAGCACTGTTTCCAAAGGATAAGTAGTTGTTGCAATTCCATAAATTGTTTATTCCTTCCTTCCCCAAAGTTATAAGACACTGAATTTCATTCCACACTCTCAGCTCGCAGTGCCCGCACCGCATTATTTATGCCATATTTCGAAAGTTTCCCTCCGACCTACACACCCTTTAACTCCTTTCCACGTCTCTATTTGCCGCCAAACGCGACCGTAAAGATATAATCCCCGAAAGTTCCTCCTCGCGTCTAAACTGCCAGCAAAAATTTGGACATCATAAAGACCGAAAATCAATCCCTACGGTGCTCGTCTTAAGACAGTTCCACTCCGCTCGGCAATAAAATTCCCTCTTCATATCGTCGAAATAATGCTGAACAAACTTCCGAACTCGATGTCGGGGGATCCCTTATGAATTTTAAGCGGCGGCATTTCCACGTTGTGGACTCACATCCGAAATCAAATTCATGGAAGTGGGTCATGATATTGTGAGGCTCATCCTTCAAAGCCCACTGTCAGTATCCGGCATCAACTGCCGATTTGGTATTCCATTGAAAAGTTGAGCGAACTTCTCTCTGCCTGATATGAAAAATCCTTCGAGGAGTGGAGTTCGGAACATATTGCCTGAGGGGAAGGGGCCCGTTCCAGGGCTTCATATCCAGTTTATTATGGCTTGGAATGAGTAATCTGATGTTCTTCATGATGGATTTATGGCAAGGTCGTCTTCAGGATGGATTGGGATCCGGATGAGAAGTGGATGAAAAATAATCGGTTTATGTAGATTGTGAAACATTGGCTGATGAATTTTTCAATAAGGGAGCGTCGGTGGAGTCACCTAATTGGGGTCCAAAACAGCAAGAAGCAGCCCGTTAATTTATATTTTAAACAGAAGGCGATTATACAGGGTGAGTTTTTGACTCGTAAACATTATACTCAACAGTATATTCTTGAGGTCAAAAGAAACACCTTTTTCCTATACCATTTTTTCAGATACGGCCCTGATGAAAAGGTATAGCCGTTTTAAGTTTTCATCATGAGCTGTGCACCCCTGAAACAAAATCACCTTCAGAATAACTAGATAAATCTGTGACACTACATATCTGTGTAAAAAAAGTACCCAATTTTTCGAATTTCACAGAGAATTTTTAATTTTTGAACATAAAATTACCCGAAAACGGCGCATTATAATATGAGAAAATATAAAGAATACATTTATTTTACAAAATGTTGAAATATTCATTGGATAGCGTTCAACTTAGCTTCAAGAGTATGGCTATTTGAATTTTTGGTTTTTCATGGTCATAAAAAGGAAACTGGAAGACGTGGCTGATATCTTGTGTTCAAAAAAGATCAATCAAATAAATGAAAAACTATATTCCGAAATTCATTTCATTCGATCAAACCGTTTGTGAGATAGAACTGAAATTTTTTTTTGGGGTTTTTCAACAGCCTGTATTTTTTAAACCGAGTCGATTTGGACAAAATAGAGAACGAAAAAGGTGTTTCTTTTGACCTCAATAATCTACTGTTGAAATACTTGTACGAGTCAAAGACTCAGCTTTGGTTCCTATACGTTTTTTTTCCAATCCATTTCTATCAACCCTTTGAGCGTCATGACACCAACCCAAAAGATTTCAAATGAGAACAAGGGTTGAGGGAACCCTTGTTTTAAAACTAATTCGAGAGCTTTTTCCAATATACTATACACTGCACCTTTATGTTAGTACTCCTATATGAAATACTTACTAAAGCAAGAATTGCAATGCAACATGAAAATAAGGAACATTTTTTACTATAAATGATTTTCAAAATGTTCTCTGAATGAACGAACGCAAGAAGTTACTACAGTGTTGAGGATTTTCAATGAATGTCATCTTTGGGTTGATTTTTTTGATCCAACAACTGAAGCAGAGTCGCCTTTAGCCAAAAAAGATAACCAACATTAACTCTTTTCGAGCAACTGCATATATTGTGTGTCAATAATTGAATTTCTTTCCACATCAAAAATAAATATATTCAGAAACTACTTATTCTCTTGTCTTCTCCATGCAAATAACTAGATTTGGATTCTCTTCAATCGATTTGTGAAACGTCGATTATGTTCATCACATATTTATTTCAAGTAATTTGACTTTGTGATTACTGAGACATTTACCTAGAAAGGACAACAGAGCGCTTATTTAAAATCCAAAAATGTTTTGATAATCCTTTTAACCTCACATTTTCGTACTATACAGAGGGGAATGTGTCGAATTTCCATGGGCAACCGAGTATATACATATATATTCTTTTGAATGTCAACCAACCGAGTGCTTTTATGAAAGTGTTTCATTCATTGCTGTATCCCGTTACCGAGAATAAATCTACAAAAAGACTCAAATACAAAACTATCGGTGCAATCAAACTTATAATTTCTTAGAGCTACTTGCGACTGTGTGCCCTTCTGTGACTGAAGAGACCCAACCGTGACCCACAGATCCTTCCACACTCCGGGCATGGATAGTCACCAACCCGATCTGGCCGCCACTGTATTCTTCTAGAGTCTCCATTATAACTGTAGACCAAAGACCTCCACTGTGATCTGTCTAACTCTAGTTGTCCCAAGTTATGATTGGCATTAACTGATTTCAGGAATTCATGCAGTATATCCTTAAACGGCTTATACTGGCCTCCTGGTTTCCGAGCTCCCTCTGTGAATACGCCATACAGAGCTATTTTGGGGTCTTGTGTCTTGTATCCTCAGAATGTGGCCGCTCCATCTGAGTCGGGCCCTCGTTACTTGAGTCTCAATTGTTGTACAACTCGCGCGTGGCGAGACTTCTGCATTCGAAACTTTATGGAACCATCTGATGTACATCTGCAATAGTAAATATCATTGTTAACGGGCTTGAAAGGATGGAGCAACGTACTATCGAGTATCGAGATATGACAGTTTAATAAACTGGTAATAAAATGGTCCTTGGAAGGCAATTCAATTGGCTGAAAAACGCCGTTAATGAGGAAATGCTATCTCTGTGTGCTTTTGAATTTTTCGTACTCCAGGAGATGATGATGCTATTCAAACTCAACTTGAAAGTTAGGCTTATGAACTCCCAGACCCGCCAACATTCAGAATCAATGGCGCACATCAGTTTGTATGGCACCAGAAATGTCGGCAACTTCAATAGTACCAACAACATGAAGTGGGAAACATCCCTGATTTCCTCTGCATCCCATATCGCACAGGACTAGCCGAATTGTCTGCATGCCGCATTAAAAATTCCACTCTTATTTACATCCTGCAGGTACGGAATGCATCGTTTGAATTTATCGCATAATTCCCATACAACTGCGGACCTTAAACGCGATACAATGACTCCAAATCGCGGCGCGGATCTTTCAGCCAAACCGCTTCCTGCGGCGTTTATGAACTATGAAATTTTATTTCGCCCGTAAAAACTGTCTTGTTTTCACAGATAAGTCCGGGCAGTGAATAATTTCGGGCCGTTATGAACTGCGGAGATGTTTATTTCGCAGATAGTAACATTGGCCAAATTTCGTTTAGCGAATTGCCGACCGGAAATTGTTATTTGACGAAACGAAGCGTTGAAAAAGATCCTCACTTTCATGAACGGAGTTTAACTGAATAGCTGGGAGAAAAATTAAGGGGTGAATCCTGGTTAGAAAATAGCGATACTGACCCCTAAAAATGGCAACCGAAAAACAAGTTTTGTTAGAAACCAGAAAAATGACAACAATGAAATGGTAGTTATAGTAGTACCTATAGTAGGTACAATTTACATTTTTAGAAGGGAGAAGGCAAACAAAACACTTGATAATTTAATAAAGAATTGCACTCCAGAGAACCCTTCGAAGTGAACTGGAGAAAGAAAAATGGAAAAAAATTCGATATCCTCGTAAACAGTGTTAGATATATAGGGTGTACTTGAAGGTGAGGTTTTTTTTTCAAAAAAAAGTAGAACTGCTCAAAATGAAGCGCTTCACCAAAAATCAGCTATAAGAAACTTTAAAAATGACAAAGTTGAAAAAAAATTGGAAATGATTACTGAAATAGATCCTTATACGACCATAGACTGTTTGTAAGCTGAATTATCGCAAAGCAGTGGGAAAAAACTTATCCTCTGATTCGACCATGTGGTTTCGTTTAGGATATTGGCTTTTTACGTGGTAATGAAAATAGAAACTTATGATTGCCGAATTGTTCTCATTATTTTTCAGTAACTTATACGATTTCATGAAATGGCTCATTTCGATACCAACTGACAGAAGAGACTTAGATCATAAGTGTGGAAAATGAAATAATACTTCAAAATCTCACCAATAAAATTTGTCTAAATTATTCACGAATTTTTTCACAATGGGCATCACAATCTTCTTGTTTGAACATTCCAACAATCGTCGTAAAAATGAGATGAAATGGGGAAGCATCATAGCACTTTTTCAACATATCTAACATAAGCACTTTCAAGAAACTGCCTCGTTTTTCTACATTTTTTTTTCACCCTAAATTGCACGATACAACAATTATGATTCTCTCCAAACTGACCTGATGCATCTAATCCGATGAACTTGGTACTGAACCATTCATTGTCCAGCCATTTGTTTATGTTTTGTTTCGTTTTTGCGATGCCGGACTCACCTTCCACAGTCCCGTACTTGAAATCCAATGAAATTTCGTCGAAGTTCTAGGGGTTGTATCTTAGCCATCTTGGATATTTTATATGGACAGTTTGTGGTTAAAAGACTTATTTTGATGAGTTCTATCTTATGTAAAGAGCCTCACATTTGAAAAGACCCTGTATAAGTGTCTGGTATGAAAATATGGGTCTTCGACTACGCTGAAGCTATTGAAAGCATTTTAATCTGCAATATCTCCTGTTATATTCCTCCGATACAATTAAGATCTTTGGTACTATATTCAGTGTTGTTAAGGCTACCACCCTAGCACAAAAACTCGATTTCGAAAATCTTTATATTTTGGGTAAAAAATGGGCAAGGGGTTGGGGTTGGACCCCCTAAGATGACCTATTTGCTACTCAGTCTGAAAATCAGAATGTTCTATTACTGTCTCAGGAGATGGAGTGCATTGAAGTTGTTTTGAAGATTCTAGAAAACCAAATAGTTGATGATTCAATAGAGAATTGTACTGTAGAGAGCACTTCAAAGTCAACTGAAAAATGGAAAAACAAAGAATTCGATTTTTTTCGTAAACACTGTATTTGTGGTAAAACTTATACAGGTGAAACGTCCAGACCTCTAGAAATAAGAAAACGCGAACATAAAAATAATATTAAAAATAGAGAAATTAATCGATCACAAATCGCAGATCACATTTGTTCTAATACGGGAGACCACATGATGGATTGGGACAACACTAAAATTCTAATGACAGAACCAGACCATTTTAAACGAAAAATTAAAGAGTCTGCGTGTATTCTATTAGATCAGGATAATAATTTGGCAAATTGTTCGGTAGGAATAGATCATATTTGGATCAATGTACTAAGGAAGGAACTGTCATCCGGTAATTTCAAAATTAAATGAATCAACGTTTCTGTGCAGTCTCTGTTTCTGTGTGTTGACAATTAATGTCAGACAAAAAGCGACAATTCAGAAGATTTTTAAAAAGTAGATTTTTTCGTCTGATGAAGGAGTCTGATATAGACTCCGAAACGTCACAAAGAATTATAATTTCAACGTTTTTTATTTTGAGTTATTGTCAGGCAACAATTTTTTCTAGTTAATTTGCTCCTGACAAATTAGTGCAAGAATTTACGCAGGAGCAAATCGTTGATTTCATTTTTAATTGAGTTTGTTTCAGAGATTGGGAGTGAAAACCCTAAAAAGTTTATGAAGAGATGAAAATATAGGTTTTCGAATACGCTGAATCTATTGCAGGCATTTCTGGACGCCTATCTCCCTTCGTTAAGATTTTCATCTTCGAAATGACGAATTTCTAGTTTTCATGATCTTTTCGTCCAAAATTCAAATCATATCGTTCAGGACTACCTCATGAGCTTGATCTAGCACCATACATAACTTTCGGAACATCAAACATGAAAGACATCTTTGGAACTCCGTTTAAACTAGATTGAGGAAACCAGAATATGTTCTGTGTATAGATAAAGCAAATTGGGCAGACGAAAACACATCCTTTCGCATTGGTTTAAGGAGATTTTCTATCTATAGTACATATTTCAAAACATTTTGTGAACAGAAGCAATGAAGATTTATGCGTAGGCCCAGCTTCCCTTGCATTTCGCGATCGATAGGGAGTTCAGAAGCTACACTTGCTCGGCAAAGGTTCACTGAGGAAAAAGTTCTGATTGAATAAATAATTCCGTACATGCTCCCGATAGTTTGTCACATTTTACGTCGAGTCTATATACAAACATATTAGTTTTGAACCCTTATCATGCACGCCATGTTAGTTCGTTCAAGTTCGAGTGGCACCTTGCCAGACATCGGATACTGCCGCTGAAATATTAAGCGTGATCGCCCTGTCAATTTTCCTCGATGCGGCAACAATTTTTTTTGATCTCTGATTTCTGTTTTCACTTCGTCGTTCGGACGGTCACCCATCCAGATATTGAACTCCGTTGGTTGAATTCTGCAATAATGTTTCCCAATTTATTATATTTATAGCTTCCCCTCTTTTGAGTCAATTTTCGAGTCGCTTATCTTCCAGGAAAATCATCGTAGATCTAAATGTAATACATATTCTCAAAGAGCAACTCTTCCAGTAATAAATCTGAGTATTTAATCCATTTTGGCACAACCGTTCGGTCTTGATGAAGTTTCAACTGACCCCATCTTTTTCAGAAATTTTCGATGATTAATTTTCGAGTCACGTATTTCCCAGAAAAATCAGCGTAGATCTGAATGTGACACATTTCTAAAAGGGCAACTCTTCTATTAAGGAATCTCGAAATTTCATCGACTTCGATGCAACCGTTCGGTCTTCACGAATTTTTAACACGTCCGGGAGACTTGTTCAGGTAGGAGACTTGAACCACCTCAAATATTTCAATCCAAATTTCGCGCTACCGGTATCGTAAATAAACTGCTCCACAAGAGTTAGGGATATCGTATTCAAACGTTTCTCAAAGTATGTTATCTTCGAGAAAATCGCTGTAAAATCATTTAAAACTCAATAACAACTTGAATCGATCCAATAAAACTCAGTATGAGACATTTCGTCAATCTGGTCGCCTTTTTTCTGAAGTTTGGTTTTTTGCATATGCTTCACGAATGTTCTTATTTTGAAATGAAGTCAGTTTATCAATGGCTTCGATTTGAAACGACTTTTCTGAAAATGACAAGACGTAAATTAACAAACGCGGAGGCTAATAGGGCTATCGGAATGCTACAGGCTGGCCTAACTCAGATTGTTGTAGAGGAGAGGCTCCAAGTCAGCCAAAGTGTGATATCTCGACTTTGGAATAGGTTCAGGGAGACAGGTTCCGTGTTGGAAAGACCAAGGCTTGGTGGGCGACGAAAAACAACACCTGCTCAGGATCGTTTCATCACCGTTTCGGCGAGAAGAAACCTTACATCTACGTGTAGAATGCTACGGAATACTCTTCAAAATGCAGATTGGGTCCAAGTTTCCATCGAAACCATCAGACGACGTTTGAGAGAGGTGAATCTAGGTTCTAGACGTCCATTAAGAGGAGTTCCATTAACACGTGACCATAAGCGTCAAAGACTGGAATGGGCAAGGCAACATATCAATTGGAACGATCAATGACGTAGTGTCCATTTCACTGATGAATCCAGATATGGACGATTTTCAGATTCTCGAAGAATAAGGGTATGGACAACTCTCCCGGACAGCACATCTTTTTGGGAATTTTTCCAAGGTCGACATTCGATGATCGATAATGCGCTAACTACTCCATCAACTTATCAGAAAAGGTCACAATTGCACCGGTATAAAAACACCTCCAACATTTTGAACACGAAAGACATCTTGCTGCCTACAGCAAATACCTGGTATGCTCCAATATCCTCGTTTTCGCTTATCCGTCGATGACACCTGTCGAAATGCAGGATATGGAAAATTCTCAGAAAGAAAAGATACGAAATACGAATCCGTTTCTCGATTCCGCCGAAGCGTAATCCTGTTTTCCTCCAGCAAGCAAACACGAGACGCCCAAACACCCCGAGCCCTTATTTGATATGTATACAACATTCATATTTCACCGAGTCAATTTTATCCGTACATGTCAGCGCCTTTCCGTCAAACGCGGCCATTACTGCATGTAACGGCTTTAAGCACGAACAAATTTCACACAGGAAACTCTAGAACGATGTATCTGGTAACTTCCTTCATCCACTCCTAGAAATTGGCACGTCACATACACGACGGTATTACGTTCAAAGTGATATGATAGTGGCTGGACCAAGTGGACAGTAAGAAAGCTCCACTTATGATAATGCCAACTTCCGAGGACACGGACAGCCTCGATGGAATGGTCGATTAAACCTCTTCCTGAGAAAGGTCCTGATGGAATTGAAAGGGAATGCTTTCTCTTGTGTTTTACGTGGTTGTTCTGAAATGTGGTCCAATAAAATGGGATAACGATAGTGTGCCGTGAAAATAGATCCGGATTATGATCTGCTTATGACACGTGAATGTTGAAACATATTCATATTAACGGCCTGCTTTAAGTTAAAAGATTCATTTAATCCTGCCAAAACTCAAAAGGGACTTCCAATTTGTTTATGAAACTGGCAGTTAGTGACATAGAAAAGAGAACACCCAGCATTAACAGATTCAATTACAACAATTTTCGGATTTCATGTATCTTTTAGGGTGATACCTATCATGGTAGTTATAATATACTACCTGAATTTATGGAAAAGATTATTTTCTCATTTTTCCTTCGCGGAAAAAAGCAACAGCGGTACTTTCGAGCGGGATGATTAGGTGGAAACTCATCATCCGGAAAGTCTGGAAATATGCTATGCCGTATGGACGCAATTTATTACAATGCTCGTGTGCTATTCCGCATATGCAACACTCGTCATGTCGAGGTACGCTTTCCAAACGCCATTTTTCACATTACTCGATCCCGCTGAACTACAAGACCGGGCAAACTTCACGTCTAAATTATGATGGTTTCGCATTTTCCCCATTACAAATAGGAGGCGACTCAAAAATATGTATGCACGTGGCATTTGTGAGGGAATCATTTTTTTTTATATGACATTGAAAGTTCAAGTTCATAATAGGCGATGAAAAGTTGAAATGATAGAGCAGTGTGTGATTTTTGTTATGAAATGTAATGGAATGTGAGAATCATTATTCCAGAAAAAATTTGTGATTTATTTTACCCAACTGCTTGGTACACTTGTAGGTAATTGGAATTATATACAGGAAAAGTCCATCAAAATCTCATAATATGGCCAAGAAAAGTCAATAAAGATTTTTTACCAAGTACCTACTGAGTAAGATTGAGAAGAAAATCAGTAGCACCTTTACAGGGTGGGTCTTGGACTCGTACAAATATTTTAACAGTAGATTCTTGAGATCAAAATGAACATTTTTTTCCTATATCATATTTTCCCAATTGGCTCGGTTTAGAAGATACAGGCTGTTGAAAAACTATAAAAAAAGTTATTTTTAGTTCTCTCACAATCGGTTTTATTGAATGAAATGAATTTCGTATATACTTTTTCATATATTTGAATAATCTTTTTCGATCACAAGATATCATTCACGTCTTCCAGTTTTCTCATTATGACCTTTACATACCATAAAAATACCAAAAATTCAAAGAACCCAACTCTTGAAACCAAGTCGGAAGCTATCTAATGAATATTTGAACTCTTTGTGGAATAAAATTCTCCATATTTTTTCGTACAGTAGATTCGGGTGACTTGGGACGGTTGTTGAATTCAACTTGTCATATTTTCAAAACGGTGACCTATTTTTATCTGAAAAAGAGGTATGAATATGCTTAATGACTCAGACTATTGATTAGGATACATACCATGCTGCAGAATTCGGATATTATTTTGAAAAAAATAAAATATTTGTACTTGTCCCCCACCCACCGATTTGGGAGGCTTGGGACACAAATTAAATCTATTGATTTCTCAACTCTCAAATGAAAAAGGTGACTTGGGACGGTGTATAGTTTTGACAAATTAGAATTTGTGAGTATACAGTTGAAATTCGGTAAGGAAATTAAAATATAAACCAATAAACCCCTATTACAGCGAAAGTAAATATATTGCAACTCAAATGCAAAAAAACTGAACAAAACAAGGGAACTTTGAATTCTTTTATTCTTTGGTGATTTCCTTGTGCAAATAACGTAAATAATAATATCCTGCCAATGCTCCGCTTGTATCTATTCGGCATTGTCCCAAGTCAGCTTATGAAACAACAAAATAAATAAATGAGATCCGTGTTGCCGTTTGATTTGTAAACAACCTTGTTTCATGACATATCTAATATCACACGTATCCAGAAAAAAAAAATACACATGCACAAAGTGAAACACATGTTCAGGATACTAGAAAGTATAAGGGCCATAAAAAAACGCGCTTTTACTCTCTTGAATTCGTTAATTTTTCCTGTCAATTCAAACGCTCTGGTCAGGGCAAACTCAACAGGAATTAATTGTTAAAATAACCGAAAAGACGCTAGATAATCTTATAAGTTTGTCCCTTCATTGACCCAAGTTACAGGAATGTCCCAAGTCACCCGAATACATATTTTATTTATACATTATACATTGGCTGAATAAAACTCTGTTTAAAAGATCCACAGATGTGTGGTGTCAGAGATTTAGCTAGTTATTCTGAAGGTTATTTTGTTTTTCCATGGTTGGCACAGCTCATTATGAAAACCTGAAATGCCTATATCATTTTATCAGAGCCGAATCGGAAAAAATGGTATAATAAAAGAGTGTTTCTTTTGAACTCAAGAATCTAGTGTTAAAATATTTGTACGAGTCAAACATCCACATTGTATATGCACTCTCTGCGTGATCCTCTTTTAGTAGTTGATGATGGTTCAGGATTTTTCAGGATATTTCATGATTTTCAAGGGTTATCGTTCAGCATTCCTAGATTCCTAGGTTGAGGAGCCAATTCTGTTGATAAATTTCTAGATAGCTGATTGGAATCACCTAACGAATTCTAATTTCGTTTCGACACGTTTTAATTGATCATCATGCTATGTATTCTTCCATCAACTCCCTCCTTCCTGATGGACCATAACGCAGTCACTTTATGGGGTGTTTTCATCGGCATTTACTGCCGCACCAGCGACCTCTGCCCCCAATAGCAGAAATAAAGCATTTGTAGACCGGAAACTGATGGCCGTAGCTTTACAGCTAAACAACGGCAATGTGCCGGGGGAGAAAGATTTTATTGTGATATTTTTGAATTATTGCCGCACTGATACGACACTCCCATCGTTTGTTTTAGTAATTCGGGTTTTGATGTGATTGTTCCTGGCATGGAAACACCTGTTTCATCGAGTGAAAACAGCGCAGATCGGTTTTTCGGTTATAATTGTCCTTTTTGTAATATTGCGGAAACTCGCTTTCATACAGGGTGTAAACTAATAGCTGTGAAAAATTTTGGTGAAGAATTCCTTCTAAGAAAAGAGTGTGGGTTTGTTATATAAAAATATGTGAGCTTAAATACATCCCCCTATATATTATTTTGAAAGTATAGATTCCATTGACTTGAAAACAGTTGAACCAACTAAAAAAATCATGGAGATCATCCGGCGTTGACAACTGAATCATGGAAAGAAACGAATGCTCAAAAACACCAGAGCTCCTCTGGGTATGGAGAAAATTGCGTTAATCTGATAGCCCAATATTGATTGTAAGCATCTTCGAACCTTTCAAAATTTAGGGGAGAAAATAAAGAGGACAGGATAATTACAGCTGCCGCAAAATATTACACCCCGACTGACAGCCACTTATTTATCATCGGAATGAAACCCCTTCAACCCTAATATACGAGGCTGTCCTTTTTATATTAATATCCTGTATTTCACGTTTATGTGACGTTTTTCTCGTGTGCAACTATACTACACTGAATGGATATGGAAAGCGACTATCTCGTCGTTAGTTATATATTACATTGGAGGCGAAAGAGTGGACAAATTGAGATCCAGGAAGAATTCGCTATAACAGAGCCAAAAAAAATGTGTTTCATCATTCGCTATTATAAATCATAGCCACCCTCTACTATGCAACCATCTTTGATCGCTCGTTGATAATAATCAGAGATAAGAGGATTTATGTCTAGTTAGCCCAGACCAGTTCCATGCATAAAAAAATATTGCGTTACCATAGCAACGAACAATAACTCATTAGAAGTGTCAGTGTGAAGTTTGAGGTTAAAAAAGTAAACCAGAGTTACGCAATAAATTAAAAGAAAGAAGATGTCCACCAAAATTGTGAAAATCGAAAAATTGGAGTATCGAGCCATCATCAAGTCCCTGTATTTAAAAGGGTTAAGAGGTAAGCAGATTTACGAAGATATGCTGAATACCTTTGGTGATCAATATCCGTCGTATGTGACCGTGAAAAATTGGACTGAAAGCTTCAAAAGAGGTAAATTTTCCATTGAAGATGATGACCGATCGGGATCGGGTATAGTGTCGAGTGTCTTGTGTCGTGTGTCGAGTGTCGAGTGTTGAGTGTCGAGTGACTAGTGTCGAGTGGCGTGTGTGTGTGTGTGTGGCGTGTGTGTGTGTGGGGTGTGGTGTGTGTGGCGTGTGTGTGTGTGTGTGTGGCGTGTGTGTGTGTGGGGTGTGGTGTGTGTGGCGTGTGTGTGTGTGTGTGTGTGTGTGTGTGTGGGGTGTGGTGTGTGTGTGTGTGTGTGTGTGTGTGTGTGTCGTGCGTCGAGTGTCGAGTGTCACGACACTCGACACTCGACACTCGACATTCGACAATCGACACACGACACACGTGTCGAGTATCGAGTGTCGAGTGTCTAGTGTCGAGTGTCTAGTGTGGAGTGTCTAGTGTCGAGTGTCGTGTGTCTAGTGTCGAGTGTCTAGTGTCGAGTGTCCAGTGTCGAGTGTCTAGTGTCGAGTGTCTAGTGTCAAGTGTGGAGTGCCGAGTGTCTTGTGTCGTGTGTCGTGTGTCGTGTGTCGTGTGTCGAGTGTCTAGTGTCGAGTGTCGTGTGTCGAGTATCGAGTGTCGAGTGTCGAGTGTCGAGTGTCTAGTGTCGAGTGTCTAGTGGCTAGTTTCTGTGTCAGTCCCCGAAAATATCGATGCAGTTCATGACATGATTTCATCAGACAGTCGAATTGGGCTAAAACGGATATCTGAAGCACTGAATATTTCATACGAACGCGTTCATCATATGGTTCACATCAATTTGGACATGAGAAAAATCCCCAAATGTTAGAATGTTGACCAAAAGCGTGCAAGGGTAGAAGCATCGCGTTCGATCTGTGCTCGATTTGAAAACGATGTAGACTTCTCAAACCGAATTGTTACTATGGATGAGACTTTGGTACACTTCTACGATCCATAAACAAAGCAAGAATCGATGGAATGGCGACACTCTGGTTCTCCAAGACCTAAGAAGTTTCGTGTCCAAAAATATGCTGGAAAAGTTCTTGCTTCAGTTTTTTGGGATTGCCATGGAGTAATCCTCATTGATTTTTTGGATCAAAGTAGAACAAAAACCGCAGATTACTATTCGACATTACTGACCACTCTACGGGAAAAAATTAAAGAGAAAGGAGAAATTTGTGATTGAGGGTTTGAATTACTAGAACATCCCCCTTATTCACCAGATTTCGCTCCATCCGACTATCATCTCTTTCCTCAACTGAAAAAAAGTTCAAGAGGTCGTAAATTTTCTTCCAACGAGGAGGTAATAAAAGCTGTGGAGGTCTGTGGTTTGCAGAGCAAGAATGAACATTTTTTTTGAAAGGTCTAGAGACGTTGCAGGTTCTCTGTAATAAATGTATCCAATTAACAGGAGAATATGTTGAGTAATGAAATATTTTGACATTGAAATTTTGTTTGGTTCTATAGAAGGCAAAAAATTTGTCAATATATCCTCGTAAGTGAATTGCTCAATCATCAGCAAAAAAATTTTCATAATACCGAGTTCAAATACCAAAAAAAATGAGTTCACTGACAGACCGACTTTTCAGGAAGTTCGTGTATTTGTAAACCAAGAAAACCTCACCACATATTATCATATTCATCAGAGTTTCGTGTGAATCAGATCCTACTCAGTGCAGCCTATTTCTATTATAAGTATAATAGCTCTTTCTGTAGGGTGTTGGTAGAAATTGAATTGAATTGAACATTGAATGGAATGTTTTTACATCATCACGAACAAGGAAATATATCCTGTCCACACTGATCCTTCACAAACTCAATGATAACACCCAAATCACAAGTTTCGATTCATCGAAACGCAAATTTTATAATCCCGCGGATTAAAATCATGAAAGTCCCCTGAACTGTCAATCAATAACTTATAAGTCCGTGAATTACCGAAAGCTCAAATCTAATTTTCATAATCGAGAAAGCGGATTTGCCTGTTGGGATCACTCCCCGAAGGTTCATTAAGCTTGATGAAGGACTATGGGTTACGTCCAAATGTCAAGATGAATCAAGAACACCTCTCATCTACTTGATTATAACAACGTGGGAGCGACATGTACATAAGTCTTGACTAAATTTCCAGTTTTCCAGAAATTATGAATTATAAACAATATTTTTTGAAGAAAATACGAGGACATATTGAGAAATTCTTAGCCCTGCAATAAAACCAAACAAAATTTCAATGTCAACATAATTTATTACTCAACATATTCTCCTCCTAATTGGATACATTCATTACAGCGAACCTGCAACGTCTCTAGACCTTTCAAAAAAAATGTTTCTTCTTGCTCTGCAAACCAGACCTTCACAGCTTTTATTACCTCCTCGTTGGAAGAAAATTTACGACCTTTTAAACTTTTTTTCAGTTGAGGAAAGAGATGATAGTCGGATGGAGCCAAATCTGGTGAATAAGGGGGGTGTTCTAGTAATTCAAACCCCTTAATTGCATGGCAACATGAGATTTGTATGCAGGGGCGTTGTTCTGCAAAAACAAAACACCTTTGGATAGCTTTCCACGACTTTTCTCTTCAATTTTTTCTCGTAGAGTGGTCAGTAATGTCGAATAGTAATCTCCGGTTATTGTTCTACCCTTATCCAAAAAATCAATCATGATTACTCCATGGCAATCCCAAAAAACTGAAGCAAGAACTTTTCCAGCAGATTTTTTTACACGAAACTTCTTAGGTCTTGGAGAACCAGAGTCTCACCATTCCATCGATTGTTGCTTTGTTTCTGGATCGTAGAAATGTACCCAAGTCTCATCTATAGTAACAATTCGGTATAAGAAGTCTACATCGTTTTCAAATCGAGCACATATCGAACACGATGCTTCTACCCTTGCACGCTTTTGGTCAACATTCAAACATTTGGGGATCCATTTTGCAGCAATTTTTCTCATGTCCCAATTGACGTGAACTATATGATGAACGCGTTCGTATGAAATATTCAGTGCTTCAGATATCCGTTTTAGCCCAATTCGACGATCTGATAAAATTAGGTTATGAACTGCATCGATATTTTCGGGGACTGACATAGAAAGTGGCCTTTCCGATCGGTCATCATCTTCAATGGAAAATTTAACTCTTTCGAAGCTGGCAGTGCAATTTTTCACGGTCGCATACGAAGTATATAGATCACTAAGGGTATTAAGCATATCTTCGTAAATCGGCTCACCTCTTAACCCTTTTAAATACAGGTACTTAATGATAGCTCGATACTCCAATTTTTCGTTCTTCACAATTTCGGTGGACATCTTCCTTTTTCTAATTTATTGCGTAACTCTGGTTTACTTTTTTGATCTCAAACTTCACGCTGGCACTCCTAATGAGTTATTGTTCGTTGCTTTGGTAACGCCATATTTTTTTATACATGGAACTGGTCTAGGCTAACGATATATCGATACATCCCCGTATATGAAGTGCACATAAAACTGAAGAAAATCGGAGGGTTCACCTAAATCTCCTAAGGATGACTATTCTGCTGGTTCAAAACTGATCCTTCCACCGATGAACATGTTACTGAAACCAGATCTCTCTCCAAAATCCTAACATCCAATCGGCGCACACTAAACTGCCTCAATATATTATCCAGAAACAGAAAAACCCTATATATTTCGTTCCGGGTTAGTTTTGTTTGTTTCCAAGGGTAGTTTAGCGGAATGGGACAACTATTGGGTAGAATATGGGTAGCGCAGAAGGCCTATAAATCATCCACCTAGATTGAAACATCTGTTCTTGTAGTTTATAGCGAGAATGATAAACATCGACCCCTTATTTCACTTTATCAAACTAAAACAGATAAATCATCCCCTAGGATTATTTCTTCTGGACCCTTTTGGAATCAGAGATGGCTTTCTGTAATAGTTTCACTCTATCATGCATGTCTCTGTTTTTATTTAGCTGTACGGATCAGAATGAATAGAGCGAAAAATGTTTTTATGAAATTATTTGAATTCAATAACAAAACCTTGTTTTTCGCTGTGTTGAATTTGTAGATTAAGTGTTAACTAACAAAAATCGGAGATAAGATTTCATAGTACAAAGTGTACCCATTATTTGAAGAAAAATCTACCGTTTCCCATTAGGCAGTCGTTGAATAACAAACTATAGTTCTTCGAAAAACATTTTCCGACCATTTTCTATTATGCATTCAGATTTGTCAATATCACAGAGATACCTAAGAATTCCATGAATAGAAGATGGGATTCAGTAAACCGATTCAAAGCCAAATATCGTGAATATTTTAGGTGCAAAAGCAGTATAGCACAAACGTTCCACGTGCAACTCTATTCAGATTCAAACATTGGTCCTGATTTTCCGATAATCTCTTCTCTTTCACATATGCATGGTACTGAAACTTATATTAAGTGCGAGCTAACACGCTGACAGGCGTCAATGCGAAATCCTCTCAACTAAAGTAATATCGATTATGCCATGCTTTTATCGTGCTTAGTTTTCCTCTAAGTGCCTCTAGATTCTAAACATAAACAAACATTTCGCAGAAGTGTTGTTTTCGTCTCTCTAGGTTTAAGGTTACTGGTAGGGGAGTTTCTTGTTTCAGAGAAAATGCGAAAATAGCTTTAAATAAACTGCTCCACATGAGTTAGGGATATATTGACTTAAATTGCAAAAAAATATAGTTGAGATAAGATTTTTGTGATGAAAATTCATATTGATATGATTTCAAGTTGCAAATTAATTTTAGCCTGTAGGTCTGCAGCGTATACAAGGTGGTTAAGAAAAATCGAATAAAATAACGAAATTTTATTCCCAGAGAATTCAAGCATCATACAATGTATGACCTCCACGGGCATCAATAACAGCTTGACATCTTCTTTGCATACTACACACGAGGTTGTTGAACACTTCTTGAGGAATTCGGTTCCATAAACGGGGCAGAAGCTCTCTCAGATCATTTAAGGATTCTGGGGTTGGTTGATGATTATCTAATCTTCTTTGGAGCATATCCCGTGCATGTTCTATGCAATTCAAATCTGGTGAGTGCGGAGGTATTGGTAAATGTGGAATACCAAGCTCCTCGTGCGCATTCTCAACTATGGCTGCATGTTGCGATCTAGCGTTATCGTCTAGAAATTGAAAAGTTTCATCAATAGCAGAGTGCAAATTTGGCACAACATTGTCAATGACATGATCCCTATAGTGTAAGGCGGTCATATTCCCAGGACAAATGTGTAGATCTGTGCGCCCGTTGAAACATATCCCGGCCCATACCATAACACTTCTCCCTCGGAATGGATGACTTCTTGGACATAGCGACGATAACGGGGTATGCGTGGGATTGTCCATACCATTTTTCTTCGAGAATCTGAAAATCGTCGATATCTGGATTCATCAGTGGAAAGGAAACTACGCCATTGATCTTTCCAATTGATATGTTGCCTTGCCCATTCCAGTCTTTGACGCTTATGGTCACGTGTTAATGGAACTCCTCTTAATGGACGTCTAGAACCTAGATTCACCTCTCTCAAACGTCGTCTGATGGTTTTGATGGAAACTTGGATCCCATCTGCATTTTGAAGAGTATTCCGTAGCATTCTACACGTAGATGTTGTACATCTACATTTTCGCTCAACTTATGTTGGTGTCATTTGAAAGTATTTGATCTACTCTATCGTGGTGTGACGTTTGATTCACTAGATTTAGGACACCCTTTATATGTGGGCTTTTTTTCATAATATTCTGATTTAAAGAAGACAATCCGTGAAGTACCACATGTTTCTCCTCCAAAAACTATCCAGGTTAATGAAAACTAAATAGTTATCACACCGGGAGCCATAAAAAACAGTTCATTATTCGTAAAAATCAATTGGACGAACCTATAATAATTCCAGGCATAATTCGCGAAGTAGATATAACGCGTGCAGTTAAATGGAAGTTATTTCCAAGACGTCTTGCAGTGTATGCGAGTATTACAGCTCCTTTGAACTGCGCTAATATGAACACACCGACCGTAATGAGAAATACCCCATAAACTTCCTCCAAGCTGTGCTGCTTCACTCGAATGCCCCAATTTATTACGCCGAAGGAGAAAGATAACAATATTTTTCGGTGAATCTTCTGGTCCGAAGCTGGAATCTCGTGGCATAAATTATGGCGTGAAAAAGCAGGTTCACCGTCGAGAGTAACAATTTTATAGCTGGATGAATATTCAGGAGACTTCACTTTTTCAGAATTGCGCTTATAGCTATTTTCTGATATTGGAAAACCACGTGAAATTCTTTTTTGGTTCAACTTTGGAGTGAGTTGATTGACCCATTTATTGCTAAACAGATCTTGAGGAACTGCGTCATATTCAGATTGCAACCTAAAACGCAGCTCATCAAGAGTATAGGATGACGACGAATGTTTCTTTGAAATTCATCCCAGAAATGTTCAATCGGAGTCAGAGCTTAACAATATTTGCTACATGCGGTCTGATGCTTGCATTGTCGTTCTTTATAGAGCTTGACGTGTTTATAAAATTCCAGGCTTTTGCTTAAATATGTACATGTATGTATCTTCAAAAGAAATCAAGATATCAATGTGAAATAAAAACTGAAAGATGTCGAAAAGGATGGTCTTTGTAATAAACTGATTGTGAACTCTAAAAATTTCCCGAACTGTTTCACAGGGTGTTGAGAAATCAGACTACAAATACACTGCACAAAAAAATTAACGCACATTATGAAAATCTCAAATTTATTCAACAACTGAAGGTGTTCTCAATGATAATTATTTTTATCAGAATTATGCATGCATATGTTATCCACTTTCAACGGTTTTCTTCAATACAGATGTTTTTTCACAGCAGAAATAAAAAAAAAATGATATTATCAGATTTTGAATGTATTGGCTCCATTCTAAAATCAGTTGTTTTCGATCAATTCTAGTGATCAATAGTTTTTATTTCGTTTGATTTTCAACATTCGATCGCTATGCAACGCGAAACACCCAATTTGACATAAGAGGAATGTGCCCAAGCGGTAGTTTTGCGAGAAGAAGGGTGGACATACACAAGAATTGCAGAAAGGTTTGGAGTTCCCCATACAAGTGTGTCCAGAATGTTGCAGCGATTCAGGGAGACAGGTATGGATGTCCGAAGATCAGGACAGGGTATACCACGGGTAACAACTGCCATTCAATAACGTTACTTGAAAGTTTCTTCGTTGAGACAACGGTTTTCAACCGCTCGCCTCCTTCAAATTCAGCTTGAGCAAACTCATGAGGTGCAAATTAGCACTCAGACAATAAGAAATCGCCTCAGAGAATATGATTTAAGGCCTCGTGTCGCGGCAAGAGGCCCAGCTCCTACCCCAGCCCATCGAAGGGCGCGTTTGGATTTTGCGAGAGAGCATATCCATTGGGAAGAGGCCGATTGGGAAAGAGTTCTCTTCACAGATGAGTCTAGATTCTGCCTCTACCATTGTGATCGACGTTCCCTTGTATACAGACGTCCACATGAAAGATATGCTCAGTGCAATTTCCTGAATACTACTGGTTTCGAGGGAGGATCGATTATGGTATGGGGTGGAATATCTTTGACTGCTCGCACAGACCTAGTGGTCGTTGATAATGGAGCTATGAATGCTGATAAGTATATAAGGAACATTCTTGAAGAACATGTAGAGCCATTTGCCCCATACATTGGTGAAAATTTCATTTTTATGGACGATAATCCCAGACCCCCATCGTGCGCGCATCGTTCAGGAGTACCTTGAAGAGGTTGAAGTCTCTCGAATGGAATGGCCAGCAAGAAGTCCAGATCTTAATTCGATTGAGCAGGTTTGGGACAACCTCAATAGAAGGCTGAGAATTTCAGAAAATCATCCAGCTACTCTTAATGACTTAGGAATCCAACTTGGAGAAATCTGGAAAGGATTAGATCAGAACATTTTAAGATCACTCATTTTGAGTATGAACCGTCGTTGCCGAGCTGTAATTGACGCAAGGGGTGGAAATAGCTAGTATTAAATCACTTATCAGCATTTCAGCATTTTGAAAATTGTTTATTTCTCTTGTTTCACATAAGATTCGGTGAAATCCTAAATTTTTCTTCCATTTAATGTGTCTTGTTTCGTTCAAAACCTTCCCGAGAGAACAGAAGAAATAAGTTTTAAAGTCAATGTAGAGTTAACTTTCATTAAAATTGAGATTTTCAGAATGTGCGTTAATTTATTTGTGCAGTGTACATTTGGACAACTTTTCTGAAGTTCATTTTGATACCAAAGAATTTATCCACAATTTGACGTAAAAACAGTTGGAATCGATGGAAAATTACGAAAGTTCTCACACAGTAAGTGTATTATATCATTCAGAATGGTACACCTATCGTATATTCCATTAGAAAATGCTGAAAATTGAAATTTTTCCAACACGCGGAAAGCCTTTAATAATCAAATAGCAGAGGCGTCAAAAATTAAATTATCTCCAAAGTTCATTCCCCTACGAGTAATCCATTTCCAACGAGAAGCGTCTCAGTCCACAAAAGTAGCAATTAAATACGCGGACAGCGACAAAACTTAAAGAAAATTAATAACAGTCGAGTCAACCTCTATCTCTCTCTTTCGGGTCTTAAAGCCACCCGTAGTCGAACGAAGTCATTTTATTGCATTTGCAAGCCGTGCTCACAAATTCTCTTAGGACTTCAAAAGATCATTTCTTGTCAAAGGGTCAGAGGACTTGTTCCTGGAGATCCTCATTGATGAATTCTCTTGTTGAAATTAGCCCCGACAGGGTAAACTTTGTCAGTTGGTGGAGACGGTTTGACGGGAAGTATTGCGGACTTTGCAGATCCTAAAAAAATTACGTGTTACATTTTCCTTTTAGTGGCTTGAGGTGGGGGGGATTTATGTTGAGGGAACCGGTTGATGCTCACTACTAGAATCCTGCATTGAAGACTGTGTTGATGAAAACTACACTTACCTCGAAGTTCGATGTCCAAGAACTTGCGTACACCCTGTGGAACATTTCAGGAAATTTGTAGAGTTTACGTTCAGTTTATTACTTCCTTTTTGCCATCTTCCAGTTTTTCTTCCACCTTGAAGTCTCGATTTCTTTCGAAGATATACTTATCAAAATAAAATCTAATTATTGTTTCAAGGAAAAATTTTAATTTGTACTGTTTTGATATTCAATAGTACTTTGAAACGAAAAGATACTATATCTTCACTTGTTTACTTGGAATATACTACTGGTATGTTTTAAATCCATATCCTTGTCATGTACAGATTTCTTTCATTTGAATAGTTCCAACATTTCGCTAGAAAATAAACTGATAAACAATATGATGACATTGATTACAAATATAGCTCGTTGTGTGCCTTTCTCATGAAAATTCACATTGTAACTCTTTGTCATTTCATGACTAAGTCAGGGAAGCTCAACCATAAATCACCATTTTGGCCATAATGCCATGGTTACAAACCCAAACTTATATTCTTAAAACAGTTGTTATTAACAATCATAATTAATCTGAGAAGAACATAGTATAATTCATATACATTGAGTTGGTCTTAAAGAGTGCAAAAATTTATCATTGAATTCAACATTTACAGAGACGAACTGCTTAGAAGTAAGCACGATTAGAACGTTCATCAGAAAAACTGAAGAAACAATTGATGAATTAAGAGAAGTCAAGAGAGTACTGAGTTAAATCACTAATCGTTGATTTTTGAGATGTGCTAAAGGCTGAGAAAACTTACATGTATGTTGAGTCCGATGAATGAATATGGAAAAGAATCAATGAGAGTACAAATTATAAGGAGTAGATCATACCAAATGAGTGTACACGAGTACTCGAGCAGACTTTCCAGGGTGGAGCCTAGGTCGGGAGTGTATCGAGCAATATCAGTGATCGTTTAACCATAGTTGAGGTGTTCACATCCAATATTCTGACCGAATTTGGGATATTTTTCCTGAAAAAGGGATAATATCTTTTCATCCTGAAGAATTAGTAATTATTCACTTCAAACGGCATAATACAGAAGCATAGATTTATCCCCAAGGCTTAGCCAGTTTGGATTCTAAATTCTCCGCTATCTTGTCCTTTTCTCGCAGTCCATTGTCTCGAAGATAAATTGTTTTCGGCATTTAAACTTCCAAGTTATAATCGATGACGAACAAATTGCCTATTATAAGGCCTTTCCCTTAGTCATCCCTATCAATTGTATCAGGCGAGGTTATTCCCCTAATGAAATGACAATATTTCTTAAGCGTCCGAAAACTTTGGAGTTTGTTATGGGTAATTGGCTGACATTTTCTGTCCACCCTTCTGTTCTCGAATAAGCGGAGGTATAATAAGGCGAGGGTATCAAACGTCCCATTTTCCATATTTATATTGTCGAAATATGTACCCCTTTTCTACACATTGATCTATAACTTGCATGGATAGAAGATATTGTGTGATGGAGCTTGGAAATTTCTTTCCAACCACCTTAAAAGTACCAGAACTCATACTTGTTCTCTCTTAGTTATTCAGCATATCCTACAAGCTACAAGGATTTTATCGATTCTAAAAGGAGGACATACCAAAAAAGGGTATGAGATTTTTTTTGCGGGGCTGAATTAAATTTATCTCTTTCGTGACTGAAGGATAATACTGCCATTGGAAAGAAATTCATAGAACAACAGTTATCTACAAGGCCAGATCATTAGGATTCCTATCTCCGACCTAACCAGACACTGCAATCTCGAGTGTGAAAATATTTACACAGGTACCATCACCGCAACCTAGAAAGCTTTTCCCCATTGGAGGAAATTACGCGTCAATAACTCTCCAAGGGAGATTCCCCGGACAATATCAACAAGCCATTAGTTTGAGAATCTCATAAGCTCAAGTGGGAGATCAAGGAAGCTGTTTTCCCTCATCTCGCTGATATACTGATGAAATTAACCCAAAATGGTAAATCCGGGTCCAGGATATTCATGAACTTTGCCGGACTGTCCTCTTTTCTGGAGATATATACTGATTTATTTGGGATGCAGAGGTGCAAGGAGACGTTTTAGAGTCTGGTTTATAACCTGACGAGCTGTTATCAGATTTGATGCCGAAAAGAATATGAATATTCATGTGGAAAGACTGAAAGAGTGATGAAGTGTTGAAGGATATCAGGAAATGGCTTATTCCAATTATTTCACGATATTGCCAATAAAGCAGGGTAAAGTATTTTATTTGTTTCTCATTTGTAAACTTCAGTTTCCAAAAACACAATATTAATCAAGAAAGTTTATTTTATCAAGTCACTAACTTGTAAAACTGACAGTTAACTTGCAAAATCTTGTTTTAACGTCATATATGTTGAAAATCATGGTACAATTGTTATTTTCAGTAACACAGATTTTTGATGATGAAAGAGTTGATACTGATGATGATGAACCATCTGTTGACTCAGAAACTGCTGAACTCGAGGACTGCAGAACATTTTTACTCTCCTAACTACCAAATAATTTGCTAGACATTTCGATTTTTTTGTTGACCGAATCATCGACATAACTCATCGCAATTTCGGTGATCTTCCACCCTCCTGCACGCTTTAGTGCTAAAATATCTCCACCCGAATCCGCAACCATAGTGGCTCCAGTTCTGCTAAAAGAGTGGCCGGTGTATAACTCTGGGTCTTTTAAACCTAAATATTTCGCTATTTGCTTTGGGACACCACCAATAGTGTGCTGGCTAGCATTAAGGGAAATGCACTTTCCATGTCGGTATGTCGTAAAAAATCTTAGGCTTTCTGTTCCAGGAGGCCGAAGATTTACCTATTTTCTGTATAACATGCAGGGCTTGAAGCTAAAGCCATCATCGGTTATGGTGAATCTTCTTGTTGTTAAATTTTTTGTTTGCCGCAATATCACAATAACGTATTTTCCCATATCTTCTACATCATTCATGTTTAAGGAGAGAATTTCGTCGCATCGACAACATCCAAAAATCCCAAATATTGTTACAATTTTCGCCAGCAACCACTGGTCATCAGGAGCATGTAAAAGAAATTGTTCAGCCTCTTCTTTACTTAATACCTTGGCTTTTTTTGGCGTATAACGCTCATTTTTTCGTTTTAGAAACGCTATTACTTTTTGAAATCTGCAAATGACAACTAAACGTCATTTTTTTCAATAAATTTTTTAAGGAAAACAAACCTGCGAACAGGGGCATTTTCTTTCATCTCCAAGCAGCTTTTCAGCATAGACCATTTTGCCCACATAGTATTAGGGCTGAATCTAGCTGATAGTTGATTTGAGTAGACCAACAAAACATCTTCAGTAACCCCAATCACACTATTTTTGTTTTGCCACTTTTTGTAATCGTCGTATTCTCGCTCGTACCTTGAAGCTGATTTTGCAGGTAATAAACTTGAAGCTACACTGCTGGCTGCCTCAATAATTTCTTTTGGTACATTCATTTTCGCTTTCGCCGAAACAAATGTAAAGAAAAATAAACAGACATGTTCATGGCAACGCTTCCACAGCTTACGACATTTTACAAATGAGAAACAAATAAAATATAAAACAATACACGCAAGGTAACGGGTTTCACTGGCTCAAGGAGGTAACTGACTCGCCTGCGGCTCGTCAGTTATATCCTCCATTCGCCAGTAAAAACCCTCTTTCCTTGCTAGTATGTTATATACCTACTATATAAATTATACTCGAATATTGAGTGTTTTCAGTCACTAAGAATGGGGTACATAAGTCTGAGTACCTAAAAGCACTAGAATTCCTTCACAGCAACATAACTGCCTCGAAACACAGAATTTGCTTCCAATTGAAGACTCGTACTGTATAATTTGGACCTATCCAATGCGAAATCTGGCTCCTATAGAAAATCTGCCGAACATTCATTGCTGGAACATGCACTAAATTTCAGATAAGATGTATAACTGGAGATAAACCCCCTGAGATGTATCTCGTATTGTTTTGCGCCAAGCATCTATAGCTCATTGTGAATTTCGAACAATAGGACACACCTTAATGGACTATGCAGTCCGAAATATTTGCATAAAGGTGGTATTAATAACAAAATGTGCTCTGATGAACACGTGCTATTGATCATGTAAACACAAAACAGTGAGGTTAGGAGAGAATTGTGGAGGAATCATTCTGTATTCTAGTCTAAGGTCTAGTATTGAACATTAATTCTGTAGAGGAAAACATCACGTGTGAATCAAATATCATTTATGAGGTAGTAAATTGAATGCTATCTAAATGAACAGAAAAAATGGTCCTACGCATATTCATGATTACCTGTTCCATTTTGATATTATATTTTATTCATGAAAATCCATTGCTTCACTCCAATAGGTTGACTTATTCGCTACAATGGAAAACCTTCAAATGTTCATACACTCATACAATATTGCAATTCGTATATAAATACCTACTGAAGATTATGAGTAATAAGCTCATGTATCTGATCGAAATTTACTCAATGAATGTATTCATAAACGGTTTGAGTTCTATATAAATGGCAAGAGCATTATTTGATGAAAAAAGTTGCCTAGAGTTGCCAGGGGTACATTAGATAAAATTGAAATTATAGATGAAATATTCATAACAGACAAGTAGAGTACAATTTGTTCGATTGAAGTAACTTGAATATAGTTGAAAGTTCTTAATTTAATGGATTTTAAGATATTATATCATATGAAGGTAGTTATACAGGATGTTCCACGCAAAATGTCCACAAGATTATGATCGACCAATTTTCTGAGACAAATTAATTAATTTGCTCCTGACAAATTAGTGCAAGAATTCACGCAGGAGCAAATCGTTGATTTCATTTTTAATTGATTTTGTTTCAGAGATTGGGAGTGAAAGCCCTAAAAGGTTTGTGAAGAAATTTCACTCAGTTCTTTAGATAGTTCTAGTGGACACTTTGCGTGAAATACCCTGTATATTAATGGTGATGACTTCGAAGTCATCAGGGTTTAAATTCAAAAACAATAAAACAAGAAGGAAATTATTGGCTGAGTGAAGTTTTCAACTTAATTTCAGCTTGTAATAAAAAAATCACAATGAAATCATCTCATACATAATTTTATATTTATTCGATCAAATCCCTTTGATTTGAGTATTAAAATCTAGCTGTTGATAAAATTGTAATGGTTCTTTGTTATACACAGAGTTCATCTTTATAGAGAATGTGGTCTCAATCTTTGTGAAAGAGAACGAATTATAACTATCTATGATGACCTCAGGAATCGAAAACTTTCCATTTGATTCGTTCCAACTTGAAAACGATAAGACTCAAGATCAATCCCACCCCTAGAAGAAAGAGGGGTGCAATTAGATGTTTAATACTGAGTCTTTGAATTGGTTCACTTTTCGAAGAACCAATATTTGGCGCATCATATTTTTCTGTAATTTTTTCGGTGATCCCGGACTCAATGAGGAGGGTCAAATACTTGTTCACAACAGGATGAAGTGGACATCCTTTTCGAAAATAACCAACGTAATGCAACGTCGTAAAGTCCATTTCTAGAGCCTTGAAATTGTACACTGCCTTATTGTAGGAAGCTATTCGAATCATTTCTGTTCTAGACCGAACAAAAGCGGTGCTCATATTCTTCAGTTTTTCATCCAAGCATAAAACGTAATCTCCTTGGCATACGATTACGTTTTCAGAAGAATAATTTTTCGATTCTATAACTCTTTTCAGTAGTCTACCGATTCCTGCTGTTCCTACTTTGATGAGCATTTTCTGATCGAGGATATCTTCAAGACTTTCAATGCTCCTGTAATAATTCACGCCATTCAGAAGGTATGTCAGGCGAGCGTTGAAAAAAGATGTGATGTAGAAGGATAAAAAAATTATGACTAGTGTTAGGAACTCCCTTGAATATCCAACATTTCTAAGCTGTTTGATACGTCCTTCCATGAAAACTCTAATGAATGCAAACGTGGTGCTGTAGTTACAATCAACGACGAAAGATGCAATTAACCACACTAACACAATGGATGCAAAAGAAATCATCCAGAAGATCCACAATTTTTCGTTGAAAACATTCATGAAAAACCGCCATCTTGGTATTTTCAGTGGAGCAGGCACGTAAATCTTCAGTTCGTCACGGATGTAAGAAACTGTCAATTGGTACAAATCGAAGGAACCAGCTGATATGAAGAAAGTACCGAGCATCAGATCTGCGGAGCTGTTCAAAAATGTGAAAGATTCGGTAAAACTCTCAAACATTCTGTATATGGGTTTAATTTGCATATAATTGAAGATCACCTGGTACATTTCCATTTCTGCACCTGGGTTATCACAATCGTGACAAGTATTGTAGCCTATGGTGTTCATATACACGATGTGTGGAGTTTGATTTATCCAACTGGAAGGTATTTTTTCCGGAAACAGCTCAGTCAATTGAACTGTTTTATTGCATTGCCAAACTTCCACGAGTTCTAGATCAAAATGATGGAGGTGTCTGTTTCTGAATGGAAAATAGGTGTAAATCTGACCAGTCGAAGAAGATATAAATACAACGTTGAATATATTGAAATGAGCGATTTTTTCCAATAAACTCTGAGTTACTTCACCACCAATGAAAATATATTTACCCTTGTAGTTGAAGAAGCCCCCGTATCTTATGAGATATAAATACAGATCTAACTGGTTCAAATCATTATATTCCACCACATAAATATTTGGAAAAGAATTCAATTTATAATTATATCGTGCTGGTTCTATGTATGGATCCAGAATCACTCCAGGAAAATCTACAGCTCCTGAGCTCAGAAAGAGGGCTGTTTGATCAGGTGGATCAAGTTTGTTCGTTATCAGTGTCAAACAGTGCAGCATATGAAAGGATTTGTTCACTATATCCAATGCTAACATCCTTGTTACACGTAAGAATAATCGGAACAGAATTCCTACATTGGTGTAATTCACATTCACACGTTTTACAAAATGAGGTTTTCACTTTCATTGAGGTGATTATTGTTTTGGTAATAGCAAGTTTCGTAAATAATCTATTATTGACAGGTGGGGAACTCATGAATAATTGATGTTGCCAATATTCTTCAGTTCCTTTCGATCTGATACAATCATTATAATGTTCATGTAGTGCCTATATATACATATATAAGTATTGAAACGTGTTTTCTGAAAATGCTAAGACGTAAATTAACAAACGCTGAGGCTAATGGGGCTATCGGAATGCTACAGGGTGGCCTAACTCAGGTTGTTGTAGCGGAAAGGCTCCAAGTCAGCCAAAGTGTGATATCTCGACTTTGGAATTGGTTCAGGGAGACAGGTTCCGTGTTGGAAAGACCAAGGCTTGTTGGGCGACGAAAAACAATACCTGCTCAGGATCGTTTCATCGCCGTTTCGGCGAGAAGAAACCCTACATCTACGTGTAGAATGCTACGGAATACTCTTCAAAATGCAGATGGGGTCCAAGTTTCCATCGAAATCATCAGACGACGTTTGAGAGAGGTGAATCTAGGTTCTATACGTCCATTAACAGCAGTTCCATTAACATGTGACCATAAGCGTCAAGGAATGGAATGGGCAAGGCAACATATCAATTGGAAGGATCAATGACGTAGTGTCCTTTTCACTGATGAATCCAGATATGGACGATTTTCAAATTCCCGATGAATAAGGGTATGGACAATCCCACGCATACCCCATAATCGTCGCTATGTACAAGAAATCCATCCATTCCGAGGGGGTAGTGTTATGGTATGGGCAGGGATATGTTTCAACGGGCGCACAGATGTACACATTTGTCCTGGGAATATGAAAGCCTTACACTGTAGGGAGCATATCATTGACAATGTTGTGCCAAATTTTCACGCTGCTTTTGGTGAAACTTTTCAATTTCTAGACGATAACGCTAGACCGCACCGTGCAGCCATAGGTGAGAATGCGCGCGAGGAGCTTGGTATTCCACATTTACCAATACCTTCGCACTCACCAGATTTGAATTGCATAGAACATACATGGGATATGCTCCAAAGAAGATTAGATAATCATCAACCTACCCCAGAATACTTAAATGATCTGAGAGAGCTTCTGCCCCATTTATGGAACCAAATTCCTCAAGAAATGTTCAACAACCTAGTGTGTAGTATGCAAAGAAAATGTCAAGCTGTTATTGATGCCCGTGGAGGCCATATATTGTATTGATAGTCTTAAAATGCTTGAATGCTCTGGGAATAAAATTTCGTTATTTTACTCGATTTTTCTGAACCATATTAATATGAATTGTCATCACAAAAAACTTATTTTAACTATATGTTTTTGCAATTTAAGTCAATATCCCTAACTCATGTGAAGCAGTTCATTCATTTAAACGCTACGCTGTATAAACGAAACATCCAACATCGAAAAACACGAAAACGTATTCGGTACTCCATAGGGTTAGGAATAAGTAAGTCAGATCTTTCAATAAGCCGTTTCATATTCGAAGGCACCACTGCAGAATTATGTCTGAAAACTTTTTCAAGAGGACCTAGAAACTTCCTCGATCCTTTGAATTCGAATTGAATACAAATGCATCCAGAATTCAAGAGGAGAGATAATATAGAAGATGCTCCTCCATATTATGAATATTAGAATATTCCGAGTCATCAACAAAACCAGAGTTGGAGGATTGAGAAGTTAATATGTTTTTTTCATAGTTGTGGATAACTTTACTGAAGGGTTCTAGGTGTGTTCGAAGAAAAGCGAAAAATTCTTTGAAGTGAAATGATTTCTGTAGTTCACTCCTATAGATTGCTTCGAGAATGATGAAGTTTACCTACCTTCACCATCCTGAAGATGCTTTTCTGATAACGAAACACTTGTCGTGGGTTGAAAACCCATTTTGTAAAAATCGTATAATTACAATTGAAGATTTTTTTCAACTATCGGCCACATCAATTCAATATGAAAACCTTTTTATTTTTATTTTAATTTCTTTTATTTTAAATAATTCAAGCACAATATATTTCATTTGAGTTCAATAATATTGTAAAAGGGCTGTTGATTTTGAGAAATAAAATGAATATTGTGTTTCGCCATAGAGAGTAAAGTCGTAGCAGTCATTTTGTTGAAAGTATTGCAGATACTAACTCAGAAATCAAAATATCTTGACTTGATTCGTTCTAACTTGAAAACAATAGAACTCATGATCAACCCTACTGCCAATAAAAAAATAGGGGCAATCAAGTGTTTCATACTGAATTTCTGAGTGGTTTCACTATCGGAGAAAGCAATATTTGGCGGATCATATTTTTCTCTAATTCTCTTGGTTATTCCAGACTCAATGAGTAGAGTCAAGTACTTGTTTACAACAGGAAAGAGAGCATTCCCTTTTCGAAAATAACCAACGTACTGTAACGTCGAAAAATCCTCCTCTAGAGCCTTGAAATTGTACACTGCCTTATTGTGAGAAGCTAAACGGATCATTTCTCTACTGGAACGAACAAAAGCGTTGCTAATATTCTTCAGTTTTTCATCCAAACATGAATCGTAATACCCTTGGCATTCGATAACGTTTTCAGAAGAATAATTCTTAGATTCTATAACTCTTTTCAGTAGCCTACCAATTCCTGCTGTTCCAACTTTGATGGGCATTTTTTGATCGAGGATATCTTCCAGACTTTCAATGCCCCTATAATAATTGACGCCATTTAGAAGGTATGTCAGGCGAGCGTTGAAGAAAGATGTGATGTAGAAAGATAAGAATATCATGATTAGTGTTAGCAACTCCGTTGAACATCTAATATTTCTAAGCGTCTTAGTACGTCCATCTATAAAAACTGCAACGAATGAAAACATGGTTCTACAATTCGAATCAACGAAGAAATGTGCAATCATCCACACTAATGCAATGGACGCAAAAGAAGCTATCCAGTAGATCCATAACCTCTCGTTGAAAACAGTCATGAAAAACCGCCATCTTGGTATTTTCAGTGGAACAGGAACGTAAATTTTCATTTCTTCACGGATATAAGAAACAGTTAACTGGTAGATATTGAAGGAAGATGCTGCTGCGAAGAAAGTACCTATCATCAGATCATCAGAGCTGTTAAAAAATATGAAAGTTTCATCATAAGTCTCAAGCATTCTGTATATAGGTTTAATTTTCATATAATTGAAGATAACCTGATAAATTTCCATTTCTTCACCTGGGTTCTCACAGTCGTGACAAGTAGTGTAACCTATGGTTTTTGCGTACACGACGTAGGGAGTTTGATCTACCCAATGACGAGGTATTTTTTCAGGAAACAAAGTAGTTAATTCAACTGTATTTTTATTGCATTGCCAAACTTCCACAAGTTGGAAATCAATATGATGAAGGCGCCTTTTTTTTAACGGAAAATAAGTGTAGATCTTTCCTGTCGAGGAAGATATAAACGCAACGTTGAATATATTGAGATGAGTGATTTTTTCCAATAGACTCGGAGTTACTTCACCTCCAATGAAAACATATTTAGCCTTGTAGTTGAAAAAGCCTCCGTACTTGATGACATCTAAATACAGGCTCAACTGATTCAAGTCATCATATTTCACCACATAAATACTTGGTAAAAAATCGAACTTCAAATGTTTTTTCTTTACTTTCATCTGCGGGTTCAGAATCACTCCTGGAAAATCAACGGCTTCTGAGCTCAGAAAGAGGGCTGTTTGATCAGGTGGTTCAAGTTTGCTCGTTATCAGTGTCACGCAGTGTAGCAAATGAAAAGATTTGTTCACTATATCCAGTGCTAACATCCTTGTTACACGTAAGAATGATCGCAATAGAATTCCTACATTGATGTAATTCACATTTACACGTTTTACAAAATGAGGTTTCTGAGGAATTCGATAGTCAATCAGTCAAATTACCCGCAGTTTTCATTTTTTCTAATAGTGAGCGTTTTTTTCAAGTTTCGGTGAATCATCCATTATTGAAACATAGGGAACTAATAAATAATTGATGACAGTAATGTTTTACCCTCTATTTCGATTCGATACAATAATCAAAATTTCCATAAAATTATATTCAACTCTTTCAATTACTTTGAATGGAATTCGCTCTCTATTAACTAACAGATTCATATCAAATGTCTGCTCTTATTCTAGAAAGGGAGGGATTGGGAAAATCTTTCTCTCTCTGGTGAGTCCAGTTCTGGTTTATTCATGGTTAATATACAAATACAATACAAGTTGCAAATACCCTCGTTTATTCTCAGAAGAGATGAGCTACTGATGCTACGAAAGCGCTGGCGGGTCACACAAAAAAAAAATCCAAATGTATAATTCCGACTTGCTAAGTCAGAGTTCTGAGTTACAAGTCGGAATTCCGAATTGTAAGTCAGAATTCTGAGTTGCAAGTCGAAATTCTGAGTTACAAGTCGGAATTCTGAGTTACAAGTCGGAATTCTGAGATACAAGTCGGAATTCCGACTTGCATGTCGGAATTCTGAGTTACAAGTCGGAATTCTGAGAAACAAGTCGGAATTCCGACTTGCAAGTCGGAATTCTGAGTTACAAGTCGGAATTCTGAGATACATGTCGGAATTCCGACTTGCAAGTCGGAATTCTGAGTTTCAAGTCGGAATTCTGAGATACAAGTCGGAATTCCGACTTGCAAGTCGGAATTCTGAGTTACAAGTCGGAATTCTGAGATACAAGTCAGAATTCTGAGATGCAAGACAGTAGTGGGGCTAGAATTGGTCTAATGACATCTCTCTATCTCAACATTTCGACTTGTATCTCAGAATTCCGACTTGTATCTCAGAATTCCGACTTGCATCTCAGAATTCCGACTTGCAAGTCCGAATTCTGACATGTATCTCAGAATTCCGACTTGCAAATTAGAATTCTGACATGTATCTCAGAATTCTGACATGTATCTCAGAATTCTGACATGTATCTCAGAATTCTGACATGTATCTCAGAATTCTGACATGTATTTCAGAATTCTGACTTGCAAGTCGGAATTGTACATTCGGAAATTTTTTTGGGTGGCACTTCTGCGCTTTCGTATGAAGCTCTGAATGCAATTGAAAAGCTTTCACAAACCGCATGTGTAGGCAAAATAGAATGGGCTTAAAATTGCTTTAAGAATAATAAATGTCGGATAAATTCTTGAAGAAAGTATAGCTGATTGAAATTTAAAACTAGAGAAGCAAACAGCATTCAACCTACTGTCATTTATTTTCAGATCTTCATGTATAGAATTCTAAGAATATTTCAATTTCACATTTTCTGACCTGCATTGAATAACCTCCCTTTATCTGTTCGCATTCTTGACATTTAAAGGATCAAGTTCATATATAGGTAGTCTACGAAGAATATTAAAAAAAACTCACTTCACAATACTGGTGAGAAATACGAACTTGAGTCAGGATGAAATTAAAGACAAAACATTCATCGTCAATTTTAAGTACAAGTCATTTTATTTGAGTTTATTAATATTGTGAAAGTGCTTATAAAATACAGTCGATTTTGAGGAATATATAATTATTAGTGTGAATTTTTCACCATAGAGAGTAAAGTGATAGCAATCCTTCTTGTTGAAAGTGTTAAGATCCTTCGTGAACCCAGATGATGATTCAAGGCGATATTTAGATCATTTCAGAAATTAAAATATCTAGACTTGATTCGTTCTAACTTGAAAACAATGGAACTCATGATCAATCCTACCCCCAATAAAAAAATAGGGGCAATCAAATGTTTGATACTGAATTTCTGTGTTGGTTCACTATCGGATAAGTCAATATTTGGCGCATCATATTTTTCTATAATTCTTTTGGTGATCCCAGACTCAATGAGGATAGTCAAGTACTTGTTCACAACAGGAAAGAGTGCATTTCCTTTCCGAAAATTACCAACGTAATCCAACGTCGAAATTTTTTGTTCCAGTGGCTTGAAATTAAATACAGCTTTATTGTAGGAGGCGATATTTCTCATATCCTTCTTCGACCGAACGAAGGCTTGGCTCATATTGCTCAAAGTTTCAGCCACACATAAATCGTAAAACCCTTGGCATTCGATTACGTTTTCTGAAGAATAGTTTTTAGATTCGATTGCCATTTTCATAATTTGGCGTAAACCATCCGTACTTACTGTGATTATCATTTTCTCCTCGAGTATATCTTCAAGTGTTTCAATTCCCCTGTAATAATTAACCCCATTGAGTAGATATGCTAGACGAGCATTGAAGAAAGATGTGATGAAAAAAGATAAGAATATCATGACTGATGTCAACAGTTCCTTCGAAAATCCAATATCTCTAAGCAACTTGGTACGACCTTCCATAAAAACAACAATAAATCCAAATAGGGTTTTGCTATTGCAGCCAACAACGAAAGTTGCCACTATCCAAATCAGTCCGATAGAAAGAAAAGCAACAATCCAGTATATCCATAATTTACAGCTGAAAACGTTGGCGAAGAAGCGCCACCTAGGTATCTTTTGGGGGACTGGAACGTAAATCTTAAACTCGTCATGGATGTAAGAAGAGGTTAAGTCGTAGAAATTGAATGAAGATGCTGACCTGAAATATGTACCGATCATGAGATCATACGAGCTGTTCCAAAACGTGCTAGATTCTGTATAATTTTCCATCATTCGGTAGATGGGCTTTATTTTCATATTTCTGAAAAGTTCTTGGAAAATTTCCATCTCTACGCCTGGTTTGTCACAATCGTGACATGATGTGTAGCCTGTTGTATTTTGGTACAGAATGTGGATTGATTGATCTGACCATTTGTATGGTATTTTTTCTGGAAACAACTCAGGCAACCTTGGTTCATTCTCATCACACTGCCAAATTTCCTCAAGTTTCAGATCATTAATTTGACGTCTGTGTCTGAATGAAAAATAGGTATAAATCTGTCCTGTCGAGGAAGATACGAACACAACATTAAATATACTGTGATGGGCCATCATTCCCAATATACTTGAAGTTATGTTACCACCAATTATAACAAATTTACAATTACTCTCGAAAAATCCCTCAAACTTGATTATATTTAAGTAGTCGTTCAACTGCTTTGGGTGATCATATTCTAACACATAAAGACTTGGTAAAGATCTTACTATATTACCTGTTTCCAATGATCCTATATAGAGATTCAGATAGACTCTTGGAAAATCGACAGCTATGGAACTTAGAAAGATGGCTGTTTGATCTGGTGGTTGGAATGTGTTGACTATCAAACTCAAGCAGTGCGCTAAATGAAAGGATTTGTTCACTATATCCAAGGGAAGCATCATGTTCCCCTATATTTACCAGGAGTCCTAATTATCCTTAATTTTATATTCCCTCGAAGAAGGATTCAGTACTTCATCAAAATGTATAACTCAGTGTTTCGATGCAGCAGAAACTAATTCATCATTTCAGTTAGAATATATGTTGCTTGAACTTCTTACGAACTAATCAACTATAGAAAAGCGAACTCACGAAACTTTCATGCTACTAATGTTATTTCTTCAATTTGAATGAAGTGCTATCATTACTAGGAAATTGTCTAGAGAATATCTCTAGATTCAAAGGGATCATTATAAGTTGTTCTTTCTCTACAACTATTTTTCATTTCTTTCTTTATTTGTGGTTCCATAAACTCTAAAAATTCAAGAACAAAGTATCAGCCTCATCAAGTGAAAGATTACAATCAACCTACTTTTATCGCACATACAAAGATGTATATTCACCAGTTCTCAGTGACAACACAAGTACCTTTAATATGCCAAACTATTCTAGCACACTATAGTCGTATAACCAGAGTTTTTTGAATAAAAAGGGTGAATATTTCTCCAACTAATATTAGAATGAGATCTAGGATCTGATTCGAAAAGCAGCTTCAAATGGAGATGGCTATTTCTGTCCTAAGTGCTACGAATTCATAGTGGACATTCTTTCAGTTTGACGTTGATTGATAATTATAACTTTCTACTCTCGAAGGCCTTCATTTCTAGTTCATAATATGTACAGCGTAATACTGGAGCCATAATTCGATTCTATCAAAGCCACAATGTGAAGTAATTAAACAGGGGTCAATCCTGCATTTGGGACATGGGTGTTCTCTAGTTTTGGCAGAGTTCTGTAGGTAGAGTGTTAATGGTCTCCTCATAAGGGAGGATTTTGATAGATTCATCAGTCTCATTATAACAGAGGGAAAACGTATTGAATTCCGAATTATAGCATCCAAATGAAACGTTATCTGTGACAAAACTCAAATAAATAGGTGACCAAGAATTAAACTCACTTTTTGTATATACAGAAAGAAAGCCTAGAAAGAAGAAGTAGAATAATATGAGGATTTAATCTGAAACACATATTCTAAAAAGATTAATAGTATATAAGAGGTTAATCATGTTAACGAATAACATCAAATCAATGAAAACATCTTCCAAATTAATATTATTACATTAGAAATACAAAAATCATAGCATAACTTCATAAATGTGTGAAGTAAAATAAAATTCAAGAAAGAAAATCACAAAATGCAATGAGAATCAGCTCCCGAATTTAATGTTCTAATATGGGTTGAGATGTTGAAATGAAAAATTTATCTATTTTATGCTCTTATTAGATCATTCTCTCGTGGGAAATATGAGTACCATTTCGTGCTTCTTAAACAATATTCCCTTCCATATCGAATGAAGTTTTAAAACGGAAAATATCGAGAATCGTATCCGGTAAGAATGGAAAATATATACGGAAAAGATCAAACCCATCCACATTTCAGTTTCTGGAGCGATAGATAGACATCTAACTGCAAATACTGGTAAAATTGCTCCTCTATTGGTATCGGAAGTTTAACATAATTTCATTCAGATCCACTCTACTTCACTCAAGGATAGGGAACGTTCGAATAACAATAAAAGTTAAAGCAGAGGAATATTTTCCCGATGCAAATTCCCTCCTATTTGCAAGATCAATAGTGATTTGAAATTCATCTGAAAAATAAAGAATCGAAAGTTGAGGGGATGGCGTTTTTGTTTCAAGACAATCTGAATAGACAACCAAGGGTCATTCGATTTGATGCACTCATTGTGAGTTCTTGCTCACTGATCCTATACAGGGAGAGCAGTTAGGATGTCTTTTTTTCAATAATTGGATAGAATGTTTAGACACGTCCTTTAGGTATAGGTTGTTGAAATTTTCTATCAGTTTCTTCTTTAAACATTTCTAGCTTCTTTCGTGATGAAAATTCACTGTAGCTCCGTAACTAAGCGTATTTGCGGACCTGTGTTGTTATGATATTTTCGTCGTAAAGTTACTCAGGCAAGATACCCATAAAATTATTGTATTGAATCTTTAAACATCCTGTGTTTTGGTGATAACGTTGGTAGATAGATAATACCTTCAACCCAATGACAAACTTTGCCTTCACTTTCAAGAATTGACCGTGTATACTCATGGAAAGAAAGGAGCCAAAACAACGTTTTAAGCCCCCATTGAGACAGGATTTTCGTGGATATTCATTTGGAACCCCGAGTTGAAAGGATGACCGTTCCTAGAAGATTACACGAGAGGATTACGTGTAGCGTGTATTGATGTAAGTTTCCTGTATCCTGCAGTTTTCGACAATTTGAAGAGAAGTCATGAAAGTCGTTAGCTCAAGCTCAAGTCAAGTCCTTTCCCATTCTGTCTGCAGCTTTCTGCTTGTATTCTACCAGTCTACGAAAAACTGAATAGCATGATTTTCACCAACATGTGTTTTTTATCTGAGACACCTGTTTCGGTCTCACAGTAGCATCTTCAGGTGGTTGAAGTCTGTTGAAGAATTTGATCTCTTCTCAGTTCAATCCAGCATCAATATCTGCCAACTCTTCCAATAAGTATCTAATTTGTATGTAAACATATTCCAAGTATAACAACGTACGATCAAAATTCATTCAATACTGCATTTTAACAATGCAGTTTTAAAAAATGTAGTATTTGATATACAGTTACTGTACAGCTTCTGTATTGATAATTCATAATTGAAAAATTGTTCACTTATGCATATTTTTAAAACATATAATACAACATATTGAAAAAGTATAAACACGTTCTTGACGTCCAATTTTGTACATCCCTGTGCATTCCTCTTCTAGGAGCAATATTGTTCAATTATTCTCTTCACAGTGGAAATTTTTTCCTCTCTAACATAGACGAGCTTGCAATGCGGAAGCTTTTGTTCATTTTCTAGTTTCCGAGAATAACAAAGAGATAAAATTGATTAAAACATAATCTAATTTCCCGAATAATTATTGATCAATTCATACGGGGGCGTTGTTCTATACAGTGCATCCATGGTTGCTGTATATAAACTGAATTACCTATTCCATCCAAATAATGGAATGGAATTAACGGAATACGAGAATTTTAACCACGTTTTCGAACCACTCTGAAGGTTCAATTTGACAGTCGCAAAATTCTAGGAAGTTTCACATCGGTTCAATGGTTAGATGATGTGTGGAGTGTAGGAGCATTATCAAGACGAAGAAATAGTCATCCTCCGTCATATTTAAATTTTGTGTTTGTAACCACCTGACCAAAAAAAAGCGTAACTCAGATAAATGAGGAAAAAAACGTCGGAGGTAGTGGCTTCAAATTTGCACAGTCTACAGGGTGTGTAAAATTCAATGGGATTGAATGGCAGATCTGTAACAGTTAGAGCTAGAAATGGATGGCACGTTTTTGACCTCGATTTTCAAAAGAACGCATCCCTTCCCTTGTTTTGAAGTTTTCAAGTGAGAACTCATTTTACGGCTCTTTGAATTGGTGCCCCTAATTCGTAAGGTTTCGCTGATATCGGAAAACAAATGTTACATTCTAAAGACACTTCTTCATGAAAAATGCAGTGTCGTAGTCAAAGATTCTTTCAGTCCTCCACTTCGGTGATATAGGGGCCACTTTCACTTTTCAAAATATAAACCCTATGTTATTTTCACATATTCTATTTCTATATTTTCTTCTGATTTTAAATATACAGGATGAGTCTTTGATTCGTACAAATATTTTAACAGTAGATTCTTGAATTCAAAAGAAACACTTTTTGTCTGAACCATTTTTTCCGATTCGGCCCTGATAAAAAGATACGGCCATTTTCGATTTTCATAATGAGCTGTGCCACCCATAAAAAAACACAACCTTCAGAATAACTAGCTAAATCTGTGGTACTACACCTCTTTGGATCTTTTGAAAAAAGTTGCATTCGGTTAAAGTAGCCAATTTTTCGAATTAACCGTACGTTAAGGGTCCAAATGTGCCTATACATGCCTTAAATGAGACAAATCTGCTCTACAGAGGGCATTTTGCTCACATGATTCGGCAACAATCGAATGCAACAAAGCAAATGTCATTCGACCAATTCTAGCCCCACTACTGTCTTGCATCTCAGAATTCCGACTTGTATCTCAGAATTCCGACTTGTAACTCAGAATTCCGACTTGTAACTCAGAATTCCGACTTGTATCTCAGAATTCCGACTTGTAACTCAGAATTCCGACTTGTAACTCAGAATTCTGGCTTGCAATTCGGAATTCCGACTTGTAAATCAGAATTCTGACTTAGCAAGTCGGAATTATACATTTGGATTTTTTTTGTGTGGCCTGCCAGTGCTTTCGTAAGTTTCAAAAGTTTGGTTTATTGAATTTTTGGTATTTTTATGGTCATAATGAGAAAACTGGAAGACGTGGGTGATATCTTGTGCTCGACAAAGATCAATCAAATGAATGAAAAACTATATTCCGAAATTCATTTCATTCGACAGAACCGTTTGTGACATAGAACTAAAAATAACATTTTTTGTATGGTTTTTTAACAGCTTGTATCTTTTAAACCGAGCCGATTCGGGAAAAATGCTAAAAAAAAGTGTTTCTTTTGACCTCAAGAATCTACTGTTAAAATATTTGTACGAGTCAAATATTCACCCTATGTAATATACGACGTGTATCTAATTGTTATTTCGATAAAAAGAACTCAAAAACTAGTTCGGTCAAATAGGCAGGTTATTTTCATTGATTGCTAAAACAGCTTTGATAGGGGACACAATTGATCTTAGAAATCTACCCTTTCACTGATCGCCCTTGATGCCAAAAACAGGTCAGCCAGAAGATAAGAAAATGACACTCATTTAAGGTTAAATTAAATTATGTCCTCCAAGAATATCCAAAGATGAACCATTACTCGAATGAAATATTATAAATCCAGTTCCTCATGAATAACTTCGAATAATTCAATATATTTCGGACCATCAATCTGCCCTTTCATAACTAGGATCCACGAGCGAAAAGGATAGATCCAGCCGAGGCGCAGTTCCGCCCTCAGCAATTTTCCCTTGTACACATAATTCATTGTATTTGTAGTGATTTATCCGTGGAGTTCGACTTCTGAAACCGTCCCTGTTATTCACAGTTAATGAGAAGCCATGATAAATTATCGTTCATACGCCGTCGGAGTCAAAACCTCAGCAAATAGATCCGCACTAGCTGGGGCGCATTCAATGGATGTAACTCCGTCTCAGCAAGGACCTGAATATTGCAAGCTCCGCACTGGCGGCAGGAGATATGAAGCAGAAAACTGTGACCCCGCTAGAATTTAATTTTATGGACACAGACTTATACGATCATCGATCAGCGGTCGGATATGGCTGAGTTCAGAATGGATGATGGCACTCGTAACCCACGAAAAGATGACTGATAAAAAATGGTTCATCCTGTAAGATGTGATGATTTGGAGTGATTGCGAAAGAGCTTTTCCATTTTATGGGGGAGCATCAATCAAATATTGAATGTGAGATTATTCGAGACAATCCAGATGAGGCTGGTTGGGAGCAAGATGGATCGGGATGTTATTGGGTGAGGAGTATGAACAAAAAAAGCTTCGGTTTTCAATAAGTTCTAAGTCTGCCAAGAATTATAAATGAGCCGAATTGTTTAGTCTGGCTTGCAGAGTCGAATTTATTCATCTTGGAGGCGTTTTCTAAGCCTATGACAGGTACAGCTTTGGAAATTTCCTTCAAGCTCAAAATGTTTAGTTCATCTCTTTCCAATTCTCTAATTCCCCAGGAATAGTTAAGTTTTCTCCAGGCCCTGTAAGAAGCCGTTTGTTTTAGTAATGACCTCCTCATCAGACGACAATTTTAATCCGCAAATCGCTAGGAAATTTTGACATTTCAGGCAAAATTTCTCAAAGAAAAAGTCAAGATTTCCTAACTGCTAGGAAATATTTATTTCCTTACTGTAAGAAGATAATATTTCCTTACAGTTGTTAGTGTTCTACATAAATGATTGAAAACACTTTGTCTATAAGTAATTAATTTATATTTTGAAGATCTCGATGCATTGCAGAGTACATGATGAAATGAGTTTGCTATATTCACAGTTATTTGACTGTTAGCACAACCGTTGAAAATTGGAGGAACATTATTAGAAGTGTGAGGAGCATTTTGGACAACATGCGAGGTAGTTGGGCTAATTTGTTTAATATTATATACTTGCAAAATTTCTTTTGCCACCTCGACCTCATTGTTAAGGATTCTTCGATGCATCCTTCAGCAACGTTTGATGATTTCCATCCGCCATGCCTCTTTAAAGTAGTTATATCGGCACCAGACTCAACCAATATTTTTGCAGAAGACAGACGAAAGCAGTGATCTGTATATTCTGTTGGATTTTCCAATCTCAAATAACTAGCAACTATTTACACATTTTTCTGAATTGATGTATTTCTACTTGTGGTCTACAACCCTTTCCGCTTTGATATTTGAAGAAAAATCAGTCACTGTTCATATTTTCTGGTCTTAACGAAACATAGTTTCGATAAAGATTTAAGTACATCTGATTATTTACAAATGATCTAGCTTGGTTGGTCTTCGAATCAGGTATTATAATTAAAAACTTACATTCTTAGTCTTCTATATCGTGTAGAGTCATTTGGACTAACTCATCCATTCTACCGGTCCTAGAAATACCAAATAATAAAGCAACCTAAAAAGTAAACAAATGTGTAATCTGAATAGAATTTGAAACCTTGTAAATTAAATTGATCATCAATTCTTCTTTATCTGGAGCTTCGTGGTTAAATTTTTCGATTTCTGTCATCGTTAAAATCTTAGATTTCTTTGCCCTATAATCTTGAGCTTTCCGTTTCAATAAAGAACAAAGTTTCGAATATGTAGATATATCTACATTGTGTTTAATTGCAAGGGTTGGCTTCAACATTGAATAATTGGCCAACAATGTTGAAGATTTCATCTTTAAACAAAGGTCTAGGAAGTATGTCATCACAACATTCTCTGAGAAAGAACTCCTGTTTTTACTTTTATGATCATTCGCACTTTTGTCTTGATTTATTTGGCAATAATTCTAATGAAGCAGTATTCACTGCCTCAACCAGCTCTGGAGGAGTCTCAGAAATGAAAAATTCATCATCACTCATCATTTTACACTGTTTTATTTCCGAAAACACCAGCAATTAATTTTATATGCGTCAAGTTTGACAATTCAACATTAATGCATTTCCATAGTAACTTTATCTGTCGTATTTTGAACGATTTTCGGAAAAATTGTATGTTTATCTCGTAGGACAAGCCACATTCCTGGACTCTGTGTTGCTTAGTCAATTTTATTCAATGTCTGAATAATATACGCCGTTTTCATACCACCACCTTCAAGGTAATCATTGGGAATAATACCGTGTCTCATATTGTCTCTTATCCAATTGCACACAGACTGGAAAAAAGTTGGAGGAAACCAAGTGTAGGTACACTATCTGACAGCAGTATTTTCAGATTGATTCTGATGACACGGAGATATCAATTGTTGGTTTCCAAAAGTGTAACCTTGATTTTGGTGGTTTCTGGACTGAAAGTTAAATTCTTTTCATGCATTTCCCCTTGTGGAGTCCCTTCAACAGGAATCCTCTTGAAAACTGATAGTCGCATTATCGACATCGTTCCTCCCTTCGTCCCACATTCCATCCCCTTCAAAATCCCCGCGACAGTAACGAAGGTGGACACAGAATCGTATCCCCTAAACCTTAAACCAAACCCCAGGGATAATGGATCAAGAAACTCAAACCCTCGGACCTTTCTCCATCGAAAAATTCCAAGTCCGGCCAGCAGACAATGTCGCTTCCGTCTCCGCGAACAAGGAGACCGGAAACGCATCGGGCCGAACACAGAATTCGATCCATCCAGGAATCTTTACTCTTGTTCCCGCCGAGTGTCGGGAACATTTCCGCCCACCAAATTAGATTACTGCGGGGCCTTTTAAGAAGATTCATTATGTGTTTCGGCAAGTCTGGGGCGGGCCATTTGCAATCCCGGAAATAGGCCTGGTCGTATGAGGGGTGGGGGAATTGGATTATCTACGGGCTTTTGGTCAATTTCCTTCTTGAAAAATGTCCTCGACGGGAATGTGCGAGGTAGTTTGCGTGCAAATCATTAAGATAGCTGCATCCAATCCTACGGCCGCAATAGGTTTCGTTCTGCGTTATTGCGTTGCTTCGTCGGGGCTTTTGAAACGGATGGGATGGTTATCGCAGGGGTGAAAAGGGCTGCTTTTTGTGTAGAAAGATTTTTCGGGAATGGGAAGTGGTAATTTGTACCACTGATGGTTTTTCTACTGCCACAACTTAATTTTGTCCAATTATACACATTGCCGGTTTCTGCCAAATCCCTTATCGTAACAATAGCCTTTCAATCTTCACTGAACCCCCGCAAAGAGGGTAGTGAACTACAGAAGATTTCAGAGAACTTCTTCCTTTCAAAATAAATGAGCTAAGCATATTCTAGGTATGATTTTCATCAATAAAATTCTTCTCAATTTGTTGCCAAAGTTGTGCCAAAAGATGTCGTAACTGTTGAAGTGTTTTACACTATGGACTCGAAGGGTTCTTTGCAATTGATCCCAAGCGTGCTCAACTGGATTTAGATCAGGGGCTATTAGAGGTGATGCTAGATGTGAAATACCAAGGATTTCTCAAGCAGTAATTGTGGCATTTCTGACCTCAAGAATCTACTGTTAAAATTTCGCAGGAAAATATAGGTTTCTGAACACGCTAAATCTATTGCAAGCAATTCCGAAAACCTATCTCCTTCCATTTAGATTTTCATCTTGGAAATGGCATTTTTCAAAAATTGTAAATTTCAATAATAAGAATAATAATAACATAACATAATAATAACAAGTATCTAGGCATAAAACAGGCAAGAAAAATCGATCAGACCCAGATGAGGAAAGAATTAACGGGGCAGTTTATCCGAAGATTGAGAAGGATAATGAGAACTGGTCTTAACAGCAAGAATTTGATAAAAGCGATTAACACCTACGCTTGCTCGGCGTTGAGCTATTCATTTGGTATCATCTCTTGGACGAACACCGATCTAGCAGCTTTACAGAAAAAAATAAGGACGATGCTGACTAAACACAATAAACATCACCCCAAAAAGCTCAATAGAACGGACAGAGCTGCCACGACATCTTGGGGGTAGAGGAATTGTTGATTTGTCCAACCGTATGTCCCAGGAAATTGAAGGACTTCGAAAATATTTCCTGAACAAGGCTGCTTCGTCAGAACTCCATCGAGTAGTTTGTATTGCTGATAGTTCTTTACCGTTAAAGCTACAACAGGATCATATGGAAACCGTCGAACACTCTGCAGAAAGTAAAATGCAGAAACTGATTGGCAAACCTTTGCATGGAAGGCACCAGAACGAGGTCAACCATGATTACGTCGACATATCTGTGTTAAACTACTGGTTGACTTCCGGAAGGTTGTTTCCTGAGACAGAGGGCTTCATGCTCGCCATCCAGGATCAGGTGATTCCAACAAGAAATTACATGAAATATATCGCCAAGGATGCCTCAGTGGCGGATGATAGCTGTCGTTATGGCTGTGCGACACATGCAACTATCCAGCACATCACCGGGGGATGTCAGACATTCGCGGGCACGGAGTTCAAAAGTAGGCATGATGCTGTTGCCAAGATTCTTCACCAAGAATTGGCAAAAAAACACCAACTTCTAAGTTCAAAAAAGGTTCCTTATTACAATTACCATCCGGATGCTGTGTTGAAAAATGAACATCACAAGCTCCACTGGGATCGCACGGCTATCACAGACCGGAAAATAACCCACAATAGACCAGACCTCATATTGCTCAATAAGGATGAGGACAGAGCACTATTCATCGACGTGGTAATTCCAAATAATAACAATCTTCTAGATAGGCACACAGAAAAAATTTCAAAATACAGAGATCTAGAGGAACAAACCAGAAGACAGTGGAAGCTGAAAGATATCAAGACCATCCCTATTGTCATTTCATCTACAGGCCTGATACCGAAGAAACTACTAGAGAACTTGAGGAAACTTCAGTAGGACGAAAATATCTATAGAGTCATGCAGAAGGCGGTACTGCTCGGAACGGCGAGAACTGTACGCAAGTACATGGGGAATGCAGAGGAACACCGTCTGCTCCGACAGGAAGTGCGGGTGGAGCAGGAATCCAACCTACAGCAAGGAGCCGAGGAGCGACCCGGACCCGACCACCACCACGAGCCCGAAAACCTGGAAAGGGCTCCAACAGAGCTGAATCCTTTTGATATCTGAGATATCTGGGATAAGAGAATTTTCCTCTGGAGAGGAGTGTGAAAGCCGCAAGGCTAAAGTCATAATAATAATAATTTCAGAATATGTATCACATTTTGATCTCTGATATCTTTCCTGGAAGATACGCGACTCAAAATTTTACCTTCGAAAAATTCCCAAAAAGATGGCTTCAGTTAGAACTTCCTCAAGACCGAAAAGTTGTGCCGAGATGGATGAAATTCTTCAGATTTACTAGAACAGTTGTTCTTTCTTAATATGTATCACATTCAGATCAACGATTGTTTTCCTGGATGATACGCGACTCGTGAATTCCGATTCTATAATCAGCGTTGACTTGCCATTCTTCACAGAGATTTTTCGTGAACATTTTAATATTTTGATGAGTTCTACCCCCGGTTCTCCTTTGTGAGACCTAGAAAACTCATTTGGAGTTAGAACGCTAGTATCTGTGACGCCAAAGAAGTGAAAGCAGGAAAATGTTGAGAATAATCAACCTATACGTGAAACAAATTCCGTGTAATTGCCTCACATGATAGACCATTAAAAAGATCGAAACGACTGGCTGGAAACGCTCACGTCGCATGAGGTGTTTTGGTCTTTCGCCTCCAGATAGGGAGTTTTCCACACACAATGACATCGTAGTAATTAGTAGCTCGTTCACGAATTCCAAAGGAGAGAGTGCAAAGGGCTCGGCTGTTATTTAGGTCGAATGCCATCGAGTATGACAATACTGCGGCAACGTGGCGAGTACGCTAAGGAACGTTTATTGGGATATTGAAGTGCTTACTATGCGGCTTCGGTATTCGGAATTGATGTGTCTACGTTTCTATGGGGGGCGGTTTGGTCGTGGTGCCCTTGTTGTTCGGAAACTATCGTTGGAGATCGAGAATATAGCCCACCTCTACGTTATCGCGATCTAACTGTTGTTATAAATTGATTTCCGGAGAAGTATCAACAGTTTCGGCATTCGATTTTATGGCTCGCATAGATTGCCGATTTTTACGGTCATTGCACGGCTGTGAGAGCCACAAATTTGCATTCGAAATGCATTTTATCTTTTGCGATGTTCTACTTCTGCCAGGCGAGGCTCTAATTTTTTTGTACATCAAATAATATAGCAAGATACAAGAGCTCAGGCCGCTTAGGGAGAAAACCCAGGAAAAACCCTTTTTTCACTATAAAATGTCATATTTCTTTCTCTGTCTTGAGATCCAATCAAAAGAAAGAAATGAAAAGACACACAACCAGGGAGGATCTATTCGAGACTTTTATGCGCTACTCCAAGGGCTACGCTCCATGACTGATAGCGAAGAAAAGGTCTATTTTTAGCGCAACTACGGGATTTCACTGACGACGAGCGGTATCTCTTATTCTCTACCCCAAGGGCTTACGCACCATGACTGATAGAAAAGAAGAGATTTCGATTTCAACACTTATGACGCGGAACGCGAACAGGGGGGTTGACGGGACTTTCTCTTCAATACCCCAAGGGCTTACGCACCATGACTGATAGCGAAGAGAAAAGTCAGACTCGCGAAACAGGGTAAAGTACGGCAAAAGATAACAGTACTGCGATACAGTACTGCAGTGTCAAAGAAGTAACCGGTGTAGGTCTAATGAGGAAACTGAACGGTAAAGACGGGGACCTACCTCCTTTAGAAAAGTAGTTTCAGGAAAACGTCAAAATCTTCAACGGCATGCAAGAAAAACAACGTTAAATACAGATAAACGGTTGTTTACATTCACTCTGCCTATCGGAATGAATGTACTGAATATTTGAGAATTAAATATTTTCAAAGGCGGAAATGTGAAATGAAAGGAATGCACTAAAATGAACTCCAATTTTTCTCAGAAAACTGGAGATCATTACAACTACTAAACACTTTCGTGATAAAAAAAAGGAAATCATCATAATTAAATGATCGTTTCATCAACTATAACTAAAAACGTATTTCCACGGGTTTAATTTGTTAAGCTCCCTATTCTCGCGGTCATCAAATGAATGGAACATTTGTAACAAAAGTCGTACGTATTCATTAATTGCATAAATGAATGTTCCAGTTCTGCATTATTCATGAAAGACTAATTTATGCCAGGTAAATAATTATGATTGAGAATGCCATTTGTACAGCTGACATGTTCGTGGATGTAAGCTCCCTCTGTTCCAACGCGATGTGCTTTGGTTCGGCACCAGAAATTTCAACAATTAGACAAAGGACCAATATATATGGGGATTCCCATTGTTGATCGATGTCGATGGATTATCCCCATAGTTTCAACGTTGGTCGACCCTTTCATGTACAACGAAAAATGTACTCCAACAGAATAGCAGAATTCCTATATTGGTCCAGTTTTGCATCCCTTGAAATTTGAGGGGAATTAACAATATGGAGGATGGAAAATAAGGAGAGAAATGATGTGAATTCATTAATCTCAACCAATTTGGAAATTCGAGTTCCACTGTACGGAATGTATAGAAAACCTACGACTAAGAGAGATGCTAGATCTCTCTTAAATGACTCCGAATTTGATAAAATGCTGCCATCGCACATTTCCTTCCAATCGAAGAACTTCAAAGCAAACAAGTGCACCGAAAGAATCAACGATGAGTTCGAAATGCGATATCATTCTAAGCAGGTTCTCGTCTGGTATTTTTGCTACAAGTCGTGTGTACTTTGTAGCTCAAAGCGACATGCAGTCGATGCAAATTGATTTGTAACGACATAAATGATGTCTAGGAGTGCTCTCCTAATACTAAGTGGGATCGATTCAGGCCACATCTTCCAATAGGAAGCCGCATCAAGGAAGGAAACGCATTCTGTTTCAATGCTGAAGACAGTGGCTGTTTTATAATTCATTAAATAAACTGCTCAACAATTACAGGGTCTTCTGAGCTTCCATTCATTCATTCAACAAATTTAAATATTCAAGATGTTCATTTAGATCCCATGGGAAAAAGTTCTCAATTGAATATATGGGAAAATTGTAGGTTTGAATAGCAGAAAAAATTCAATAAAGAGAAAAATGGAAGTGTTGGTGGAGCAAGGCCAGTATCAGAAGTTTTTTAATTTCTTTCTCGTTTTTCCCTATTTTAAAATGAATAACCACTGATTTATCTATGGGAGATGATTCCCCTGTAGTGTCCTTGAACAACTTATTTTCTTGTAGAATGCGACGTTTTCGAGTAATTTCATGTTCAAAAATTGAAAAGTATCTGTGAAATTTGAAGAATTTGGGACTTTGGCTGACTGGGAATGTTTAAAAGGTCCACAGATGTGTAGTGTCACAGATTTATACTCCATTCACTTTTATTTTAGCACTCGTTTGGCCATGGAAATTTGTCACAATTCACTCTGTATAGTACGAAAATGTGGAGTTATGACGCTTGTCGAAACATTTTTGGGTTTTAAATCAACGCTATGTTGCCCGTTCTACGTAGAAGTTTCTGTTATTACGTATTTTATCACAATGTCGAATCTCTTGGGAAAATATGTGACGAACATAATTGAAGTTCATACAAACTGATTGAAGGCATACTAAATCCAGTTATTTGCATAGAAAATACAAGAGATCAGTATAATAACATAATATGCACTAGCTTGAGGAGAGTTAATGTTCGTTATCTTCTTTGGCTAAAGTTTGAATACGTTACATCAGTTGTAGATTTCAAAAATATTAACCCGAAAATGAAATGCGTATGATGCAGTGGTTGGGAATGGGCATCTCCCGAAGGAATTCACAGGGGATTACAAGAATGTTAAATTCTTCAACAAAAATCATCTTGCATCAATATAAGTGAAAGGAATTGAAGGAAGTTTCAAGTCAAGATGAACTTCACCTTTGAATAAAAATTTCACATGAATAAACAATTAACAGGACAACTGGCGCGTATTTGTGGCTGTTGATCCTGATACATTGATATAATAATAATAATTAGGTATTTATTGGTACCTTGAGACATTCACAATGAATAGGACAAAGTCAAATGAAAAATAGAAAAATCAATTTTCGGGAACTTATTCTACGATGACATTCATCTAAAATCCTGTAGTAAACTTTTCGCATTAATTCACTCGAACATAAAATTCTCAAATGCCACCAATTTTTTGGGTCTCCCAATAGAAGGAAATTCTTTGTTATCCTCCTCATTCACAATCCTTCTGATTGTGGAAATATTGAGCTGAAATATAAGTCGTTTAGATTCAGATGAAATATTATAAAAATTCTCTTACATTGAATATGTTTGCTACCGTCTTACGTATTGTGGATTTTAGAATATCAGGGTATAACTTTATGAATGAGTGGATCTGAATTCTAAATAGCACTTCCTGAAACACTGTATCACAGATTTAGCTATTTATTGTGAAGATAATTCTGTTTTTCCAGGGGTGGCACAGCTCATTATGAAAACTTGAAATAGGCAGGGAAAAAGAGTGTTTCTTTTGACCTCAAAAATCTAGTGTGGAAATATTTGTCAACTAGTCAAAGACTCGTGTATATAAAGCCAGTAATTTCCCTAGCTCTGAATACATCGCAGCCCCACTAGTAGATCCATCATAGCCCCACTAGTAGATCCATCATCATTATCCCAGAAACTATATAACAAGATCTCCAATAAACGGCGACACTTGTCTCTCATTAATGAATTGTAGGCACCAAGAATGTGATATAGAACCTTATTAGCAATATCACGGATCGCCGATTTCCTCGATGAAAACGCAAAGCAATACGCCCTCAGCCTCATTCCCCCCACATCTGATATATCATCGGAACAACGTTCATGGTTGTTATATGGCACACAATTTCTACCGGAACACAGCCCGGAGAGAAATATATTTCCGGCGACGTGACGTGAACCAGTCTCGAAAATCTAAACACGGGAAGAAAAGCCAAAGGGCTAAATTACCCCTGGTTGGGGAAAGGAACCCTCCATCGGCCTCGGGAACGACCTGAATGAAAATGCCCACAGTTACATTGCATTGCCTCCATGTGTGCGACACCTATCTGGATGGGTTTTAGGCCTACATTTCCCCCCTTACGATCAATCACGAATCTGGTATCGGGAATAGAAATGAGACGTCGGAGAAATGTTTGTTGAACGATTCGTGATCTATTCTCAAGGAAAAAAGGGACTCTTTCGGACACGCAATGGGGTTTGGCTATTCTTGGTAATAGAATCACGTCGTAGTTCAAATTAGCAATTCAGACAAGCCTCAGTGCGCTAATCATACATACGAGGATATATTCAAAAGTTCTTAGCCTACTATAGAACCAAACAAAATTTCAATGCCAAAATACTTTATTAATCAAAATATTTTCCTCCCAATTGGATACATTTATTACAGCGAACCTGCAACGTCTCTAGACCTTTCGAACAAATGTTTCTTCTTGCTCTGCAATCCACAGACCGCCACAGCTTATATTACCTCCTCGTTGGAAGTAAATTTACGACCTTTCAAACGTTTTTTCAATTGAAGAAAGAGATGATAGTCGGATGGAGCCAAATCTGGTGAATAAGGAGGGTGTTCTAGTAATTCAAACCCTAAATTACGAATTTTTTGCATGGCAACATGAGATTTTTGTGCAGGGGCGTTCTCCTGCAAACACAAAACACCTTTGGATAGCTTTCCGCGTCTTTTCTCTTTGATTTTTTCCCGTAGAATGGTCAGTAATGTCGAGTAGTAATCTCCGGTTATTGTTCTACCCTTCATCCAAAAAATCAGTCATGATTACTCCATGACAATGCCAGAAAACTGAAGCAAGAACTTTTCCAGCAGATTTTTGTACACGAAACTTCTTAGGTCTTGGAGAACCAGAGTGTCGCCATTCCATCGATTGTTGCTTTGCTTATGGATCGTAGAAGTGTACCAAAGTCTCATCCATAGTAACAATTCGGTTTGAGAAGTCTACATCGTTTTCAAATCGAGCACAGATCGAACGCGATGCTTCGACCCTTGCACGCTTTTGGTCAACATTTAAACATTTGGGGATCCATTTTGCAGCAATTTTTCTCATGTCCAAATTGACGTGAACTATATGATGAACGCGTTCGTATGAAATATTCAGTGCTTCAGATATCCGTTTCAGCCTAATTCGACGATCTGATAAAATCATGTCATGAACTGCATCGATATTTTCGGGGACTGACACAGAAACTGGCCTTCCCGATCTGTCATCATCTTCAATAGAAAATTTACCTCTTTTGAAGCTTGCAGTCCAATTTTTCACGGTCCAATACGAAGGACATTGATCACCAATGGTATTAAGCACATATTCGTAAATCTGCTTACCTCTTAACCCTTTTAAATACAGGTACTTGATGATGGCTTGATACTCCAATTTTTCGATTTCCATAATTTCGGTGGACATCTTCTTTCTTTTTATTTATTGCGTAACTATAATTCACTTTTTTGACCTCAAACTTCACACTGACACTTCTAATGTGTTATTGTTCATTGCTATGGTAACGCCATATTTTTTTATGCTTGGGACTAGTCTAGGCTAACTAGATATCAATACATCCTTGAATCATTTGAAAAATAGATTTTATTAATAGAGAAAATATATTTTCATATAATACTTGTATAACAGAATAAATATATTTATACTTCATATACGAAATCGAATAATCCTCGTGAATAAAAACTCATATATATCTACATAACAAATTATTACTTAATATTATGGAAAAAGTCAGAACTAATCTACATTCAAAATACCGTCTTCGTACCAGACTTTCTCACTTTTTTTTGATCTGGTCCAGAAACAGCATTCTGTTGTCCATCTGAGCCGACAATCTTAGGAGAGTATCTCCTTCCTAATGGCCTCAAACGTTTACAAACTGTTCGTTTTCCTGCTTCACTGAGTCTTCTTCTTTCATCGTACAGTTTTCTCTTGTCGTAGCTGGACATTTTTTCCTCCGATTTGAATTTGAATATGTAGTTCGTGAACTCTTTGGTTTCCATTAACGACGGGAGTCTGTTGGAGAGACGGGAAGCGTTTGTTAATATGCTTGCTTTGGCTTTCATTATGTTCTCTATTGAGTACTTGATAGTAGGTATTCTGGCTGTTTTCCAATCGCAGAATAACGAATCTATATTCGACTGGATCATCTTTTCTTCCTCGATAATCTGATTCATGTCGATTGCCTCATCATCATCATCATCTTTCGCAGCACCTTCAGAACTCAATGTGCTTCCCTTGATAGTGACTACAATGTCGCTGGAAGATACTTCTCCTTTGAACCTTCGTCCTACCTCTTCTTCCTCGATCATTTTCTGGATGATGCCACTCAGTCCTTCCAACTTCTCCATATTTCTACTTATGAAAACCAGACGTTCCGGTGTTCTTGTTTTAGGTATGTATTTTTCACATGCCGTTCTTGATCGGATCAATTTGTATATGGCTGATATGGCTTGGACGCATTGATGAGATCGTCTGATTCGTATCTGGCATCTGTTCCACACGGAATTGTAGAACTGTTGGGATCTTTCAGATTGTAGAAAAGCTTCGTCATAACGCGTTTTCACTTCGTTATATCGCATTCTTAAGTAATGTAGAATGCGGTCTCTTTCGGAGTGCTCGTGCTTCTAGAATTGAAAAAAATTACGATGAGTATCCAATCAAGAATTATCTACCAATTTTATGGGTTAAAACAAGGTTGGATTTTATCTATTTGTTCAATAGTTACCAAATCATTGTACAACCTGGTGGAATCTGCAAATGCTTTGTACAACCGGTTGTTGACGAATTCTTCTGTTTCTTTAATAGTCAAATACCGATCTATCATAGAAAATGGTGTGAAGGATCCTTCAATACGGGCAGCATCACTACAAAAATCCTACAATACATAATTAACATCGCAGTTACCTTTTGATATTTTATTATTACATAGTACATCCTTAGCTTTTTATACTCTTCTTTCATTCTGACTATAATTTCTCGCAGAGAATTATTTTCCATCCTGAAAATATTGGTTTCATTTCTCAGTACTTCAGTTCTCTCCCTATAATATACAATCTTTTTGTGAGACACCTCCCTTTTGATCTTATTATCAACAACGAACTGAAAATGATGATGAGTAATGGAGTGTTGATCATGATAAAAGTTTGTCGGTACAATTACTCAATTCATCAACTTACTCTACTGTATAGTTCAACGGATTTTCGAAAATCAATCTCTTCATGCTCAAGCCTACTCCATCCTTTCTTCAAAGCTCTTTCTTTTCTACGAATTTCCGATAATCTACCATACAGATCTATCTTCGTATAAAGGGGTTCTCTCTCTGTATATCCAGTTAGTTTGTTTTCATCCAAGTCGGTTTTATAAGGTATTAAAATCCTTGAAAAAAGGTTCGAACATTTCTCAAAAAAATTATCACCATTTCTTCGGATACTTACCTGTCATCGGTAAGCTCTCTTTTGGAATCGAAGTATTCTGGAGTCTGTTTGTGCAGAGGGATATATTTGTGCCTAGTTAGGGTATAAGTGTCTCTGACTGTGTCTAGATCGAACCAGGTTAAGCCGTTTTCGAAGATCTTGCTTTGAATGCGGCTAGGCCATTGCTGCTTTTTTCTGCAACCCTCAATATAACTATTAATGTGTCAACAAATAGTGGTACCCCACCGATTTTTGTTATCATTTCGTTTTGCTGGAATCTTTATGGGAGGCAGGACCACCATAAAGAAATTGTTGATGCCAAACGCTGGTATGTCAGGAAGGAGTCAAGATTGTCGGAATATTTAAATCAGACTATTCAAAAATATACACTGGAAAATAGAGATTTGAAAACAGACCCTGACAGTTCTGACAGAAGCAGGAATAATTGTCAAATCGACAAAATATGTCATTATCAGGTGATATATCATTAAATAAACATAGTTCAATTATTCTTCTTAATGTTATAGAAAGAAATATAGAATTTTACAGGCTACTGCCTGTATTTTATCATTTCATTTTATGCGATAACTCACTCTATTTCATATTATCTAAAAACTGTCCATGTCCTTGAATTTCCACGATCTTCGTTCTTTCTTTCTTTTCTGTTGTATGCAAATGGTTCAACAATTCATCCCTTTGAAATGTTAATTCTTTCCTTGTCAAATTCCTTAGTGGAGAGCTGTCATCTCGAGAGCGCTCAAGAAGGTATCCAGTGCTTCGACTTAATTGAAAAATGGAATAAGAGATACGTATTTCCACTGCGAAAGAGCATAGACAAGATGTAAATTCGGTTATTTGCATCCGGTCGCCTGAAATGGACAGGGATGTTCTCTTAGCCGGTTCATCCCCATCGGGAGTTGCAAATTAGATTCAGCCAACAGAACGTCAAGCCTTCGATTCGTTTCTGTGCTTCTAACCCGATGCCGAATGTGAAGGACAGTTCTGTGATAGCTGGAAGCATAGATAACCTGGAAGTTGTCAATTTTCTCTTGAAACGAAATTCGTTTTCTGAATCGTAGTTTGATTCTTCGGTTAAATAATGGTCATCGTCAGTGTTAGTTTCTTGTTTTATACAGGGACGAACAAGAAAAATGAAAATTTCAACCGGACCTGTGGAGAAATTTCAATAACGTCATATTTCGAGAGAATTTTCTGCGTGTTTACGGGATGGACCCTGGCTACATCTTGATCCTGGGTCTCCCCTTTTGTCCGAGACACTCGAAGCGACTTCGAGCAATTATTTCGAGGAGTTTCCTCGTGGATGAGCTGTCCGAGACTATAGAAGGCCAGGAGGAAGTTGATTGATGATGAAGAAATTCGTTTTTTTTTTGCGCTGGAGTGGATCGATATGAGATAAGAGTAGGGACTTGTGCATCGCTGGAATTTCTGGGAGAAAACCTTTTTGAGGACCCTTGATTCGCCATATGTAGGGACTAGACTACCAGAAAGTAAGATTTCAAGTCCAGATTGGGGAGTTTTGCCACAATGTTGGGAGTAGTGGAATTTTTTCCATTTATTCCCTCACTCTTATGGAAATATACAGAGTGTAAATGAATAGTTGAGAAAAAATGTATCTTCAAACAATATTTCGTAGTGGCCTAGCCACTACGTAGAAACAATTCCCTAACATGACACATGTGAATCAATTTTCAATTATTTTCTTAGAAACTAGAAGACTGACAATTTTTCTCAAGACACTTTTTCTTTTTCTGGGTTTGCAGGATTTCAAAGATTTGAAAGAAAATCTTAAGGTGAACATATTAGAGCGTATCAGATTTAGATTATCTATATGCCTTACCTCTGACTCAGTATTGCAGACATGTTGACCCATTAGTCTGACACTTATCAGAGAGATTTTCCCATCAGAGAGATTTTCCCATCAGAGATTGACAACGACAACAATGCATTTTTTAAAGTATATCCCTTCCCTTCTGTACCTCTTATCGTTTTTGTATACATTTTGAAAGTGGTGGATGATAAAATTTTATACAACTTATTTTGCCTGAAGCAATTTCACATACTCTTAATCGTTTTCGAACTAGAGAGGGTTATGAGGGCAAGGAGCTACTGACTCTTCAATTTGGTACAAATGATATTTGTACAGACAGTGCCCGGTCAGCAGTCCCACCATCACCCGAAGCTCAGCTTATGACAGCTTTAGCAGTTTTCTGGTGTAGGTCGGTGAAATCATCACGAATTCCTTTGACTGAGGAGTGTTTCTCAAGAGGATAATTCTGTTGTTTTACTCCCATTGTTGGACCGCTGTTGTAAGGCTTCATTTAATATTCAAACTACAGGCAGTATACAGATGCAGTTCACAGCAAAGGGAAATACAAAAAATAGAGCAGAAAGGTATTCCTATGCTATTCGGTCACATGACCTCAGAGATGACGTAGACAATGTCAGGTCCATAGATAAAACAGAAAATAAAAGTTCAGTACATGACATATTTGACAAAAAACAGTGAGAAATCAATACGTCCAAGTATAGAACAAAGCTCACGAACAAAAACGCACGAACAAACTTTATCGAACCGCACTTACAACCCGCATCAGTAGCCCGAATACACAACCAATTCGCGCACACGCGAGACTGGTTAAAGCATTACCACTGAGGTCTTGCAGTGGGACGAACTAAACGCGAACTTCGCGAACCCTACGGGCACAGCGCCAAACCACGCGGTTGAACTGCTTAGGTATGATGCAGCCACTCCTCAGTGCGGTATGGATAATGTCACCAATGTCCGCATCTGCAGCGCCAACCATCTTGATGATATTGCGGTTTTCAGGGCACCATCCTCCTCTAGCTCCCACAATCAGTGGAAGCACCTCTATGATTTAATCCGGGTGAAGTTCCTCAACCTTCTCTAGGAAGGTGGGAGTGGAGTATATAGCTCTCTTAACTGCATAAGCCATGCTTAAAGGCTCTGGGCACTCCCAGCTCACTGAGACGTCGCATACAATGACGTGCTGATCTTTAATTAGCAGAAGGTCGGGCTTTAAGAGTTTCCCTTCTCTGTCCCTAATCCTGGGCTCTCTCGTCACCTGCCAGCCGTTCTTTATCGCTATATCCTCTAGGCGATAAGCGAGGTGGTTGTGCCTAGCTATTCTTTCCTAGTGCATGACACTGCACTTTTGCAGGATGTGTGAGAGTGACTCACGTTGCCTGCATCCTGCCCGGCACACGGCTTCTGGTTCTTGGTTCCACGGCAGGCCAGCAGTTGGTAAACATTTTGACCGCAGCTGTATTGCCCGTACATAGTCCTCACCTGACCAGCATCTGGGAGGGTTATCAATGTACGTGTTGCACATCTTGTGGTTCTTAAGTGCATATCCAGTCCGGTGCCATAGTAAGATTGATGGAGTTCACTGGCCCTATTAGCGTCCTTCATGGCAGTGGTGGCGTTTGGCGGTTTTATCATCCTGGCCACCCTGTTCATCCAGATTGAGGAGCTCTCCACGACGCACTTCAGAATTGGCGTAAATCCTCTCAGTCTCTGCATCCTGCGAGAGATTATAATGGGGATTTTGTCCCGCATACAGAATACTCCCAGGCCACCCTCCCTTAGCGGTGCATGGATGAATGCGTCGTTTACGTGGATGGGATGGGATATTGGTATTTTCCAAGCCCACAAAAAGGTTCAGGTCCAGCAGGTGTTAACCTTGATGCTCTTTTTGCGAGTTCATCGGCTTTTTCATTTCCTTCAACACCACAATACCCTGGTACCCATAGTAGAGTCACTTTGTTGTCTCTGGTCAGTTGCTTCATGGTATTACGGCACACCCATGTCAGCAGAGATCCTTGGCAGTGTGATTCCAGGGACCTCAGCGTGGCCTGGGTGTCCACACATATATCTTAATCTGACACGCTTGATTATTTACAATGACCAAATTCTCTCTTGGCCTTCCTATCAACCAGCAAGAGTTCGAACACAATTCGATCTAGAATGACTATTTCCGTACCCGAATCGGGCAAAAATCACAAAATGAAAATAAATCCCATCAGTTAATCAAATATACGTCGCCCCAAAACGCCCACGCAATTAACTGTAACGTCACAGCCCAATCGGTCGGATTGGAAGCTGCATGGCCGCTGCAACCGTAAAAAGTTGCAGTGCTCGTCGCATTCATCGGACGCGGAACTGTATGAAAAGGCACCGAATCATATTGAAATTGAGCGAGGCAAACGCGCCCGGGCGGCACGTAGGTGTGCTCGGAATCACGCAATAATTATTATCCCATATATTTAATACGGTTTCGGCGGAACGAACGACGTGATAGGTTGAATAATTCCGACGCTAATACGCGGAGGTTCCGTATTAGCCTAATTGGAACGAAATTTCGGTTTGTTCAACATGCGATTCCACGAAATGATGATCGTTATGTATGTGATCATTATATGGGGCGATGTGGGCGTCCGAATCTGGAGGTACAAGGGAGTTTGGAACTCTTGGCTGCTGGTAATTGAGAAGTGCAAGCTGTAAGGGCGATTTCCTGATTCGGAACAGGTTTTCCGATCATTGCATTCTGGAGTGGGTCCACATTTGTGAGACTTGAACGAACTGGACGTGAAGTCAATACAGAACAATTTAGTTATGTCTACGAGATATTCTCGACGAGACGAGACTTTTCTCTCCATTCCATTCGAATTTTTAGTTTCACCTACTTATTCTTGAACCTACAGATTTTAAAAACTGCCACCAGGACCAATTCGTTCCTCTGAGGCACACAAACAAGTCCAAAGAGCTATACTTCTCTCCCAGTCCAATGTTCTCAGGAAAAAACATAACGTCGTTGAGTAGTTATTCACGAGCTCCTCGATATTCAGGAACAAAGGTTCAGGCTTTCACACTCCTCTCCAGAGGAAAATTCACTTATCCCAGATATCTCAGATATCAAAAGGATTAAGCTCTGTTGGAGCCCTTTCTAGGTTTTCGGGCTCGTGGTGGTGGTCGGGTTCGGGTCGCTCCTCGGCTCCCTGCAGTAGGTTGGATTCCTGCTCCACCCGCACTTCCTGTCGGAGCAGACGGTGTTCCTCTGCATTCCCCATGTACTTGCGTACAGTTCTCGCCGTTCCCAGCAGTACCGCCTTCTGCATGACTATAGATATTTTCGTCCAACTGAAGTTTCCTCAAGTTCTCTGGTAGTTTCTTCAGTATCAGGCCTGTGAATGATATGACAATAGGGATGGTCTTGATATCTTTCAGCTTCCACTGCCTCCTGGTTTGTTTCTCGAGTTCTCTGTACTCTGAAATTTTTTCAGTGTGCCTATCTAGAAGATTGTTATTATTTGGAATCGCCACATCGATGAATAGTGTTCTGTACTCATCCTTATTGAGCGATATGAGATCTGGTCTATTGTGGGTAATGTTCCGGTCTGTGAGAACCGTGCGATCCCAGTAGAGCTTGTGATGTTCATTTTCCAATACAGCATCCGGATGGTAATTGTAATAAGGAAACTTTTTCGAACTTAGAAGTTGGTGTTTTAGTGTCAATTCAATATTATTATTATTATTTGAGCAAGGTTCGTTGTGGCACGATTAGCCTTTCGTGAACTGCGATAATGTGGATCTTTTGTTCTCTACCCTACTCATTCATAGGAACCCAAGGAGCTCTACAGTGGTGTTGATAAAACCGACAACATCCCTAGGAGTCTTGATCGTTACCTCGTGAGTATCCAGGACCGGTTTCCTCATATGAATGGTTCTTAGGCCAGCCAGCTCTGGATACTTGCATACCATGTGTTCAGCTGTTTCTGTTTCTGATCCACAGAGCCTACAAATCTCATCTGCTGACTTTCCCATAGGCTTTAAATGATATTTGTACCGACAGTGCCCTGTCAGCAGTCCCACCATCAACCGAAACTCAGCTCGTGACAGCTTTAGCAGTTTTCTGTAGTAGGTCGGTGAGATCATCACGAATTCCTTTGTCTGAGTAAGTCCAGGAGTATTTCTCCGATTGTTAGACCGCTGCCTTCTATTGGTATTTTTCAAGCCCACTGAAAGGCTCAGGTCCAGCAGGTGTTAACCTTGATGCTTTTTCTGCAAGTTTATTGGCTTTTTCATTTTCTTCAGCACCACAATGCCCTGGTACTCATAGTAGAGTTACTTTATTGCTTTTGGTCAGTTGCTTTATGGTATAACGGCACTCCTATGTCAGCAGAGATTCCTGGAACTATGATTCCAGGGACCTCAGCGTGGCCTGGCTGTACGTGGTGATATAGATATGCTCACCTTTGAGGTTCATTTTAAGACACTCCTTAGCGCATACGTAAACAGCCCGTGTCTCGGTCTGTAAAATAGAGGGTTCACTTCCCAGGTCTTTAGAGATTCTCAGTTTAGGTCCATATAAGCCAATGCCAGTGCCCTTTTCTGATTTTGTTCCATCTAACAAAGGTTCCAAGTTTGACTATGTCTGCCACCGGGCAATCTTAGAGAATATGCTCAATGGTTTCGTCCATTGACGATGCTGAGTTTGTATGAGTCCTTTGAAGACATCCGCGATAGATCTGAGATTGAAACTTAAAAATCCCAGCCAGAGGTTGATGTGATTTACTGGGAGTTCCAAAGATGGCCGTAAGTGAGTAGCGCAAACTCAGGTACCATATCTTCCATGCAGTTCTTATTTCGTATCCAAACTAAAGAATTGTGAACTCCGATAGTAAGTTCGGCACCAATCATACATACATCTGAAGCCTGAGTATCCAGGCACCGGGCTTGACTGCCCGGTAGGATTTTCATTCATTTTCTCATTCTGTCCCTGTCAAGTAGTTGATTGGCTCAAAGGTAAGGCTGGTAGCAAACATTTCAGCTTGGAATGCTGTTGCAAGTCTGCCCAGACTGGCTCTGAAATCACACAGTGGTATGCTACTATGGTCCAGAGACATGTTTGGTTCTGGATCTGTTAGTGGTAGCAGCGAGAGTCATCATTGCTGAGCAGCAGAGTACTGAAGGTTCTGTCAGGTCGGATTCTTGTTTCGACCATATCAGTTCTTATGCCCACCACCTCAGCCTCACTATGTGTAAAGTACTAGAACTGAAGTGATTTTGCTTCGATAATGCCATAAAAATGCATAAATCAGAGTATTTCAGCGAATTTTTCTTATTTCTCAACGTCCACAAATATTAAATGTAACGTGAGTAGTTCAAATAAGAAAATCGCCCGTCATTTCATACAAATATCATCAAACAACTTCTGTCCTCAAAAATGAAGATGTTCTGAACCCCCATTTGATTTTCCGGCTTTATCTGATAGTCTCATAAATGAAACGCTTCATTCCTTTAAGTGTTCATACTCCATTCAAGAATAATTGACATCCTGGGTGGATGTGGAATATCGAATTCAAGTTGATAATCTCTTCACAAGAAATCATACTCCTTACGTTATTAACAAATAAAACGAAACGATCTGAAGACTCTGCAGTGCTGAAAACTGAGCCTAATGAAGGGCATTTCACGAACGTTTCTATACATTCCGATGATGCCAACTTGAAACATCATTAAGTTTACCTCAGCTGCCGCCGGTAGAGGCGGGCCTCAAAATAATCTTTTGAAGGCAGTACTTCTTTTACCCGACAGACTGATACTGTTTCTCGTAAATTAAATAGATAAGGCATACTATTCTGGCAAAGAGCTCAGAAGCTTGCCTCTAATCATATATTAATGTGGAAATGAGAAATTTTTTTAATTTGTTATTCAGATTAGAATTCTTAGTTATTATTATTATTTCTTTTAAAATTCAGATATCGATGATTTCTTCCTGTCTTCGGAATCTGGAATAGAAACGAATTCAACTGCTCACAAAGTTATCCGTGCAGGGTACCTCTACCTTGAGAATTGGAGACAAGGAAGGAACACGTTACGCATGTTTTGGATCTAACAAAGTTACAAATCAGTATTAGTTGGAAACTTGGGTCTTTGTGCGTCCCTTCGGAACGTTCGCCTTCCGACCTTTCCGAATTAGGAAAATTCATGTTGTCCCTCATGCTCAAACGGGTCTCGGGATGTTGTCATTCCTGATTGAATTGTTCTGGGAAATTTTATTGATAGAAAAAACGCAACATTTTTGCTCCTCCGATTCGATGAGATTCAATTTATGATTCTATCCCTTCTCTAAAATTTCTGTATGAAAATCTGACACGAGTATATACAAGTTACGATTTTTTTTGCATTTTCAAGGGACTGCTGTGACCTTGCTTCATTTATCTTCGAAAGTAGCTTCCTTTGAGTCCAATTAACATGTCTTTTTTTTCAACTTTTCCGTATGGCTCCAACATGCAAACTATCAGTTTAACATGAATTAATTATCAGAGACACGTAGGGCATATATACACTATCTTAATCTGACACGCTCGAGTATGTACACCTGATGATTGTTTTTTAATCTTTGAAAACCTGCAGATGCTTTTCTCACCGCTGAAAGTGAGTAGATACATCATAGAACTTTTTTTTCTTTCTACCATCTGATCTTCAATTGCGTCACTCTAGCAGTTTTGCAGATTAGTAATAGAACTGTCAGAAAACGTGACAAAAGATAGAAACTTCATTTCTTGAGAACTACTTCGATCTGAAGCAATAAATAAACAATTTTTTCTACAAGCGTGCGCGTTCAACATTTTTCCCGCACACATTCCAAGTTGCAAAGAGTCACTTTCCCAAAAGGTGCGGGAAAAACGCCTGCTATTTCTTTCCCGCACGCATTTGCGTGCGGGAATGGATTAGCAGGGGTTTTTCCCGCACGCAAATATTATAGAGTAAATTAAATTCTATCATGTTTCTATGCACAGAACGTCAACGATGAGAAATGAAGTAACGACATGCAGAATTACGTTTGTCATTATATATCAATTAATCAAATGAGATATGATCTGTTTCGTGAAATGGATACATTTATATAACAAGCGCTTGTAGAAAAAATATTGTTCCTAACTCTTGCGTAAAGTGTCTTGCCCGCACTCAACTGCTTACCCGAACTCTGCTTCGCATCGTTCGGGCAACGGCAGTTTCGTGCGGGCAAGTATCACTTTCCGCACTTGATAGGAAAATAACTATTATAGTGATAGAGCTCAAGTGAAACATTGAACTCGTTCGGAAAGATGCTCCGCAATACCCTCAACTTGTATTACCTCAAGAGACCATACTGTTTTTCGTGATGAAATTCAAAAATTCCCTGAGGGGTTAAAAACAGTGATAGCCACTTCGATGATCTGTTCGTTCATTTCTTTCTGAAATTTTTGACAGTAAACACCGACCGAACTGACCGAAAATGCCCTCTACCGATCGAAAGCTTATAAACGAATATGAATGAACCTCTCAGACCCAACAAACACTCCTTCGAACATCCCTCGAGGATGAAAATAACAAGGATAATTTTTCAGCATCGATCCAAAACGTTCCGGCTTCTCATATTTCATTCCAACATATTCTAATGGAGGATAAAAACCCCCAGTGAGTTTCTCAATAATGCAACGTCGAACAATATTTCAGTTTTCAAATTTTCCTCACTCTCCTTTCATCCTATCGCCGTTCTAAGCTCCTTAACAACGCCCAATTTTCAATTTGGCTCGAGATGAGTCGAGATAAGGATCTGAGAGACCTATTTTATATCTAATTCAGGCCGTCATATATCAGAGGCTGCTCCTTGTTAGAATGGAAGCGAGAGATCGTTTTGCGGATTCTGTTGTGTTTACAATTTTTTGGGGAGGTTGATTGCTAGTTAACTCAGGTTTTCTATATAAACATTGTGTGTTCTTCGCTTGTTGAAAATTCCCGGAATGTGTTGTACGAGATCGGAATGAAAAATGGGATCCTCTTTGGGGAGAAAAGGAGGAGAGATCGTATAAACAATGCAATAAATGGATTTGATAATCACTGGAAACTTTACGTGCATCTCATGAGGAAATTCAGAGTCCAATTTAGAAATCTTTCCATTATATGTATACTCCATTCACTTTTATTTTAGCACTAGGTTGGCAATGGAAGATTGACACATTTCACTCTGATATCGATTGACAATTAATGTCAGACAAAAAGCGACAATTCAGAAGATTTTCAAAAGTAGATTTTTTCGTCTGATGAAGGAGTCTGATATAGACTCCGAAACGTTACAAAGAATTATAATTTCAACGTTATTTATTTTGAGTTCATTGTCAGGCAACAATTTTTTCTAGTTAATTTGCTCCTGACAAATTAGTGCAAGAATTTACGCAGGAGCAAATCGTTGATTTCATTTTTAATTGATTTTGTTTCAGAGATTGGGGGTGAAAACCCTAAAAAGTTTGTGAAGACATTTCACTCTGTTTAGTACGAAAATGTGGGGTTATGAAGCTTGTCAAAACAATTTTGGATTTTAAATCAACGCTATGCTGCCCGTTCTACGTAAAAGTTTCTGTTATTACGTATTTCATCACAATGTCGAATCTCTTCGAAAAATATGTGACGAAAAAAAAGTTTATACAAACTTATTGAAGGCATACCAAATCCAGTTATTTGCATGGAAAATACAAGAGATCAGTATAATATCATAATATGCACTAGCTTGAGGAGAGTTAATGTTCGATATCTTCTTTGGTTAAAGTTTGAATACGTTACATCGGTTGTAGATTTCAAAAATATTATCCCGAAGATGAAATGCATATGATGCAGTGTTTGGGAATGGGTATCTCCCGAAGGAATTAACAGATAATTACAAGAATGTTAAATTCTTCAACAAAAATCATCTTGCATCAATAGAAGTAAAAGGAATTGAAGGAAGTTTCAATCAAGATGAACTTCACCTATGAACAAAAATTTCACATGAATAAACAATTAGCAGGACAACTGGCGCGTATTTGTGGCTGTTCATCCTAATGCATTGATACAATAATAATAATTAGGTATTTATTGGTACCTAAAGACATTTACAATGTATAGGACAAGTCAAATGAAAAATAGAAAAATCAATTTTCGGGAACTTATTCTACGATGGCATTCATCGAAAATCCTGTAGTAAAATTTTCGCATTAATTCACTCAAACATTAAATTCTCAAATGCCATCACTTTTTTGGGTCTCCCAATAGAAGGGAATTTTTTGTCATCCTCTTCATTTACAATCTTTCTCATTGTAGAAATATTCAGCTGAAATATAAGTCGTTTAGATTCAGATGAAACATTATATAAATTCTCTTACATTGAATATGTTCGCTGACGTATTGTGGATTTTAGAATATCAGGGTATAACTATTTGAATGAGCGGACCTGAATTCTAAATAGCACTTCCTGAAACCCTGTCTCTTTTTTTAATCACTTTCGGCATTTTCGTAATAAAAATTGATATTAGTTGTGGCAACAGCCTTATGACATTAACAACATTTCATGAGTGCCAACCTTACTTCGTTCTAGCTACAAAAACTTGAGAAAATTATTTCATGGCCAACCGACTGCTAAAATAAATGTTAATGCAGTATACAGTTTAGAAATCTTTCCTTTGTATATTCCGCGCTCCATCCAACCATAGATCGAATATCAATTCTCGTAGAATTACCCTTAGCGTCTAGTCCCGACCTAAAAGAAGATTTCTGCTATAGGTATTCCAAACTAGAAATATGGAAATGCCATAACAGGACACAAAGCTTATTGTGCATACCCGTAGGGAACACTGATAAGCTCCCAAATAACAAGAATAACAAACCGGTCGTTTCGTTGTGTTCCATGCTCTCTGGCAAGAAGCAATCGAAATGTCATAGTTTTTTCTCATAGAACATTGTGGGTTCTGTAAAGTTTACAGCGTTTTTTGACTTTATTTCACAGTTGTTGCTAAGGCAGCTTCGATCCAAATATGGATAGTTGAGAAGATCATGTGTGATTGTCTGAAATTTGTTTTCGAACCATGGACTTATATCTGGTTATGTCAATAGAGTAGCAAAGGGTGTTGCTGATCGGAAATGGTAACGTCAAACATTAATTCGAAGACACTCAACTGGCATGATTTGTTTTTATGATATAAATCAATGATGATGAAGTAACTCTGGTCCATGGATAATTGTTTAGAAATAAACTGCAACTACTTCTTCTACTATGATAAGTCTTGATATGAAGAGGTTATTTACACACAATTAGAGGATTACCTTATCCCTGAGCAGGTCCAAGTGTTTGTCAGCTAAGTTTCTTCAGTTAATATGATAAATTCGTCATACAATTCACCAGGATCTTTTGGTTGGCGAGGATTAAGATTAGGATTACTTTGGTAACCGGAATGAAAGCCGCTTAAGTACGTATTTAATGCGTCTTTTCAGAATATCGATATTTCATGGAAATTCCGTACATAATTATGTTCTACAGCGTCGCAAAATAACCAAATTTTCAGTCCTCTCGTAAAATAGAACTCTTACCCCTCAAGTACTCCAAACATACAACGCACATTAGCCATGTAGATGCTCCCTTAGATAACATTTTAATTACAGGGGTTCATCTGATAAACTATGAGTTATGTTTAGCTCAAAACTGTTATTTTCAGCACTCACTTAGGTGATGTTTGCATAAGATGTTATCATTACCCGTTTTAGTGGCACGCCTGTGAAAACACCGCGTCATATTTAATGATCTTAGTGCGGAGTATCATGATGGAGGTGGTATCAATTTTATTTCTTATTAACAAGACCGAGATGATGTAACTAAGTGGGTCTTTTCGTGCTAGATTAACGGTTTATTTATTCATAGAATGTGTATTTGTTGGCGTGTTAGAGCATGAGTTAAAGAGGTATTACAACGTTTATGGGCTGTTATCGCCTGCTTGATTAATGAAGTTGAATTTTAACGCACAAAGAGTTTACCGAAAGAGGAATTGGCCCAGAGAGGTTTGAAAAAATCTGTGAAAACAAAATTAATTTGGAGGTTTCGTGAACTAAGCTGCAGATAGGTGTTAGCATTCCATCATCAGGGCAGTATGACGATGATAATCATATCATCCCAATAGGCTTCTTATGAAATAAGTTCAGAGCCAACTTTTCTTGAAAAAAAAAATCATACATCACCACTCTGTCGGTCGACAAGCTTAGATACTTATATCTTATGGAAGATAACCTCCATATAATATTTTGCAGATTGTTTCGAGCCTCTGAATCAGCCATAAGGCGTTACATGTTCGATGCAAACTATACAGGGTGAGTGTTTGACTCGTACAAATATTTCAGCAGTAGAATTCTTCAGGTCGAAGGAAAAACTATTTTCCTTTACCATTTTTTCTGAATCGGCTCTGTTTAAAAGATAAAGACTGTTGAAAATCCTTTAAACAAATGTTATTTTAGTTCTCACAAACGGTTTTCTCGAATGAAATGAATTTCGGAATATAATTTTTCAATTATTTGATGAATCTTTCCCAAACACAAGATATCACACACTTCTTCCAGTTTGGATTCAATGAATCCAACTCTTGAAACTAAGTTGGACGCTATCTAATGAATATTTGAACGTTTTGTAAAAAAAGTATTCCTATATTTTCTCGTCGTTTTCGGGTAATTTGATAAAAATATCTGTGGAATTCGGAAAATTGGGTACTTTGACCGAATGCAACTTCACAGTTGTGTAGCGTCACAGATTTGGCTAGTTATTTTGAAGGTAATTTTGTTTTTCCAGGGGTGGCACAGCTCAATATGCAAGCTTGAAATGGCTATATCTTTTTGTCAGGGCCGAATCGGAAAAAATGGTATATAAAAAAAGTGTTTTTTTCGACCTCAAGAATCTACTGTTGAAATATTTGTACGAGGGAAAGACTCTCCTACACCGAAGTGTATATTATGAATAGGTTAGATTAATATATAATAATCATGAGGAAATAATGTATTCACATGAATAAAAGCCAATTGTCTAGAATGACTTGTGGTTTTGCGAGATTGAAATTGAACAATTTGGGAAAAATATATTTTAATAATGGTTTTGAATCTGTGGAACGTATAACTAATAATAGCACAATGGATGCTTGCATTTTTCGTGAAAATCATTAATACATCTTTTATTTGACATGTTTAGAGAGAACATCCAATATAATTCTAAAAAAAATTAAAAGAACTAATATAATTTGTCCTAGCAAGCAGAGCAAATGATAAATATAACTGATATAAGCACCACCATTATGAACACTATGTTTTCAAATGGTTCTGATGAAGTTGAGCAATTGAATTATGCTTTCATTAAGTGAGCTTTTGAAATACTTCGAGATAAACAATTTTTTTTAGGCGTTGAAGTACCGTTTTCTTAGAAATCAACGATTTTTGGTAATAGACACAACACATATAAACTATAGGTTGTCTTTCTGGTTGAACTCGTTACTGTATCCCTTGTTGAAAAGGGGTATACCATAATAACCGTGTTATTATTAATATAGACGTGCACCTAGTCAAGGAGACCTTGGAAAGGGTCAGGTCCGTACTCAAAATATCGCGGAAGCGCATTCAACTTCGGGGAACGTAATATCCGCCATCTAAAAATATGTATGCAATTTTTGCTGAAATCATACCGGAAAAGGCTAACCTCTGCAAGAATTCTATATAATTCGCATTCCTTTCGATCTCCAAGGTAACCATGGTCGAATGAAAGAGTGAATAAACAAATTGACAAAACAAGAACGTATTGTGCGAAGCCTTCCATTAATTTATTTCCCAATTATCTGCTCAACCACAGCACCGAATTCTAATTAGGATCTCGGCTTCTATTCTGAAGCGTATTCGACGGGATTTAATTACTTCTCGGATTTCTTGTGATCCCGAACGGAGGGTATAGTTTTTGAGGATTAATTGACGCCATTATTTTCCAGGTTTCCTGGGTACGTCATCGAGACATCCATCTCCTGACCGTCGGCCGATACACGTACACTTCTGACCAGAGATTCGAGGCGGTCCACACGCCACACACCGAAGAATGGAGCCTGCGGATAAGGTATCCGCAGAAGAAGGACACCGGCATATACGAGTGCCAAATAAGCACCACTCCACCTATAGGATATCCGGTTCATCTGAATATAGTTGGTGAGTTCAGTATTTCTTCGTAAAAAGTTGTTTCCGCCCGGGATCGAACCGGGGACCTTCCGCGTGTTAGGCGGATGTGATAACCACTACACCACGGAAACTGGATATAAGAACAATGAATTTTCTAAGACAATCTGTGTTTTTGGTTGTGCTCGCCTCTAGAAACTTATTTTTATTATAATATAATTGCGGAACAGGTATTTTCATCAAATTTTCGAGGGTCCCAAAATTAATCATCACCCTTATCATGCCCGATTCCAGGCCCGACAAATAATACCCTGGAATTATATCTCGTACGTGCATCGCTACGATAAATACAAAACTCATGAATGCCATTATAATATCGCTCATGTTGAGCTCTGCGGATTACGAATTTTTGCGGCGGCGGGTCACATTAACGAAACAAAAATAAATCTCCCGCGATTTATGGAGTCTAATGAATTACGAAGTCGTTACTGTAAATCTTTGGCGTAATGGGGAAAAGTGAAATTAGAAGAAACAATACTCCACGACCTCTCTAATGGCGGCCAATGTTCCGCTAAGAATAATGAATACTAATGTGGCGAACAAGGAGGATTTTAGGGAAATAGTTGGTTTGCGACATGATTGCTTGTGAAAGGGGGCAAAAGATCATGTTGAAAGCAGGACGCACCCGTTGACACTACATAGATAATTGGGTTTCCTAGATAAAATTACCATTCGATCGTTATACAATACCTTTTGAAGAGCTGCTTCAGTTTGTTTATCCAGCTTAGAGTTAGAAGTATGAATACGGTAATGGATTGTGGTGGGATAAGGAATCAAGAAGGCTATAAACCAAGAAGAACGCCGCCTCAGGTTTTTGAGAAAGTAATTGACTGACTTCGTGCAGAGAAAGGTTCAACTAGAACCTTGAATAAATTAACATATCATCTTCATTAAGGAATCCCGTTGCCTTTTGGGCATGCTAGGACGAGAAGGTGAAGTCAATATTCAAAATGCTTTTCATGTGAAGAAACTCAACACAGAAACCTATATCTATCCAACATCTAAATCAAGCTTTGGAGATCCACAACTTTTTTTAGAAAAGGTGGAAAATGGTTTGGGGGTTATTGACTACTTATGGAAGTAGATCACCTTTGCTATTCATCAGAGGCAATATAACTGCCGTCTGCTTCATACAGTAGGCCCTATAGGTTATCTAAAGAATATCCAGGGAAGAAGGGAAGAATTAGGAATCAGAGAACCTAGGGCTTTCTGACTAGGTACATTTCCTGGTTTAATCTTACCAGTGTTAAGACGATAAGCATCGAGGAAACTTTCACTACGATGTTAGGTATAAAAAGAGATCGGCAACTCTACTCCTAGATACCCAAAAGAAGGCTTCTTTCAGGTAGAAACATTTGCTATCGAAAGTTGTGGTGGTCTGGGTTCCAGATCACTCTGGAAGTATTTGTTACGCCTCCTCATAGGATACTGACGCCTGAGAAAGCATATGATTAGAATGGTCTTATCAGAAACTGACGAGTGTAGATTCTGTGGATAGAGGGAGGAAACTGGTTACCTGATTACAGGTGCCTCGCCATTGCAAGCCTACGCAAGGAATGAGGACTTAACCTCCTTGAAACCTTCTCAGATACTGAAGTTCATTGGATCTCTGGAGCTGAAGAGTGAGCTGTAGAAGGCGCTTGTGAGAACACCTCTGATGGAACTCACAATCGCGTGAAATGTAATCCCCTTACCAGACTGCAAACTACAAACTTGTGGTGAAATGAACTGAGGAACAAACAGAGATGTAACATAACGACAGTCAGGCAGCGATCAAAGTATACTGAGCTCACATTTCAGCTATTGTGAAATGCTATGGGAGTGCCGAAGGAAACTCAACTAACCAGAGGCACGATTAACAAGGTAGAGACCTTGTTAATCGTGTCCTCTGACCCTTTGAAGAGTCAAACTGCGAGTTTATGGTCGAATCAGATCAATGATAGGACAATACACTTGTGAGGAGAGGAGAAGAATGAAATAACCGAAGGAGAATTACCACCTGCAAGATCTGAGAATTATTGAGAGAAACTTGTAAGTGTGAGGAGGTCACCTTTGAGGAATCCCAGAAACTGGAGTTCATTAGAATCCTGGAACTCAGATAGTCAAGCTGCCCTAAAAACACTGAGCTCCCGTGTCATTGATTCAAAGATGAGTTTTGGGTGCCTGAACAAACTCAATGAGGAAGGTAAGAAAAATGTCTTTTTAATATGGGTTCTCGGTCATTCGGGAATCCTAGGAAATGAGAAGGCCAATATACTTGCCAGAGGGAGCAAACAAAGGTGACTCTCTGGCCCAGAACCCTTCTGGGGTATGAGAAAATGCACCTACAAGAACGAGTTTATGGAGAAGGAAAAGGCCGAAAGAGAAAAACACTTGCGGAATCTCCCAGGGGTGGATCACTCCAAAAAGTTCGTTGGGAACTTTGTGCTAGATCCAAAAAATATCTGGATCTCAGTAAGGACCAACTACACCTACTGGCTTTCTCACAGGACTAAAGAAGCATATGTTGAGAATGGGTTTGTCGGACACTGACGAGAGTAGATTCTGTGGGGAGGAGGAAGAAACTTCTATTCACCTAGAGACGGAATGCTATGTCATTGCAAAGGAAAAGAAAGAGTGCTTTGGACAGGAAACTTGTAGGAGTGAGGAATTATCCTCGTTGAAGCTGTCCCAGATATTGGATTTCATCAGATCTCTGGAACTGGAAGGCGAGCTGAAAGGCGAGCTGTAAAGGGCGAGATTGGAACAGCTCTGTTAGGGGGCACAATAGACCTTGAGCTCGCAGTCAACTGTAACCCCTTCTCATTATATACTATATATACTATCCTGGAACTGGACGGCAAGCTATAGGTAACATGATAGGGCTAAAAAGATCATAAAGTCTTAGTACAACGCAACTCCTTTTAACATCCTCATAGAATCTACATTCAGGAGATTGTGGATCCATATGTGCTGCCATATACTCGTACGCTGTCCAACCCACTTTTCCAACAAGATGAAGCAAGGCCACATGTTGTCAGAATTATGTTGGCTCATTCTGAAGACAGTAGAGTCGATTCGTTGCCTTGGCTGCAGGGATTTTCCAATGTTTCATCCATAGAACACGTCTGGGGAATATGAAACGAAAATTTCTCTGTAACCCTATCCTCCACAGAATCTAGGGGCACTTCCGCATGAAGTACAAGTTGTCTGGAATGGGAGGAAATTGACCATCTCATTAGGTCATTAGGATTATGCCTCGACTTGTTTCTGAACGTATAAGAGAGCGTTTAATAATTAATTTCACCTGCTTTCCAACTCTTGGATCGGTCTGAAATTTGTATCGGTTACTTACCTGACTGAAGACACATCTATACAGATGCTGGATCTTCCGTTTTCTGTATCACTTGGTTCCATACTTCATTATGTGGTATACTCCAGACTACAAGGCAAGGATGAACTACCAGAGCCACGAATTGATTCCTACTATCAATATAGCTCTATATATACCTTCCGAAAATATTCAAAGTCCCCACAAAGGCTTCCCCGAGATCAGCAAACAGAGGGAACCGGATAATTTCCACGAACAAAACCCGGGGTGGTTGGCAAACATCTCTCCCCTTTCCGTCCAGGTAGTCTCCCGGCTGTAATTAATAGAATTCAAGACCTCTCTGCGTAATGGCACGGTCGTATCGCCTCGCCTGATCGTCCGAATCAATCAAGTGACCCGTTTTAATGGAGATCTCGGTCCGGGAAAGGAGGATGTCGACCGGTTGAAAGACACCCTCCGGATTCCGATCCGCCTCGATCGACGTGGACCTGTTCACGGTGAATTCCTCGGATTTTTTCGAAAATACGTGTCTGGGAGGGGGACATCTCCATTATGTGATTGGAATTCGTTCGGAATTCCATATCCGACGGTCATGGAGGCGTTGAACTGCCTGGAGCGGGTTCATTCGGGAAATTGACATCTAGGTTCCTTGAATGTCAATGAAAGATAGTGTTTACTCTGAGCGAAAAAAGGGAAGGGATCCAGAAACTCTTGGTACAAGGTGAGCTCAGCCATAGAAAGATCTATGCCTGCAGTTCCTCTGAAATATCAGGTCAGAAATAAAGATTCAGTCCTATGAAAATGCCTCCATACGAGTAGTTCATAATTTTTCTTGTTTTTTTGGTGTAGCAGGGGGAAAATCTGCAAGACAGACGAACCACCCCTGAGGGGGAACAGTGTGGGGTTTCTCACTCTCCTGAGCTCGAGACACACTTAAAACCCTCAACTGCTTCTTGAATATTGGTTCCGGGCATTTGCCTATAAACCGTTCATCTCTTGGTCGGTTTTCTTCTCGCACACTATCGTGCTGGGATTTTTGTGTTTATCCTCTATTGGATTAACACTTTATTGAATTTTTCAATAAGTTTCTGTTGTTATTTTAATCTCTTCTCAATTGATCTCTTGGTCTCCAAGTTAAATTCTCATTCTCCTTTTGTCTTCCTCTGGGTCGTAGTCCACTAGTCTACTGAGTTCTTGATTCGGATGGTTTTTCGCTGTTTCGAATAATTTCTCTGCTTTTCTGTTCATGAATTCCGTTATGGTTTCCCATTTTAGGTCCCTATAAATCTGTCTATTCCTGACAAACCAAGGTTGCACATCGTAGCAGCTTGTTTTCAGTGGTCTGATTTCTTTTGATATGGCTCTTTGCCGCGGAACCCCAGGCATCCATAAATCAGTTGAGGCAACGGCTTTGATTATCTTCAATTTTGTCTCGTTCGACATGTGGCTTCTTCTTCCTATCAGAGGGTAGAGTCCATGCATCGCTGCTTTCGTTTTGTCGATTGCTTGTTTGATATGACTTTTCCAAATAAGTCCTTTGTCAAGCGTTATTCCTAAATATTTGGCTTCGTTTTTCAGTCGATTTCTTCGCCGTCAACTTCCAGTTTCGTTGTGGGTCGCAGTCTTCTCTTTTGTAGTAATATTGCTTGGCTCTTTTATCATTGAGCTTGATTTTCCACTTTATGCACCAGTCATTTGTTTCGTTAATCGTTTTTTGTAGAACGCGTTCTATTACTTCTGGGTTGCGGTGTCGAGTTGCTATGCCTGTGTCGTCAGCATATAACGTTAGCATGGTTCGGTTTCAAAATAAAGTTGTCCTTCTCTGCCAATCAGGCTGCCTCATAAAAACATTAATAAAAGCTGTTCAATTATTCTTAGGTTATCGTCCATTTAGTTAGATGAAATGAAAGAATATTGGGATTCTTGGACTAAGAAAATTAGTCCAAGAATCCCAATATTCTTTCATTTCATTAATAAAAGCTACAGATGCCTGAAAAAAATCGCCTTTTCCATTACGTCACAATATAGTTGTGATGTAGGTGCATCCATTTCATGTATCTCTGAAAAAAATGGGGGATATAGAACAGAAAAAAACATTCTTCCATTTTCCATAAATTCATATCGACGAATATCAAAATCCTTTGTTATCATCCACAACCTACTCTATTCATGAAAGCCTTCCTGTTCTGTGAATGTTAACATCGAATGCTAAGCTGAAGCTTCAAAATGGAACTATTCTCCGAAACAAGAACAACGCACGCTATATTTCATCATCTGCGATTGTCAAATTCGAAAATGAATGTTATACCTCGGACCGAATCGGTTTATAAATATACAATCGATCATCCGAACGTGGAATTAATCCTTGTTCGATTTAATAGGTTCGTATTTATTTTTCATGAATAAAATATATAGGTACACATGCAATCTAGTGGCACGGGTTGTTTGGGTTGATTAATGCCGTATGAATAAGTCGATGACGAAATGAATTAATTCAGATTCGACGCTGAACGAATACTCTGTGGTAGAATGGAATGACATTGCGAGTTATTGTTGGAAAATTCATGGATACCGGATGGGAGAAGGGTAAATCACACGTGTTTGGTTTTACGAAAAATTTCCCGTAAGATCATTTGGGAATCGTTATAGGATTTCGAAATACGAATTGTTTTTGGTTTTTCAATTTTGATAGATGAAGTAGATAATCGTTGGTCCAAATGTGACACACATTCTAGAAGAACAACTCCATCAACAATATCGAAATTTTATTGAGATCGGTGCAACCATTAAGAGTTTTAACTAACCTCATCTTTTTATGGATTTTTTGGACAGCTTTCACAAGACAATCTCCCAGAAAAATCATCGCAGATACAAATGTGATATACGAGGATGTTATGATTGATATCCAGTTAGCTTAGACCAGTCTCATGCATAAAAAAAATGCATTACCATAGCAACTAACAACTCATTAGAAGTGCCAGTGTGAAGTTCGAGGTCAAAAAAGTGAACCAGAGTTACGCAATAAATTTAAAGAAGGATGATGTCCACCGAAATTGTGAAAATCGAAAACTTGGAGTATCGAGCCATCATCAAGTACCTGAATTTAAAAGGGTTAAGAGGTAAGCAGATTTACGAAGATAAGTTTAATACCCTTGGTGATCAATGTCCTTCGTATGCGACCGCGAAAAATTTGACTGCAAGCTTCAAAAGAGGTAAATTTTTCATTGAAGATGATGACCGATCGGGAAGGCCAGTTTCTGTGTCAGTCCCCGAAAATACCGATGCAGTTCAAGACATGATCTTATCAGACCGTCGAATTGGGCTAAAACAGATATCTGAAGCACTGAATATTTCATACGAACGCGTTCATCATATTGTTCAGTCAATTTGGACATGAGAAAAATTGCTGCAAAATGGATCCCCAAATGTTTGAATGTTGACCAAATATGGGTGCAAGGGTAGAAGCATCGCGTTCGATCTGTGCTCGATTTGAAAACGATGTAGACTTCTTAAACCGAATTGTTACTATGGATGAGACTTGGGTACATTTCTACGATCCCGAAACAAAGCAACGTTCGATGGAATGGCGACACTCTGGTTCACCAAGACCTAAGAAGTTTCGTGTCCAAAAATGTGCTGGAAATGTTCTTGTTTCAGTTTTTTGGGATTGCCATGGAGTAATCATGATTTATTTTTTGGATAAGGGGGAAAGCTATCAAAAGGTGATTTGTTTTTGCAGGACAACGACCCTGCACACAAATCTCATGTTGCCATGCAAAAAATTCGTGATTTAGGGTTTGAATTACTAGAACACCCTCCTTATTCACCAGATTTGGCTCCATCCGACTATCATCTCTCTTCTCAACTGAAAAAAAGTTTAAAAGGTCGTAAATTTTCTTCTTACGACGAGGTAATAAAAGCTGTGGAGGTCTGGTTTGCAGAGCAAGAAGAAACATTTTTTTTTGAAGGTGTAGAGACGTTGCAGGTTCGCTGTAATAAATGTATCCAATTAAGAGAAGAATATGTTAGGTAATAAAATATTTTGACAATGAACTTTTGTTTAGTTTTTTTAGTAGGTTAAGAATTTTTCAATATATCCTCGTAAATCGTTTCATTAAGCGAAGATCAAGCTGAAAAACATCAAAAAAATGAGTTTAAGGACTAAATATCGTTCAATGAAACTGCGCATACGGCCATAGGACGACTATTTCAGATCAAAAAATGTCCAGAATCGAGATAACCAGAAAACTCAATTCCGAACTCTTTCGAAAACATCCCCGATTTCCATGTCACACCAGATTATCGGTCAACAAGCCGTCGTATCCCCGAAAATGAACATGCAGGGAGACGAATCGTCAGAGAGGCGAAAAACGCGATAATGAGTAAAAAGAGGAATTCTTGAACTGCACCGGAAACCGGGGACTCCCATTGGCCCCGGCCGCAATCCGCAGGAACTGCGGGCCCAGAATTAATGGTATCAGACGGATGGACGAAGGACGGGAGTTTTCGAAAACGAGGCCAATAACGTCGACAAGAAAGACCGTCGCTCATCGTTATACGTGCTCCCGACTGGATAACCCTAGGTTTTTCCGCGGAAAACAAGTGAATTTCCGCAAATATTAAGACTTCCTTGTCATATCAAAGGGTGCCATGAATCTTCCCTTCTCCGGTCTTCTGACGTTTCCTGATCTGTTTTCTCGCATTAAGCCGAGCCGTCTGATCCCCGTTCGAAGGTCGAGTCGTTTGTTCGCTGACGGGAACGAGGGAAGGGAAATTCCACCTGTTTTACTGCATATTATAATGGAAATTTTGACGTCGAAACGAAAAATCCGCAGAAAAATATTCTAGCTAGTTCGCGAGATCGTTTTTTGACTATTGCAAGTACCTATTGGCATTCAAACTTACAGGAAGGACTTTAATTAACTAATTGTGGAATCAAAACTCTGACCCATAAGTTGATTGAGAAACATTCGAGGAAATATTGAAAAATTCTTAGCCTACTTTAGAACCAAACAAAATTTCAATGTCAAAATATTTTATTACTTAACATATTCTCCTCTTAATTGGATACATTTATTACAGCGAACCTGCAACGTCTCAAGACCTTTAAAAAAATGTTTCTTCTTGCTCTGCATACCAGACCTCCACAGCTTTTATAACCTTCTCGTTGGAAGAAAATTTACGACCTATTAACTTTTCTTTCAGTTGAGGAAAGGGATGATAGTCGGATGGAGCCAAATCGGGTGAATAAGAGGAGGGTTCTAGTAATTCAAACCCTAAATCACGAATTTTATGCATTGCAACATGAGACTTGTGTGCAGGGGCGTTGTCCTGCAAAAACAGAACACCTTTGGATAGCTTTCCGCGTCTTTTCTCTTTTATTTTTTTCCCGTAGAGTGGTCAGTTATGTCGAATAGCAATCTCCGGTTATTGTTCTACCCCTATTTAAAAAATCAATCATGATTACTCCATGGCAATCCCAAAAAACTGAAGCATTAACTTTTCCATCAGATTTTTGGACACCACACTTCTTAGGTCTAGGAGAACCAGAGTCGCCATTTCATCGATTGTTGCTTTGTATCTGGATCGTAGAAATGTACCCAACTCTCATCCATAGTAACAATTCGGTTTAAGAAGTCTAAATCGTTTTTAAATCGTGCACAGATCGAACGCGATGCTTCTACCCTTGCACGCTTTTGGTCAACATTCGAACATTTGGGGATCCATTTTGCAGCAATTTTTCTCATGTCCAAATTGACGTGAACTATATGATGAATGAGTTCATATAAAATATTCAGTGTTTCAAGTATCCGATTTAGTCGGTCTGACAAATTCTTGTCATGAACTGCATCGATATTTTCGGGGACTGACACAGAAACTGTCCTTCCCGATCGGTCATCATCTTCAATGGAAAATTTACCTCTTTTGAAGCTTGCAGTCAAATTTTTCGCGGTCGCATACGAAGGACATTGATCACCAAGGGTATTAGGCATATCTTCGTAAATCTGATTACCTCTTAACCCTTCTAAATACAGGTATTTGATGATGGTTGGATACTCCAATTTTTCGATTTTCACAATTTCGGTAGAAATCTCCTTTCTTTTAATTCATTGTGTAACTCTGGTTTACTTTATTAACCTTAAACTTCACACTGACACTTCTCAGGAGTTATTGCCCGTTGCTATGGTAACGAAATATTTTTTTTATGCATGGAACTGGTCTAGGCTAACTTGATATCAATACATTCTCGTACGTTCGGAAGATTTTTCAACGAGAATATTCATTATTAATGCTTGGAAGTAAATTTCGAATCAATGTGGCCATAATTGATGAGAATCCATGAGAGAAGAAAAAACCAACATCCAACAACCAACAAATAAGGCAAAAAAATATACACTCAATATCGGCAATATTCAAGGATGAATCGATGGAAATCTAACCGAAGCAGTGTTCGACTGGACGGAAAATTAATTCGTCCGCCAATTGGAATTACTCCATATAAAATTCATTTGGACATAAATAACGAAATACGTTTTGGTTCAGCGATTTTTCCAACCCCATGATTCATTACTGCAAATAACATTCAGATCCCGGCAATATTGGCCTGTTAGGATCGCGTTCTGAAAATATATGGATTTTGATCGGTTCGAATATTGGCTGCAAGAAAAGTGAAAGTGAAAATGACGTTTTTATTCATTCCAATCATTTTTCATCAGGGTGTTTTCAGAGGAGAGACTTTTTTTGACACAAGGTAGAACTCATCAAAATAAGTTTAACCAAAACTTGTCTATATAAAATATCCAAGATGGCTGAGATACAACCCCTAGAAGTTCGACGAAATTTCATTGAATTTCAAGTACGGCACTGTGGAAGGTGACTCCGGCATCGCAAAAACGAAACAAAACATAAACATATGGCTGGATAATGAATGGTTCAGTACCAAGTTCATCGGATTAGATGCATCAGGTCACTTTTGAGTGTTGTATCGTGCAATTTAGGGTGAAAACAAAGTGTAGAAAATCGAGGCAGTTTCTTGAAAGTGCTTGGGTTAGTAATGTTGAAAAAGTGCTATGATGTTTCCCTATTTCATCCCATTTTCACGACGATTGTTGGAATGTTCGAACAAGAAGATTGTGATGCCCATTGTGAAAAAATTCGTGAATAATTTAGACGAATTTTATTGGTGAGATTTTGAAGTATATTATTCTATTTTTTACACTTTCGTCCTTAGTTTCCATCCTCATTACCTCGTAAAAATATCGAACCAGCCAATATCCTAAACGAAACCACATGGTCGAAGCAGGAGATAAATTTTTTCCCACTGCTTTGCGATAATTCAGCTAACAAACGGTCTACAGTCGTATTAGGATCATTTTCAATTTTTTTTCAACTTTGTCATTTTGAAAGTTTTGTATAGGCGATTTTTGGTGAAACGCTTCTTTTTGACCAGTTCTACCCTCTGTTGAAAAAAAGCCTCGCCTTCAAATGCACCCGGTATAGTGCTTATAATTTGTGATCAAATGGAAAAACGACGTCATGATTTCATATTCGAATATGAATGGAATCCCTACAGGACATTCGTTACAATTATTTATAGAACGTGGAATCGGCATTTTTGCAATGCGCGTCGCGGCTTAATTGACAATTCGATCAATTCGCAAAACGTCAAAACGGCGAGGAAATATTATACAATCTATACTAGGAGAAAACAACGACAAGCGGTGGTTCGAATATACAAACCGAGAGTAATGAGAAACGCAAATAACAGTGACTGACTGTTTAATTAATAGACGAATATTTCGACCACTCATTTGGCGCGTTTCAGAACAATGTTGTTTCACGTCGAACGGTGCATAAAAATCCAAACAGGACGTCATTGTTGGCAGCATTTTTTGAAGCGATTCAGGACAAGATTGATAATATTGAAGTGATTTCGATTTGCGTCCATTATTGATTGATTACATCCCTACAGATCTGGATATTGAAAAGTTCTTAGCCTACTATAGAACCAAACAAAATTTCAATGTCAAAATATTTGATTACTCAACATATTCTCCTCTTAATTGGACACATTTATTACAGCGAACCTGCAACGTCTCTAGACCTTTCAAAAAAATGTTTCTTCTAGCTCTGCAAACCAGACCTCCACAGCTTTTACCTCCTCATTGGAAGAAAATTTACGACCTTTTAAACTTTTTTTCAGTTGAGGAAAGAGATGATAGTCGGATGGAGCCAAATCTGGTAAATAAAGGGGGTGTTCAAGCATATCAAACCCTAAATAACGAATTTTTTGCATGGCAACATGAGATTTGTGTGCAGGGGCACTGTCCTGCAAAAACAAAACACCTTTGAATAGCTTTCCGCGTCTTTTCTCTTAAATTTTTTCCCGTAGAGTGGTCAGTAATGTCGAATAGTAATCTCCGGTTATTGTTTTACCCTTACCAAAAAAATCAATCATGATTACTCCATGGCAATCCCAAAAAACTGAAGCAAGAACTTTTCCAGTAGATTGTTGGACACGAAACTTCTTAGGTCTTGGAGAACCAGAGTGTCGCCATGCTATCGATTGTTGCTTCGTTTCTGGATCGTAGAAATGTACCCAAGTTTCATGCATAGTAACAATTCGGTTTAAGAAGTCTACATCAAATCGAGCACAGATCGAACGCGATGCTTCTACCCTTGCACGCTTTTGGTCAACATTCGAACAGTTTGATTATTCGTTTTTCGTTTTTACCTTATCTGTTGAACTTCTATTTCGAACTTCACATAATTGATCTTTTGAAAATAAACCTAAGAAGACACTAGATTTTTTTGACCATTCTCAATATTCAAGAGTCTTCCTCGGTCCTTGATTCTCATCCATCTGAATAGTGCTTTCTCCTTGGTGATCACTGTTTCAAATGTTTCTTTGCATCAAAAACCTTTTCTAGAAATATTTTACGTATAACCAGTTGATTCCTGCATTTCAGATTTGCGTTTTCCATGAGATATAGTGTGGGTTCGCATTTTGTCATATAAACTGTTTCAGCATCAATTCTATGCAGGCTATTTTATGCTGGATCGAGTCCTGAGACCTTATATGAGTCGTATTTTACATCGAACCCTTTTAGGGTTGGATCTACCGAAATTCTTTATGGGCGCAAAGTTCTCCGGATAGAACAAGATTTATTGTATCATCTTTCGGAAACGCATTAAAGAGGCGGACAGTATTGGGCAGAGAAATATTGGGATAACGATTAATCTGATCATCTTTCATATAGTCCTTACTGGAGATCGAAATTTATCGGAGCGAACTCTGGTTTTTTCCAACTTTTACAGTTGGCAACCCGTGAATTAGCTAGGTTTGGCATCGGCAAAGTCTGTATATTTTTTGTTGGGTATATCCATTGATAAGTATTTGAAATTTCAAATGGAATAGTACATAACAATACTAGTAAGGTAAGAGGGTTTTTACTGGCGAATGGAGGATATAACTGACGAGCCGTAGGCGAGTCAGTTACCTCCTTGAGCCAGTGAAACCCGTTACCTTGCGTTTATTGGTTTATATTTTATTTGTTTCTCATTTTTAAAAAGGTTAGATAAATTCCAAAAAAATCTCAATAATTTGTCGCAAATGTCTCAAGCTATGGAAGCGTTGCCATGAACATGTCTGTTTATTTTTCTTTACATTTGTTTCGGCGAAAGCGAAAATGAATGTACCGAAAGAAATTATTGAGGCAGCCAGCAGTGTAGCTTCAAGTTTATTACCCGCAAAATCAGCTTCAAGCTACGAGCGAGAATACGACGACTTCAAAAAGTGGCAAAACAAAAATTGTGTGATTGGGGTAACTGAAGATGTTTTGTTGGACTACTTGAATCAACTATCAGCTAGATTCAGCCCTAATACTTTATGGGCAAAATGGTCTATGCTGAAAAGGAAATGAAAGAAAATGCCTCTGTTCGCAGGTTTGTTTTCCTTAAAAAATTTATTGAAAAATATTACGTTTAGTTGTCATTTGCAAATTTCAAAAGGTAATAGCGTTTCTGAAACGAAAAAATGAGCGTTGTACGCCAAAAAAGGCCAAGGTATTAAGTAAAGAAGAGGCTGAACAATTTCTTTTACATGCTCCTGATGACCAGTGGTTGCTGGCGAAAATTGTAACAATATTTGGGATTTTTGGATGTTGTCGATGTGACGAAATTCTCTCCTTAAACATGAATGATGTGGAAGATATGGGAAAATACGTTTTTGTGACATTGCGGCAAACAAAAAATTTAACAACAAGAAGATTCACCATAACCGATGATGGCTGCAGCTTCAAGCCCTGCATGTTATACAGAAAATATGTAAATCTTCGGCCTCCTGGAACAGAAAGCCTAAGATTTTTTTGACATACCGACATGGAAAGTGCATTTCCCTTAATGCTGGCCATCACACTTTTGGTGATGTCCCAAAGCAAATAGCGAAATATTTAGGTTTGAAAGACCCAGAGTTATACACCGGCCACTCTTTTCGCAGAACTGGAGCCACTATGGTTGCGGATTCGGGTGGAGATATTTCAGCACTAAAGCGTGCAGGAGGGTGGAAGAGCACCGATATTGCGATGAGTTATGTCGATGATTCGGTCAACAAAAAAATCGGAATGTCTAGCAAATAATTTGGAAGTAAGGAGAGTACAAATGTTCTGCAGTCCTCGAGTTCAGCGGTTTCTGAGTCAACAGATGGTTCATCATCATCGGTATCAACTATTTCATCATCAAAAATCTGTGTTACTGGAAATAACAATTGTACCATGATTTTCAACATATATGACGATGAAACAAAATTTTCTAATGTAAATAATACTAGTAACTTGTAAAAATTTTGCAAGTTAACTGTCAGTTTTGACTTGATAAAATAAACTTTCTTGATTAATATTGTGTTTTTGAAAACTGACGTTCACAAATGAGAAACAAATAAAATATATAACCGATTTATCGATAAATTTCTTTTCCTTCAGTCTAGGATTTTCGGATTAGCGTCAAATGCTGGCCACCAAACCACAACTTTTCTCTTTTAATTGTTTTACTTTATTATTGCGGATCCTGCTGAAGCAGAAGAAAATCAAGAGATCATTGTGTAGATGTCCCATTTGCAATTTGCGATTCTTTTCATCAAAAATCATCGGACCGCTGAAGGAGATTCATCAGCTAATTTCGTCGATTATTATTGTTACCTGGAAATCTTCCCTCGCCGTTTTCCGAATGACTACAAGAGCGAAAGTGAAATAATAAAGTTTCGCAACGAAATTTCCCGCCAAACCAAGATGTGAATCGTTTGTTAAGTCCGGGAGTTCGACCCGCAGTCCAATAATTTTCCGGACAATCGGTGGAGAACTTTCTGGGGATTTCGCAGAATTTTTCAATCTGCGTGATGCGGTCGTATTGCGGACGGGGACGCAACTTCATTACATTTCTGTTTTTCGGATCAACAATGAATGGCGAACTGTGATAACGCGGTGAAAAATGTACCTTTCTGCGTTCTCGGTCCCTTCCCCCCCGTTCCCTTTATGTTTACTCTTTGTTTCGTTCCACCTTGCCTGGAAACACGTCCTTTTTCGATATTTCGTGACGTCTGAAATTTGATGGCCTTGCGTTTTTTGTCGGTACCTACGATTCGAGGTGTCTTTGATGAAATGCCTGAATGTACGCTTGGAGAATTTCGTGATGGGACAAACGAGATATCTCTAGAATGTAATTCTGATCTTCATCGTGGGATTTCAGAAGTATTGATAAGCAACTCTTCAATATATACAGGGTGACGCGGAAAACGACGTCAATCCGGCACATGGTGATAGCTCAATTCATTTCTGAATATAAAAATTTGGTTCTAGTAAAAGTGTCTTTGTTTTCGAGATATTGACAGTTTTGTGAAATTAGTTGAAATCATCATTTTCTTGATGGTTTTCAGTACCATGGCTACAAATGTTTTTTTTTCTGACAGAATAAAGGATGAATCAGCCTATTCAACATGATCAAGGATTATACCAAGGTTACTATGGTGTGGTCAGAAAAAAAAATTTACTCGCACTATTTTTTTTTTCTCAAATTTTTCCACAAAACTGTCAATATCTCGAAGACCAAGACACTTTTACTAGAACCAAATTTCGATATTCTGGTGAGAAATGAATTGAACTATCACCATGTGCAGGATTGACGTCTGTTTCCGGGACATCCTGTATAATATCTCCAAAGTTTACGGCATATCGAAAAATTTTGGTTGTCTGCCAAAGATTGCTTACTAACCAAGACCTGATGTCATCACATTGCTAAAATAAATAGACTATTAGATGGGAAATTATTACAAAACTCAACTCTTTATATCGTTCTCAGATAGAAGACAAGTATGTGAGTAGATTCACCTTGTATGTAGGTTCTATAGCAAAACTCAACTTATACTTTATATTAGAATCGGAAATTAGGTTCGTTTTATCATATTGTTCCACCAATTCAGTGATGTTTGGGAACACGTTATTCACAATACAACTTTCGGCTTGTTATATCATCCGTAAGACCAACCAATCGTATATATATATATATATATATATATATTCTTTTGAAAAAGAGTGTTACAAACTTTTACAATCTGAAAATAACAATGAAGCGGATGTAAAGAAATGAAACAAGAGACAGATCCTAAAAACCTGTTCCTCGTTCCAGATCTCAGTGTAAGCAGAGGAAAAATGTCAACGGGGTACCATACATATCTTCGTATGATACATGAAAAAAAAAACAGAGATAAAAACCTCAGAAAAAACTCTCTGTTTGCCCGTATAAGTGTAATGATGATGTATTTGTGTAAAGAATAAGCTGAAAATAATTGAAATTGAAGGACATCTTCTTCATATGACAAAATCCAAAAACTTCTTCCCATTCTTTCTACTATGATGGTTGACGAAGAATAATCTGAAAACAAAAAAGAAAGAAAAAAACGAGAGGGGTGTATTGAATTTTATATTACTCATTAAATAATTTTGAAATTAGTAACCCAACTCAAAAAAGAATCGGTAACCGAATGAATACCTTCGAAACCACCCTGAAAACGATATATTTGACAACTCTTTACCAAGTGGTCTATAGTTTCTTCTTCTGCACCACACTCACATCTTGGACTATCAACAGCATTCCACCTAAAGAGCATGCTATTACACCGACCATGGCCAATCGTATCATTAGTATTTACGGATCAAAAACGATTCAAAAAGTGTAGTCTTTCGATATAGAGCATCACAATTTTCAACAATTATAGCATTTGTATAAGATACAGTTGTAGCAGACGTTAGCGTAACAGGGTACCATACAATTCAGAGTATGATACAGATACAGGCTTAGGGAAAAATTCCATTTGAAAACCTTTTCTCCCCGTGAGTGTAGACTAGTGTAGAGGATTGAAACAGATGTTTATAAAATAAGCAGAAATATTTCATATTGAAGGCATCCCGCACTGCAAAAATCCATGGCTCCTTCCTCGAATACAAAGAAAATCCACAAAGTCTTTTCCAAGTTGGAAAAGCTGGAAAATTTCATCTGTAATAAGAAAACAAAAGCAGCAGAGAAATGTGAGATATGTGAGAGAATTATAAATGGGAAAATGATAAACCAGAGGATTTATGGTTTCTTCTGGTTCCCCGCATTGACAACCAAGGCTTTCAACTGAATTCCACCGGAAAAGCATACTATTGCAACGTCCATGACCTGTTCTTATATGATTCAGAATGCACCTGGGAAGATCATAGGCAGGAAGTGTATTCGATGGATCACCTAATTCTTGGTTGAAAATAGTGCACGTATTCCATTCACAGTGCCAAATGTCCTTGTATCTTACATTCGAATTAAGGAAAGAGTTGGACCATAAGGTTTTACGCGACTTCAGTCTGAGAATCGTATTTTTGTGGAATACAGGACAGAATTGGAAATCGGGAATGGAGTGGAATTTATTCCGAAAATTGATAACTGCACTCTGTCTACGAATATGGGGCGGTACAATGTTTGAAAGAACTGGTAACCATTGAATAGGTGAAGATCTTATAGTTCTAGTAATAATTCTCATAGAAAGATTTAGCTGTGCATAATTTTTTTGCACGTGAACACTATTAACCCAAACGGGGCAACAATATTCAGCAGCCGAAAAAACCAAAGCATCTGAAATTTTTGTTTAAAGGTGAAGTTCCTCTTGCCTTGAAACTTCCTTTAATTCTTTTGACTTCCATTGATGCAAGATGATTTTTGTTGAAAAATTAAATACTCTTGTAATTATCCGTTAATTCCTTCGAAAGATACCCATTTCCAACCACTGAATCATATGGATTCCATCTTAGGGTTGTTTTTTTTTTAATCAACAACTGATGCAGGCTGATTCAGCCTTTGGCCAAAGAAGATTACCAAAGTCAACTCTCCTCAAGCTACTGCACATGAATGAATAATTCAATTTCCTTTCACAGCAAAAATGAATATTTTTAAAGAGGGATCTCTTGTATTTTCCATGCAAATAACTAGATTTGGTATGCCTTCAATCAGTTTGTATAAACGTCAATTATGTTCGTCAAATATTTTCGACTTCATACTTGCTGAAGAAATTCGACATTGTGATAAAATATGTTTTACGTAGAACGGACAACATAGAGCTGATTTAAAAATCAAAAATGTTTTGACAAGCGTCATCACCATCCATTTTCGTTCTATACAGAGTGGAATGTGTCAAATTTCCATGGCCAACCGAGTGCTAAAATAAAAGCGCTATGAAACTACACAGCCCTCTGAATTCGTTAATCGAAAACTATTGCACTATTCGATTTCCACAAAATCGTAAACTCAGACAACTCCATAACCATAAATCATAATCAAAACATTCGATCTTACGTAAATTGTGATTAACAGTTATCAGATCAGCGCGAAATCTGTCATAATGTGAAATATCGACTTGAACAAATGGCTCATTACACCCGTACAGCCAGTAATGATAGTCCGATAATGTGCAGGATAAACTGTGACAATGTCAGTGTCGAAATTAGTGCGAGGATTCGCGAATGATGATCATTATTGAAGCTGAAACCCTCAGTCTTGCTCACAACCGGGCTGTATAATTTAATTTTGTTGAGTGTGGACTGACAATAAACTTTGTCCAATTTCTGTTCTAATTCGTCCATTGATTGAGTGCGAAAGTTCTTGTTGAGACGAGTTCAGACGCAAATTAATCTAGTTTCACTATAGTCGCATAGCTAATAATCGTAATTGAATTCTGAGTTCATGCAGTGTAATAATGCAATTGCCATCTATCTTGATTATTGAAGAAGGGAACCCAAAATATGCAACTGGAAACCGTTTTTACGAGGATGTATTGAAATCTAGTTAGTCTAGACCAGTTCCATGCATAAAAAAAATATTTCGTTATCATAGCAACGAACAGTAACTCATTAGAAATGTCAGTGTGAAGTTTGAGGTCAAAAGAGTAAACCAGAGTTGCGCAATAAATTAAAAGAAAGACGATGTCCACCGAAATTGTGAAAGTCGAAAAATTGGAGTATCGAGCCATCGTCAAGTACCTGTATTTAAAAGGGTTAAGAGTTGAGCAGATTTACGAAGATATGCACAATAACCTTGGTGATCAATGTCCTTCGTATGGTAACGTGAAATATTGGACTACAAGCTTCAAAATTTTCCATTGAAGATGATGATCGATGAGGCCAGTTTCTCTGTCAGTACCCGAAAATATCGATGCAGTTCAAAACATGATCTTATCAGACCGTCGATTTGGGCTAAAACGGATATCTCAAGCACTGAATATTTCATACGAACGCTTTTATCATATACCTAGTTCACGTCAATTTGGACATGAGAAAAATTGCTGCAAAAGGGATCCCCAAATGTTTGAATGTTGACCAAAAGCGTGCAAGGGAAGAAGTTTCGCGTTCAATCTGTGCTCGATTTGAAAACGATGTAGACTTCCTAAACCGAATTGTTACCATGGATGAGACTTGGGTACATTTCTACGATCTAGAAACAAAGCAACAATAAAGGTTGTAAATTTTCTTCCAACGATGAGGTAATAAAAGCTGTGGAGGTCTTGTTTCCAGAGAAAGAAGAACCATTTTTTTGAAAGACCTAGAGACGTTGCAGGTTCGCTGTTATAAATGTATCCAATTAAGAGGAGAATATGTTGAATAATATAATATTTTGACATTGAAATTTTGTTTGGTTCTATAGTAGGCTAAAAATTTTTCAATTTATCCTGGTATATTATGCAACTGGAAAGCGTTTTTAGTTTTCTTCTTCTACTCTAGATACTGAAATCATCGAGAAAGCAAACATAAGGCAATGAGGGTGGGTTGAGCAGAAACTGATAAGTGCAGATTCTTTTGGGAGGAGTAATCGCCACTGAAGTAATGCCTCGCTATGGCAAGCCTCCAAGAAGTCATCCCACGTACTGGAGTTCATAAGAACTGGATGCTTCCCACAAGAAAAAATCCTGGCAACACCGATGGTATTTACAGTACCTTCAAAACACCGAGAAAGAAGTACAGCCACTTAGTGGTAATTTCGAGAATATGTCACCAGCTAAAAGGGTTGAGTGTTCATTTGATGAGCGTGCCTCAAACTGAACTAGAGAAGCTGATGATTCCCGGTCTTTCGATTCTAATTTCAGATCCTCCCCATCGATAACCCCCGATTAAACATCGAGAGGAGCCATCCCCAATAAGCGAGGAACGCTTGCCCTACATTCGGGCCTCAAGCATTTCAGGGATTCATTAAGGCCTACTTGATCGTGACACGAGAGGAGTGTTCCGTCACGTTCAAAAAAGCCTCGGTAGCTTTATTGACTGCCGTTTGTACATATATGGACCGAAATGTGGAAATCCAATCAGAATTAAAAGCAATCGAGTGGTATTCACACCCCTCTTCTGCGTTTTGCGGTGTGTTCTCACGTTTCTCTTCCCTGGAGGATAAACCCAGGACCACGAGCTTCTTGGTTGTCAGAGGGAGTTATGAAAAAATGTCAACCACGAGATTAACTTTTTCGATGATTATATAAGCGCTTTTTTCGGGGGTTTTAGCATCGGTTCGAATTTTTTAATTGATTGTGGAAGATACAATTTCTCATGGTGGGTAGATTGCAAATTTATGTAAAATATTTAATTTGAATACTACTACAGGCTTTCCTAGGGCCCTGGGCTCTCCATCAATGTTTGGCAGGGACCACTTATTCTATCGTGAAACTACGGTTGATAATTTGATGTTCGAAAAACTGGTACGCCAATGTTTAGACAAATATGTGATATGTGAATTCATTCATTCAATCATTTATTGCTGTATCCTGTTACCGAGAATAAATCTACAAGAAGACTCAAAAACAAAACTTTTGTTGCGATGAAACTTTTAATTTCTTAGGGTTACTTGCGACTGTGTGCCCTCCCGTAACTGAAGAGACCCAACCGTGACCTAAAGATCCTTCCACACTCCGGGCATGGTTAGTCACCAACCAGATCTGGCCACCGGTGTATCCTTCTCGAGTCTCCATCATAACTGTGGACCAAAGTCCTCCACTGTGATCTGTCTAACTCTAGTTGTTCCCAGTTATGATTGGCATTAACCGATTTTAGGTATTGATGCAGTATATCCTCAAACAGCTTATACTGACCTCCAGGTTTCCGAGCTCCCTCTGTGAATTTGCCATACATTTATAAACTAGGTACTTCTTGAAGGTTTACAGTCCACATTTCCGAATGTAGAAACTGTTTCGAAATAACTTTTTCTGCTATAGCCATATATGTAATGCTAGGGCTAGTGGTAAACGATCTTCTTCGGATGTGATGAATCTTCTACGAACAATAAATTCCATCCACATCTTTCAGGTTCTTCATTATGACCAATACATATCATAAAAATACCATTTTGAAGGAGAAAAGTATTCTTCATATTTACCTGTGGACCGTTTTCGGGTAATATGAAATTCAAAAATGAAAAATATCTGTGAATTTCAGAAAACTTGTTAATTTAGTTGAATGGAACTGTGTTTTGAAGATCCACAGAACCAAATAAAACTTAAAAAAACATACACCTAGAGAACGGTCTGAATAATACCGGTACTCTGTAGAAAGAGACAAAGCAATGAATGGTACAATACTGCCTCCCTAGGCTGCAACCTACTTAGCCTTTTTATGAATACGGACCTGCAGAAAGACATCCGAAGTAAAGATTTCCTAAGTGATGAAAACCTTGTCCAAGGGGTCTTATTTTAGTTTCATAACTATTATTCTCTTCGTTTAAAGATTTTAAAGTCGTTCCATATATCTCATCGCAACTGTGTATAATGGAGAAACATTTTTTCAAATCTGGAGGTTTCTATGGGTTCATTGCCTAGAGAAGTGATCGCTGTGGTTGTAAATTTTCACAAGCGCGATCAAAACTGCTCTCACACGTCGTCATAGCTTTCCTCATTTTTTCCAAATTAGCGTTGCAGCGAACTGATCACCTGATTATGGGATTAGTGGTATCTGGGATGGAGACTAAACAAGCTCTCAGGTGTGAGAATATTCTGCATTAGAGCCCCATCACGTTAATTTTCAGACGTCCGTTCCCTTGTGTTACGAAAAATCATTAAGCGATATTCCATAGGAAAAGGCAGACATAAGCGAGAACCCTTTGATCCGACGCCCTTTTAGCGTCGTTAAAAATCAAGCGTTCTCCTAATTCACTAAAACCCACATCTCTCTGAATATCACTAGAACCGGGCGCAAAACACAAAACTGCATAATTGAAACGCGACCAAATTACAAATGCATAAATAAAACGTTCCCATTTCTCCTTTCCGGAAATGGCCTGGACTCTCTCCTCCAGGTCACACACTATGCAAACTTGCATTTCCTGTTGGCGAGCGTTTAAACGCCGCCGTTCGTTCTCATCAGCGCACATTCACAGACGAAAAATAAAATTCGTCCGTTGGCCGTTTTTTTTACGAACGGTGCACGTATTTTATTTTTTCGGCCCTCGGGCATCGGGAATTAATTAAGTTCGGCAACATCGAGAATCGAATTGCTTCAGTGCCGTCGTATTGTTGAATTTTGCTTTCAGGGATGACGTCGAATTTTCTCGCTATTTGCTCGGCGTGGAAAGCGGGTAGATATTTATTGGGTGGCGTGTCAATGGTGGAAAACGATCGATTGATAGACACTGTCTTTCAATATATTTGTTTTTGTATCATCGATTGGAGGTTGTATTGGGTTCATTAATTGCTGAATCTCGTTACTGAGAATAAATCTACAACGAGACTCAAAAACAACACTATCGGTGCGATCAAACTTATAATTTCCTAGGGCTATTTGCGACTGAGTGCCCTCCTGTGACTGAAGAGACCCAACCGTGACCTACAGATCCTACCACACTCCGGGCATGGATAGTCACCAACCAGATCAGGCCGCCGCTGTATTCTTCTCGAGTCTCCATTATAACTGTGGACCAAAAACCTCCACTATGATCTGTCTAAGGCTAGTTATTCCCAGTTATGATTGGCATTAACTGATTTTAAGGATTTATGCAGTATATCCTCAAACTGCTTTTACTGGCCACTAGGTTTACGAGCTTCCTCTGTGAATTCGCCATACAGAGCTAGTTTGGAGAGTCTTATGTCTTGCATCCTCAGAATGTGTTACTTGAGTCTCAATTGTTGTACAACACTCGCGCTGCAAGACTTCTGCATTTGAAACTTTGTGGAACCATCTAGTGTGCATTATTTGTCTCAGATGACGTTGTTGCGTTTGTTCAAGCTGTTTAATATGTCTCCTGTAGAGCGTCCAGCTTTCGCTTCCGCAAAGAAGCGTTGGGAGGACCACTGCTTTGTAAACAGCTAATTTGGTCTTCAGAATGAGGTCGTGATTTTGTAACACTCTGTCCTTCAGCTTCCAGAATGCGTGTGATGCTGAAATGATACGGTTTTGTATTTCCGTGTCCAAGTTAGCCCTATTATTTATGGAGCTTCCCATCTATTTCAACTGCTCGACCTGTTCTATAGTATTGAGTAGTAAATACACCACAACCTAACGAAAAATGGTTTCAGAATATTTGTAACTGCTTCAATCTCATTCAGGAAAATACTAACTTACAAGCACTTATGGAGGAATTTATTGCTCATCCTCAATAAAAATATATAAAAAGAGTCTGTGCTAAAATATTTTCGCAACAATTCATCGACATCCTAAAGGTTCAATATTGTTATATTGCTGAGAATTGATATAATATTCCTGACAAATAGTGATGTCCACGAGAATATCGAGACGAGACTTTACTGAGAAATTTGTACGCTGATGATATTGCCCTCGAAGATTCAGAAAATTTGAGGGATTACTTTTTCGATTGGCGTTGGCGTCCTAACCCAAATAAAATCGAGGTTTCGTGTTTCCATTTCAATAATCATCAAAAATATACAAAATTGAGCATAGTTTTCGATAATTTTTTTCTGGAACATAACTTCAATCCAAAATATCTAGGAGTTAAGCTGGATTCCTCGCTGAATTTCAAAGCGCATTTGGAAAATTTTCGTCCGTTGTTGAAAACTAGGAATAATATCCTGCTTAAACTACCTCCTACTTCATGGAGTGCTGATGCAACTAACCGGATTCAACGAAATAATTCTGACGTTCCACCCATTTCAATCGTAGAAAGTTCCACGGCCACAAGCTCCATCAACATGTACGCATGAATGTAGGGTGCAAAGTTTCTAATTCCACGAATTAATGCAGGGTGTCGTACTGCAACAAATATTAGGCTGTTTGTGTGGCGTCAATGATCGCTTATTACACGCCATGGATAGGATGTAACACCTATGTATATAGAATAGGCAAGCACATCAATCGATGCTAATGGAAATCACTTCCCTTGTTTGTTACACCCTTGGTCGGCACTGCTTGCAGAAGAGCTCAAGCATATAAACGAGCAGTTCGGGGACAAGACACAAAATCAAAAATATATCTCACGGTTCATACACTGAACAATATTTTGGACAGTAAAATAACTGCGAACTTGTTGATTTGGAATTAAATGTGGTGACTACTACATAATAGTCAATTTAATCATGGCCCATTCGCCATTTTGTAGCAGTCCATCAATTATAGAAATAGGGATTGTTCATTTCCCCAGTCAACCCAATATTTTTCGTATGTATGTGTGTATGCCTTCATCAAAAACGTTGTATTTACCACGTCAAATCGAATTATTTCATATGAAATACTCATATAAAATTGAGTGCCTATTGACGTTCAAATAAACTTGCTTTTGTGTCTGTTCGTTGCGTTTTCAGTATTCCATTATTGAAGCTTTTCAATATTCCGAAATCGATGAAGCATTGAATACATTGTTAAATTAAAAAGAAACGACTAATTTCAAATTGCATAAAAAAGTTGTGAACATTATTTATAATGGTTCTTGTTGTAGATAGGTAGGTGAGATCAGGCTTGACTAGGCTGGAGGTTTGGTTAAGTTAGGTTCGGTTGGGCTAAAAGTTGTAAGGTTACATTAGACATCTGTGATCTGAATATGTAATCCAAGAAGCATTATGAGAATCGAAACATTCAAAATCTCTTTGATCAAAATGGCCAACTGATATCCTACAAAATTTCAGTTGTTTCTGCAGAGGGCCCTCAAATCAATATTCTAACCAGTCTTAGGGTCATAGTAACACATTCGAAACACAGATGGCCCTCATATCACTTCAGTCGCTTCGTTTCCCATCTTTCTACTCTATAGTCTTTGAAAACAACTATTTGTTGTGGTATTTATTCGAAAGTGTATTTCAATCGAACAATTTAAAATCTTTCACAGTTCCACTGTAGATTAAGCAAGCTGTTTCCCATAGATTACGCATTTAGAGATGGGAGGAACTTATTGAAACGCCGAGAATTAGAAATTCTCAAGTTGGTACATAGCTTTTCTGATACTCGTCGCCTTATCCATCGATATCAACTCCCCCTTTCATCTCTCCCCTCTAAAACGCCTCCTTCGATTGAAAACGCTTTCTGCATTCTCACGAAATATCCATAATTGGATTGAAACCACTAATTAAGATAGTCCGTGAAGTTGATTTCCCCGAATCTCACCGAAGAATATAACGAATAGGTACTCTCGCTTTGCCTTGCAATGAACTCTAACATGATCGAATTGAGACGGTGTTCATCATCCAACATTGACTGAATTCAATTGGTTTCCGTTCACCTCTATCGCATAATTGAAAAGCTCAAGCCAGCCAGAATTCCATCTAATTCGCTAGAAACGGCATCAATCGCGAATATGGTGGGTTTTGAGCTCATTTGTAGTCATTGAACTAAAGTTCTTTAGTTCAATGTTTGTAGTTGTAGGTATTCCTACAACTCCAAAGATTTGAAAGAACAAACTTCTTACTACTGAATTAAAATTTCACACCAACAAAAAAGGTATTATTTACTTTCTCCAGATGTAATTGTATTTCATATAGTATTATGATATGTGTGTACTTAGATAAGGGAATAACACAATATAATTTATGGTACAACGAGAAGAGTATCCATTTAAATATTATAATATGCATATAACATGAACTCTTGAAAAATATTATCATAAATCTGAGAATTTATATCGAATTATCCTTGCAAACTGCAGTATGTAAAATGCTTTCATGTTACCTACTGAAGTACTGAAATAATGTGAATTGATCATGTTCATTGAAAATAATCGTGAGAATTTTTTTAATTAGTGTTTTTGCCTCCTCAATGTTTCAGAAAATTTGACATTGGGATCACAGGGACGTGAAATCACTCAATTATGTTTCAGGAAATGTCAAATTCCATACGTTATTGAGAGCTCCTCACAAAATCACTAACTGTGAGAGTATTTCTCAACTTAATTCATGAAAGTCGCTCGCAATCTGGAACAAATTTCGCAATAAGATACAGAAGTGCAGTAGGGTTCATATCCATTACCAGTTATCTGGACGCTACTTGGAGAGAATCGTAGGAAACGGTCAGAAAGTTTGCTATTGGAGATGATACCACCTGGGTAGATGTCGTTAAGTTAGTTTCGTTATATTGCTCTATAAGCGGTTGCTTGATCAAACAATACAGTTCTGCCGGAAGTTACGAGTTCGTGTAGTATTTCTAGGTCAATTTTAGAAGATTGTCTCATTTCAGAAATAACAAGCTCATACTTGTAATATTTGAACATCTGGCGTCAAATTAGCCCTGAAAATATCGGGCGAGAAATTCTGTGCATTCATTGAGCTCATACAAGTCTGAGAAGAAGGTTTAGGCAATATTTGAATAACTTTCACTTAACCCTTTCAGTCACGAATTTTTGTTTTACCATTGAAAAAATATTGGACCTGTGGAATCTTTCCTATAATTTTAATTAGGATTTTTCATATATTCATTTCAACCCCAAAACGCCCCCATCGGGAGTTATGGCATGTCCCCAAATGAGGACACTGTGATCAGAAGGTTGTCGAGTAAAATATAAATCACAGGTATAACTCATAGTTTATTTGTTTATTTAGAATTCATATTATATGGAAGAAAACACAAGTTGAACGTTTATTTTTTATTGGTTGAATTATGAAAGTCCAAAAAACAATTCTTCTTCCTATCTGGACATAAATGTATATTACATTTGACGCAAAAAAATTTGGTTTTACCTTTACACCCTGGTTTTTTACAACTGTCGAACGATTTTTTATCGCTGACTAAAGCGAGATGTCCAACATTGTCTAATTGCACTTCTGATGGTGGACGGACTTCAACCCCTGCTCTTTTCGAAGGACCTCTCGATGGTACTGGACTCTGGTTACTAGGTCGACCTCTTTTCTTCATTGATGGCTTGTCTATATTTGACAGCTATATCGAGAACTAAAACAACCTATCTTCCTAAATATCTAACGCTGGTATTCACTTGATCAGAATTCGCATATAATACTTCCCACACTGCACGATGTCCCCAAATGAGGACGCTTAGAACTTCTTCGAAAACTCTCTTACCTTTTGGTCCAGTTATAATTTCTCACTTTCTCACTGAATGATGCACTTTAACCACCATGGAACAAAATAATTGAATAGATCGATGAATCCCATGATCAATGAAACCGAAATCCTTAGGTCCTTAGGTGACGTCCCCCTGGAACACGGAAATGGGGTGCGTGTACTGGTTGAACCACTAGCAATTAGATGTCGTTATGTGCGACAAATACAAACTACATATGTACTCATTTAAGGACAATGTTGGCAAATCGTACTTAATAACGAGATTCGTGAATATCAGCCATGAAATAGTATGTCCTCAAATGAGGACGCGGTGACCGAAAGGGTTAAGTAAATGTGGTGATTTCAATTCACATAATGTTATGTGGGGCTATAATGTTAATGATAGAAATAGTATAGCTAACTGACCATGATCACTATTTATTCGCTTAATAGAAAACATGCTGTCAGATAGAAGGTTTCTTGTTTTTGGTTTCGTGTTTCCATTTGCATAATTATCGAAATATGGAAAACTGAGAGTACTTTTTGGTTTTCTGGAATATAACTTCAATCCAAAATATCTAGGAGTTAAGCTGTTTTCCTCGCTGAATTTCAAAACACATCTGGAAAATTTGCGTCTGGAGTTGACAACTAGGAAAAGTATCCTGCATAAACATGCTGGTACTTCATGGAGTGCTGATTCAACCACTCTTGGAAGGGCAGCCCTAGCTTTGGATTTTTCGGCTGCTGAATATTGTTGCCCCGTTTGGAATAATAGTGCTCGTGTGCAAAAAGTTGATGCACAGCTTAATCTTTCTATGAAAATTATCACTGGAACTATTTGATATTCAGCTATTCAATGGTTACCAGTTCTTTCAAATATTTCAGGATGGCTTTTAGAGCTATTCATGCACTTTACGATTCTTTCTGGAATTGGGTTGTGAATTTCAGGTCAGTCTGATACATAGGACTCAATTTTTATCTCACATCTTTCTGCTTTTGTTTGTTTCTTATTTCAGATAAAATTTTCTGGTAACATTGAGAAGATTCTCTGAATTTTCTTCTACTTCTTCGAGGAAAGAATCAATTTTTTCAGTGCCAGTTGCCTTTGAATATGAAATATTTCTCTTACAATCCTCTACACTCACGGGGAGAAAGGGTGTTTAACTGGGATTTCTCCCTTAGTCCCTTTGTATCATACACTGAATCTGTATCAAAAGAATATATACATACTTGAAACAGTGTTCACAAAAAAAAATTAACGCAGTTCCCAAACTGATAAACCTCTATTCAGATTGAACTATCTATCAAATTTTCGAGCGAATAACAATCAATAAAGATAACGCCCTCGTCGTTTCCTCCATAAAGGACCACATCACAAACTTCTCACCCCCTGTGTTTTCCTTTCAGAACCAATCACGGAGATCAAGGGTAGTCCGGACGTCTTCATCAACCAGGGCTCCACCATAAATCTTACCTGTCTTGTTAAGTATGCTCCCGACGCTGCACCGACCGTGGCGTGGGCACATAATAAGGCTGTGATTAATTTCGACTCCCCCAGAGGGGGCATTAGTTTAGTTACCGAGAAGGGACACATCACCACCAGCCGGCTGCTCATACAGAACGCCAGGCAGACCGACTCTGGCCAATACAGTTGCACTCCGTCCAACGCCAAAACGGCGGCTGTCCGTGTACATATCTTGAATGGTAAGTTTCCACTGAAAATCCAGAAGAGAACGTTAAATTTTTTCCAGGGAAATCAACTAAAACACGTAAGCAGAAAATGGAGTGGGACAGCTGAAAAAACTGCCTAAGTTTGACTAGTTATAACTTAGACAACACTTTGATTTTGTCTCCGAAATGTAAAGCCTTATCCTTTCCATGTACGCCACTGGCACAGAGAAATTTTTTTCAATATACTCCTTCCTCTCTTCCCTGAACTTAAGTACCCAAATTTTCAGAAAAATTCTATGTTCAGTTCTCCGTAAACGTCTTATAGGCCACCCACTGTGGGATACCCTGTATATGTGTAACTTGGTAGGTACCATACTTTCTCATATCAGTTGAAAGGTATCTTTCCGTTAAAAATGTGGTTGAAATCATGAGTACAAATTAATAGGCGATAAATGTTAACCCGGGGGCCATTCCTGGACTTCTTAACACAAGATTCCACAAGGAGATTACAAATCTGCCCGCTCTCAAGTGCTCCAAGTCCGTCCATGAAAATCCTTTTACCCATCCCGAGGCTGTTTGGAGAAGATACTCGAAAGTTTATTCTCGTACGTACAGGGAATTGACATAGGAAGGAGGGGTTGGCGGTTTGCTTATTTGCCTCAATTCAATTATGTTGAAAAGGGAATCTGTTTTTTGATTGGAGCAGCAATCCAATGCAGGTATTCGTTGCGAAAAATGTCGGTCTCAATGCATTTCATTATTTGTAACGTGGTTACCCCGGAGAAACTTATCTCGAGCGCCAGCTATTCTTTTCACTAGGAAGAATAGCAAACCTACCAGAGTGGCTGCTAGTCGGAGACAGAGTTCGCTGTTATCTAGGGTGGTAGCGATAACGAAGTAGTCAAAATCAAATTATGTAGGTACTAGTTTATTCACACCTTCGGAAACTGATTATATATACAACGGAAATATGTGTAGGTATGAAATATAAGCGAATCTATCAGCAAACATACATTCTGGAAATCCTATCCGATCACGATCACTTTGTGAAGCTTATACCGGGTACAGTGAAAAATCAAAGGTTGTTCAATAAAATGCGCCAACCAGAACTGACGAAATGGATACTAAGGATGACCTCGCGAAGTGAAATGACTTGCTATACGGTATCAGGATGTATTTGATTGTATTATATCTACTCGAGACTTTTACTCATAGATTAAATAGATGGATCATAAGCTATTTTCCAGACTGTTCATTTTTCAAATTATTCCCACTCCAAATAACCACCAATGAAATGAATTTTCGCTTGTTTTCCCCTCCAGATCGCTTCTAAAATTTCTAAGACGGCGTGTGTATTTGTAATTGTCAAAATATTATTTCAATCATTCACGTCGTAATATTTTGGAAAATAAGCAGCGATGTGCCGTAAAAACGTGTGTTTGAAATAAAAGTGCAATTTATACACGAAAGAGGAAAGCGATTTATTTATTCTGGTAAGTTTTTGATATTTTATTCTTGTTTGAGTTCACGACTTTATGAAATCAGGGGAGGGAGTTAGGGCACGGCAGGGTCGAATTAAGTTTGAATCCCATCTAATGATGGGATTGAAATGTTGAGTTTATACAATCAAATAATTGATTTCAATTTTAGATTTCCCAGAAATGAAACCAGACGACAGCAGTGGAGAGTTGCACTGGGTCTTGAAAACAATTCACACTTCTCTTGTAATTTATACTCCAGACTTTAGTATAATGAGAGTAATCGACTTTTACCGTAAATTTGAAAAAATATGCCATCCCGAGTGAGGTAAGATAGGTAGTTTACCACTTATTTAACTCGCTTTATTGTCTGATTATCACTTTCTTTGGAATTTTGCAAGTGATTTCTGACTACTTCTGAACTTGAAAATAATAGTAGATTTTTTCTTATTATATAATGCTTTTTAGTATAAACATTCTTCCTGGTTTCGAGATGAACAGTATAACGCGATATTAATTGCTTCAATAATGTTGTAATTATAGCCAATACTGTGCCAAACCTGTTATCAGTACTGGAGTTTTTGAGGAAAATGGAAGGAAAATGGGAACAATATCAAGAAACACGAATGCCAGTTCAGGATTTGCAGAAATGAAAGCTTCTTGTAGTTCAAGGATAAAACAAGTGAGGTACATACCTACCCAGGGAGGTATACAAAATTCCTTATAAATTACTATGGCAAATAGAACTCGTCTTAGGAATGAAAATCCATAAAAATGAGCTGAGGTCATGTTTGGAACTTTTTGTGAAAATCAAAAAAGTTTCCTTTATTTCTAAAATGTATTTCAATGTAAAAATTATGCTACTACTGTAATTATGATTACAATAATGACCATTCAATTAGAGCTCGGATATTCCCATTATTTTTATGATTTATTAAATGAAAATGTCTGTTATCAGGATACCTCATATTTCGAAGTAAAACTTCAGTTGAAAAATTGTTGCAGGAGACAAGCGGAGAACAGAAATTAAAAAACAGCTAATTGACGTCAAAAAACCGATTTAAGATTACGAGTGAGTCGTCAGTACTTCAAGAAAAAAGTTGCTGCCCTACAAGCAGTTCCTATTTCATTGGAAAAAAAAATTCAAGATGAAAGCTTAGAAAGCTTTGCTTAAAAGTTACATTATTATTGAGTTAGAGCTTACAGTTTCGTAAAATAACTCTTGATTATTATGCACTTCAACACCAAAAAGCACTTTCGAGGTGGTATAAAAATTTGAAAGGGGAAGCAGGTTGTTGAACTAGGTATTTGAGTTGCTGAAAAACACTGCTCTTTAGTTTATATGCAATATAACTTAAATCAATTTAAAACTGCCCGTAAAAAAAATATTGATTCTTCATCTAGAATTGAGGGATTCTTTTATGAGTTACTGTATACAATAAGAAATAATTTCCTATTTCACAATCATTGGTTCATGTTTACAGTATTACATTACTGTTTCATTCCGCAAAATCTGTACGGAAGACTTGAGGATTTCTTCAATGAACAAACTCTTTTAGATTCTCATTATACAAATTCCATAAACTTCAGCTGCTTCCACTTCTATTGATTTGAGAATTTACCATTCTAAAGGGAATTTTTTTCATGAAAGTAATTTTTGGTTTTCAGTTAATGCTTAGTGAATAAAATTTCAAATAATCTGTATGTAGGTTAGGGTCATATTGACTATTATTTGTGTATGGTAACATTGTATTCAAAATAAATTCTTTTTTACATCAGTTGTTTTGGTATTACATATTAGTTCTACATCCCTTTGATTAGTTGTCATAAGAAAAATACTCGAAATCTTTGCAATGAAAATTGAAACATATTTCCATTCGATATAAAATTATTGCCGACTACCTGAAATATTCACAGTGTGACTAGTTCTGAATCCGCCCCTGTCCAGTTCCCCCACCCAAGATATCCAAATTCACATTTATGGCAGTATTTCGTGAACGCGTTTTTGTCGAGATGCTCTATCTCCTGTTTTATTAATCTATGCTTTTACTCGCTACCCCAAGGGCTAACGCTCCATGACTGATAGCGAAGAAAAGGTGAGCGCAACTACGGGATTTCACTGACGACGAGCGGTATCTCTTATGCTCTACCCCAAGGGCTTACGCACCATGACTGATAGAAAAGAAGAAATTTCGTTTTCAACAACGCGGAACGCGAACAGGGGGGTTGACGGGACCTTCCTTTCAGTACCCCAAGGGATTACGCACCATGACTGATAGCGAAGGGAAAAGTCAGACTCGCGAAACAGCGTAAAGTACGATAAAATATAACAGAAAGCGATACAGTACAGAATTCGTCGAGAGTCATTTGCTAAAGAATATCGTACCTACTGCGAGGTTTTCTGTTTGTGAAGATCTCATAGCAGTTAACCGAAGTCTGAGTCTGATCAACTCACGGGAATTTACGACTCTTTCAGCGCACGGTGTAGCAGAAGACCAACGTGAAACTCTAGAGAGGATGCATTCCACCAGAAATGTCCCTCTCGAATCACATATTCAATAGAAAAATAAATTGGATAGAGTCATCGCGAGCCCGAATGAAGATAACCTCAATTAACGTAACCTCTTAGCCACTGAAACTTCAATTAGAAATGTCATTATGAAAGGGACTGAACCGTTTCGAGAGTGGAAACATTTTCGGCGAGTTGCGGACTCTACATCCGGCTGCGGATCCATAATTCTAACGAAGTACTCGTCAGTTTAAATAACCGTTGGCTGCAGTGCAATCCCCGTTGTTTCGCCGAAACACTCGAAACGGGGTTCACGTTTTCATAATACCTGAACGGTAAAATAGCGCGGAGACTCAAAGAACTCAGCGTTCATTCATTCCGCCAACGCAGAATATGATTAGGTATTTATTCACTGAATTTCGTTCAGGAGAAGTGAAGTGGTCGAGAAACAGTTTGTTTCATGATATGAATGCTGGTACAAAACAGTCGAACTTTGTTATTGGGATATCCATCCGAACTGAAACGAGTTATGACTACTTTGAGGGGCTTATTTCGATTGAAAATAGATGGAGCAGTCTCTGGAGGGAGCATAGCTCCAATAAACACATGCACGTGTATTATACGTTTGAATGAGGTAAAAGACGTTATGAATGGAGGTTACAGTTGGGGAACCGACGATGCTAAATCGGGATTTACTCAAGCGTCGTGGAGACCTAGTGGATTCTGAAGATGAGATGGTAGAAAGAAAAAAAGGTTCTATGATGTATGCACTTTTAGAGGTGGGGAAAGCGTCTGCAGGTTTTCAAAGATGTAAAAACAAACGTCAGGTGTACATACTCGAGCGTGTCAGATGTATATGCCCTGCCTATGTGTCATTGATAATAAATTCATGAAACAGATAGTTTGCGTGGTGGGGCGTACGAAATAGTTGAAAATGGTGAAAAAATAAAAAAATTTCGAACGTGTCAGATTTTTAGAGGATATTTCAATTGTATCCAAAGGAAGCTACTTTTCAAGAGACTGACAATTCGGACGTGACGCAAGATCACAACCGTCCTTTGAAAATGCAAAAAAAAACGTTATTTGTACATACCCGATCATGTCAGATTTTTATACAGATGGTTAATCTCGGTGATGCAGGCGTGTTGACCCATTAATCTGACACTATCAGGGAGATTTTCCTCAATCTGACAGTTTGAAGATGATAACAAGGCGTTTTTTGAAAATATTGCCCTTGAACCTCTAATCGTTTCTGTATTCATTATAAAAGGTGTAGATAATAAAATTCCATACAACTTTTGTCTGCAGCAGTTTTACATACTCTTAACCGTTCTCGAGTTGGGGGGCGATAAAGGAAAGGAGCTCAGCCACACATGCGAAAGGCCAAGGTCAATGTACATAGAAACCTAGTCTTATGTCCATTCATCGCCATATACCTCAAAAACGAATGGACGTAGAAAAAATTGCATCCAACAAAATATTTGTTGAAAATGTTATGCTCTACAACTTTTATGATGAATGCGAAAACGGTTTTAAGCCCAAGAGAGGAGATAATTCAAAAAAACTTATTTTTGTGACCTTCATATACAATTTTTATTGTTTCGGCTTGCTGAAACTGTCAGATTATATTTTTTCCGTTATTCTCGAATCATTAGCTTCAAAATGAGAAAAAAAGCCACCGCCCTCGAGAATGTACACGTGAGGTTTTTTTTGCAAGTTTGGCGCCCCCCCACACATTTTCTTCATGCTCAAATAGTCAGATTAAGAAAATATATGCTTTTCACCATGTAATTGACCACATATATCCTTACCTGTTACGCTCGAGTATGTACAATGATCCTTTTTTTACTCTTCTGACAGGCTGTCCTAGACAATTCTCCCATAAACAGGTATGATTGTTGGTAGAGATACTCCACATCCTTAGCTGCCGAGACTAAAAAACATTGTTGTAGCGTCTAGAATTCCTTTCTCAACAACGTTATTTCGAAACCATTTTACATCGTTATTTATCCGTATAATTGTGGTTACAAAGAGGATAGTTGCTTCATATAAGAAACCTAGAATAAATTTGAAGTGGAAACTTGGCTATCAAACTAGGATGAATCGTCTTTCCAAATCCCTGCTGTTTATTGAACGATAAATAATACTAGTGGTACTTGAAAAATGAAATTTTTTTTTCACGTACATATCTTTGTTGATTGGGTGTCATGTACCTACATAAAATTCAGCAATACAGGATTATCCTTTTACTTATACCTATAATCATGACGACTTGAGACTTCAACGGATTATTTGACCCAAAATTCGCCAAACGGAGCAGATGAATGTCGGACCACGCATGCTGAAAATAATGTTCCCACGAAGTTAATGAACCTCAACTCGGTTAGTCTTTCGCACTAATTGAGCTCACACAGGACGTGAGAACTGGCAAACATTAATTCCAGTTTGGTCAAAGTTTTCGGCCTTCCAATGGACGTACAGGCTGGAAAATTCAGCCAGAAATTCGTGTTCAGCCACTTTTGTTACACCTTCGTAGTTGATGAGATAATAATTCCTCGGGGTTTAGGATATATACGAATCAGACACTCGATTAGCACTGAATGATAGTTGGGCAATTTCAAAACTAACATTATGGGGTGTAGGGGGGAGTTGAATCCCTTTTCACTCTGAAGCCACTTAAGTTGTGTCTGTAAATGGTAGCAACTCATTGTTGTGCGTGAAGATATCATGCTCCAATAGGTGACGATAGATAATAGTAGAGTGATGGTGAGATGAACATTTTGAGTACAGCAAATCTTTTTTTAGGAACCGAAAATTGGCTCATGTCTCCCTAACCCAGGGAGAGTTGAAAAGGGGGCGAGAGAGACATGACCATACAGATCAGATGTATTATCGTATGAAATACATATTTTCTGTTCCAGACTCACTCTTACTTATTTCCGAGATGTTTCTTTACTTGTTCGAACCTTTCTATATTTTTTATATTTATTTCTATTATTTCAAATTTCCATAGCCAACGGAATGCTAAAATAAAAGTGACTGGAATATATTGTAATGATCTCCAGTTTTCTGAGAAAAATTGGAGTTCATTTTAGTGCATTCCTTTCATTTCAAATTTCCTCCTTTGAAAATATTTAATTCTCAAATATTCAGTACATTCATTCCGATAGGCAGAGTGAATGTAAAAAACCGTTTATCTGTGTTTAAAGTTGTTTTTCTTGCATGCCGTTGAAGATTTCGACGTTTTTCTGATGTTGATATGCGATAAACCGGAGCTGACGACGTTTTTCATTCTTGTCGCATTCTGGAATTTTCAGATTTTTAACGTGTGGGGGGATTTGATTTTCCCCCGCGACGGTCACTTTTTGATTTCTGCTCTTTTACTACAGTCTCTTTAGTTAGTTTACGCTCCGTACTTTTCTGCGATTCGACTAGTGTGTGTGCACGACAATCCGTTCAACAAATTTATAAATAATTTTGTGTTGCGAGTATTAGTGCTCTCAAGAATTAATTTTTAGTTTTCGTTTGTTTTCCGCGAGTGCCTGAAATAAAGGAGGTAGGTCCCCGTCTTTACCGTTCAGTTTCTTAATTAGACCTACACCGGTTTACTTCTTTGACACTGCTGTACTGTATCGCCTTCTGTTATATTTTATCGTACTTTACCCTGTTTCGCGAGTCTGACTTTTCCATTCCCTATCAGTCATAGCGCGTAAGCCCTTGGGGTACTGAAGGGAAAGTCCCATTAACCCCCCTGTCCGCGTTCCGTGTCACCAAGTCAAGTGAGTGTGTGTGTGTGTGCGCGCGCGTGTGTGTGTGTGAATGCGTTTTTGTGTGCGTATGTGGGGGGTGCAGGGTGCGTGTGTCGAGTGTCGTGTGTCGAGTGTAGAGTGTCGTGTGTCGAGTTTCGAGTGTCGAGTATCGAGTGTCGTGTGTCGAGTGTCGTGTGTCGAGTGTCGTGTGTCGAGTGTCGTGTGTCGAGTGTCTAGTGTCGTGTGTCGAGTGTCGAGTGTCGAGTATCGAGTTTCGAGTGTCGAGTGTCGTGTGTCGAGTGTCGTGTGTCGAGTGTCGAGTGTCGAGTGTCTAGTGTCGAGTGTCGTGTGTCGAGTGTCGAGTGTCGAGTTTCGTGTGTCAAGTATCGAGTGTCGTGTGTCGAGTGTCGAGTGTCGTGTGTCGAGTGTCGTGTGTCGAGTGTCGGGTGTCGAGTGTCGAGTGTCGTGTTTCGAGTGTCGAGTGTCGAGTGTCGTGTGTCGAGTGTCGTGTGTCGAGTGTCGAGTGTCGAGTGTCTAGTGTCGAGTGTCGTGTGTCGAGTGTCGAGTGTCGAGTGTGTGGTGTGTGTGTGTGTGGCGCGCGCGTGTGTGTGGTGTGTGTGTGTTAGGTGTGTGTGTGAGTGTGGCGTGTGTGTGTGGCGTGTGTGTGTGTGTGTGTGTGGTGTGTGTGTGTGTGTGTGTGTGTGTGTGTGTGTGTGTGTGTGTGTGTGTGTGTGTGTGTTGTGTGTGTGAGATGTGTGTGTGTGTGTTGTGTGTGTGAGATGTGTGTGTGTGGGTGGGTGAGTGTGTGTGTGTGTGTGTGTGTGCGCGTGTGTGTTTGTGAATGCGTTTTTATGTGCGTATGTGGGGGGTGCAGGGTGCGTGTGTCGAGTGTCGTGCGTCGTGTGTCGAGTGTAGAGTGTCGTGTGTCAAGTGTTGAATCCGAAATCTCTTCTTTTCTATCAGTAATGGCGCGTTAGCCCTTGGGGTAGCGAATAAAAGTCTCGAATAGATCCGCCCTGGTTCTGTTTCTTTTTATTGGAGAAATGCAATTAATTACATCCCGATACCGTATAGCAAGTCATTTCGCTTCGCGAGGTCATCCTTAGTATCCATTTCGTCAGTTCTGGTTGGCGCATTTTATTGAACAACCTTTGATTTTCACTGTACCCGGTATAAACTTTATAAAGTGCTCGTGATCGGATAGAATTTCCCGAATGTATGTTTGCTGATCGATTCGTTCATATTTCATACCTTCACATATTTCCGTTGTATATATAATCAGTTTCCGAAGGTGTGAATAAACTGGTACATAATTTGATTTTGACTTCTTCGCTATCGCTACCACCCTAGATAACAGCGAACCCTGTCTCCGACTAGCAGCTACTCTGGTAGGTTTGCTATTCTTCCTAGTGAAAAGAATAGCTGGCGCTCGAGATGAGTTTTCTCCGAGGTAGCCACGTTACAAAATTTTTTTCTATTAAAACAATAGAAATTGTATATTTTGTTCGAAGAACCCATTGGGTAATGCGTATACCAACCAACAAAATGTGATTTGAGATCTACTTAACCAGCTTCGGACACACTGAAAATTAATCATATTTTTCGAAACCATCATTACGACATACATCATATCGCTTTACGCCCAACAAAACCGACATGTTCGAATTCCTGTCTGTACCTATACGTACGCCGCAATGTTCAAAACCGATCCCTCACGTCACGCGATGATAAATTTATGCCCGGAATAAAGCAGCAGCGCGTTCGAAAACCGAAAAAGGCATTAGGCGAAAACGAATTTTTACCTACTTTGTACACGCGTCCAATGTACGCGCACGCGGCCGTAACTTATCGCACGAAATAAAACGCGGGAATGAATATTTTCACGCGGTCCTGGACGACGACGGATTCCTGAAAACGTTTAAAAACTGGGGAATATTACGAGATCCGGAAGTGTTTAGTATTTGGCGGGCATAAATACGGGGGGGAGGAAGAATCCGGGAGAATTTCCGGCACGCTAAATTCGGCATTGTCTGCATCAGGCTGGAATGGAAACGAGTCACTTTTATGAGCGTACATTTTCGCCTCTGGATTTTTCATATTTGCACGTCACAAGAAGCATCGGCGTCGGGGGTTTTTCGTCGATATTTACAAATATTTTTGCTCAATATGTCCCTATGAAACATACTTTCTGATTCCAGGGGGTAACAACTTTTCTACTTTTTTCATTCCCGTAGCTTCAGCCCCTAAACAGGGCTGAGCACAACTCCTTGATTTTGTTGAGATAACTAATTTTGAATATTATATCGAGTACTATCTGAATTTATATCTGTTCAAAATCGAGGGTGTTATGATTTTGTAATTAAAGAGTAGTGGACTGTATGAAAAGATAATTGAGTTGGAGTTGGTATAAAAACATTTATTGAATATCGTTCACAATCATAAAATGAATATGTCACCTGCATGAAGCTAATACAGTAAAAGCAAACTAATATTAACAACATCTATAGACTCAGAGAGACATTATTCAACGAAAAACAAGAGATGGTCCAGAGCAGTTCAAGTCACTTGATGTCAGACTTAGACGTTGAGGAGTTCAATAAATTCAATATTAACACAACGGTTACACAGTGATAGAGCAAACAATTGAAAATTGATTGCGAGAGCCTCTTTATTCCATCAGAAAACGCGAAGGTTAGAATACTGAATTTTAAAAAGAAGACGCGAGAGTACAGAGAAATAGACCAGAGGTGAAACTGCAATGTCTAAGTCTGATCATCAACGAGAAATCGATACATTAAATATGAGTTGATCAATAAGCATAATGTTAGTATGAGCAGAACAAGAGTCGCACAAGTTAAATGAGAAGCACAAAATTAATGAATTTGAGAAGGACTAGAATATTAAAAACAATATGAAAAGGCCAAGAGATTCTAATTAAATGAGAAGCTCAATAATAATTAATTAAATGAAAAGGACAATCATAATTAATCTGAGAAGAACATAGTATGATTCATATACATTGAGTTGGTCTTGAAGAGTGCAAAAATTTATCATTGAATTCAACATTTACAGAGACGAACTGCTTACAAGTAAGCACGATTAGAACGTTCATCAGAAAAACAGAAGAAACAATTGATAAATTAAGAGAAGTCAAGAGAGTACTGAGTTAAATCACTAATCGTTGATTTTGAGATGTGCTGGAGGCTAAGAAAACTAACATGTATGTTGAGTCCGATGAATAAATGTGGAAAAGAATCAATGAGAGTACCAATTATAAGGAGTAGATCATACCAAATGAGTGTACACGAGTACTCGAGCAGACTTTCCAGAGTGGAGTCTAGGTCAAGAGTGTATCGAGCAATATCAGTGATCGTTTAACCATAGTTTAGGTATTCACATCCTGTTCTGCCTATATGCAACTGTTTCGTGTTGACGAATTTCCAAATGAACCTCTGTGAAATTCCTCAGATTTTCCCACCCCTCTCTCCAATCAGTCGTCAAAGATGAGATCTGGGAAAAAAACCTGATCCAAAAAAGATCATTACTTCACTTGCATTAATAATATCCAGGAAAGCCGAATATTTTTCACGACAGAACAGCAATGTCATCAGCTCAGGATATGTTTTACCATTTCGGACAGCACGTCGTCCATTTGTACGATGAATTTTTACCCTACGCACATCTCGCAACCATGATTAATGAGATTAAACTCTTGTGTGATGCCGAATTTGCGTCCTAGCTGGAAGGTTTTGCGATAGTATTATTCGACGCATATGATGAAGCGGTTTTTTTTCCCCAAAGGTCGGAATAGATTATTCCTGATGTATTCAGGGCCGATTGTGGTATTTTTTGGCAGGTTCTGGGTTTGCTCTAGATATGTTAACTGGACTTTATCATTCATATAACGTTTTATTGTTTTCTTTCGTTTCATGATGTATAGCAATTTTTGTAATAAGTGATAATCAGTATGTTGAGTTGATATTCTTGTTTTTTCCGAAAATAATGAAAAATGAAGAGTTTCTTTTGTGGTCGAACGAAAACTTGATAACTTGATTCAACGCTCAGACGCGTCAATTTCTGATATCGATTGAAATTTATTTTGGGAGGATTTTGCATCTCTTCATAAACTTTTTAGGGTTTTCACTCCCAATTTCTGAAACGAAATCAATTAAAAATGAAATCAACGATTTGCTCCTGCGTAAATTCTTGCACTAATTTGTCAGGAGCAAATTAACTAGAAAAAATTGTTGCCTGACAATGAACTAAAAATAAATAACGTTGAAATTATAATTCTTTGTAACGTTTCGGAGTCTATATCAGACTCCTTCATCAGACGAAAAAATCTACTTTTGAAAATCTTCTGAATTGTCGCTTTTTGTCTGACATTAATTGTCAACACAATTAATGAAGTTGTTACTGATTTTTGTATTATTGAATTTTTGTTGACAATTAATGTCAGACAAAAAGCGACAATTCAGAAGATTTTCGAAAGTAGATTTTTTCGTCTGATGAAGGAGTCTGATATAGACTCCGAAACGTTACAAAGAATTATAATTTCAACGTTATTTATTTTGAGTTCATTGTCAGGCAACAATTTTTTCTAGTTAATTTGCTCCTGACAAATTAGTGCAAGAATTTACGCAGGAGCAAATCGTTGATTTCATTTTTAATTGATTTTGTTTCAGAGATTGGGAGTGAAAACCCTAAAAAGTTTATGAAGCGTCAATTTCTGTTCACAAGAGGAACAACTTTTCGCTCTTTGCATCCCCGTGACTGCAACCCCCTAACGGGGTGAGCACAACCCCTTGATTTTGAATAGGGATGAGAGTTGTTGGGATACCTTATGTTGAAGATCTTATCGAGTACTATCTGATCCTGAAATTTCGCTTAAAAATTTCCATAGATAACAAAATGACAGGTAAAGTAGTGGAAGAGTACTAACTTTTGTAATTATTTTATTGAATGCTGGAAATGGGCACCATTTACTTCCATGCAGTAATATAAGTTTTGCTGAAAACTTTCACGTATTTTTCTGGTGTAGGCTAACTAGATATCAATACATCCTCGTATGATTATTTTTTTGAGCGTGTCTAAAGATGACCTTCGAAAAAGTCAGAAAAAAAAGGATCACTCGAAAACAAATGAATTTCATTGATAAGACTATTCTGATTTTTCTACACTAATGTCGTCGTTTCCAGTGACTGGAACGATCAATAGCATATCATCCCACTCATTATGCAGACCTCGTGAACTTCGGCATGCCACAGTTTATCTCGAGCGGAGAACTTACTCCCAAAGTAAAAATACTTCTAATCCCTCATGTATAAAATATGAAACGACTCTGGAAATTTTTACGGGCAGTCCTTCCCCGAGTTGGCATCACCGCCGGCTATGTTTTAGCTGCACACCCTTAATTCGCCCCCAAAGTGCCGGATATCAGGATAATGTGACGATGTGGAGACCGGAAAAGTAGAGCGGGCTAGAGTTGATTAGCTGAAGGTCCTGTGCGGAGCTTGTTGAGTTACGAGAGAGACGTTAGTTTCATAGTTTTATCTTGTAGCGGTAACATTAAAAGTAAACGGTTTTATACATGGAGTGGACGCCTTGAATGTACCAGATTTAAGTAGTTTTTTCGCTTCTTCATGAACAAGCTACAGGTCGAGATTTTCAACGAATCGACATCTGATCTTGGCTGTTTCTGGTACTTCTAGACTAGATAGGTAAAAACGTATTGAAATGTGACCAAATAATTCGTAACGAGAATTAATCTGCTCCACAAGAGTTAGGGATATCGTATTCAATCGTTTTTAAAAGTATGTTATCTTCGAGGAAACCGCTGTAAAATCATTTAAAACTCCATAACAACTTGAATCGATCCAATAAAAATCAGTATGAGACATTTCGTCACTCTGGTCGCCTCTATTCTGAAGTTTGGTACTTTGCATATTATGCTTCATGAATGTTCTTATTTTGAAATGAAGTCAGTTTATCAACGGCTTCGATTTGAAACGATTTTTCTGAAAATGCCAAGACGTAAATTAACAAACGCTGAGGCTAATAGAGCTATCGGAATGCTACAGGGTGGCCTAACTCAGGTTGTTGTAGCGGAAAGGCTCCAAGTCAGCCAAATTGTGATATCTCGACTTTGGAATAGGTTCAGAGAGACAGGTTCCGTGTTGGAAAGACCAAGGCTTGGTGGGCGACGAAAAACAACACCTGCTCAGGATCGTTTCACCACCGTTTCGGCGAGAAGAAACCCTACATCTACGTGTAGAATGCTACGGAATACTCTTCAAGATGCAAATGGGGCTCAAGTTTCCATCAAAACCATCAGACGAGAGAGGTGAATCTAGGTTCTAGACGTCCATTATGAGGAGTTCCATTAACACGTGACCATAAGCGTCAAAGACTGGAATGGGCAAGGCAACATATCATTTGGAACGATCAATGGCGTAGTGTCCTTTTCATTGATGGATCCAGATATGGACGATTTTCAAATTCTCGAAGAATAAGGGTATGGACATTCCCACGCATACCCCGTAATCGTCGCTATATCCAAGAAGTCCATCCATTCCGAGGGGGTAGTATGCAAAAAAGATGTCAAGGTGTTATTGATGCCCGTGGAGGTCATACATTGTATTTATAGTCTTAAAATGCTTGAATTCTCTGGAAATAAAATTTCCTTATTTTACTCGATTTTTCTTAAATACGCTGTATACGCTGCAGACCTACAGGCTAAAATTAATTTGCAACTTGAAATCATATTAATATGAATTTTCATCTCAAAAATCTTATTTTAACTATATTTTCTTGCAATTTAAGTCAGTATCCCTAATTCATGTGGAGCAGTTTATTTGTCCCTTGGAGGACATTGATCTGAAAACATCTCCAGATTAGAAGAATTCAAATCTCATATCTTTCGAGGTATATTCTAAATTTTTCGCTCTTAACATGAGCGTTTTCCTCATATTTCACTGAACGTCAACGGCACGTGGTCTCACTAGCCCAAACCATTAATCGAATCGGAAGCCGGCTCAGGAATTTATTGAAGTTTCAATGAGCCATTAATTAGACACCAAATTGCTAATAAAGACTGTCACGCAATTACTGTTCGATCTTTAATTGAAACTGAATCGTTCATTATAATGAAATGAACGTTTGGTGTGCACACTCTGAATTACATGATTATAGAATCGAGACAAGATTGATATTATTGAGATGATTTCGATTCGCGTACATAATTGATTGATTGAAACCTTAGGCTTAGGAATTCCTGGCAATTCTACTTCGGAATTCAGACTTTCCATACTTTTCAAATCCATGTTTTAATTATACTGAATTATACTGAAACAAATAATACTACAGCCAGAAACAGAAACAGAATATGAAACCTTCAACGATTTTTACATAAATTTCCTTCGCATTGGAACAAATTTTTTAATACTGAATGAATGTCTGAATACCGCAGGATTAGACTCTTTCAAACCTCGCCATGTCTGAACAATTTTCCTCAATACTGCAATTTCAAACTTGATTTAGCCAGGCGTCCCTGAAAAACGGAGAAATCTGATGGAAAAAATTATTATTCAGTGGAAGACTAGGAAATTAAGATTCCGAGAACTTTTCGCGACCAAAGTTTCATGAAATATGGAATGCAATCTTACGGAGATTTTCTCCGAGAGGTGCACTGAATGATAATTTCGGTTAATTTAGTATATTGTCGAAGAGAAAGATGAAGAAAATTCTGATATGGTTCCCTCAACAGTAATAAGTGATAACTGGAATGTCTAATGCATTCTAGTATGGTGTATAGAGAATATATTGAATAGTTAACCTACTATAGAACGAAACAAAATATCAATGTTAAAATATTTTATTACTCAATATGTTCTTCTCTTAATTATATTATTGTATTATTACAGCGAACCTGCAACGTCTCTAGACCTTTCAAAACCAATGTTTCTTCTTGATCTGCAAACCAGACCTTCACAGCTTTTATTACCTCCTCATTGGAAGAAAATTTACGACCTTTTAAACTTTTTTTCAGTTGAGGAAAGAGATGACAGTCGGATGGAGCTGAATCTGGTGAATAAGGGGATTGTTCTAGTAATTAAAACCCTAAATCATGAATTTTTTGCATGGCAACATGAGATTTGTGTGTAGGGGAGTTGTCCTGCAAAAACAAAACACCTTTGGTAGCTTTCCGCCTCTTTTCTCTTGAATTTTTTCCCATAGAGTGGTCAGTGTTGTCGTATAGTAATCTCCGGTTATTGTTCTACCCTTATCCAAAAAATCAATCATGATTACTCCATGGCAATTCTAAAAAACTGAAGTAAGAACTTTTCCAGCAGATTTTTGGACACGAAACTTCTTAGGTCTTGGAGAACCAAAGTGTCGCCATTCCATCGATAGTTGCTCTTTTCCTGTATCGTACCCAAATCTCATCCATAGTAACAATTCGAAAAAAATGGTATAGAAAAAGAAAGTGTTTCTTTTCACCCCAAGAATCTACCGTTAAAATATTTGTATGAGTCCCCCTGTAAATGAAAGACGGTCACTCTTTCTTGACAAGGAATCGCCACTTTAGAAGTATATCAAAAAATACGTGTTGAATACGAATCAAATCCTATTACTGCCTCATTAAACAACTTGATAGAGAATATATTTAACCATTCAATTTGGAAATCGATAAATCAAACCCTACATCACTCGCGGATTAAAAGCCTGTCGATATATCACGAATCTAAACAATAATGGCCAATGGGAAGAGCGAACAATGCTCTGATTAGTGATTGAAATCACACTATAATTCTCAGACTATTGTGATAACTCGGTGTTGTACGTCTGGATTGAATTATCATCTGTCGAGGGAGTATTCAGAACGAAGGAAGGTTCGATGAGCAACTGACAAGAAGGCAGAGTAAGATTCCGATGCTGTAAACGTCAGTTTTTTATTTTAGATTCATAGAATCAAGAAACCTCCCACAATTCGAATTTTGCAGGAAGAAACTCTGGAATTACAGCTGGAAATTGGGTAAACAACCATCAGTGCAGAAAATGAATGTACTTTTCACTGCAATGTCTATATTGAAGAAATATCTGTAAGTTCCAGCTCTTAAGTGACCTTTTCAAGTATCGAAATTCGGATAGGTAAGAAATTTTGGAGGTCCAACATAATTTTCTTCGAATAAAACAACTTCAATTCCAGGGCTAAGTCCCGAAAGACCTCTCTCAGTCATCGATAAGCATAAGCATTACGAATTCCAGTTCCATCATATTCAAATGGCGATATTAATACTCTATATCAATGCCAGAATTTTCCCAACAACTTCCGAATATCGTCCTATTGAAGAACCAGCATTGAGTACGGTAGCCACCTAATTCTCATTCATGGGAGCACATCCAACCCTCCGAAGAGAATAGCAAATGGGGACTAGTGAATTTATGCCAATCTGCCTCTGACCCACGCTCAGCCCATAGGCCGGACGCATCACAGATATGCGGCTAGCAAAAAATATGGATATACCTGCAAAAAACACATCAGTCCGCTTTTTTCGGTCGAGAATGTATTTATTTCAGATCGAAATGAATAACAGATCGTTCTCCATCGCTGGCTACTACCTTTTTCCCATTTCTCAATCAATTTTCGAATTCCATCTCAAAGAATGCCTCGTCTTCTGAGGCAATTTGTGTCTTAGCAACCACAGCATCCAAAAGAGGCAAAGTCTGGAGAATACAGTAGCTATGTTAGAATGTTTCACTTGGGCGTTTCTGAATCTTTTTTACAACTTTCGCAATAAGGCCTTTCAACATCTTATACTTCATAAGGCACAATTGCCTTGCTTTTCAATCCTGCAGAAAGAAGCTTTGAACTTTGAAAGTTTCAAGACTCAAATTTTCATCCAAAATACGGTGTAAAGTCGCTGTGGAATGCCTAATTCCGAAGATCGACGAAGAATACACAAACTTGGGTTTCATCGTTTCAGTTTTAGTAATGGAGTAGTTTTCACTTGTCAAATGTCAAAAAATGACAGTTTCAAAAGTGACAGCTGCCCAAATAGCGGGCTATTCAAAATGAAACGCTCCTGCAGTTGACATTCACACTCATGATTCTTTGGAGTATCTTATAACATCCATCCTGTTTATTAACTGACGACGGTATATTATGAATTTTTGGATCATGCCGGAGTTTCAGCAGCTGAACTTATCGAATGCAAATGGCGATTCGCACCAATTTGAATTCAGAATAAATATATAGAAGCATTCCCAGCAGACAACAGTATCAGCATAACTAATACTGGATCAACACAGAACGAACCCAACAAACTTGCGTTCCCTAAAAACCCGGTATATTCCCCGGAACATCAACAGACAAAAAATAACCGAACGTAGAACCCTCCAGAGGTCCTGTTTCAGACAACAGTATCGCGGAAAGATAATTTCTACCGATTTATCTGATGAATATGCAATGAACTCACACTACAGTACAATTCATTTGCGTCGTGCGGTAATAAAACTTGAACCGAACCCTTCATTTAATTTCGCTCTAATAGCTTCGGGAGGCAGTACGTGAGAGTAAGCAAATGGTAATTTCTCTCGGCACGAAGTTTTCCGCCTCAATAACGGATATTTGCGACTTAGAGTTATTTCCAGAGATTTTCGTTGCCTGATATCAGAGCAGGGTACGTGAGGTAATATTTGCCGGGAGGGAAGTTGATGTGTATGTTCATCTCTGCCATTGTGCAGACATGAACTTAGCAAAGATTTTCATATCTAACACGATCGATTGTTATGGCTCAACAGTACGTATAGAAAATGTCTTATTCTATGTCGAATAATTTCGGCTTAGGCGAATATCAAAAGATTTCACTATTTTGAATCTTCCAAAGCATTCCCTGTATGATTTATCAGTTGAAGCTTCGTCATTATAAGCTTCCACAGGCTTTTGATGCATTCCAGCAGCATCAAAGCAAAAATCTAAAACCTCAAACCTCCCACAAATGCTATTGAGTTTACACATAATCTAACATATTCAACACGTTGAAAATCAAGATTTTCGTGTGAAATTCAATGCGATATGAACTGAATATTATGGACTGATGTCTAACCTCTTTGAAAACATCAAAATCAGCAATTTTTTTCAAACAAATCGAAGTGCAACATACATACTGATGGCCGCTCCATCTGAGTCGGGCCCTCGTTGCTTGAGTCTCAATTGTTGTACAACTCGCGCGTTGCAAGACTTCTACATTCGAAACTTTGTGGATCCATCTGATCTGATGTGCATTATTTGTCTTAGATGACGTTGCGTTTGTTCAAGCTGTTTAATATGTCGCCTGGGAGGACCACTGCTTTGTAAACAGCTGTCTTGGTCTTCAGATTGAGGTCGTGATTTTGAACACTCTGTCCTTTAGCTTCCAGAATGCCTGTGATGCCGAATTGATATGGTTGTGTATTTCCATGTCTAGGTTAGCCCTGGTATTCATGAAGCTTCCCAAGTATTTGAACTGCTCGACCTGTTCTAGAGTTTCATCCTCCAGGCTGATATCTATTGAAGGCTTTCTGGCGGATTAACCAGGATTTTGGTTTTGTCGATATTGAGTCTAAAGCCTAAAGCTTCGTATAGGTATATGTTTATAGGTGTCCAACATTATCACCCTAAACTGACATATTTGTAACTCTGTCTGGAAATCTGGATCCTCTATTACTGTCTTAAGCCGGGTCCAGACTATGTAACAAAACATTTTATTAACAAAGTTATACAACAAATGTGTTATACAACTTTGTTATATAACTTGTTATAAAATAGCAGAGACATCCACACTATGTAACAAAATAAAACTAAACAAAAGTGCTCATCTGCAAGCAGTGGCATCTGTAGTATTGAAAATGTCCTCAAACATAGAGGATGTCATTTTGGCAGCAGCAGCTTGCATGATTGTATGTAGACGACTGAAATATCATCGTTGAGAGCTAGAGGAACATTGAACATTATAGTGGAACAAATCTTTTGAAGGATCTAGCAATGGATGACATAGACCCATTGACAAGGGGCATTAAATGTGATGGTAGTTTTAAAAAGTTCCTAAGGATGACAAGTTCTGATTTCGAATATCTAATACATCAAATCGGCCATAAAATAGGCAAAAAAAACACGACATTTCGAGATGCAATACCAGTAAAAGAAAGATTGGCGCTGCAGTTAATGTTTAATAACACAAGTGTGGACAAGTTGCGGCGTGTTTTATAACAAAGTTATATTACTTTCTTTGATCTTTACCGACACCCAATGGATAACATAAAATTTGCTATATAGCAAGAAAAATGTTGTATAACCTTGTGTTATATAACTTTTTCAATTGAATTTCTCTAACAAGTTATATAACTTTGCTATATAACCTGTTTTGTTACATAGTCTGGACCCGGCTTTAGGATATGGAGTGCATAGAATTTGTTTCGAAGATTCTAGAAAACTAAAGTGTTGATGATTCAATAGAGAATTGCACTCCAGAGAGCTCTCCGAAGTCGCAACTCGAAAATGAAAAGTGGAAAAACAAAAAAAAATATTTCTTCCTGAACAGGGCCAGATATTTGAAATTTTGGTATGAAAATATAAGTTTCCGAGCACGCTGAATCTATTGCGAGCAATATCGAAAGCCTATCTCCCATCGTTTTGATTTTCAAATGGCATTTCTCGAAAATTGCAAATGTCAATGAGAATTCGTTAAGACCAAACGGTTGTGCCGATATGGATGTAATTCTCAGATTTATTACTAGAAGAGTTGCTCTTTCAGAATATGTATCACATTCAGATCTACTATAATTTTCCTGGCAGATACGCGACTCGAAATTTGACCTTCTAAAAATTCCCAAAAATTTGGATTCAGTTAAAACTTCCTCAAGACCCAACGGTTATTCCGAAATAGATGAAATTATCAGATTTATCACTAGAAGAGTTGCTCTTTCAGAATATGTATGACATTTAGACCTACGATAATTTTCCTGAAAGATACGCGACTCGAAAGTTGCCCTTCGAAAAATTCCCAAAAAGTTGGGTTCAGTTGAAACTTCCTCAAGACCTAACGGTTGCGCCGAAGTGGAGGAAATGTCGAGATTTATCACACATGTCCAGACCTGACACGCACAATGTACAATGATCTTTTTTTCTACCCTGATAGGCTGTCCTAGACAACTCCTTCTATATACAGGTCGGATTTTTGGTAGAGGTACTCTACCGAGTCGAAGATATCTCCCCTTATATGAATCTTACGCGCTCGAGTAAATCCCGAATATTCCTCTTGGCCTCCCCAACCACGAGTATTGGCCACATCAATACAATATTTCATAGAGAAAGGAAAAACGAAATTACCCTGAGCTGAACTATATCCCTGGAGGTCATTCGGTTCTTCTCTAAAAATTAATCTACCCCAGTCATCCTCAAGATTAATTCAAGCCTGGAGCGAATTAATATTCCACCGAATACTTCTTCATTCCACTTCATCAATCCCACCATTCAACCGTATCATAATAAAATGCAGAAAACCCAGAACGCTCATTTTCGGCCAATTCCGTATTCCCTTCGCGCCCTTTTTTTCAAGAGAGAGAATCGTGCCGTCAGAAATTTTCGACAGTTTCTGAACTCCCATAATGATATTTTTCCGGTACAAGGAAGCCGAAATGATAGGGACTACGCTCGGCGACCAACAAAGGGTTCGGAGTCATCCAATTCTTCGCCCCCTTTCTTACAATACATTTTATTCGGGTAATTTCACTTTTGAGTTCTTCGGATGTGGAAAACAGTGCAATTCTGTCGAAACGACAGGCGATCCTAGGGAAAATGAGGTCTTTCAAGCAGTGAGTAAGGGTTATGCGCCAGAAAGAGAAGTGGTCATACCTTGGATTCGAATAATGATCAGGAATGGCTTTTTCGACGTACAGTTTGATTCCAAACGACAGAGTTGCTTTATAATTCGTTCATTCATCCTGAATGTCTATGGAGAGTAGAGAGAAGGAGAACGATCGCTGCTTTGAGACCACAGATTATTTGTCCCCTAAAGTATTTACCAATAGGTAGTTCATGCTTTTGCCAATAGCCGCGCTGTCGATCACAGGATGACGAAATTTTTATTTAAACTAGATGAAGTTGGCTGAATGAACTATCCTGGTGACAGATGATTAGAATGTCATCAAAGATTACACAGGCCAACAAAATGAAAAAAAAAATTTGGTGCCGGAAATCTAACATCTGATTTTAGATGTTTTTAATGTGCTGTTTCCAAAATGCCACCACATTTTTTCTATCAGCTCTAGTTTCTGAGATACACGTTACAGGTTAAATGGTATATTTTTTTCTGATAAAGGACAACAAATGTGTTCTTTTACATAACGGTAACAAATATGGCTCAATTCCTATTGGTCATTCTACTACCATGAAGGAAGAATATGAAACAATAGCATTAGTTTTGAGAAAAATTAAATACGAAGAACATCAGTGGTCAATTTGTGTTGATTTAAAAATGATTAACTTCCTCCTTGGACAGTAGAGTGGTTATACAAAATATCCTTGTTTTTTGTGCCTTTGGGACAGCAGAGCTAAAAATGAGCACTGCGTTAACAAAAATTGGCCTTCAAGAGATGTCATGATTCAAGGAATACAAAACGTGATCAACGAACCTTTGGTTTCAAGAGGAAAAATCTTACTTCCGCCCTTGCATATTAAGCTAGCCCTAATGGAGCAATTTGTGAAGGCTTTAAATCGAGATGGAAATTGTTTTGGGTATTTGTCACGTAAATTTCCTGGCATTAGCACGGAAAAACTAAAAGCTGGTATATTTGATGGTCCTCAAATAAGGCAACTTGTTAAAGATCCACAATTCACCACATCAATGAACGAGACTGAATCTAACGCTTGGAGTTCATTTGTTCAAGTAGTACAAAATTTTCTTGGCAATCATAAAGCAGAGAATTACGTAGAATTAGTGGAAACTATGCCTTCGAATTTTAATATTCTCGGCTGTAACATGAGTATAAAAGTTCACTACCTCCACAGCCACCTAGATCGTTTTCCAGAAAACTTAGGTGATTGTAGTAAAGAACAGGGGGAAAGATTCCATCAGGATATTAAAACTATGAAAGATCGTTATCAAGGACGATGGGATAGCCACATGATGGCGGACTACTGCTGGAGCCTTCAGCGAGACTGCCCTAGTAAACTCCATTCTAGAAAATCGTATAACGTAAATTATATACACAATTTTTTTTTAAAATCTCCAAAACTAGATCTGACAGACAAAATCTGAGAACTTTTTTACATTCTGCATCCAAAAATTACTCAGGAACAGTTAAAATAGGGCAGGCACCGAAATGTGTGTTGGCCTTTGTGATAGAGTAGAAAGATCAGAAACGAAGCGACTAAATACGGTGACTCTATCAAACACAGCGGCGACAATTGGGAATTTAGCAAGAATATGGCGGCTTAGAAGCACAGATTTCAATGCTATGATCTCTAATTCGGAATGCGGATTGGCTCACGTCACGTCACGTGACCAAATCCGTCATATTCTTGCTAAAACGATGAAAAACGACACCACAATTGTCGCCACTGTCTCGTTAAAGTCACTGTACGACTACAGTGATGTGAGCGCCATCTGTGTTTCAAATGTGTTTTTAAGGCCTTAAGACTGGTGAAAATTTTAATTCGAGGGACATATGAAATTTGCCAGATGTCAGAGTCATATAGCCATTTTGATCAAACAGGTTTTGAATGTTTTGATTCTCGTATCCATAGACAACCTCGTATTGCCTTTTGTTTTTCAAGCCCTTTCAAGTTGCCGATTATTGAAATTTTTGTCTAATATCTTGGCGAAAACCTCAAAATATCGTTCGAAAATTATTGTATGGTGAAGAACTGTGGATCAAATAAAACGAATTTTACTAAGGAAAATGGGAATGTAAGTATTGAAACTGGTAACATGTGACTCGGTATTTCATTGATTTTTATTTTCAGTGCTACGAAGTGGATAGGGCGCAAGGGCCCGCAAACACTACATTATGTGCAACATTTTACTTCAATTCAATTGAGAACTGTTCATCCACGTAAATTGTTGTGTACAGGAAGCATCCCTTACATGAAGGGCTCATTTAGGGGAAATTATGACTTTTATACGTCCATTCAAAGATTCTCAATTGCCTTCAATATAATCAGAAATGCAAAAGTTTTATGAATTTTGATTTGGGAATCAGGTGACTGTCAAATTGTTGTTTGGAAAGTCAAAGTTTTGTTTGAGTGTTTTGTTCATTCGTCAATCAATTTGTATTATATTGTGTCATAAAGAGACCATACATGGAGAAATCATAAAAAAGCATGAAGAAATTATACTGACGGGCTTGAATGCAGGTCTTGTATACCTCTGTTAGGTTTTTTCAATTGTGGTTCTGAAAATATTGTAAATAATATGTAAGTAACGGAAATGTGTAACTTATGACGGTAAATTGAATATTGATTCATATCAATTTCCGATATAAATTGTACAAATTCAACTCAGTTTATTAATTCAAAACGTTTTCACAGAAAAAACACCTTTGACGTACCTATAGCAGATAACCATGTACTCTTGTATCCTAGTCAAAGCTCTATCCGTTGTCCATAATTTCAAATTTTTGTAAATTTTTTATAGATTGCAGATAAGAATTTATCACATCCAACAGCGTATTTCATTGATACCAATCGATTCCAAACAATGAAACAGATGAAAACTAACCATCGTTTTGTTTTGTCGCTCAGGATGTTTCTTTTCTGGTCTCAACAAGGTCAATATTGAATTTCAATACAAGGAAAAGAATTCGAATTTCGCGCCCCTCAATTACAAAACAGAAAACGTTTACAGTTTTTCTGTATTGATTATACGTTTTCAGCGCCATCTCATTGTCAAATGTGTTTTCACTGGCCGTAATGTAGTCGGTTTGTAGTACTAGCGATACGAGGGCGTTTCCTATCTTTCTACTCTATAATCTTTGGAATATCATTATTTTCGATTTCTGATGAGAGAACAACATATGATCATGGTGAAATGTTGAAGCGTGCGCTAGTGTGAGAGTGGTTTGGTATCGGAAAGAAAAGGAGAAGGGATAAAATTTCAGAGTGCATTCTTCAGAGGAAATTGAAAAAAACCTCACCTCAAGAATCGACTCGGAATCAATTTGTCTGACAAGAGCACTTTTGCGATGAAGATACCAAAAAAGATTATGGATTTATTATGAACGAAATCGATATTGTCATCCTTCGCCAAAATCAATAACCCTAGTCATCTTTTCATAATGATATTTACAAAACTTTTCTCAGTATAAGTTAGAATACCTTCTTGAAATCAAATTCATGTCACTTCCTCGCATAACTGAACTCTTCGTTGAAAAAGCACACATGGTAAGAACTAAAAAGAGTCACAAATCATTCGTGAGGGAAATCTCCTCTCAGAAAAGAATTCATGTCGGAGGAAAGAAAATTTTTTCCCTCTGCAACCGTGGCTTCCCAGCATTCTCAAGTTCTGAATGAAGGGAAAAAATTGAAAAACAAGACAAAGCAGTGGAAACGTTCAACAAGGGCATTAATGTTGAGGCTCTCGACCGGAACCGACTCTTATTTATATCTTCCAATGTATTCTTTCTACAATAGGAGGCACTTTCATATGACTTTCGGGAGATCTATCTTCTTGTTATTACTTGCCAACAGTTCAACTCAAGGACCCTCACAATGGCCCCCATTTTCTTCAGATTCCTGTTATTGTATTGTGCTGTGCATTAATCAAGTTTACCGATAAAGCGGCATTAGTCTGGGCCTTTTTCTCATTTCCGAGGCAAAAAACGTGAAATGAGGGGTTCATTCATTGCACTGGGACTATAAGAAGATTGTGACGGGGAAGCTGCTTATCAACGGTGAGGAAATAATATCATTTCGTAATTAAATTTCGGCATTCAAACCGATTCGATCCAAGGGGCCTTCAGAATTTTAAATTACTTCTGAATCTTCCTCCAAGTTTAGGAAACAAGCGTATTTTCTTATAATGAATGTATTTTCTCATATTTGAACGGAGCAAGTTAAATCATTCGTAGATTGTTTGATTTTAGCGATAGGTAGGAAAACCGTGAAACGAACTTGATTTTCGAACACATTCCAATCTTGAGATTCCTCTGATGGTTGTCGAGAAAAAACCCAAATAATGGAAGGTAAATGAACTGATTTTCTTTCATTCGTTCCTTGAAATCTTCACATTCAAAGCTAAAACTCAAGGAATATCCACTAGAAACAAGATTCTGACTACGTATGCCTAAGAATATGAAAAATGAAGATGTTAGAGATGTAAGGAAACAAACGCAATAAAAATGTATTTTACCTCAATTATTTCGATAGTGTTATAATATAGTTATGACTCTATTTCACGCCATCTCAGTAACGCCCACAAGTAGAAGTGGATGCAGCAGAGAAAACCTTCCAAAGAACGTAGATTACAACAAAGTTATTCATTTAATCCCGTGTACTCTGAGGATCATCCCAAGTGGAAATTCTAAATCCTTTGAGATACTCATATAAGCTCACTTCATAGCTGATATCGACCCATAAGTAACAGGATTCTAAAGGTTGTCTAGATTGGACATCTAGTGAAGTTCTTTGTTCATCGAAAGATAGCTTTTGAGTTGAATAAAGACTGTGTTTTTGTGAATATCGAGTGTATTGTACCAAATAGAGTTGCTGCTGCAGTTCCTTCGTATGCTCCTGTAAATTGCAGGGCAGAAATTGCCAAGGAATTATATGATCATCAGGTCCCTCTTTTGATACAGAATCTGGCCTTCCCGATCGGTAATCATCCGCAATGGAAAATTTACCTCTTTTAAAGCTTGCAGTTCAATTTTTCACGGTCGCATGCGAAGGATATTGATCATATCTTCGTAAATCTGCTCACCTCTTAACCCTTTTAAATATATCTACTTGATGATGTCTCGATACTCCAATTTTTTGATGGTGCGGAAAGCACTTGGAGTGGCTAACCCTTTTTCCCTCCCTCGTTTGTCCGACGCTCACCACTGCTGTTATCAAAGAACCCCGCTGGCGTGGATACTCAGGGGGTGAAGAACGCATCTAGGAGTGAGCTATCGGGAATCTGTGCCGTCTTGTTTCATCCCCCAACATGGCCGAGGTCCGATACCTGTCCGTTAAGTGTGAGCCTTAGGTTCAGGCTGGCGAACACGTCCGTAAACCCTGTTTAACGGTTGAGATCGGATCCTGTTTCATTCCGTCCGTTTTGCCCTGTAAATTCACTGATCTCGAGTCTTTCACTGTACGAATATTATAATAGTGGCATTTGTTTTTCCTTGTACGAGTCGACAGATATGATTTGTGTACGTTGATTTTGACTTTCACTGGTGTTCGCTAACACCCCAGACACCGAGGAACCTTGTCTTCGGCTCGTAGCTACCAGGGTAGGTTTGCTTTTTTTCCTTAAAGAATAGTTGGCGCTCGAGTACACCAAGAAAAAGCCGTTGCAAGTTTGTTTCAATAAAATAAAATTAAATAATAGAAATGAATTCAAAAAATATACAAAGGTTGACACTGAAATAGAAAATATGTATTTCATACGCTGATACATCAGATGATGAAAACCTTGACATGGACAGTCGTTGATCATTGGAAATTGTTTCCTTTCAATGTGTTTCCTAAAACAAACTTATGGTCAAGACTCCATCGCCCCCTGTTCAACTCTCCCATGGGTTAGGGAGACATGAGCCAATTTTCGGTTCTTAAAAAAGAATTCCTGCATTCAAAATGTTCATCTCGCTATCACTCTACTATTATCTATCGTTACCTATTCGGCTATCTTCACGCAAAAAAATTAGTTGCTACCATTTACAGATACAACTTAAGTGGCTTCAGAGCGAAAAGGGGTTCAACTCTCTCCATACCTGTAAGTCATGATTTAAGTGTAAATGGAGTATGATTTCTACCAGCAACCATGAGTCTAAGGACATTATAGAATTTTTTCGTCATAGACGAATATACCCCAGACAAGGACAAGAGAGCACACATTAAGGATGTTCAAAACTTTCAGCAATAACGAACATAAAATGGCCGAATAGCTCATACCCTGAATTTCCCCGAGAAACAGCGGAACATGTAAATCTGGACGTCTCGCGGGACTCTGCGAGCAATTCCGCACATACTGTCACCTATTTCTGCTCGCTCCGAGCCTTAAATCTTCCTAAACGATATACATAATAATGTCTGAATCCCCGTCCATATTTTGTCGCAGTGCTCCCAAGTTAAAGCGTGAAATGCGATGTTTTAGGGGACATTCACCGTCAAAGTATTCTGCGAAACCCTGCTCGACGAAGGGCCCGTGACTGAATTATTGCAAATTTGAATAATATATATTTCGGGTTTACCGGATTACTCCAATAATGTGGACTGATTTATGACGCCGGTGCTACAAATCCCAGTCCGGCCTTATGTGGAAACTGTTCGCGAGAATGAAGTGATACGAGCGATGGCAATTTATCGAAGGGTAAAAGTGTATTTTACGCTTTGCGAGCAATGGACGGTTGACGGGGATAGATGTAGATTTGACTCGATGATAAGTTGGTGCAGCGCGAGCTGGACACTGCCCAAATTTCGATACAGTTTTCTATTACCTATTCCTCCCATAATGATACATACAGATAATAATAATAATAATAATATAATAATAATAATAGAGTTTATTAATATAAATATATGAAAATATACAATTTCCACAACAATAAACTCTTGAAAACAACTGTGAGTTATCTACCCTAAGGTGATATCTGTATACAGTTAATTTAACAAAAATACAATTCTCTACCCCAGTCTTTGGAAATTTAAAAATGCATAGACCTCACATTACAATTCAATCCCCCCCAAAAACAAAAAAAAATTCATGTGATAAAAAAAAAACTTTCATTTTTATCTTTCTTCTGTCTCAGTCGGTGGAATTTAATGTCTCTTGATCGGTGAAAAGTTTCGTAGTCGATGAAAAGTATAGGTCCCAATAACGGATAACGGATAACGGAGATAGTAGGTTTTCTCTGACTATACAGGATGTTTTATTGGTTTTTACTCCAAAGAATCAGGTTTAATTCGCATTTTAATATAACTTGGAAGGCAGTTCTTCACTATTCATGGCACAACCTTTAGAAAAGTTCTTCCGTGAAAATTCTAAAAGTGGGAAAGATTTGTGTGAAAAAGTTTTGTCTAGTGACCAACCCAACGAAGTCTTATGCTTGAAGGAAAGCTCCAACGATCTATCTTCAATCAATCAGAGACGTGTTCTTGTCCAGTGTCCTTGTTTATCTGGGCCACAGTCTTTGGAACTGCAAAGACCTGATATCCTTGCTCAGGAAGAGCATCTGCCATCTGCCAGCTTGCTGAAAAAGAGCGAGGATCTTCAGATCTCCAGATCTTCGAGTCTGTGTTGCTAGAATATCATAGCATAAGGAGTTTCTGTCTCCTATTTTCTCTTCCCAATCTTCCCTGACATAGGCATCTATTTCGTGAATTCTGCTTTCCATACTGCTGTGCAGGTCCTATATATGAGTACTTAGCCTCACAAAAATCTACAACTCTGACTTTATCACTTTTCTGTATAGCACGCAAATATCAGCAGTCTGAGCTCCATTGAATTTTTCACTCTAATCTATCAGGATTTTGAACTTGTTGGAGCTTACCTTGGATGCGAGGATGTATTGATATCTAGTAAGCCTAGACCAGTTCCATGCATAAAAAAATATTGCGTTATCAGAACACTGAACAATAACTCAATAGAAGTGTCAGTGTGAAGTTTGAGGTCAAAAACGTAAACCAGACTTACGCAATGAATTAAATGAGAGGAGATGTCCACCGAAATTGTGAAACCCTGAGTATCCACGCCAGCGGGGTGCTTCTACTTTTTCGAACCTTCGTATATTTTTGTATATCAGTTTCTATTATTCATTTTTTTTTGAAGCAAACTATTATCTAAGCTCTATCTTAAGCTAACCTCAAATCAATTTCATCTTTTGAAATTCAACTGTACATAAAATTTTCATTTCGATACAGGTCGTGCTGCTTGTATTACAAATAAAGTTTTCTCCACTATATACCAAGCTTTTCATGCATGCGTTATCCCATGAATAATTAAACGTAAAATAATTTACTCAAAGAACTGAAAACTGGAGTTTTTCACAGTAGTTCGCTGAACACCAAAAGTTTGTCTCCATCTTGAAATACAGGCAGACGCAAAAACACTATTTGATCACGTAAATGGGGTATGTCAAGTCAGCTTATGTCTGAGTTATCAAACTATGAATAATTGAATACCGTCAAGAAGATTTGGGTTTTAATTTCTGAAATTTCTCGGGCTCCATATGCGTGTGATATTTATTTTCGTATTCGTTCGATTATGGTAGATATTGATTGATCCAACAACTTCCAACATGAAAGGGTGACAAAAAATTCTTTCCTGCTCGCAGTCAAAGGTTTATTATGGAAAATAATGATCCAAATTCTCCCTCACTCTTTCCCTGAGTGCGCTGGAACTCTGAGATAAGCTGGTTAATCTCCTCTATGATATCCTGATGAGAAAATAAGAAGATTCGAAGATCTGACGATTAGTCAATGTCCTCCTTTTAAAAGAAGTTAATAGACTGTCTGAATAAGGAGATTCCCACCTCCCACTATTCAGAATAAACGAGTTTCCAGTTTCTATGTAAGTTGGCAGATTTAAGGCTTTGCTCCAGCAGGGATACTTTCATTGAACCAGCGTATCAACTTGTAATAGAGTTCTCTAGGAATTTTCTTCATTTGGTCGGGCTGGCCTCTTGCTGAATTATGTATTCGTTCGGAGTTGTTTGCTTCCTTATTTGCTTTCTTTGTATTCAACGACTCACAGCCTAATAGTCATTTCTTGATCCAATCTGTGTTGCGATTCTATCTTGCAAACTTCTCAGTTGAAACAAACCAACTGTGTTCTGGAAAATCATATGTGTTTTTGATGATGTTTCAAATCCCTCAACGAAGCTCCAGAATGAGTTTTACGACTCTAATTCACCCGCGAGCAGATTCCAAAAACTTTCCATAATCAGTCATCCTACTCACCTCCGAGATTAAAGTTACCCCAGTGTGGGCTATTTATCATCACTGACCCCGCTCTTTGTTAAAGTTTCGTTGTATTCAACATACAAAGATACCATTTGTATCTGAGATCACTTCAATAATTCTCCCGAAATGCGAATAGGGGGGTACCAAAGAAATATGTGGCATAATCAGCATGGAAAACCCACGACGTTAAAGGAATATAAATGTTTTGCGACATGGCATCGAGGACATCTTGGAAGAGGTGGAGATAAAGGTAGAGGAAGGTCACTAGACCTGGTTTTTCAGGGAAGTAGGCTTACAGATGAATAATTTCATCAAGGAAAAATATAGACCATGATAATTAGACGATACACTGATTAGAAATTAATTTTTCAACAATTTTTCAACCTGCTAGCCTCAAAGCACATACTAACCAAGTCGATTCCAAAGGAAAAAAAACAATTTTTTTGAACATAATTCATGCTTCATTTTGTTGAAAACCATAGGTATTCCATAAATTCAACTAGGGAATATTGTATTTCTAGTTTGGGACATTCTATTGTTAAAATGTAGGAATAACATCATTTCTCTCCCACATTTTTAGGATTCCCTACCACGCCTGAAGGATATTTTGTTTTTTATCACCACTTTTTCCGCGCGTTACATCTCAATCGAGAACGTCCCTCGAATCCCTGCAGTGAGTAGTATCCCACCATAAAAATATTCTGGTAATAAAAAGTTTTCTCGGATTCCCCCCTAATCCGATGATAATAATTTTGCTACTAAGGGGCCAACATCAGCATCTCGTAAAACATCAGCATAAAAAGTCAGCATGAGACGGTTTCGATAAGGAGCGTTTCATCGGGCAATAAAAATGCTGGGATTGATTCAATTTTATGAGTGTAGAAGTGAAAATCGCGATTGTTAACAGTGTTTTATTTTGAAATACATGGATAGATATTGTACCAATTAAGGCGACTTCAGCTTCTGTATACTAGATTTGAATTATGACCTGGATTTCACATTTATAGTTAACCTGTGGAAATAGATTTTTTTTCCAAACCAGTACGTTCTTAAATCTCTTTCCGCACTCATTTTTTTCGGATATTTTTATAGGTAATTCCAATGGGGAGGTGACAACCGCTATCAGAGCCAAATATCACCTCATTTCTTGATAATAAATTGATTCTTAATGTGTGTGACAGTGAATGAAACGATGTATTATATGGGGTGAGTCTTATACTCGTATAAATATTTTGATAGTTGATTTTTGAGGTCAAAAGAAACACTTTTTGTTAATACCATTTTTTCCGATTCAGTCCTGATAAAAAGCTATAGCTATTTAAGGTTCTCATAATTAGCTATGCCCCTGGAGAAACAACAGTACCTTCAGAGTAACAAGCTAGATCTGTGACACTACACATCTGTGGATCTTTTAAACAGAGTTGTATTCAGCCAAAGTAGGTACTCAATTTTATATCTATCTACTAGGATGTATTGATATCTAATTAGCCTAGACCAGTTCTATGCATAAAATAAAATTTTGTTACCATAGAAACGAACAATAACTTATTAGAAATTTCAGTGTTAAGTTTGAGGTCAAGAAAGTAAATCAGAGTTACGCAATAAATCAAAAGAAAGAAGATGTACACCGAAATTGTGAAAATCGAAAAATTGAGTTATCGAGCCATCATCAAGTACCTGTATTTTAAAGGGTCAAGAGGTAAGAAGATTTACGAAGGTATGCTTAATATCCTTGGTGACCAATGTCCTTCTTATGCTCCGTGAAAAATTGGACTGCAAGCTTCAAAAGAGGTAAATTTTCCATTGAAGATGATGACCGATCGGAAAGGCCAGTTTATTTGTCAGTCCCCGAAAATATCGATGCAGTTCATGACATGATTTTATCAGACCGTCGAATTGGGCTGAAACGGATATCTGAAACACTGAATATTTCATAAGAACGCGTTCATCATATAGTTCACATCAATTTGGACATGAGAAAAATTCCTGCAGAATGGATCCCCAAATGCTTGAATGTTGACGAAAAGCGTGCAAGGGTAGAGGCATCGCGTTCGCTCTGTGCTCGATTTGAAAATGATGTAGACGTCTTAAACCGAATTGTTACTATGGATGAGACGTGGGTACATTTCTACGATCCAGAAACAAAGCAACAATTGATGGAATGGCGACACTCTGGTTCTCCAAGACCTAAGAAGTTTCGTGTCCAAAAATCTGCTGGAAAAGTTCTTGCTTCAGTTTTTTGGGATTGCGAAGGAGTAATCAGGATTGGTTTCTTGGATAAGGGTAGCAAAATAACCGGAGATTACTATTCGACATGACCGACTATCTACGGGAAAAAATTAAAGAGAAAAGACGCGGAAAGCTATCCGAAGGTGTTTTGTTTTTGCAGGAAAACGCCCCTGCACACAAATCTCATGTTACCATGCTAAAAATCCGTGATTTATTATTTGAATTACTAGAACACCCCTCTCATTCACCAGATTTGCGGCCATCCACTATCATCTCTTTCCTCAACTGAAAAAAAGTTTGAAAGGTCGTAAATTTTCTTCCAACGAGGAGGTAATAAAAGCTGTGTAGGTCTGGTTTGCAGAGCAAGAAGTAACATTTTTTTTTAAAGGTCTAGAGACGTTGTAGGTTCGCTGTAATAAATATATCCAATTAAGGGGGAATATATTGAGTAATAAAATATTTTGCATTGAAATTTTGTGTGGTTCTATAGTAGGCTAATCATTTTTCAATATATCCTCGTAAATATGATCTTAAACATGTGAAGATAATTCTTGATATAAGCATTTCACATCCTCTAGGCATACTAATGATCTGAATAATTTTCATCCTGAATAACTTCAAAGAGAAATATTTGAATGAAATCTTATTTTTCTGCTTGCCGTTATCGAATCATTCCCAGCGAGAGAACCCATTGCCATTTTAATTTTCCCACCTCAATTTTCCGCTTTCTTTTATTCTTCTAACCTCGTTTTCCCACCCTTCGAGGAGCGGCGTTTCTTCCTTCGACGCAGTTCGATAAAAACAAAAGCCGGAAAAATAAATTAGACCCACCTGATGAACATCGGGAATTTCTCATGTTTCGTGATTAAACATGGGGAATTCTCGGGCGGACATTCCTCCTTTCCCCCACCGCCCCCCCCCCTCGACAAAACGAAAGAATAGAAACGAAAAAATTCGGGATATTAGGGCATTCTTTTCAATTATTCCGGCGGGCCTGGAAACACTGCTCGCATTAATTTTTATTAACGGCATTTTAACGTTTAATGTTCATTGTCTGGAGGTCGGGGGGCCTAATGGGATCCTGAACAAAGTATTATTTTCCGACGTTCGTCTTTTGAAAAATGCGATATTTCAGGGCGGACGGTCGCGCTTTTGCTGAATTGTTCATAACGTGATAAACATTATGACCGCGTATCTGAAGAAGTTGTCCAACGACAGTTGGAATCAACAATTCGTCGAGAAATTCCTCTAAGAGTTACTACACTCTTCAATCTGGCAAACGCAAAAGCTCAACTAGAGCAGAAAGAACTTTTTTCTCAAGATATTTATTGTTCCTTAAAAGGGGAGACATTTACTGATTCGCTAGAAATCCAATGAAACTTCGACAAGCATGATAGTTGCATCAATAATCATAATCCATGCCTTTCCTTAGGTATTATAACATTCATAAATCACTTGTGATTAATAAGCCATTATTCATCAATCAAGAATGCAAACATACTTGCTCAGTTAGTTCGACGTTGAGCCACTAGGAGATTTTAGTATCTCTCTTTGGCGCATATACTGGTTGAATCTCTATACAAAGTGAGTCTTTGACGCGTACAACTCTTTCAACAGTGGATTCTTGAGGTCAAAAGAAACACTTCTTTCCTGTACCATTTTTGCCGATTAGACCCTGATAAAAAGATAGAGCCATTTCAAGTTTTCATAATTTCATTACACATCTGTGGATCTTTTAAACAGAGTTGTAATCAGCCAAAGTGCCCGATTTTTCAAATTTCTCGTCAAAAGACATAAAAAAAGAACAGACTTATAATTTCTTCAGGTTAATTGCGACTGTGTGCCCTCCTGTGACTGAAGAGAGCCAACCGTGACCTACAGATCCTTCCACACTCCGGGCATAGATAGTCACCAACCAGATCTGGCCCTAACTGTATTCTTCTAGAGTCTCCATTATAACTGTGGACCAAAAACATCCACTGTGATTTGTCTAACGCTAGTTGTTTCCAGTTATGATTGGCATTAACTGATTTTAGGGATTGATGCAGTTTATGCTTAAACCGCTCATACTGGCCTCTTGGTTTCCGAGCTCCCTCTGTGAATTCGCCATACAGAGTTATTTTGGGGAGTCTTGTGTCTTGCATTCTCAGAATGTGGCCGATCCATCTGAGTCAGGCCCTCGTTACTTGAGTCTCAATTGTTATACAACTCGCGCGTTGCAAGACTTCTGCATTTGAAACTTTGTGGAACCATCTGATGTGCATTATTTGTCTTACATGGCGTTGTTGCAATTGTTCAAACTGTTTAATATGTCGCCTCTAGGGCGTCCAGCTTTCGCTTCCGTAAAGAAGCGTTGGGAGGACGATTGCTTTGTAAACAGCTGTCTTGGTCTTCAGACTGAGGTCGTGATTTTGAAACACTCTGACTTTTAGCTTCCAGAATGTAAAATTTTTTCTAAGAATGGAATCAGACGATTTGCCATAATCTTCGCGAGAATTTTGCCGGCCACGCTAAGCAACGATATGCCCCTGTAATTGTTGCCATTTGACGTATCGCCTTTGTTCTTATAGAGGTTGATAACTAAACCGTCTCTGAAGTCTTGTGGCACATCTCCTTGTTCCCAGATATTGCGGAATAGTGCTAGGAGACTGTTTGAGGAATGCTTTGCCAAATGTCAGTCAAAGTATTTGCGAGCTGTTGTAATATCTGTGGTGGTTCAGATAAGCTGTGTCATGGCCGAGACTTTGCAGACCAGGCATGACAATTTCGACTGGTATGGATGAGCATTAGATTGCTACTACACAACAATAGATGAGTTATAGTAGCCTATTATCCCACAAACGGACCGCAAAAGCTATGATTTGTTAAGAGGACCATATTGTGTGTGTATTTCAAGCATTCATCTCTGCAAAGAGTAAGTTTCCTTTCAGATATCCACTCGAATTTTTGAGCAGTGAACTGAATCTTCCGTTTCAGATTACGCAAGAAACCTTCTTGTGATTTTCGTTAAAATCTCAATTTTTAAGCGTATAATTCGGGTAATAAATTCTGCGAAATAACAAGGCACCGCTTGGGGACGGCAATAATTCGAATTTTGATGAAAATCCCCGAGAGAACGCGGGAAAAAAGAAGAATATCATCGCCGGATTGAAAAATTTCAATCCCCCGATCTTCTCGAAACGAATTAAAAGTTGGAGAAAGCTCCTTGCGCCCCATCCGGGTGGGAGTGGGGAATTTCGGAGGGGCTAAAATCCGCGAATCCCGATGGCTAATGAGTTATTTGTCCATCCGCCGTATCAACATTGTCGGGAAATTCCTAACAGACTGAAATTAACGCCGAAACAAAAAAGCCTTCCCGCCTCCATTCAGCGATGGCCGAATTGAAATTAGGGCAACAAATGACGTACATTAGCGATGACAAGAGACCTAAATTATTTTCGAGTCCCCATGAATTAACTCCCCCTTTCGGGCCCGTTAGAATAATTGTGATTTCTTTCCTCTTGTGACGGTCGCTAAGTCTTCATTTTTCCCCCGGTAATTAGGGAATGTTTCGAAAGAATGGCGGTGATTAGGATTATGACTCGGGACGTGGATTCACTTGAGGGAGATGAAGGTATTAAATTAAATTCCTCCCGGGATATTGGACTATCTCTGGATCTCGAGAATCTGCAGCCTTTCAGCGTATTTTATGCATGGTTGGGTTAAATTAAGGGTTTGTTTGGATATACAAGAATAACTTACTTAACATCTGATGTTTCGATACAGTATTGATTGTTGAAGGTATCCCCTATCGACTTCTTTGTGACTTCTCAGCATCCCAGATTTGAAGATTTATTGCGAGGAGAGTTCATCTTTCAGAATATGTACCACTTTTAGCTCTGTTCACCTTCAAAAAAGATGAGGTCACTTGAAAACTCGTCAAGACCAAAGAGTTGGACTGAGGTCCACGAAATTTAGAGATTTATTACAAGATGAGTAGTTTTTTCAGAATATGTATAATTTCACGCTCTTAGACAATTTTTCTGTTTAATACGTAAGTAGAAATGTGAACTTTGTAAAAGTCAAGACCTAACGGTTATGCCGAGATGGATGAAATTCTCAGATTTATCACTAAAAGATTTGCTCTTTCAGAATATTCATCACATTTAGATTCATACTCCATTCACTTTTATTTTAGCAGTCGGTTGGCCATGGAAATTTGACACATTTCACTCTGTATAGTACGAAAATGTGGGGTTATGACGCTTGTCAAAACATTTTTTGGTTTTAAATCAACGCTATGTTGCCCGTTCCACGTAAAAGTTTCTGTTATCAGGTATTTTATCACAATGTAGAATCTCTACGGAAAATATGTGACGAATATAACTGAAGTTTATACAAACTAATTGAAGGCATACCAAATCCAGTTATTTGCATAGAAAATACGAGAGATCAGTATAATATCATAATATGCACTAGCTTGAGGAAAGTTTATGTTCCTTATCTTCATTGGCTAAAGTTTGAATACGTTACATCAGTTGTAGATTTCAAAAATATTAACCCGAAGATGAAATGCCTATGTTGAAGTTGTTGGGAATGGGTATCTCCCGAAGGAATTATCAGATAATTACAAGAATGTTAAATTCTTCAACAAAAATCATCTTGCATCAATATAAGTAAAAGGAATTAAAGGAAGTTTCAATCAAGATGAACTTTACCTTTGAACAAAAATTTCACATGAATAAACAATTAGCAGGACAACTGGCGCGTATTTGTGGCTGTTCATCTTAATGCATTGATATAATAATAATAATTAGGTATTTATTGGTACCTTAAGACATTTACAATTTAGAGGACAAGTAAAATGAAAAATAGGAAAATCAATTTTCGGGAACTTATTCTACGATGACATTCATCGCAAATTCTGTTGTAAACTTTTCGCATTGAATCACTCAAACATAAAATTCTCAAATGCCACCACTTTTTTGGGTCTCCCAATAGAAGGAAATTCTTTGTCATCCTCTTCATTCACAATCTTTCTGATTGTGGAAATATTCATCTGAAATATAAGTCGTTTAAACTAAGATAAAACATTATATAAATTCTCTTACATAGAATATGTTCGCTACCGTCTGACGTATTGTGGATTATAGAATATCAGGGTATAACTATTTGAATGAGCGGACCTGAATTCTAAATAGCACTTCCTGAAACCCTATCTCTTTCTTCGATCACTTTCGGCAGTTTCGTTATAAAAATTGATATTAGTTGTGGCAACGGCGTTATGACATTAACGACATTTCATGAGTGCCAACCTTACTCCGTTCTAGTTACAAAAACTTGAGAAAATTATTTCATGGCCAACCGACTGCTAAAATAAATGTTAATGCAGTATACGATTATTTTCCTGGGAGAAAAATCACTCGAACGTTGACCTTGCGTTCATTTTTCATGAGTTCACAACCTTAATGGGCTTCTATACTCAAACGCACATATAGTGAAATGCTGCGTCATGAAAATTCATCGCTGTGAATCTAAGTTTCTTGGACAACACTATACAGGGTGTAAGTGGAAAATTTCGAACAGCCCTCTAGAGATAGCATCTGGAAAGCCATTATATTATTTTCTGAGATACCAGAAAACTGATGAAATTCAGTAAAAATTCCATGGGAGCGCGAAAGAAATCAAGAAAATCTTCCAACCGTTCACGCATCAACAGACTCACCTCCGGAATTTTTCCCTGGGTGCTTGCCATGTTTTCACGTACCGAAAACGCGTCACCTCGCATTTCACACTGGGGAATGGCTCTGTGGACACTGCCGGAATTGCGAGAACCAAAGAAATGGAATTAGATCTCGGGTTTTTTGAACGTGCGGTTTTCTGATGCTCGACAAAAAAGTTAAATCGTTGTTCTTGCGCCAACCGGAACCCGGAACAATTCTTTTATCGGTTCGATCGGGATCGATGCGGGCTATATTGAGATGTCTTCGGGATAATCCCGAAGATGCATCCATAGGCGACATAAGCTCGCAGGCGGCTGTATTTGTTTCCCTGTTGTTCTTATAAAGGAGATCAATATCGGATAAGGGGAAAAATAAATATCATGGAGAATTGGGAATTAAAATAGGATATATAATATGAGTAGAAATGATGATTTTCATACACAATTTCCTTTTAGAATATTTTGGTGAGTTTAGATTTTATGATTTTTTCCACAAAGGTCCAGAATTTTCGATTTTCCATCGACCATACCTTGAAAACTAATTCTTTCAACAAAATTCTGTTTGCATGTTCGTAATCAACATCCTCCATTTAGTGAATACTCCAATTTTTGTGTAAATCGGAGAGATAAAAAAATTTTCAAATTTTCCATACACATGGAAAAATTGCGATTTTTCGAAGAAGATTTATGGTCTCCAATCAAAACCAAACTCTACCAAACTCTAACTACTACACTTATTAGAGGGCGTAGAATACGAATATGCAAACATTTTTCAAGTTTTGGTCGATAGAAAGTCGGAAATTTTAGACCTTCGCGGAAAAAATCATAAAAACTTGAATGTTTACGACAGATTAATGAAATATGTTGTTTTCTATTTGCAAAGAACCAATATATCATCAAAAAGTTAGATTATGTTCAGTGAATTTTTTCTGGCCGCTACAACTCCTCAAAATTGACCTATTTTTTCGAAGTTTTGCACTTAAACTGATTAATTTCCCAAAATATTGATCCAACAAAAAATTACAATTACATATTCGTGATCTACGACCTCAAATTAGTCAGTTAAATGTCCCGGGTCGATGTAGCTGAATAAATGATTTTTTTTTCGTTGGTGGAGCGCGGGTCAAACATAATAGGCGAGCGACATTCTTGTGAATAAAAAAAATAAATAAATTTTCTGAATTATTTCAACCCGGGTCATTTTTTTGAGTGATTCGGGTTCGTAGATTACAAATTTGCAATTAGATTTTTTCTAGGATCAGTACTTTGGGAAAAAAATCACTTTTAGTGGAATTTTGGAAAAAAAACTGCTAAATTTCGAGGAGTTGTGGAAGTCAGAAAAAAAGCAATGAAAATAAGCTGATTTTTTTTTGCTGATAGATCGATTCTGTGGGAAAAAAAAAAACAATTTTCATTCATCTACCGCAAACAGTTTAGATTTTATGATTTTTTTCGCGAAGATTCAAAATTTTCTATTTTCCATGGACTATAACTTGAAAACTAATACTTCCAGCAAAATTCTTTTTGCATATTCGTAATCTACGTCTTTGATTTAGTAAATAGTCCAATTTTGTTGGAAATCAGGGAGATCGAAATTTTTTCAAATTTTCCATGCATATGTATGGAAAAAATTGAGATTTTTTGAAAAATGTTTCTGGTCTCCGATCAGCACCAAATTTATACTGTCGACTAATTCGAGGGTGTAGAACATAAATATGCAAACAGATATATTTTTTTAAATTTATTTTTCAAGTTTTGATCGATAGAAAATCGGAAATTTCAGACCTTCTCGGGAAAAATCATAAAAACTTGAAAGTCCACGATAGATGGATGAAATATGTTTCTTCCTATTTGCAAAGAACCAATATATCATCAAAAGAATCAGCTTATGTATAGTATCTTTTTTCTGGCTGCTACATCTCCTCAAAATTGACCTATTTTTTCGAAATGTTTGATCCTACTAAATATTGATCCTACAAAAAATCCAATTGCATATTCGTGATCTACGACCTCGAATTCGTGAGCGATACAACCCTGGTCGATGTAGCTGAATTAATTTTTTTTTTGGTGGTGGAGCGCGGAAACAGGCCAGCAACGGCTGCAAACGATTTTTGTAAATAAAAAAAAAATGATTTCTCGAACTATTTCAAACCGGGTCTTATTTTCGACTAATTCGAGGTCTCAGATTACAAATATGCAATTGGATTTTTCTAGGATCAGTTTTTGGGAAAAAACTTCATTTTAGTGGAAAAATTGGTCAACTTTGAGGAGCTGTAGCAGCCAGATAAGAAGCACTGTACATAAGCTGATTTTTCTGGTGGGAGATTGGTTCTGTGCGAATAGAAAAAACTAATTTTTCTCCACCTACCGCGAACAGTAAAGATTTTATGATTTTTTCCGCGAAGGTTCGAAATTTAGGATTTTCCATCTCGAAGGAAATCATAATACCAAGCTGAAATAGAAACTGAAACATGGCAGAAAGGATAGTCTTTGTAATCAACTGAGCGTAAACTCTACATGTTTTTTTTACCCTGTATGAAGATATCAACGTTTTTGGGACACTGTTCTGGAGGTTCTTGCAGTACCGAATAATTTAACTACAATTTGGCGTATAAACAATCAAAATCGATGAAAACTAAAAAAGTTCTTGGACAACGAATTTAAGTCCATTTGAAAATGATGAAATGGCCCGAAAATGGGCATAAATCTCCCAATTCCGATGGGTGGCTTTTTGTCCACCCCTCGCTCAAAGATCTCGACGAATCGATCGTAAACGTAGTCAACCTGGCAAAAAGTGCGACGACGCCCTATTCTGTTCGCTAACGACTCGGAGGATGCAAAAAGCGATTTTCTGATGATTCTGAATATTTTTCAGCCGAATGGAAAGCCTCATTTGCGGACAACTTAGAGATGATGAATCGTCCTCTCTCTCTGCAGTCTATATTCCTCGGGGATAGGAAACGATTTCGAATATCCGTGTTTCGGTCCGTGGAATCCTTGAAGGTGTTTCCATGCCGAAACTCACGTCTCCTATCGAATCGGATTAATTGCGATTGAATCTGTTCCGACGCTATCCGTGGTGTATGATTTTGTCGGATATCTTGTTATGATGTATTTTCTGGGAATTGCTGGATGGAAGACGAGTCAGTGATCGACTTTTGTCTATTGATTTTAACAACAGATCTCGTCTCGGTCGTGTATTTCTGATTTTTCCGAACTCGACAGTCTTAAAAATACAGTGTGGTGAAATGAAACCTCAACACCTTGTTTTTCTGGCTTTGAAAGGAAAATGTGGAAAATCGCTCAGACCCATCAATTCCTGATTCGAGGGGAACAACTTATCCACTTTTTTTATCCCCCTAACTTCACCCCCTAACAGGGGTGAGCACAACCCCTTGATTTTACTGAGGATGAAGGGTGTTGCATTACCTCATGTTGAAGAACTTGTCGAGTACTATCTGATCCTGTGACACGCTTCAAAATTTCCATCGATAACGAAATGACAGGTAAAATAGAGGAAGAGTACTTACTTTTGTGATTATAGTTACTAATAATGCCTTCAGCCTTGCGGCTTTCACACTCCTCTCAAAAGGAAAATTCGCTTATCCCAGATATCTCAGATATCAAAAGGATTAAGCTCTGTTGGAGCCCTTTCCAGGTTTTCGGGCTCGTGGTGGTGGTCGGGTTCAGGCCGCTCCTCGGCTTCTTGCTGTCGGTTGCATTCCTGCTCCACCCACAATTCCTGTCGGAGCAGACGGTATTCCTCTGCATTCCCCATGTACTTGCGTACAGTTCTCGCCGTTCCCAGCAGTACCGCCTTCTGCATGACTCTATAGATATTTTCGTCCAACTGAAGTTTCCCCGAGTTCTCTATAGTAGTTTCTTCGGTATCAGGCCTCTAGATGATATGACAATAGGGATGGTTTCGATATATTTCAGCTTCCACTGTCTCCTGGTTTGTTCCTCGAGATCTCTGTACTTTGAAATTTTTTCAGTGTGCCTATCTAGAAGATTGTTATAATTTGGAATCGCCACATCGATGAATAGTGCTCTCTCCTCATCCTTATTGAGCAATATAAGGTCTGGTCTATTGTGGGTTATTTTCCGGTCTGTGAGAACCGTGCGATCCCAGTAGAGCTTGTGATGTTTATTTTCCAATACAGCATCCCGATGGTAATTGTAATAAGGAACCTTCTTCGAACTTAGAAGTTGGTGTTTTAGTGCCAATTCTTGGTGAAGAATCTTGGTAACAGCATCATGTCTACTCTTGTACTCCGTGACCGCGAACTTCTGACATCCCCCGGTGATGTGCTGGATAGTTTTATGTGTCGCACAGCCATAACGACAGCTATCATCCGCCACTGAGGCATCCTTGGCGATATATTTCATGTAGTTTCTTGTTGGAATCACCTGATCCTGGATGGCGAGCATGAAGCCCTTTGTCTCAGGAAATAACCTTCCAGTAATTCGACGCAGATATGTCGACGTAATCATGGTTGACCTCGTTCTGGTGCCTTCCATGCAAAGATTTGCCAATCAGTTTCTGCATTTTACTTTCTGCAGAGTGTTCGACGGTTTCCAAGTGGTCCTGCTATAGTTTTAACGGTGTAGAACTATCAGCAACAGAAACTATTCGATGGAGTTCTGATGAAGCAGCCTTGCTCAGGAAATATTTTCGAAGTCCTTAAATTTCCTGGGACATACGGTTGGACGAATCAACAATTCCACTACCCCCAAGGTGTCTTGGCAACTCGGTCCGTTCTATTGAGATTTAATAATAATAATATTATTATTAAATGCTTGAAATGGGCACCATTTACTTCAATGCAGTAATATAAGTTTTGCTGAAAACGTTAACGTACATTACTCAAGATTTCTAGAGTAATTTGACGGCATTCATTAATGGTCCGAATTCGCAAATCATCCAGTGACTCAGGCTGGGTAGCGTAAATCTTGGATTTCAGGTGAACCCACAGAAAAAAGTCCAGTGAAGCCAGATCAGGTGATCTGGGTGGCCACTCAATAAGTCCCCTTCTTCCAATCCAGTAGTGAGGAGAATTTTCATCTAAGAACTGACACACCGGTTGAACGACAGAGATGGTGCGCCATCTTGTTTTAAAATGATCGTTTGATGGTCTTCTGCATCATCCAATACTTGCATGACGGCTGGATAAATAGCGTTCTCCAATAGATCTAAGTGAATTTGGTCAGTAAGACTACTGGGTATAAGAAAGTGCCGATTATGTGATATCCATAAATACCCACACAAACATTCAATTTTAGAGGAAGCTGACTATGCACCTCACAAAATAATCTTGGATTTTCATCTGACCAATACCGACAGTTATGCCGGTTAACAATGCCGTTAAGGTGAAATGAACACTTGTCCGAAAAACAGATATCGAACATGTAGTTTTGATAACCTGCCGTTGATCATTTCACTGACTACTTTACCGAACTGTAGTCGGCGAACGGGATCATCCTCATTCAGTTCCTGAACCAATCGTATCTTAAAAGGATGGAATTTATGTTGTTTGAGGATTCTCATGATTTTTGTACGTGAAACATCAGATATATCGGTCAATTTCCCAGTTCTAAAAGTCGGATCCATTGCTACATGACCTAAGACAGCCATCTACCTCGCTTCGTCTCTTTCAGGCACCCTCTTTTTGTTTTCCCACACCCACATATAAAAACATGAGAACTGGAAATCATTTCATCTTTCAAATGAACCTATAGCCCTCATTTTTCGAAATGATTAGATTCTTTCACATCAATTGAAGGTCAACCAACCAAACAGTTTTTTCCTATTATCGTCATTGTGCTTCACATTTTTTTTGAAATGAAAATATTTCCTGAAAAGATCTGAACACGCTATCCATATAACTCCGAAAAAGTTCAGTTTCACAAGTCATTCACATAAACAAGGCCCCCGCGTAGGATCCTATTATTTATCTCTTTCAGTTGAGAAAAACCATAATAATTTAATATTCATGGCGAGGACTGGCCCGTTCCTCGAACACCTCGAGCGTTCCTCTTTCAGCCCCCCAGAGAAACAACTAAATTTCCTTTCCAAACTCTCGAGTTTACAAAACGATGAAATCTGATTCGGGTTTTTATTTCTTCAGACCGCAAGTCTCAAGGCCTTCCCAAGTGAGCTAAGCTCCATTTTCGGCGAAACATTGTGATTTAATGCGACATTTTCCCGACGCGATTCTGGAAAAAAAGGCGGAAAAGTTGTTCGAAAAATGCGGAAAAAACTCCGGGGGACCTGACAATATTCCTCAATTTGGAGTCGATTTTTTCAATGAAAATTTTGTGAAAACTTGCTAATGGCTAGTTATATATTTTTTGGAAAAAGAGTGATACAAATTTTGCAATCTAAAAGCAATGGAGCGGGTGTGAAGAAATGAAAACAAGAGACTGGTCCTAGAACCTGTTCCTCGTTCCAGATCTCAGTGTAAGCAGAGAAAAAATGTCAACGGGGCACTATACATATGATACATGAAAACAAGGAAAAAACCTCAGGAAAAATTCTCTGTCTGACCGTATAAGTGTGATGAAAAAGATTTGTGTAAAGAACAAGCTGAAACTATTATATTGAAGAAAATCTTCTTTATGGGGCATAATTCGAAAACTTTCTACGATGATGTGGGGTCAGGTAAAACTCCCTGAAGACAGAACGGTTGTGCTGAGATGAGGGAAATCTTGAAATTCATCAAAAGAATCGTTGGTCTTTCAGAATATACACTGCGCAAAAAAATTAACGCACATTCTGAAATGAAACAAGACACATAAAATGGAAGAAAAATTCAGGATTTCACCGAATCTTATGTGAGAAGAGAAGTGAACAATTTTCAAAATACTGAAATGCTGCTAAGTGATTTGATACTTGGTATTTCCACCCCTTGCGTTAATTATAGCTCGGCAACGACGGTTCATACTCGAAATGAGTGATCTTAAAATGTTCTGATCTAATCCTTCCCAGATTTCTCCGAGTTGGATTCCTAAGTCATTAAGAGGAGCTGGATGATTTTCTGAACTTCTCAGCTTTCTATTGAGGTTGTCCCAAACCTGCTCAATCGGATTGAGATCTGGACTTCTTGCTGGCCATTCCATTCGAGAGACTTCAACCTCTTCAAGGTACTCCTGAACGATGCGCGCACGATGGGGTATGTCATTATCGTCCATAAAAATGGAATTTTCACCAATGTATGGGGCAAATGGCATACATGCTCTTCAAGAATGTTCCTTATATACTTATCAGCATTCATAGCTCCATTATCAACGACCACTAGGTCTGTGCGTGCAGTCAAAGATATTCCACCCCATACCATAATCGATCCTCCCCCGAAACCAGTAGTATTCAGGAAATTGCACTGAGCATATCTTTCATGTGGACGTCCGTATACAAGGGAACGTCGATCACAATAGTAGAGGCAGAATCTAGACTCATCTGTGAAGAGAAATCTTTCCCAATCGGCCTCTTCCCAATGGATATGCTCTCTCGCAAAATCCAAACGCACTCTTCGATGGGCTTGGGTAAGAGCTGGGCCTCTTGCCGCGACACGAGGCCTTAAATCATATTCTCTGAGGCGATTTCCTATTGTCTGAGTGCTAATTTGCACCTCATGAGTTTGCTCAAGCTGAATTTGAAGGAGGCGAGCGGTTGCAAACTGTTGTCTCAACGAAGAAACTCTCAAGTAACATTCTTGAATGGCAGTTGTTACCCGTGGTCTACCCTGTCCTGGTCTTCGGACATTCATACCTGTCTGTCTGAATCGCTGCAGCATTCTGGACACACTTGTATGGGAAACTCCAAACCTTTCAGCAATTCTTGTGTATGTCCACCCTTCTTCTCGCAAAACTACCGCTTGGGCACATTCCTTTTGGGTCAAATTGCGTGTTTCGCGTTGCATAGCGATCGAGTGTAGAAAATTAGACGAAAGAAAAACTATTGATCACTAGAATTGATCGAGAACAATTGATTTTAGAATGGAGCCAATACATTCAAAATCTGATAATATCTTCTTTTTTTATTCCTGCTGCGAAAAAACATCTGTATTGAAGAAAACCGTTGGAAGTGGATAACATATGCATGCATAATTCTGATAAAAATAATTATCATTGAGAACATCTTCAGTTGTAGAATGAATTTGAGATTTCCTTAATATGCGTTAATTTTTTTGCGCAGTGTAGATGAAATTCTCAGATTTATTACTAGAAGATTTGCTCTTTCAGAATATGTATCTTTGATTTTTTAATGGAGGAAAAACTACTCGAAACTTGACCTTCAGAAGTTTACCAAAAAGATGGGGTCAGTTAAAACTTCCCCAAGAGCGAACGGTTGTGCCGAGATGGAAATTGAACCTTGATCTCCAGCTACGAAGAAATCAAATTCATTCGAATCATTGCCAGGAACGCGCACCTTCAAAAATTCTCCTCTGAAGTAACAACAAAGCAAATCTCATAATCACCGACATAAAGATACAGCCTCCCGCCACCCCAACAATCGAATTATTTTCGTCTGTTCCTCCTTCCGATTCTTCGATCACAAAGCGGTGAAAATCTATAATCCTCCTAGATAACGAGTTTCCCGGAACCGTTACGCCTCCGGCCTATATCTTTAACAGGTACTGAGCGACCGGCAATATAAGGTTATTAGCAGTTTTCTCGTCTCATTTTCCGATGGGAAATATTTTCCGAGATAAGTTTCGGCTTTCAGCGTTGGCTAGGGGGATTACACACCTTGTGAAGTTCCGATTTTCACGTTATATTTTGTGGGAGGTCTTGGGGTTTAGGTGTTCTTACCTGAGATTTCATAATGACATACCGTTTAGTGGATTTTCGCTATGCTTATAATGGAAATTAATTCATCGAGCATTTTGTGCATGATTAGATTGAACAAATTTCTAATAGGCAGTGAAAAGTAAAATGATTCACATGTTGCATGGGAGTACAAATTACCCCTGTCCATTTTTGAAGACAAATTACTGGTTCAAGAGGGGTAAGCCATCAGTTTATAATATTCAGTTCATGTCGCTTAGAATTTCATGCAAGAACTTTGTTGAATATGTTAGATTATGTGTTAACTAAATAGCAAGTGTAGAAAAAATGTCTCATCGATAAAAACCAAACTATAACATACGCTCATGAGTTCAATTCTCCTTAGCAAACAATAAGAAAAATCAGAATGGTAAAAAAAACAAACATTGTACATACTCGAGCCTGTCAGGTTAAGATATATGTGGTTAATTACATGTTGAAAAGTATACATTCTCTTAAACTGACAATTCAAGGTGACGAAAATGTGTGGGAGGGCGCCAAACTTGCAAAAAAAACGTCTTGTGCACATTCTCGAACGAAGTGGCTTTTTTTTCTCATTTTGAATCTAATGATTCCAGAATAACGAAAAAAATATAGTCTGACAGTTTCAGCAAGCCGAAACAATAAAATAGATAATAGATAATAAAAATAGAACACAAAGTCACAAAAATAAGTTTTTTTGAATCGTCTCCTCTCTTGGGATTCGAATTGTTTTCGCATTCATTATAAAAGTTGTAGAGCATAACATTTTCTATAAATTTCATCCGAAGCAATTTTTTCTAGGTTCGAACGTTTTTGAGATATATGCCGATGAATGTACATTAGACTGAGTTTCTACATAGACCTTGGCCTTTCGCATGTGCGGCTAAACTCCTCGCCCTTATCACCCTCTAAGTCGAAAACGATTAAGAGTATGTGAAATTGATTCAGCAAAAGTTGTCTAGAATTAAACGACTTGAAGGAAGGGAGATATTAAAAAAAAAATTACCTAATTAGTGTCAGATTGATGGGTCAAAACGTCTGCAACACCGGTTTTAACCATCTGTATTAAAATCTGACACGTTCGAGTATGTAAGTAATGATTATTTTTCGCATTTTGAAAGGACCGCTGTGACCTTGCGTCACTCCGAATTGTCAGTCTCTAGAAAAGTAGCTTTTTTTGGGTCCAATTAACATATCCTCTGAAAATCTGACATTCCACAAAGAAAATTTTTCTTCCCATTTGCAACTCTTCCGAATAGACAGCCCCACCACGCAAACTGTCAAATTAACATGAATTAATTATCAGAGACACGTATGGCATATACAGTATCCTAATCTGACATGCTTGAGTATGTACACCTGACGATTTTTATTACATCTTTGAAAACCTGCAGACGCTTTCCCTACCGCTGAAGGTGCATACATCATAGAATTCATTCATTCATTGCTGAATATCGTAACCCAGAAAAAATCTTCAAAAAGACTAAAAAACCAGACTATCGGTGCGATCAAACTTATAATTTCTTAAGGCTAATTGCGACTGTGTACCCTCCTGTGACTGAATAGACCCAACCGTGACCTACAGAACCTTTCACACTCTGGACATGGATAGTCCACCAACCAGATTTGGCTTCCACTGTATTCTTCTCGAGTCTTCATTATAGCTGTGGACTAAAGAGCTTCACTGTGATCTGCCTACCGCTAGTTGTTCCCAGTTATGATTGGCCCTAACTGATTTCAGGGATTGATGCAGTATATAATTAAACTGCTTATACTGGCCTCCTGGTTTCCGAGCTCCCTCTGTGAGTTCGCCCACAGTGCTATTTTGGGGAGTCTTGTGTCTTGCATCCTCAGAATGTGGGCGCTCCATCTGAGTCGGGCCCTCGTTACTTGAGTCTCAATTGGTATACAACTCGAGCGCTGCAAGACTTTCGCATTTGAAACCTTGTGGAACCATCTGATGTGCATTATTTGTCTTAGATGACGTTGTTGCGTTTGTTCAAACTGTTAAATGTGTCGCCTGTAGGTCGTCCAGCTAAAGCTCCCGTAAAGAAGCGTTGAACCACTGATTCCTAAACAGATTGTCTTGGTCTTTAGATTGAGGTCGTGATTTTGAAAACCTTTTTTTCCAGACTTCCAGAATGCTCGTGATGCCAAATTGATACGGTTGTGTATTTCCGTGTCTAGGTTAGTCCTAGTATTTATGAAGCTTCCCAAGTATTTGAACTGCTCTAGATGTTCAAGAGTTTCATCATAGAACCGTTTTTTTCAACAACCATCTAATCTTCAAAATCCATTAGCTATCCACGACGCTCCAGTAAATCCCGATTTAGCAGCGTCGGTCCCCCAACTACTACTTCGAAATATAAATTCATAAAACTCCTGAATTCGATATTCAACAGCTTCATACCACAAATTGAAAAACGCTCCTGGATATCCATAACTCCCTAGCTACTTGTTTTTCTTTATATCGTTTCTACGTTGATAAAGACTCGACCTTTCTATTCCCTACTTGTACATGGTAGAAACACCTATTCATGCAAAGTTTCGCTGTTGGATTTTCTGTGAATATCAGAAATTTTCAGGCTTACAAGAGCCTCAAATGGTTGAATACAAAGCCAAAAATCTCTGATTAATATTGTTCTTGCGGAGCCCCATTCTTTCTTGTATCAGAATCGGTTCTGGCACGAAAAATAATGTCCCGGATAGCAGCACTTGTAGAGCCGAATCGAATGAAAATCACCCAATTTGGCAGTAGGAAAACTTCTGGCGAAAAAGTTCCAGCCTAGATCTTTCCCGCGTCCCTCCCAAACAGTCGAGCCTCCAATAATTCAATTCAGGAACGGCGTCGTAAATCAACATGTGTAACGGGAAGGGAATGAAATACGTCGAAAACTTTCTTGATCAAAACAACGAACAGCAGCCGAAATACACAACATTTATAACACGGCCTCCTGCCGCGCGCCGCGCTCTCCTGCGGGAGCTCTTTCATGTTTCACTGGTCATTTGATTAATTGGTAAATTAAGCGGCCCGGCCCCACGAATCATTGGCCCGGTGAGGGAAGACGGGGTAGAGGTCGTTTGGAGCGTCTTCGAAGCAAGATAATCGTGACGAGCGAACTGGATTTAGTAAAGAAAGTATAGACTTTGAGGTCGAACCAGAGGATCGATCATGCTCTTCCTGATCCCTTGAAAGTATCTTCTCAGTTCTACCGAATTTCTCTTCAATTTTCTCTGAAAAATGCACTCTGAAATTTCATCTCTTCTCCTTTTTTTTCCGATGCCAAACCACTCTAACACTAGCGCACGCTTCAACATTTCACCATGATCAAATGTTGTTCTCTTATCAAGAATCGAAAATAATAATATTCTAATCATCTGTCACCAGGAAGACAGTTCACTCAGCCAACTTCAACTAGTTTGAATCAAAATTTCGCCCTCCTGTGATCCCCAGCGCGGCTATTGGCAAAAACATGAACCACATATTTTAGGGGACAAATAATCTGTGGTCTCTAAGCAGCTATCGTTTTCCTTCGCCCTTCTCTCCATAGTACTTTCATTCGAGAATGCAACGATGGCGTTCTCAAAAATTGATATGTACCCTAAAATATGTACCAATAGGTAGTTCATATTTTTGCCAATAGCGGCGCTGGCGATGGCGAAATTTTGATTTAAACTAGTTGAGGTTGACTGAATGAACTGTCCTCCTGGTGACAGATGATTAGAATATTATTATTTTCGATTTTTGATAAGAGAACAACATATGACCATAGTGAAATGTTGAAGCGAGCAGTAGTGTAAGAGTGGTTTGGCATTGGAAGGAAAAGGAGAAGAAATAAAATTTCAGAGTGCATTTTTGAGAGAAAATTGGAAAAAACCTCACCTCAAGAATTGACTCGGAAAGAATTTGTGTGTCAAGAGCACTTTTGCGATGAAGATATCAAAAAAGGTGATGGATTCATTATGAACGAAATCGAAATTGTCATCCCTCGTGAGAAGTGGACACTTCTGAATAATAATATCTAACAAATAAAACCACATGGTTCAAAAGTGGATATTCTTGAAGAATTTGGTTGACATAACATAATATATGGTTTAAAACGGTTCTCAGCTGAGCATTGGAAACAGAATCTACTTTAATAAATGATAACTCTGAGATTGATACCTTTTGTTGTCTTGATAGATTCTACTCCTCACTGCGATATATATAATTTCGAAGAATACATTAAACTAACTAACATATCCTGTTTTCAATAAACAATGAAGGTAGGTATCATTTTTTTGATCAGTGATTTCTTTCCAATTTCATTGATTTCGTCATTTATTATGAATGAACGAAGCTCATAACAGAGTCCCCTTTATAATATGACTAGTATTTCAGTGCATATAATTCAGAGGACTCATATTCAATATAGATTTAAAGAAAGGTATTTGAAAAATCATAGGAAAACCACGATGACACAACCTGAAATAAAATGAAGGCTGTTCATTTGAGATTGACGCTAAAAATCCCCATACCTTATCGATAAACGTAGCGATCGCAGCGACTCCTAGCCTACGTTCCCCGTTTTTGAAGACACATTTTGAGTACGGCGATCGTTCTCCTTCTCTCCACTCTCCATAGAAATACGTTGACGTTTTCATTCAATGACACATCTCCGAGAACCATCTAGTGTCACTTCCATCAACGTCAGTAAGTCTATTTTTTGAAGAAGATGAACAAATGGTGTCACAGGTCAATCCTTTGCTTCTAATGCGGATTGTGAACTTAAGGGAGAACTATTGTGCCCTCCTTTCATTCACTGTGTTAATCCATGACTTGTAACGTAACTTCGAAGAATGAATTCATCAAATTTCTTCCACGACACTTCCGAGCTTAAAACGAAACGTTAATTGAACCAATTTTGAAATCTAGACACTTCCTCAACCTCCGACTACTTCCCCGGAAAACGAATAACAAAATTTCGCTCCTGTCTCCCGTTTCTTGACGTTCGTATCCTGACGTAACCCACAGCCCGCTCAACGTGTCAAGTAGAGCGAAAGAGTATCAGATAAGAGATTTATGCTACTCCAGTCTGCCGCGGCAGTTGTGATTTATCATTCATAATTGAACGGCATAAATCACGACCGGCCATTCAAATATCGAAACAGCTAGGATCGCAGCAACAGCCCGGAAAGCTCGGGGAATAATGAAATTATGGTAATTCGTGATTTTTGCCAGCGTTCTTGACACTTTCCATACTCTCGATATTGCGGTTCATTCCGTTCGACTTCCTGCGATGTGAAATGCGAGATGTGGATTGAATTTTTTTCGAATCCCATGGAAACGGCGCTGTTTCATTTGTGGAATCTTTCCTTGTTGACGTTCAAGTGGTTTGAAACCTTTAGATTTTCAAGACAAGGGGGTAAACTACCCTTCTGACCTTCGGGGACCACCGCAGAAGTTGATTTCCTGACAGTAAATCACAGAAATTGTTTAAATTTACTATTAGTCTGTGTCATAAGGTTCAATTTTTCACTACAATTCACTACAAAAATGCATCCTCATTTTAGAGTAACTTGATCATTCATTTTCTCGTTTTGGTTTCAGTTGACATACTTTAATTTCCTTTCAGGAATTTTTTTTAGTTCAGAGAATCGATGTACAACCGTGAAAAACATCATTCTGAATTGGGAATTCATTTTTCCTAACTTTCCAGTGTCCACCTCTGCTGGTGTGAAAACCCGGGGGGAGCAGAGGGCACTCAAATGTGAACCATCGTTACATTTGATGTCCGCACAGTCTTGCCGATGTTGAAAGGGGAAGAAAATGCGGTACCTGTGATATCCCTTGACCACGAACTCAATTTCAATACTCAAATCTACACTGTTCGCCTCCTTTTCGCGATACACCCAGATTATTTCCGAATTGGCTCCTCTTCGTGCCGACAAACCCACAATATCGGTAGTTCGCTGTCCAACACGGGAATTTTCAATGGCCAATTAGAATATTTGTTACCGCGTCGATATTAATGGCAAATTCAATAGGAAAGGCATCGACATTCGTGCCAACCCGCGGATAAATCAACGTCCGATTCGATTACACGATAAAAATGTTCATTTTGTCGGCGGCAGTTCGAACAAACCGAGAGCCGATTGTTTTCAAAAAGCGTCGCATTAGTGGATCGCAAATTGGCATCATGAGTGTCGTAAATTGGCTGTATTATTCTCGCTGAAAATGCGAGTATCCAGACTAAATTTCAACGCGAGCACAATGAACGGGCTAATTCGACAAACATGTGCGAGTTTTGGTTAATGGGGAATGTGCATTTTGCTATTTTAGGCGAAGATCTGCTTTGTGAACACATCCTGCGGTCCAATTATTATGCTCCATTATAAAAATTGAATTTAAATGCGATTTGGAAAGGTTAATTCCGTTTTGTGACGCAACACAATGCTTTTGGATATGATGCAGCTCAGGTAGTTCATATTTTTGAGCTTTTCTTGAAGTATTGTGAAGTTTTCAGCGATTTGATTCATTTATACTCTTCTTTTATGTGGAGACTATCAAGGTATGATATCTATAATAAAATCACACATCAATTAAATTGTCGTCAATTTGGATATGCGAAAAATTGCAGCAAAATGGATCCCCAAATGTTTGAATGTTGACCAAAAGCGTGCAAGGGTAGTAGCATCGCGTTCGATCTGTGCTCGTTTTGAAAACTTCTTAAAACGAATTGGTTCTATGGATGAGACTTGGGTACATTTCTACGATCTAGAAACAAAGCACTAATCGATGGAATGGCGACACTCTGGTTCTCAAAGATCTAAGAAGTTTCGTGTCCAAAAATCTGCTGGACGCTCTTACTTCAGTTTTTTGGGATTGCCATGAAGTAATCATGATTAATATTTTGGATAAGGGTAGAACCAAAACAGGAGATTACTAGTCGACATTACTAACCACCTTACGGGAAAAAATTAAAGAGAAAAGAAGCGGTAAGCTATCCAAAGGTGTTTTGTATTTGCAGGACAACGCCCCTGCACACAAATCTCATGTTGTCATGCAAAAAATTCGTGATTTAGGGTTGGAATTACTAGAACACCCACCTTATTCACCAGATTTGGCTACATCCGACTATCATCTCTTTCCTCAACTGAAAAAAAACTTAAAAAGGTCGTAAATATTCTTCCAACGAGTAGGCAATAAAAGCTGTAGAGGTCTGATTTGCAGAGCGAGAAGGAACATTGTTTTTTGAAAGGTCCAGAGACGTTGCAGGTTCGCAGTAATAAATGTATCTAATTAAAAGCAGAATATTTTGAGTAATAAAATATTTTGACATTGAAATTTGTAACGTGGTCACCTCGGAGAAAACTTATCTCGAGCGCCAGCTATTCTTTTCACTAGGAAGAATAGCAAACCTACCAGAGTAGCTGCTAGTCGGAGACAGAGTTCGCTGTTATCTAGGGTGGTAGCGATAACGAAGTAGTCAAAATCAAATTATGTACTAGTTTATTCACACCTTCGGAAACTGATTATATGTACAACGGAAATATGTGTAGGTATGAAATATGAGTGAATCGATCAGCAAACATACATTCTGGAAATTCTATCCGATAACGAGCACTTTATAAAGTTTATACCGGGTACAGTGAAAAATCAAAGGTTGTTTAATAAAATGCGCCAACCAGAACTGACGAAATGGATACTAAGGATGACCTCGCGAAGTGAAATGACTTGATATACAGTATCAGGATGTAATTAATTGTATTTCTCCAGAACTGAAAGAAACACAACCAGGGCGGATCTACTCGAGACTTTGATTCGCTACCCCAAGGGCTAACGCTCCATGACTGATAGCCAAGAAAAGGTCTATTTTGAGCGCAACTACAGGATTTCACTGACGACAAGCGGTATCTCTTATTCTCTACCCCAAGGGCTTACGCGCCATGATTGATAGAAAAGCGTAAAAAGTGACTAAACAGTAACAGAGTCAAAGTGAAAGAGACTGAAGTAAAAGAGAAAAGTGGCCGTCGCGGGGGAAAATCTGCTTTTATAGGCAAATCCCCCCACATGTTAAAAATCTGAAATTTCCAGAATGCGACAAGAGTGAAAAACGTCGTCAGCTCCGGTTTATCGCATATCAACATCAGAAAAACGTCGAAATCTTCGACGGCATGCAAGAAAAACAACTTAAAACACAGATAAACGGTTCTTTTTACATTTACTCTGCCTATCGGAATGAATGTACTGAATATTTGAGAATTAAATATTTTCAAAGGCGGAAATGTAAAATGAAAGGAATGCACTAAAATGAACTCCACTTTTTCTCAGAAAACTGGAGATCATTACAAATTTTGTTTGGTTCCATAGTAGGCTAAAAATTTTTCAATATATCCTCGTAGCTAAAATACTGAATTGTGTATCTTACATTTCAACCAAACGACTTGAAGATATTTTGTAATATGTCAAATACAAGCGGGAAAGTAGTTTGTAATTTCTATTTCGATCAGAGCAAAGCATGTATGTCGCTCAGCTCAGATTATTCTAGTTTGATGACCAGCAATCTTCCCCACACCTCACCCAGAAACCTCAGGGTGACTTCTTCCAAACGCCCGAACGACTCCAAAAACAACCCGCCATCACGCTAATAGTCCCCGCGGGACGCTGTCGAAAATCCCGAGGTAATTATCCGTTTCTGTTTCAGGGGAACATCCCGCAGCGATGCATCATGGGCGCGCCGCCACGACACGCCTTTCCCGTGTGCTCCTGCTCCTGATCTCCGCCGGAACGGTGCTGCTCCTCTGCGGCCGCAGCGGGACTGCGTAACAGAACGGACGACCTTGGACCGGTCCCTGCTTCGGCGCCAATTGACACTAGGCCGTTTCGCCGCTGAATTATGTGAATGTGCCAGTTCGGACGTTTCGACCAGGTCGGAAGTGATGGATCGGTGATGCGGATATCCGGCCCGCAGGAGGACCGGCAAGACGGGGGTTTTTCTACTGAATTAACGGCATAACTGACTCGGTGTTTGGAGCCACTATTTCTGCAGTTATTGGAGATGACAGGATCAGAAAGTAGGGAAATACAGCCGATTTATGTTCGAAGTATTTGGGAGTTTGAATGAGTGCGACAGGGTATATTTTACATCTGCACTTTCGACGGGAGTCTAAATTTGAGAACACAGTTTTAATATATGAAGGTCATAGTGTACAATGCCACACAGACACGTACTTTTTACAGGTGCGATTCATTGATAGATGTTAATTAGAAGTTGCGCCATAATATTGTCTGAAATTGAAGATCGTGCTTGTTGTGAATGGATTGAACAGTACTGTCAAATGTCAACGTATAATGTTGCACAAAAATGTATTCAAGATTGAATAGACACTCAACCAGTAACTCCTGCCATACTCTTTGGGTAGCTATCAAGCTTTTTTATATATTTCAGGCGAAATCTGTGACATTGTCGAAAAACCAGCTTTTCTACTCTTCCTTCCCGGTTACATTTCTTCTGTAATGTTAAGTTCAAACAACTGAGTTTTTACCATATGGGTATATGCCAACAATTTTGTTTTGGAAGTTGCGGAGGAAAGATTGAGTCTTGGTTCATTTCTTTACAAGTGGCGCTATAGTATTTATTTGTTTCTCATTTGTAAACGTCAGTTTCCAAAAACACGATATTAATCAAGAAAGTTTATTTTATCAAGTCACTAACTTGTAAAACTGACAGTTAACTTGCAAAATTTTAACAAGTTAGTAGTATTATTTACATTAAAAAATTTTGTTTTATCGTTATATATGTTGAAAATCATAGTACAATTGTTATTTCCAGTAACACAGATTTTTGATGATGAACCATCTGTTGACTCAGAAACTGCTGAACACTGCAGAACATTTGTACTCTCCTTGCTACCAAATAATTTGCTAGACATTTCGATTTTTTTGTTGACCGAATCATCGACATAACTCATCGCAATTTCGGTGCTCTTCCACCCTCCTGCGCGCTTTAGTGCTAAAATATCTCCACCCGAATCCTCAACCATAGTGGCTCCAGTTCTGCGAAAAGAGTGGCCGGTGTATAACTCTGGGTCTTTTAAACCTAAATATTTCGCTTTTTTCTTTGGGACACCACCAATAGTGTGCTGGCCAGCATTAAGGGAAATGCACTTTCCATGTCGGCATGTCAGAAAAAATCTTAGGCTTTCTGTTCCAGGAGGCCGAAGATTTATATATTTTCTGTATAACATGCAGGGCTTGAAGCTGCAGCCATCATCGGTTATGGTGAATCTTCTTGTTGTTAAATTTTTTGTTTGCCGCAATGTCACAATAACGTATTTTCTCATATCTTCTACATCATTCATGTTTAAGGAGAGAATTTCGTCACATCGACAATATCCAAAAATCCCAAATATTGTTACAATTTTCGCCAGCAACCACTGGTCATCAGGAGCATGTAAAAGAAATTGTTCAGCCTCTTCTTTACTTGAAACCTTGGCCTTTTTTGGCGTATAACGCTCATTTTTTCGTTTCTAAAACGCTTAACCTTTTGAAATCTGTAAATGACAACTAAACATCATATTTTTCAATAAATTTTTTAAGGAAAACAAACCTGCGAACAGGGACATTTTCTTTCATCTCCAAGCAGCTTTTCAGCACAGACCATTTTGCCCATAAAGTATTAGGGCTGAATCTAGCTGATAGTTGATTCAAGTAGACCAACAAAACATCTTCAGTTACCCCAATCACACTATTTTTGTTTTGCCACTTTTTGTAATCGTCGTATTCTCGCTCGTACCTTGAAGCTGATTTTGCAGATAATAAACTTGTAGCTACACTGCTGGCTGCCTCAATAATTTCTTTTGGTACATTCATTTACGCTTTCGCCAAAACAAATGTAAAGAAAAATAAACAGACATGTTCATGGCAACGCTTCCATAGCTTACGACATTTGCGTCAAATTATTGAGATTTTTTTGGAATTTATCTAACCTTTTTACAAATGAGAAACAAATAGAGTATAAAACAAAACACGCAAGGCTCAAGGAGGTAACTGACTCGCCTGCGGCTCGTCAGTTATATCCTCCATTCGCCAGTAAAAACCCTCTTACCTTGTTGTAATGTTATATACTATATCAATACTTCAGTGTCGTCCATCATTTCTGTTACCTTCTTATCGAGTTTTGAGTTGTGTTGCTCTGATGAGGATGAAACTTCCGGGATACTGGTCATGACCTACTCTTTTTCGACGGACATGGTATTTTGTTGATTAGCTTGAACTTTTTAGAGCTAAATGAAACATAAATTATGGATAAAACGTGAGAAAGTACGGAACATTGTTTCCAATACGAAAATATTCGGAGAATATAGGCGAATTTTTAATTTTTTGTTGATGGGTCTATTCTGTATCTCTCGATTGGGTCTATCTACAATCCCACTTCTGTTAGAGCTGCTCTGGCACTACAGCGTCAAGTTCACCCTTAATGAGAATCCATGTTATCCAAACTGATTTCATGTTTACGTCGCTGAAAACCGAAATGAAGTGTTCCAAGCTCTCAAACTCAGCGGATTAATTAATGATTTCGCAGTAATTGCTTCGTGAGTCGCAGCAATTACGTTATGAAGTTATGGAGCCGCAAAAACTCGCAAATCTGCCACTGTTTACGGCCAGTTTTAATAGTGAAAAATCTGTCGCGGACGCTTGATGAATGGTACATGGAAAATTTAATTTTGGACGGTGTAAAGTCCGCAATCGACGAATTCCTTGTCGAACTGTTAACGAATGGTCCGTTCAAATGAAAATATCCATCCAATAAATATTAATTATTGCTTGTTGGAAAAGCAGACTTGTTCGAATAAACCGTCATATTTTGTGGGTTGTGCAGAAGCTGGATAAATATTTGATCGTATAAATAATTGCTTCATTTCATTCGGAGACTTTCCTACATTTTCACATTATCCGCGTTCGTTTTGCAATTTGCAATTTGCCAATTTATCAATCCTGTCTGGCACAAGTTCATCGAATTCACTGAGGATGAAATAGTGTATAGAAAAATCTTCATGATCACACAAACACCACTGAAATATTCAGAAAGAATATAGACTTTTCGAATTCTTTAAAAGCCACTGTGTACTAACAAAAAACGTTTTTCCTTTCTCAAATACTACCTCCCTTTCACCCCAAAATTAGTTCACTCCATTTCTGACAGACATCTTGAACTTTCGACCAAAAATCCTGCAATACTTAGTTCAACTGGATTCATCATAGCTTATTTTCATTTGATATTCATGTTCATTTCCAATCGTTCTTGCCCAGTGAATCTCGTTCGTGATTCTTACAAATGAATTTTCAACATCTTTGATTGCTACAGAATATCTGCCAACATATCTCGAATTTAAGTTCTTTATTTGCCAACTGATGTTTTATCGACAAAATATTTTCGGAAAAGAATTATATAGAACACTGATGAAATTTTGAGATTTCAAAAGACTAGAAACGATCAGAAAAATTTTGTGTGACTGGATGCAGTGCTTGGAAAATATGAAAAGTTGTGGACAATACACAGATAAAAACACAATGTGGAAATACATATCCCAGAAGGGAATATGATGGTGTTGACTATATTGTAAATATTTCACTAGCTAAGAAGTTTGTGATAAAATGACCACTTTTCTGTTGGTTCTGATGTAAGTACCTGTTAAGAGTTTCAGAACTTGAGATGTAGCCCTAGATATAAGATCACAAACACATACAAACACTCACATAAATTCATGTAAGTTTCAACATCGTTATAAAATGTATATAGACTAAGATAATCGATATTTTTCATGGCTTTTATTGAAGGCTTCTTTTGATATATTTTTTTAACGACTTTGAAAGGTATACTACGTTATATTATGTCATAGATTTCCTCACTTCTCTTATCCTTGTGAGTAAATTGTTAAATTTATTACATGCTTTATCTTCCACATAGCTCCACAACCAGGATCCTGATTAATTTTCTTCAAACCAATCCAATTGAATTAAACTCTTTTTAGGTATGCCAATGGTTGAATCAATTTTAGTAGATTATGTTGATTAGATTACGATGTTTCACTGTTTATTCTCCTCACCGTCAATCTATCGAGACTTTGCTGATTCCACATACCTAACACTTAACTTGTAAATCGAAGTAGCTGTTGTAAGGTTTGACATTGCTTTTTTTTAACAGTGACATTTAATTGAGTGTCAAAGATATGTAAGAGTTGTTTACTCTAAGAATTTCGAATTGATTTATTAATAAAGATATGATGATTTATCTGTGGTTTTTTTTCATACAAGACTATAAGATATCTAACTTCAACAAAGGATTGAATTATGCATTTTTCATTTTCATAGCGTTAGAGTCATTATAAGACAGTTGAACATTACCAAGGTAAGTAAATCAGAAACTGCGGTTGGAATGGAAGGAAGAATTATCATAATAACCCTCGTTAAACCTTTTGTATTTCAGATTTAATTAGTACTCTCCAATGATTAATCTCAAGTTTGTTGCGATATGCGCCCAAATCTAACATCTAGTTCCAAACCCATCAATATTCATCAAGATATATCTGTCTCTCGTCATATCTGGCAGTATGCATAATGCATACGCCACAGTCACCAAAATGGTATATGCGACTACTCAATTCCATCAAGTTAAATCTGCCGTCAATTACATAACGTGTACCTACGTTCTAGCATCGTATGACAGTCGATTCACTCAGGATTTGGAGTGACATTCAACTCACAGTTCCTGAAGTTTTCGAACAAACGGCTTTAAGGGCAAAGCCTATGAGGATAACGATCATGTTGGTGTACCCAATCGCAATGTTTTTGTTAGGTAGAGTAGGAATAGCTCCCTTACACATTTAAAAGTTGGATGGAAGGTTGAAAAGGCAAAGCATCTGGTAGGTATCAAGTAGAAACTGGAATTATAACAATGAATACGTGATAGGTGTAGTATTTAATGATGCAACTTTATATTTGTCTTGAGCTCAGATAACAAAGGGTTTGTAAATCGCAGAGTTATCCATTAAAAATCATGAGGGAATGGCCAAAATACAGCTGGTTATTTCTTATCCGAAAACATTATTAATATTGCTTGAAGAAACATCGGGTCAAATATGCACCTCTTCTGAGATAAAAAATGATAATTTTTGGTTTGTAAGTTTTTGTTCATCTTTTGGCCTTTCAATCTTATCGAACAAAACGTTAATTCATAGATAGTGGTATACGAGTATGTGAATACAGGAAAGAGTAAATTAAAATATTCCAACTAATAACTAGTAGTTGAGCCGACGATGCTAAATTGGGATTTACTCGATCGTCGTGGAGACCTAGTGGATTCTGAAGATTAGAGGGTTAAAAAAAAACAAAGGTTCTATTATGTAAGCACTTTCAGCGACCTAGAAAGCGTCTGCAGGTTCTCAAAGATGTAAAAAAAAACGTCAGATGAAAATACTGGAGCGTATCAGATTCAGATACTGTATATGCCTGTCTCTGATAATGAATTAATGTTAATCTGACAGTTTACTTGGTGAGGCTAGCCGTATAGGAGAGTTGAATATGGTAAAAAAAATTTCTAGCGGGTCAGATTGTTACAAGATATGTCAATTGGACCCAAAAGTAATCTACCTTGCAAGGGACTGACCATTCGTACGTGACGCAAAAGAAAAAAAATGGTTACTTGTACATACTCGAGCGTGTCAGATTTTCCTACAGATGGTTAATCTCGCTGTTGCAGACATGTTGACCCATCAATCTGACACTAATCAGGCAGGACTTTCTTAATCTGACAGTTTGAAGATGATAACAAGGATTTTTTTTTAATATCTCTCTTCCTGTACCTCTAATCGTCTCTGTATTTATTGTAAAAGTTGTGAATAATAAAATACTATACAAATTTTTATCTGAAGCAATTCTACATACTCTCAACCATTTTCGAGTTAGAAGGCAAGGCGATAAGGGCGAGGAGCTTAGCCACACATGCGAAAAGCCAAGGTCAAAGTAGGAACCCAGTCTAATGTACATTCATCGCCATATATCTCAAAAACGTTTAAACGTAGAAGAAATTGCTTCGGACAAAATTTGTGAAGAATGTTATGCTCTACAACTTTAATAATGAGTTCGTAAACAATTTGATGCTCAGGAGAGGAGATAATTCAAAAAAAACTGATTCTTATGATCTTCATGGCCAAACTTTATTGTTTCGGCTGAAACTGTCAAATTTAATTTTTGCCGTTATTCTTGAATCATTAGCTCTAAAATAGGAAAAAGAGCCACTGCGATCAGGAATGAACGTTTGACGTTTTTTTTTGCAAGTTTAGCGCACTCCCACACATTCTCGTCACGATTGTGCCAGATTAAGAGTATATCATATACTTTTTCATCATGTAAATAACCACATATATCCTAATCAGAATGCTCGAATGGGCACTTATATTGATGCAAGATGATTTTTGTTGAAGAATTTAACATTCTTATAATTATCTGTTAATTCCTTCGGGAGATACCCATTCCCAACCACTGCATTATATGCATTTCATAATTTCATCTTCATCGGTTAATATTTTTGAAATCTACAACTGATGTAACGTATTCAAACTTTAGCCAAAGAAGATAACTCTCCCCAAGGTAGTGCATATTATGATATTACAATGATCTTTGGTATTTTTCATGCAACTGCAAACTGGATTTGGTATGCCTTCAATCAGTTTGTATAAACTCCAATTATGTTCGTCACATATTATCCGAAGAGATTCGACATTGTGATAAAATAGGTAAAAACAGAAACTTTCACGTAGAACGGGCAACAAAGCGTTGATTTAAAACCCAAAAATATTTTGACAATCGTCATAACCCCACATTTTCGGACTATCCAGAGTGAAATGTGTCAAATTTCCATGGCCAACCTAGTGATAAAATAAAAATGAATAGAGTATACAGATCTAATTTTGGTAGAGGTACTCTACAGGGTCCAAGGTATGTCCCCTTATATTAATCTGACACGCTCGAGTAAATCCCGATTTTTCCTCTTGGGCTCCCCAACTAATGTATTTTATCTCAATGTCACTCGCATGTTTCAGCTTGCGAGAAGACTTTTTTTTCGAAAAAGATAGGATGGTCATGGTTTAACACCAAAAAGCATTCCTGGTAGATCCTCATTGGACACGAAGCGTCTGAGTAATGAAACTCCCTTCTGTCGCATGAGATATATCGATTTCGCATATTTTGAAAGCGGCTCTATGATAACTTATGCGGAAATTGAACGTCTAGCCCCACTTACATCAGGCAGCCGAGCGTAAAGGTGTCCATTTCAGCACAACACCAGGGGAAAACGGCAAAGTGGGACCTGCTAATAATTAATTTCCCCTTTCAGAGGAATACCGAAAGCGTGGAAACTTTCGTGTTTTCTGCTTATTATTGCCTCCTGCCATAATCTGTAATTAAGTATGCTGCTAATACTATGTTGAGGACCATGACGAAAGCGTAAAATTTGCACGCTAAATGAATATTCATTTTTGCAGTCTTTACTTCCAGGGTCGAAACGAAATGAATAACTTATATGAATTCGTCGTGGGAGGGTTTACACTGTCAGTTTTCGGCGTTTTGTCCGGTCTTCAACGACCGTTTCACAGATTAACTCGAATTAACATAGACGAAAGAGTTCCCGAGCAAAAATTAATACCCTGGATTGAATTTGGCAGGAAAGGATTTGCATTTTTTCGAGAAATTGATTATTTTCATGGGGAAATTTCTTGCGGATTCTATTTACGAAGAATTACAGGTACAGGGTGGGCCAAATTCGTTGTGTACTGAGGGGATCTCGAGAACTATCAGAGCTAGAAGAAAACGGATGACATTTTCGAGCTCTTTTTCAGAGAAACAGTGAATGGTGAAAACCGTAGCCACCTGCCATTCTTCGTTCTTAAGTTATCAGCAAAAAATTAGATTTTAACGATTTAGAAAAGTTCTTATTACTTTTTTGTCTTTGGAGTCACAGATCTGAAACTTGAACCTTCTTAGGCACTTTCTCTTGTAGAATCTAGTGACAAAAATTTTTTCACTTTCAAAAATAAAAAATTCAATAAATTTTGCATTCAAAAAAACTAATTTGCCTTATCATTCGAAATGAAAGGAAAATTTTGAGCTCGTTAGTGGATTCTACGTGAAAAAGTTCCTGTAGAAGGTTCAAGTTTCAGATCTGTAACTTCAAAGACAAAAAAGTTATGAGAACTCTTCGAAATCGACAAAATCTTATTTTTTGCTAATAACTCATTCTTTGTTTCTCTGAAAAAGAGCTCGGAAATGTTTAATTCGTCCTCTTCTAGCTCTCATAGTTCCTGAGAAACCCGCAATATACAACAAATTTTGCCCAGCCTGTACAGGATATTCACTGAAGAGCGAAAAAATACAATTAGTAATTTTTTTTTCTCAACCATTTTCACTCAATTATTGCCAGAGTACAGAAGCAGACTGGTTTCTTGACATTCTTGTAGACAATTCCCTAAATATTCCAATTTTATTCAACAAAGCTTCAATAGATTGTTCAAATTGGAATAATAAGTAAACAATGCCTTGACTTGAGATGCTGCAAAAATGAAAGAGGTTATGCTTATTTGACAATTGATTAGTCAATAATATTCTGTAAATGTTTTTTTGAGTCATGAAGCATTAACTCAATCGCATCCTAAGATCTACAAATGAGTCCATTAGTGCCATATCCCAAAGCTCCTTCACTTAATCGTGTTTGAATGAGACAAACAAATTGGGAGAAGGTGCTCTCAAACATATTTATTCATGACTCTCGATTACAAACTGGGAAAACAATTTCTACATCTGTGCTGTGACAGAGGCATTCCCCCTGGTCGAAAAGAATAATTAATGAAAAGTTTACCGTCACCGCCTTCCAAATATTTGCCCAATAAAACTAACTCAAGTTGGCGTATCACCTAAAATGTGGTAGGTATAATAAAATTTAATTCTAAACAATTTCAGCTCCCAAACTTCTCGCATCTCGCATCCACTATATATGAGATAGAGCATACTCAATTAGCATTTGAGGTATATGAGTCCTGAGAAGTCGTTGGTATTAAAATTGGTTTACAGAACTTTGCCGGGTATTTATTTAGACGAAAACTCGTATAGCAGATTATTTGATTGTCAAATGAATTGAGACCTATGCTAAGGCACCAAATTACTCTTGAAACCTGCAGTTTAAGAGTCCCATAACTCTGGAACACCCTATCATCACCAGTTATTCATGTTTTCAAGGAAAACTACTCATAAGACGGAATTGTATTTTCAAACTTCAAGTGTACGTATTTATCAACTGAATATAATTTAATTTTTTTTCCTCCTGACCCATTTTCAAGTGGGTGTCGCTAAAACCTCTACACTCTATTTAACAGGTGTTTGAAAAACTTTGTATATCTATCAATTGAAATTTCGATTATCAGATGAGACTGAAACACAATTGCGTTTCAAATTCGAGATTATACTGTCGGCTTATTCTGGTGATTCCTATGCTAATTGACACAGTGATCCTAGATTTACGCGTCCCAAGGACGAACCTAATCGGTTGAGCTGATAATGTTCAGGTTGATCCATCTCACTAGAGCACTTTGAACGGTCCATTGGATTTCACTCCGCAGGCTGCGGATCTTGAAGATCTCGAGTTCCTTGCTTTATAGCAAATTTTTGGTCGATAAAACGTGGTTTCAACTAGAGGAAGAGTGCAACTTTTCATCTCGTTATAAACAAATTCATTAGCATATAAATGAATCTGTGATTTCTTACTGAACATCAAATATTCACTCCACTCAAGTTCAGATAGAGATCAGGGAAGCCACTCAAACCAATTATGTAATCAAAATCATTCACCTTAGCTTATCGTACTCCGATAATGTTATCGCGCAATTCTGATAGATAAACCGAGCTAGATTGAAGATTGCTCTGGAGGGAATAGAACTTGTCGAACCGTTTATCTGCTCCAATCTACATTCCTTACACAATAATCTATCAATTAAGCTGAGTGTCAAAACGGAGCAGAATCTTCGAAGTTTCAGCGTTGTCAGGTCTGATGTTTTTCCATCAATTCAAGAAGAAAGAACGAAATGGATTGAGATGATCAGATTGGTAGTTTGATGATTTGTACAAGGTCTTTGCCGAGAACACCAACAAGCTAATTTTCAGCACTAAATTAGTTTTACATGAAGATCTGAATCACCCTATACAGGGTGTGAGTCTTTGACTCATACCAATATGTAGACAGTAGATACTAGAGATAAAAAGAAACCCTTTTTTCATTTACCATTTCTTCCGAATCGGCTCGGTTTAAAAGATAGAGGATGTTAAAAATATTAAAAAATTTTTAGTTCATCTCACTAATGGTTTTCTCGAATGAAATGAATTTCGGCACATAGTTTTTTACTTATTTGATGAATCTTATTCGAACACAAGATATCACCCACGTCTTGCAGTTTTCCCATCATGACCATTACGTACAATAAAAATGGAAAATTAAAAGAACCCAATTCTTGAACTGAGTTTGACGCTATCTAATAAATATCTGAACGTTTTGTAAGAGTATTCTTCATATTTCCTCGTATAATGCGCCGTTTTCGAGTAATTTGATGTTCACAAATTAAAAAATATCTGTGAAATTTGCAAAGTTGAATACTTTGACCGAATGCAGCTCTTTTTGAAAGATCTACAGATGTGTAGTATCACAGATTTAGATAGTCATTCTGAAGGTAATTTTATTTCTCCAGGGGTGGCAGAGCTCATTATTAAAACTTAAAATGGTATAGAAAAAAGTTTTTCTTCTGACCTCAAAAATCTACTATTGAAATACTCCAACGACTTTTTTTAGGTTCTCCAAGAGGACGGAGAATTTTCAAAATTTCTGGCAATTTCCTGATTCAATTTATTAAATAAATCACCACCTCTCGATGGTCTGTGACTTCACTCGAAACACAGCATTCTGAAGAATTAGGTACTACCGGCAACATTGATACCTATTGTTGATCATCAACTCGACTTATCGAACTAGTCAACCAATTTGAGAATTGGTAAATGCCACAGTCACTCCTGACGAGTCATACCAGTGTGTATGTTCGTGAGAGTGCTGATAACGACGAATTTAATATTTTGTTTCGTGAAATAGTGAACTGAAGCGGATACTAACATGGCCAAAATAAGTGTGGATTTACCAGACATCGAGGTAAGAGATCATTTTTCAGAAGTTAGAAGTGTTTTACCACTTATATTGAGCCCACAAAATTGAGGTTTTTAGCTTCACCATTGATTTGAATGCCATTATAAAAAAAAGAATTATGTATTTCATTTTGTATTCAATGATCAAAGTCAATATTATATATGAGCTACTTCCAATCTTTTCGTCAAATTTTATTCCTTAATGATAAATAAAAAAACACGAAAAGAAACATTTTAATGAAATACTTTTGCTTCAATTATTATCACAGAGATCATAGAGAAATTACATCTGTTATCTGAAGTTTCGACTGATCTGTATGATTTATTTGCAGAATTTGATGGCCTTGCAACCAAAGGTCAGAAAATATGTCAATTTGATACCTACAGCTATCACCAAGAAAAACAAAGAACACTGGAAGCGGAACCAAGATAACAACTGTAAGGTATGCAGAAAATAATTTGATTGTGTTTCTTCATAGGCGAAGAACAATAGGATTATCTATTTCAACCCATGTATTGTCTCCAATATATTCCATGGAGATATTATCCGACCTTAGGTATACGTTGGTGAATCGAGTTATTGCATTTGATATGCAGTCGTGCATTTCTCTATTTCACGAAGCAACTTTATTGCTACGGTAATAATAAGGGAATGTAATTCTGCGATATTATTCATCCAGGAGTTCATATACAGGGTGAGATTCGATTTGAACATATATTTCAACAGAAGGAAAAAAGACCCTTACCATATTTTCAAATTTGGCTAGGTCGAAAAGATACAGGCTGTTCAACATCCATTAAAGAATTGTAAGTTTGTGTTATAGCTCAGGAATCATTTCATGGAATGGAATGATTTCTGGCAGATGGTTTTACAAATGATTAAACACAGAATTTCAACCAAATCTTAATGATCATTACAAACACATTGAAACACTCGATATTCAAAGAATCCTACCCTTTAAAGTAAGTTAAACTCTCACTAATTAATACTTGACCCTTTCCAGGGGTGGCACACCGTCATAGCCCATTATGAAATCCCAAAATGGCCTTATCGTTTTATTTAGCATGGTCCCAAAAAAATGGTAAAGAACAAATGTTTCTTTCCACCTCAACAATCAACTGTTGAAATATATGTACAAGTCAAAGACTAACCCTGGCTTGGAATCAAAAGAACCAGTCAATATTTAGTGAAAATTGACCACCACCATGATAATGGAGAAGTTGTTGGTCTTTTTTGAATCAAATTTAAGAGCATCTGCATGAAATCACAACTCCCTATCGAAAAACTATCACGAAGACTTGTCTAGACTCTAGGGAAAGTCAGAAACTACTCGTAAGCTCGTCTCACTTTCCACAAAATGACCAAAGAGGAGAAGATTAATTTTATGACTAGCATTATTCGAGAATCTTCATTGAATACCTGATATAAAGGCAATATTGAGTAAACCAACCACTACCCCATTCAATTAGAGTCTTGTAGTCAACATATAATCTTTTCAGAAGTGTCCAAGTCTGGAAAAAGACTTCACAGACATCAAACCAACAACCCTAAGCGAGCGTGCCGCATTGAAAGAAGCCGCGAGATGTCTGAAATGCGCAGATGCCCCCTGTCAAAAATCTTGTCCAACTCAATTGGACATCAAATCATTCATCACAAGTATAGCGAACAAGGTGAAAATCAGAGTGTTATTTTGAAATTCCCCAATTCATCGAGTTCGGTTTTAGAATTACTACGGAGCGGCTAAAGCCATATTTTCCGACAACCCTTTGGGTATCACATGTGGTATGGTCTGCCCCACCAGTGACCTCTGCGTGGGTGGATGCAATCTTCAAGCCAGCGAAGAAGGACCAATCAATATTGGAGGATTGCAGCAGTTCGCCACTGAAGTGTTCAGTAAGATGGGAGTCAGGCAGATAAGAGACCCTAAAACGCCATCACCGAAGGATCCTAGTAGGAAGATTGTTCTGCTAGGAGCTGGCCCAGCTTCTTTATCCTGCGCTACCTTCTTGGGTCGTCTAGGGTACAATAATATCACCATCTATGAGAAGGCTCAGTATGCTGGGGGTTTGAGGTGAGTAACCAAGCTAAGTTTTCCGTCCCACGTAAGATTAATATGATCTACTTTCTTTATAGTTCCAGGGAAATTCCTCAGTATCGTCTACCGATCGACATAGTCAATTTCGAGATAAACTTGGTCAAAGATCTTGGTGTGAAGATTGAATATGGCAGAGAGCTCTCCACGAAAGACTTAACACTGGAGAAACTGCTCGAAGATTCTGCCGCAGTGTTTGTTGGAATAGGTCTGCCTCAACCAAAAGTAGATCCGATCTTCAAAGACTTGGATGAATCGATGGGGTTCTTCACTTCGAAGTCCTTCCTACCAAAAGTTTCGGAGGCCAGTAAGAAGGGATTATGCGCTTGTAAGACCTCCAAGGATTTACCTCAATTGGGAGGTAACGTTATAGTCCTTGGAGCTGGCGACACTGCATTTGATTGTGCAACCTCAGCACTTAGATGCGGGGCACGAAGAGTGTTTGTGGTATTCAGAGGTGGTTTCACTGATATCAGAGCTGTACCTGAAGAGGCAAGATATCTGTTGGGGAAATGCTGAAAACGATATGATTTTTCAAATTTCCAGGTGCAACTGGCCGTAGAGGAAAAATGTGAACTTATAGGTTTCCTCACGCCCCATTCTGTCAATGTCAAAGGTGGTAAGATCATATCTGTCACCTTTGCAAGGAGGGAACAAGATGAAAACGGACAATGGGTGGTAGACAAGGAACAGCTCACCACACTGAAGGCAAACTATGTGATAACCGCTTTTGGATCGGGAATTGAGAGCCAAGAAAGTGAGCAAAAACATTTTTTAATCGTGAATATTTTCAGATGTTCTCTGTATGATGTTCAGCTTTTACCTAGCTTCATTCGGACATTGTACTCTTTCAGTAAAAGATGCTTTGAGTCCTATAAAGTTGACCAAGTGGAATTTGCCTGAGATAGACACCAATACTCTAGCAACTTCTCATCAGCAAGTATGGTGTGGAGGAGATCTTGTTGGAGTTGGAGGAACAACAGTAGAGGCTGTGAATGATGGAAAAGTAGCAGCATGGCAAATTCATTGTCACCTGGAGGTAATTCAGAATGTCACCTGATGAGTTTTATCCATCACATACGTTTTTTTTCAGGGATTACCAAAAGATACCAAACCAAAACTACCTCTTTTCTTTACCGAAATAGATCTTGTGGATATTTCCGTCGATTTCTGTGGTATGAAGTTTGAGAATCCCTTCGGATTAGCATCTGCTCCACCAACTACCAGTACAGCGATGATGAGGAGGGCATTCGAGCAAGGATGGGCATTTGCTGTCACAAAAACCTTCACGTTGGAGAATGTAAGCTAATAAACTAGCCATCTAATAGCTTCTTTCTAATGAAAAAGGATCTATATTATATTTGAGTGTGACGACCTCCTGTCTCCATCTGTTGCCGTCTTCTTCTCCGAAGATAGAAACCTCGGGCGCCACCTCTAGTTTAAAGTGTTGAGGACACTCGGAACCTGTAGGCGGTATCCTACAGGTGACCAGGAGCTACAGTCAGAGAAAGTTATGTCCAGGGGTCAGATGTTCATGAAGTTCGGACAGTCCCCTATCTCTGAAATATCTTAGAAACTCTATTCGGGAGAAAAATAAAACACACAATAACCATGAAACTTCTATTCAATATCTTCTATATACATAATGATGTCGTACAGGGTAAAGGGTGAATAAGCGGTGCAGAAGCAGAAGCGGGATGTAACGTGCTTTTAATGTCGAAACATGATGAGTGAGCAAAGTAAGAATGCGGGATGAAGCGGTCGGAGTTAGAATGAAGCAAGAGCGTAAGTGAAATAATGCAAGTTAACTCTACGTTGCGTACAAACGGCGGGTAGTAACATGGGCAAAGTCGGTCATTATAAGGGAGACTGGCGTTAAGACGGACGGCGGTTTGCCGGTATACTTTGGTGAACCGAGGGAAAAACTAAACCACGGAACAAGGACGACGAACGCACCCGCGAGGGTGCCCTCGGAATCCAAGGTGTTCCGAAATCACGGGGGCTGTACCCACCCCCGTAACCCCGGTGGGTGGTCTAGTTCGAAGGGGATCATACCGGACAGTTGTGTAGGATGGGCCGTTTGAAGCTAACATCGTACACCTCTGTACACTCGGAATTCCAGGAGCGATGCAGGCCGTTTGAAGCTAATGCATAATCTCCAAGAACTCGGGCGGTACGGTTAGGGAAAGGCGGGGTAAAAAGGGTAACAAAGGAACATACCTGGCAGGTGTGTAGGATGGGCCGTTTGAAGCTAACATCGTACACTCCCGCACACTCGGAATCCCAAGAGAGATGCAGGCCGTTTGAAGCTAATGCATCACCTCTAGGAACTCAGGCGGTACGGTAAGGATGGGCTGAGCTAGAGACGGCGGAACGTACCTGACAAGAGTGTAGGATGGGCCGTTTGAAGCTAACATCGTACACCCCTGTACTTTTAGGATACCAGGAGACATGCAGGCCGTTTCAAGCTAATGCATGGCCTCCAGGACCCGGGCGGTACGGTGGAAGGATGACACGGAAGCATGTACGCGCCATTTGAAGCTAGCGTACACACCTACGCATACTGGGAAAGTCCATGGGGTAGTGTAGGCCATTTGAAGCTACTACACAACTCCACGGCGGAAAGAAGGGTATGTGGGAAAATAAATAAACCGACAAATTAACCAAAAGAGTAATTAAAATAATCATACCTGAGACCTTGCCCATGTGTAACCCTTGAATGTACTTACTATCTGGTATACTTCTCGGACGGTTGATGGAACACTCTGGCTTCATTGACTGAATTTACGAAATCGCTCGAATTTATACCCGGCACGGCCCTTTTTTATACAATTGTCAAATGCGCAATTAAACAAATTCGGCATACGATATCCCCCCTTGACCTCACGTTGAAGACATCGCGATCCGGGAACACATGGGTCCGCGCGGCCTGAAACCGGTCGACTTAATCAATTCACGTTACGGAAATATGAAAATGAATAATTCGGAAACAAAACTAATTGAAAATTTGCTTTGTTACATGAGTTATTTTGGTTGAGCCACAATTAATTCGCAGGACATTTGTACCAACGTCTCACCGAGGATAGTCAGAGGAATAACATCAGGACAGAATTTTGGACCCCAACAAGGTTCTTTCCTAAACATAGAAGTTTTTTCGGAAAAATACACGGAAACTTGGATTCGTGGAATCGCAGAACTAAAAAAAGATTTTCCGAGCAAGGTTTGAGATTTTACGCACTTATGATGACACTGTAGATGATTCCTCGAAATTATTTTCACAGATAGTGATCGCTAGTATATCGGCACCATTCGTGAAAGAAGATTGGTTCGCTCTTTCCTCCAGATGTGAGAAAGCTGGGGCAGATGCATTAGAACTGAATTTGTCGTGTCCACACGGTGTTGGTGAACGAGGAATGGGATTAGCTTGTGGTCAGGTATACACGAAAATTTCTCATTGAAATTCTTTTACCTACCTTAACTTAAAACTATTTTCAGAAACCAGAACTAGTGGAGGAGATATCTAGATGGGTTACAACGGCTGTCAAAATACCGGTCTTCATAAAAGTAACACCAAACGTGACTGATGTTGTAGCTATCGCCAGAGCTGCTCAAAAAGGTAATGTTTCCACTTAACACAACTGAATGTTTATACTGAGATTTATCTTTAGGAGGTGCACATGGAGTGGCAACTATAAACACAGTTTCCGGACTTATGAGTGTGACTGCAAATGGTACACCATGGCCAGCTGTTGGAGCTGATAAACGGACAACTTATGGAGGAGTCAGCGGTACAGCTACCAGGCCTGTAGGGTTAAGAGCAGTCTCATCGATTGCCAAAGCGCTTCCAGACCTATGGATTCAAGGTAATAGATGAAATTCGTATATGTAAATGTTCTCTTAAAGTGTAATCATCTTTGAAGGTGTGGGAGGTGTAGATTCTGCTGAATCTGCTCTTCAGTTCATACAGTGTGGTGCTGGTGTTCTGCAGGTTTGTAGTGCGGTTCAAAACCAAGACTTCACGCTCATAGAAGACTATTGCACTGGTCTCAAAGCTCTGTTGTACCTTGATGGACGTCTTCCTGGTTGGGATGGACAGAGTCCACCCACTTACAAACATCAACTAGGAAAACCGGTGATGGCTCTGTATGATTCTGATGGCCAAGTGAGTAATACACATGTGGAAGATTCCGGACCTCACTATATGTATATGTTGTAGAAACTACCACATTTTGGACAATATAAGAAGAAGAGGGAAGAAATACTAGCAAACATGCACAAAGAAGGCCGTTATGAAGAAAAATTAGTGTTGCACCACGGTGATCCAAACAAAGATATTCTGTCCTTCAATAGTAACAAAGAGATGAATGGAATCAATGGTGTTAACTCCCCACCAAAGGTGAAAGATGTCATGGGTAGAGCGTTGAGTAAAATTGGAACTTATGGTGAATTGGATAACAAGAAACAAGTTGTAGCACTGATTGATGACGTAAGTGTTTCACCTACCAATCTATTTCAAGACACCTTTTTCTTCACTTTTTCTTTAGGACATGTGTATCAACTGTGGAAAATGCTATATGACCTGCAACGATTCTGGATACCAAGCGATCAAATTCGACGCAAAGACACACATACCAAAAGTGACAGACGATTGTACTGGATGTACACTATGTTTGTCAGTTTGTCCCATTATAGATTGTATATCGTAAGTTTTTTTGGTGTACAAACCAGTATTGGTGTTGACAATTTTATCGTTTTCAGGATGGTACCGAAAACAATTCCTCATGTGATCAAGAGGGGTTTGAAAGGAGACCAGCCTGTAGAATTAGTTCATCCTTTGAATGGCCAAGTAGTCGGATAGAAAGTAGCATTAAACATATAAAATATTATAATCGTTTTATTTTTGAATAATTCTGATTTGAAAGAACCTTACGTCTTACCCTACTCATAGTTAGCTACTTTTCTATTATAAATAATAAACAGAAGTGTAAAAATGGCCTTGCCTTGTTGTCGTCGGAAATGAAAGTCGATGTCGTGTTTTGAAACAGTAAAGAAAACCTTCGTCATCGTGAAGCACCGAATAAGGATATTCAAAACCGCCACTGTGAATGATTATTTAGTTCTGGAACATTAAACCCCAGTGTTATAATTTCCAATTAGCGCTGGGGAGACAGTTCGGACAAGGCTCTAGAGAGGGAACGTCCTGGCTCTTCCTGCGAAGGTAATATTTCCATTTCAGGAAACAACTTGACTCAGGCCCCAATGGGGTCATAAAGTGGCGGCTTATTCATTATCAGGAAGTTGGTTTCACTTCAAGATAGAATTTGGTGTTTTTCATTAGCTGACCATGAATTACTAAACAGGGTCGAGAGGTAGAACGCATTTAGCTAGAGTTGTTTCTTCCAAATTAAGGAAAACACTCAATTTGAACCTTGATTATGATACCGTTCCTTACTTTTGAGATATCATTGAAGGTATTTGATATTCTAAAAAGAAACACAATGGTTTCACTTTTTATTTCTCACAGTTAGTTAACAAATTACATTGGTCACTTAAAAAATAAATAATAGCTCTTTTACACCTATCCAAAATCAATTTTCAGCATTCTCAATCATGTTTCCTCTTTTCGTCTTACTCTGGAGTAAAACCAATTCACCGTGAACACACTTTTTGGTGATTCTCACATTGAAAACGCCAAAAATCAATTTTGGCCTACTTCTCTCGGTACAAAAGGCTATATAGTACATCTTACTCCAACTTTTTCACTTGCTTAATAACCGCAATTACAAGAACATCACTTTTCACTCGACGAAGAGCACTCCAACTCCAGATCTTCAGAATCGTACTCCATGTTGATGGAGAAATTCGAGATGGTCTGTGTGGTTGTCTCGTTACCTCCGGAGGACGAAGCCTTCGACTTACAAGTGGTCGAATGAAATCCAGTGTACGTGGTGGTGAAATACGTATTCGTGTCGTTCCTATACTTCTTCACGCTCTCGTCCGTCGACTCACAACTGCAGATGCTCGAAGACGTCTCAGAGCCCGATTCGTCGCTCAGCAACGACTCCTTGGAATTGGATTTGCTCGAAGGTACAGTCTGAACTGAAGCAGTCTTCACGGTGGGATGTTCGGTGGTTTGTTCTTTACAGGCGCACGCCACTGTTGCAATAACGCCGACGTCAGGACAGGTATGGGCGATTTCTAATTGTAAACATTTATCAGACAGCCTAGCCTTGGCCAGAGCCCCTTGAGATCTGCAGCAGAGCTCTTTACGGGGCGGCATTTCGAAGATGTTCTGAACGCATGTGTTTCGTTCGCTTCTATCTTTACTTCGACAACGTGATTTCAAGCTTGACTTCTTGGACTTGGACTTGGTGCTGGGTTTGCTGTATCCGCTACATGCCTCCGAGCAGGTTGTGCCGTATCCCTTGCAGAATCCGAACTGGGTCATCGATTTCTTCTCGCCCTTTGCCCTCGACCTGGCCCATTTGTAGCAGAAGTGCAGTATGCAGATTAGGAAGAAGAGTTTCAGTACACACAGGGAAGTCATCACCTGGAAAATTGAACTGTAAAATACTAGGTTCCAACCTAGTAGAGAGACATTTATTCAATCTTGTAACCTATACAGGTGTTGATCTTGTCCAACACAATTCATTCGCAAAAGGAAAAAAGAGTAAAAATATAAAATAAACACTATATAACATAAATTAACACTTATAACTAGAGGACTGATACTGATAACTGATTTTCTACCAATGAACTATTTCAGAAGTTTGGGAAAAATCTGAGGTCCTCTTTGAGGAGTTTATATCACTGGACTTTCTCCCCATCCATATTAGCCGTAAAGGGCTAAAGACTACTAAGTTGTAGGGTGTTGCCAGAACACTTGAACGATCAGTAGAAGTTGGATAGTTTACACTTTCGTCTAAAAGATGGAACCACAAATGTCTTTCTTTTTATTTCAGCAGATTTCGAATTGTGGCCAATGGTGGGACTCTTCGAGAAAGTTTTTTATGTGGAAATTCGTTGAAAAGATCATTTCACCTCGGAAAGTCTATTACATCAATGAACGTTCGTTGCTGAATACAAAAAAAAATCTATTTTTGGTTTCATTTGGCTAATAAAAATATTTCTGTCTCTTCGTACAGGTGGGCAAAATTCGTTGTCTACTGGGCGGATCTCGAGAACTGTAAGAGCTAAAAAAAAACGATGACACATTTCCTAGTTCTTTTTCAGAGAAACAAAGAATGGCTAAAACCGTAGCCTCCTACGATTTTTTGTTTTCGAGATATTAGAAAAAAAATGAGACGTTTTCGTAAAATTCTCATAAGTTTTTTATCTTTAGAGTTACAGATTTGAAACTTGAACCTTCTTAGGCACTTTTACGCGCGGAATCTACTGACAAAAGATTTTTTTTCCAATTCAAAAAAATGAAATTCAATACAACTTTGCATTTAAAAAAAAAACGAGAGTTCGCCTAATGATACGAGATGAAAAAATATTTCAAGCTCGTCAGTGGATTCTACGTAAAAAAGTGCCTGTAGAAGATTCAAGTTTCAGACCTGTGACTTCAAGGACTCGGAAATTTGTCATCCATTTTCTTCTTGTTCTTATAGTTCTCGAGATTCTCTTAACGAATGTTGTCCACCCTTTAAACCCCTCTTAAGATCATTCAAGCTCAAGGTTCCTCTTGTTTAGGTTAGGATATTGAAGGTTCTGTTAGGTTAGATGAAAGGATGTTTGGTTAGGTTAGGTGCCTGTAGAAGGTTCAAGTTTCAGACATGTGACTTCAAGGTCTCGGAAATTTGTCATCCATTTTCTTCTTGCTCTTATAGTTCTCGAGATCCCCTTAACGAATGTTGCCCACCCTTTGAACCCCTCTTAAGATCATTCAAGCTCAAGGTTCGTCTTGTTTAGGTTAGGTTATTGAAGGTTCTGTTAGGTTAGATGAAAGGATGTTAGGTTAAATGACGTTTTCTCTTCGGAATACTTGCCGGAATTAGCTTTCAATCGTATCAGCTTCGTACAAGAGTACGAAGTTTGTAGCTCTTCCACTTGATTTCAAGTGCAAAAACACTCCCGAATATCCATTTCAAAATTTTTGAACATTATCTAACTTTGCGTGAAATTAACAACGTTGGAAGTATGTGGATGAATCCAATCGTGAATGAATTTCGTAAGCGTTCAAAAAAACGAATATAACATGAGGGCTATCGCAGGATACTCACCACCATCACGAGGATGGTCAACAGCAATTTGTCCTTATTGAGTTCCGTCCAGCTTCCGGTCCTGATGTTGCACATATGCGATGATATCAGACTGGGCACGAATTCCGGTTCGTTGCTGACCGTCGACAGCCATTTATCGAAGCAGATACATTCCCCTGTTTTCTTATCAACGCATCCGTGATGGCATATCATGTTGCCCTGGGCGGGTTTGGGGAGAGAAAAAACGGCTGGGTTGAATATCGGGGTATGGCGTGGGGCAAAAACTCACCAGTATGTACGGGACCGGACAGGACGGTATCCGACGATCCTCGATCAGCGACAAATCGGACCTGGTGACCGTGCAACGTATGTTGACGCATCTGTTGTGCAGTATGTCGTACATCTGAAAGTTCGGGAAAGTAGAAGTTTGAATTGGGAAATCGTTGTCTTGGACGGTTTAAGGGTTGAATTCCGTCATGGCGTCTTTCCTCTCATTTCAGTGGATCGACCATAGTGGCTCGTCAGAGCTGAGCTGAGCCACATGAATCCAGATTGCTGCAGTTCTGATCACAATAATAATATTTCAACACCTAATGTTTCATTTCTGATGATTTTCAAAAAGGAACGTGACTATTTCGAGATATACTACCACTTGCAGAAGTTTGAAAGCGGTATAAAGGAGACCTGCTAGATCGTTTATGTTTAGGTAGTCAAAGGAAGTCAACTCTCTCGAGTTTTCTCTACTGGAAGAGTTCATTTAATTTTGCCTCCTCAAACCAGGGCTGACATTGAACTCTAAAAGAACTGGAACGGCATCTCGATGCGGGCAAATTGATAAAGACTGAAAGGGAAGATGTAGAGCAATATATCTCTCTCTGCGCTCTGTCAATTGGTTTATAACGATGTAAACAAAAACATCTCGTGGCGCTGAAGTGAGACGACTGCTGCGTTCGACGCATTGAACTCTAAAAGAACTGGAAGGGCCTCTTAAGTACCGAAATACGACGAAAAGTGTGTCCAACTGAGACGGAAGATGTAGAGCAACCCATCTCTTTCTTATGGTTCGGCAACCAATTGAATAACCGCATCAGACGTCGGACGCAGCAGTCGTCTCAATTCAACGGCCCGGGTTGTTTTTGTTTACATCGTTATAAACCAATTGACAGAGCGCAGAGAGAGATAGATGGGTCTTCATCTTCCCTTTCAGTCTTCCTCAGTTTGCCTGCATCGAGGTCATTCCAGTTCCTTTAGAGTTCAATGGTTGAAAAGCACGCAGATTCCTGATATTCATACAACAAATTACAGTTTCTCAATGGATGGTGTGGGGTAGATATGAAATAAAAATAGTGAGAATTTTGCGCACGTAAATTTAAGTGTTTTTTCAGTATCATTCTCATTGGAAGAAGTCTTTTTAAGTGCAGAAGTGTTGAGAATTTTCTGGATTATATCAATGCAATGATTGACAGGGAAGTCAAAATTTAATTTTAGCAAATTGACATTGAAGTCAAATATTTCCGAAATTCTTTTTTCCTTTTTATCAAGCTCATTATTGAGAAAACTGGTTTGTCCGTCGATGAGTCTGAAAAATCTAATAGTTGTTAGTTGTAAGATTCACTTGGCAAAAAAATTGTGAAGCCCAGTGATACATACGGGGTGAGTCGTACAGATATTTTAACAGTAGATCCTGGAAGTCGAAAGAAACACTTTTTCCTATACCATTTTTTCCGATTCGGCCCTGTTTAAAAGATATAGCCACTTTAAGTTCTCAGAATGAGCTGTGCCACCTCTGGCAACACAAAATTACTTTCAGAATAACTAGCCTAATCTCACTACACATCTGTGGATCTTCTAAACAGAGTTGTATTCAGCCAAAGTACCCAATTTTCCGAATATCACAGATATCATCAAATTACTCGAAAACGGCGTATCATACGAGAAAATATGAAGATTACTCTTATTTTACAAAACGTTGAAATATTCATTAGACAGTGTCTAATTAGTTTCAAGAGTTGGGTTTGGGTATTTTCATGGTACCTTATGGTCATAATGAAAAACTGGAGGATGTGGGTGATATCTTGTCATCGAAAAAGATTCATCAAATACATGAAGAACTATATCCCGAAATTCTCTTCATTCGATAAAACCGTTTGGGAGATAACAAAAAAAATAACATTTTTTATGGTTTTTCAACAGCCTGTATCTTTTAAACCGAGCAGATTCGGAAAAAATGTTGACACAAAAAGTGTTTCTTTTGACCTCAAGAATCTACTGGTAAAATATTTGTACGATTTAAAGATTCACCCTGTATAAAGAAAATCGTTCAATGTACCTACATTTGGAAAGAGTGAACGCTCATTTTTACAACAAAATTATTTCAATAGACAAACCTCATGAGCTCCTTGATGGTCTTTTTAATTATTCTAAAAATCTTTCAGAGTTGAACTCCACTATTTTTCGAAAAGTCCATTCGATCAAATGATGATAAAATGAATTTAAAATCTATACCTCTTCGGGCATCGAACAACCAGGCACAGATCTACAATAAGGTACTGGTTCGCAGTATTTGGTCAAGGAATTGAAATAGTTCCTATGACCCGAATATTTGATGGGGCAGTCGACAGGGGTACAATTTCTAAAAGGATCCAGATCAGCAGTATAACAGGGGCATCTCTTGATGGAGAATTCTGGAAAAAAAACCGTAAGGCGTACATCGTTGGTATAGGTGGATTCGAATCAACTCACCTTGGAAACTTCCTTTTGTATTGAAAGGGATCTTGTGAAAAAAATGATCAGTCACCAAGCCGACTTTGAAAACGACCAGGACAGTGCACACGCCTTGTCTGCCATATAAGTACTATAATAAATATAGGAGCCATTACAGGAAATGATAAATTGAAAGCTGCTCTATACTCAGTGAGTCCAATAAATCTCTCACTCAATGCGTAGAAAAACATAGTTTTGAAAACGAACATTGATCGAGAAACACAGAAATAAAAAACAAGTTGGAGAAGTCAGAAAATAATTCTTCAGATTGAAAGAAAGCTTTATCAAAACATTTTCTTTTACCAGATTTGGATAAATAAGGGTGACGTTCTTGGTTTTTCCAGCACAGAGAATACCAGGATCGCCTCCGAGAAGTTTCATAGATTCGCAATCTTTGGCCCCTGTTAGGCTGTTTATCTCGCAGCATTTGACACCCCTGACCGAGATATACATCTCTGATGGACAAATATTTTCTAATGTTAAATCTGAAAATGGATTCGTTTTCACTCTCCAGTTTGTCTCGTTTCTGAAAATTGTACTCACAAAATATCATTCCAATATCTGTGGGTTGTATTCTTCCAGTACCAGCGTCCTGAAAATTTTCAAATTTTTTTGTCGAGTCGTATGCGAGTGTCTTATGAGGAGGGACTCACCTTTATTACAATTTGAGCATTAGTATACAGAACACATAATATATTTATTAAAATATAAGATAAATGTATAACCATGAATCGGGGAGTGACATTTCCCTGTCATTTTGACGATTTGATAATTGAATTTATCAGTAAAATTTCGATTAATTCAGGACTGACATTTTACGGATTCATAGAAATTTTCATCGTTTCAATTATTTCTCGAATTATTGATCGACTGACACATTGTGATGATCATAGATTCATTTCTTTCACATCGGCCGGCAGGAATACATATAATAATTATATATTTCCTCTTTTCACAGCAACATTTCATTCCAAACTCAAATGATCCAGCAGTGTGGAAATTTCTTTTTCGACTTTTGCATCAAAGTGGAAGTGGTATGAATTATATTCATCAGGCGTTAAGTTATGAAGCCGTATAACCCTAAAAATGCTTTAATCTGGAACAATATGAATTTTGAACGGAACTCGTGACCCAATTGAAATTCATTGAACTGAGCAGTAATTTTTCCCTGAATGAAAAACGAGAATTCAAAAATTTCAATAATTGTTAGGCGGCATTTCATTCCCTCCTTTGGAATTCCTGATAATTTCGTGTACACAGTATCTACGCTTTGTTTTCTATTTATAATATGATGCATTTTCGGATTTTTACCTAATATTACAAGAAGTTTGTGCATAGATATTTCAAGAGGGTAACTAACTATATTTTATCGAAAAAATTGGAGATGATTTTCAACTAATCCTTGTTTGTGGAACTGATTCTTAATAAGTATTCAATAAGCTAAAATATAAAAAGATAAATCATTATGTGTAATAATGTCTCATTGAAACTTGATATGATAATAACTTAGTAGGATTTCAATGAAGTATGGATTTGAAGGTTGGTATTAGCTAATATTTGCCGAGTCTCGCCACCTACAGAGTCTGTTAACATACTGAGTATGTTGAATATGATGTTTACACGAAGTTACCCTCAAAGTGGTTACCCTTTGAGTATTGAATTTGTAACTTCCACGTGGCAATGGTAGTAAACGCCATATTAGAAGGGATCATTATATCAGTTTTACTAAGTTCTCGTTATCACATCGTTAGATGTCACTAGTTGATCCGAACTTGTACAGTGACTATAACAAGAATGAAGCTGTAGAGTCAGTGTAGAGTCTGGAGAGTCACTGTACAACTTGGAGAGGAATGTAAAGAAGAGAAGGGGTTAGTTATCACCCTCGTTATCACCCATACAGGACGAGTTTTGGACTCGTACAAATATTTTAACAGTAGATCCTTGAGATCAAAAGAAACACTTTTTTCCTCTACCATTCTTTCCGAATCGGCTCGGTTTAAAAGATACAGGCTGTTGAAAATCCATAAAAATTGTTATTTTCAGATCTATCCCACACACGATTTTATCGAATGAAATGAATTTCGGAATATTGTTTTTCATTTATTTGATGAATCTTTTTTGAACACAGGATATCACCCACGTCTTCCAGTTTTCTCATTATCACCATCACGTACCATAAAAATACCAACTTTTGAAACTATGGTGAACGATATCTAATGAATATTTCAACGTTTTGTAAAATAAAAGAATTGTTCATATTTTCTCGAATAATGCGCCGTTTTCGAGTAATCTGATGTTCAAAAATAAAAAATATATGCGAAATTTGAAAAATTGGGTATTTTTTTGAAGACCCACGAATATGTAGTGTCACAGATTCAACTAGTTATTCTGAAGGTAATTTTGTTTTTCTAGGGGTGGCACAGCTCATTATGAAAACTTTAAGTGGCTATATCAGGACTGAATCGGAAAAAAATGGTATAGGAAAAAAGTGTTTTTTTTACCTCGAGAATCTACTATTGAAATATTTGAACGATTTAAAGACTTACCCTATATTTCCTATGAAGACTAAACAAACAAATTAATACCTACCAAAAAAATATTCCTTTCTCTAACTACTATGACAAAATGGCTATTCTCCATCAAGGAAACCCATAAAAAGTTCTAAAATTAGCTGAAATTAAGGTGGGATTGAATGAATCGAAATTTATTTAAATGTGTTTTATTCAGTATAAACAATATTGCGTCATAATGTTTATCCATCAGTAAGCCCGGATGTATTTTACAGTACACAACAACTCTGAAAGCTTAAGTAGGTTCAATAGATACAGATGGGAAAGCGATTCAGCAAAATAAATCTCTGAAATTGAGATACTATAGATACACTAAGAAATATCTCTAGGAGTAACAGTCTAATCTTCAAGTTATGATTGGTTTTCTGAGGTGAAAGTTATACAAGATAGGTGATAGTCTATGTACACTGATTCCTTTAATTTCCTAAGGGCTCTGCTTAAAATTATGATGGCTAAATTGAATATATTTGGTATTTTTATTATCTTCTGATCGAATGTTTCAGCAGTTCACTGGTGCAGATTTCTTCTTCGATTCAAAATTCGCATGGCAGTGGTTCTTTTTTGAGATTTTAAAATTTTAAACTGATTGTTGAAGATAACTCAAAAATTTCGAATCGATGTTGGACATACTGGTCAAATTATATTTTATTATTAACAGCACTGAATGAAAGAGTTTTGTATCTCTGAAGCAATCGCTTCGAGTGAACTGATTCAACACAATATCATTCGCAAAATATTTTGCGTTTGTACACATAAAGTATAACATTACGAATTTGTAACGACCATATACTTTTGAGATTCACACCCAGAAAAATAGAACACCCTATAAAAATATATGTTTTGGGAAACGATCAACACAGATGCGTCCTCTAAATCGGGATATGATTTTTTTTGGAACTTTTCTCCTCGAAACAACGTAATGAGAATGTGCGCAGTGAAATGAGGCAATCAAAAATTAATTAGGACGTTAACTTGATATATTTTTTTCAATATGATAGGGGATCATTCTAATTAAGAAGGATGGAACGATATAATGAAGTTATTATGACTGAAAAAATACTGTTATTCAAAAATTTACCCACATCTGATGTGTTCAGTTCAGTATGTAGTTTTTTTAATAAATTTTCACTAATGCCACCTCTTCCAATATCTTATTATTCTATATGAAGATTTTTCTCCGAATAGGTTTTTACTGTAATAATTCATTCGAAAATTCTTTTATGAGTAGGTAATCTTCATACACCTCCGATACTGATTATCTATTTATAATATTTTGGGAAAATTATTAATGTTATCACATGTTTTCTTATTTAGCTCTATGGGGGAAATTTCATGAGGTGAAAAGTGATAGAAATCATCATAATACTTGTTACTTAGATACTGAAACATAATTTTGTAACTGAATAATTGTATTTGACGTTTTTGTATATGCTAAATATAGACATCCATAACCTACTTATTCATTTATTGAAATTTTCGGTGTTATATTAACAATATTTTTTATTCTCAATAGAAAATCATACAAGATAACATTCAACTTTGAAAATTAGGTGTGGAATTTTGAGAAAAGCATGAAGATTAATCAGTTTTGATTCGAAATTACTTTCAAACCTAAATTATTACCACTAGCTGATGAAAAATCCAAATTGGTTTTTGGCTTTCCATAGAAATAATATGGGAATATTCCAAGATCAACAAAAAATTTTCATTCGTTAATTTTTTTTTATTTTCATTCTTTATGCTTGATGACAATCTTTTATTCTGTTTGAATCCATGAAAAGCTTTTGTTCCTTATTTAGATTTGAATTCTTTATTTGGCCGGTATCAATTTCCATCAAAATGTGATGATGACAATTCACTGACATTTCAAGAATGTTATTTGTTTAGCTATTCGCTACTTACACAAGTAAAAGATCTACTTCGTGATCGATATCGGACTAACATTTCGAATTTGACAGAAATCTCACCTTAATTATTATCATTATCCATTCATTTGAGGTGAATGAAGTTCCAGAAGATATTTCTTGATTCAAACTCTATGCTCACATAAAAAACTAGCTTGATTTTCTTGATCTGTCATTGTTCCTTTTCATGACGGCCCAGAATTTTTTTGGGGATTGAGTACATAGTTCGATGTTTTCCTTCTGCCTTTTTTTCACCCATACAATGGAAATCTCTTAATAATAAAGCAAAGCTTTAAGTAAAAAGTATGATGAAATCGACGAGTTCAGAAACGTTTGCCAACCTTGTAAATTATTGGAAAAAGTCTTTCAACGGAAACGTATTTTTTTGAAATTATATTCGTGCCTTTCGATTGCTCTCATTATTTTACAATCCTCGGAATGTTTTTTTCGTGTTTCGTACATTATATTTATGGCTTCATCCATACACTACTAATTCATTCATTATTAGACTATGTTTTCATCACAGATCACTAAGTATTTAAGGCTTTCTGTGATGAAACCATAGTCTAATAATGAATAAATCATTAGTCTATGGATGAACCATAAATATAATGTCATCTCACACTTGTTGCTATGGCTTGAATAACGCCCTAGCAACAATCAATCGCACCTTTTATGTCATTTCATGAATAAGATGATTCTCTGTAAAAAGTTATCATTTGAATCCTAGTCAAAATCGAATGAATTTTTGCATACAACAAGTGAGTTTATTAATTCGAAGAAATAAACATACTCGGGCTCGTGGATTGAATTTTCTTCTCATGAATAAACATTCATTTAACTCACTTGTATCTTGTATTGTATAAATATCTATTCCTCACTGAGCATATATGATATGGCTATTATTCAAGCGGAAGACGTTTACCGAACGATACAAAGTCGTGCTTGGTACATCATCCAAGTGAATAATACTATATAGGTACTTCATCCACGATTGCAAAAATTATTTCTAAAATATCTTACCATATTTCAAGAACATCTCCATTCATTTGAATATGTCAAAACTTCTGACATTTCAAGATTGTGATATAACAATATCTCTATGTTCAGAGCATCTGTCAGTGGTGTGACCATGAAGTTTGATTGAAAATCAGTGAATAATGGGTCATCAAGCACAAGTGACTTATGAATGTTATAATGCTCAAGTAAACTCTTCACTTGATGCTTAGGTTGTGAATAAAATCATTGAACTCATAGGATACATATAGTGATATGAATTTATTTTTTGCTCTTTCGAATGTCAAAATATTCTATTGATGAAATCTTGATTTACATATCAACAAATCATCGGATATTGTCATTTGTGAATCTCCTTTATTGGTTATTCTACATTAATTTGGTTCAAATGAAAAAAGTTGAATGTTGTCTTGAATCGATTGTTATGTATCAAATATATAATAGAAAATAAATTATATTAGTGATATATGCCACGAGGCGGGTCCTAGTAGAACTTGACAGTTGTCCAAACGATGGCGCTAGGATGAATAACTGATCCTATTTCACAGTTGACAGTTCTCGATCTTCCGTTTATCACAAACAAGGCTTCGCTGGCAGGTGTTACCATGTACTGACCAAAAAGACCTGGGAACAAAAAATTTAGAAAATACTACAAACTGAAAATTATACAGGGTGAGTCTTTAACACGTACAAATACTTTAAAAGTAGATTCTTGAGGTCTGGTAAAGGAAACAAGTGTTTTTTCACCTTAAGAACTTACTGTTAAAATATTTGTACGAGTAAAACTCAATATCAATTTTTATTCAAAATAAATACGAGTCTCTCACCTGATCCACTGATAGGTCTATTCGGATTATTCCATTGCGTTAATTTGACGGGGACTGCTTTTCCTACGCCTGTTATTATCTCAACTTTCCCTGAAATCGAAAGAATCATTGAAGATCCCCATGTTACAATCAATAATTCTCTTACCTGTGAGTAGATTCAGATAGAGCAGGTCTTCCTTGTCCTGCGCGCTGGCATAAATGTCGAAACTGTGTGTTGTTTGACTGGGATAAAAAGCAACATCCGATATATTCAGGGTCGTCTTCACATCGAAAAGAAAAACGAGTCCTGAAGCTGTAGAAAAAATCGATTAGCTACGTTCAAAAATAATTGCGATGGCCGGGAATCGAACCCGGATCAACTGCTTGGAAGGCAACTATGCTGACCATTACACCACCATCGCACCATGTGTATCAATAGGTTTAAAATTTTGGTTATTGTCATTAATTTTATATTCGTGCTATTTTTCAGTGGATTTCACAAAATTATAAAAAAAGGTCATGGGTCAATCACCCCTCAATCCAATAGAAGAATTCTCAAGTGCATAATTTTACACCTTTTCAAATTTTGTCTCTGGAGAAGGTAGAAACCAAATTTTGATTTATCGAGATTAAATTTTACTAATAACAGTGAAAAATTAAACATACCAAACAAAACATCCCGTTCAAAAAAAGTTCACTCAAAAACTTTTCACTTACGTGTTATTTCTTCTACAATTATTGTCGTGCCAGTGGCTGTCCTATCTACAGTAATGAGTTTTCTGGAATCTGGAGACACATATGGGACTCCCAGAAGGGTTCTCTTGGTTTCCACGACTGTATCGGTCAAGTAGTCGAGTACTAATTGGCCTGTAGGTTTTTTGGTTATTGGTTCCATGCATTGCATTACGACCATACCATCTGTGAGGGATATCTCAAATAATTTGAAACTGTCACAATTTCATGTTTCCTCGACTATTAATACATCTTGTTTACGAGGATATATTGAAAAATACTTAGCCTACTATAGAACCAAACAAAATTTCAATGTCAAAATATTTTATTACTCAACATATTCTCCTCTTAATTGGATACATTTATTACAGCGAACCTGCAACGTCTCTAGACCTTTCAAAAAAAAATGTTTCTTCTTGCTCTACAAACCAGACCTCCAGAGCATTTATAACCTCCTCGTTGGAAGAACATTTACGACCTTTGAAACTTTTTTTTCAGTTAAGGAAAGAGATGATAGTCGGACATGGAGCCAAATCTGATGAATAAGAGGGGTGTTCTAGTAATTCAAACCCTAAATCGCGAATTTTTTGCATGGCAACATAAGAGTTTTGTGCAGGGATGTTGTCCTGAAGAAACAAAACACCTTTGATAGCTTTCCGCGTCTTTTCTGTCCAATTTTTCCGCGTAGAGTGGTTAGTAATGTCGAATAGTAATCTCCGGTTATTGTTCTACCCCTATCTAAAAAATCAATCATGATTACTCCATACCAATCCCAAAAAACTGAAGCAAGAAGTTTTCCAGCAGATTTTTGTACACCAAACTTCTTAGGTCTTGGAGAACCAGAGTGTCGCCATTCCATCGATTGTTGCTTTGTTTCTGGATCGTAGAAATGTACCCAAGACTCATCCATAGTAACAATTATTCGGTTATTAAGAAGTCTACATCGTTTTCAAATCGAGCACAGATCCAGCGCGATGCTTCTACCCTTGTACGCTTTTGGTCAACATTCCAACATTTGGGGATCCATTTTGCAGCAATTTTTCTCATGTCCAAATTGACGTGAACTATATGATGAACGCGTTCGTATGAAATATTCAATACTTCAGATATCCGTTTTAGCCCAATTCGACGGTCTGATAAAATCATGTCATGAATGCATTGATATTTTCGGGGACTGACACAGAAATAACTGGCCTTCCCGATCAGTCATCATCTTCAATGGAAAATTTACCTTTTTGAAGCTTGCAGTCCAGTTTTTCACGATCGCATACGAAAGATATTGATCACCAAGGGTACTAAGCATATCTATCTAATCATATATCGATTTTCACAATTTCCGTGGACATCTTCTTTCATTTAATTTATTGCCTAACTCTGGTTTACTTTTTTGACCTCAAACTTCACACTGACACTTCTAATGAGTTATTGTTCGTTGCTATGGTAACGCAATATTTTTTTTATGCATGGAACTGATCTAGATATCAATACATCCTCGTAACTCAAGTATTACCACCTACACCTACATGACATAGTCCAAACTTTTCGGGATGGAACCACAAATCTAATAAGCAAAAGTCAACTTACACAGGGCAGAGAATTGAATATGCAGAGGAACGCAATTATATGGAGTCAGATCCACGGACCTGGTGTATCGCAAATTCACCAAATCCAATTTGTACAGTCCCCTCTGATTGGTATGCGTTACATAGCCGTACTTGAAGCTGTAATGGGATAATTCCTGAAACGAATATCAGATCAGATAGTTTTCGAACAGATTATAATTCCTGAACATATTCCTAATGCACAAGTTGAAAAGTGGTTTCCAGGAAGTTACGATTGGAGCAGATAGATAAATCGTTTATACTATAGTTATAACTGGAGGTATATAAAAACATAACGTCATGTTGAAGTTGAATCTGTGGAGATGTAACCAGAACTCATTCGATTCATTTTGAATAGGGTTTCTTAAATGAACAGAGGCAGTATTGAGACAATATTTACTCCTAACATTGTCCACTCACTCATTTTTTTTTCACAGGAGTTTATCCACCGACTGTGAACTCACCTGTTGTGGAGAAGGGACAAATAATCCAGTTACAAGATCAAACTGCCCATCTATTGGTTCTGGATGAACTGTGTGATGTTTTCTCTTTTGCCCAGCGTCTCTTATAACCTAAAAAGTTTTAGCGATCAATATAAAATTTTGAGATTTATTACTAGAAGAGTTGCTCTTCCAGAATATGTATTACATTCAGAACTGCAATGGTTTTTCTAGGAGATACGCGTGTCGGAAGTTGCAATTCGACATCACGGGCATTCTGGAAGCTAAAGGACAGAGTGTTTCAAAATCACGACCTCAATCTGAAGACCAAGACAGCTGTTTACAAAGCCGTGGTCCTCCCAACGCTTCTTTACTGGAGCGAATGCTGGACGCCCCACAGACGACATATTGAACAGTTTGAACAAACGCCACAACGTCAAATAATGCACATCAGATGGTTCCACAAAGTTTCAAATGCAGAAGTCATGCAGCGCGCAAGTCAATCCCTGAAATTAGTTAATGCCAATCATAACTGGGAACAACTAGCATTAGACAGATCACAGTATAGGTCTTTGGTCCACAGTTGAAATGGAGACTCGAGAAGAATACAGCGGCGGCCAGATCTGGTCGGTGACAATCTATGCCCGGAGTGTGGAAGGATCAGTAGGTCAGGCTTGACTTATGTATGTGATGTGCTTGTTAAATATGCTTTGTGGAGGCCGAAAAACAATGGGCAATGGATAAGGATGGTCAGGGCAGAAACAGCAGAAAGAAAACTTTTCCCCCTATCTTTCAGTGCATACCTTATAAAGAGTGCACAAACCTGCATTCATTTCACTTCAACATTTAAGAATTTGAGTCTGTTTATAAAACTTCTCCCTGAGAAAATGAGGTCATTAGCATTTAAATGAAAAACCTTTCGGACTTTTCTTGAAACAGTAACGTATATACAGTTCCTAAACAATGATTCCCGAACAATTTCCCCCATCCAGAATTCAATCTGATCGATAAATCCCCAGGTGGTCCTACCGACACTCAATTAGATGTATACCTCACCTGGATAGTCTTGATGCCGGTGTTGTTCAGGGACCTCCAGTTCAGGACCCACACCTGATCGAGATGGGGCACGTAGTGCAGATCCACCGGATACTTGTCGGTGCTCACCACCTAAATCGTGAAGAACGAGGATCAGAATGAAATCTTCCTCTCCGTGAATATTACTTACATCCACTACAACCATCTGCACTTTGGATATGATAAGTACTCGATCTTGTTCGGGCTGCGAAGCGTACACGTATCTGTTGGCAACATTTATTGCCCTTCCCCAGGAGCATTTTACACCCTTATCGCCGCAGACGTATTCCTGAAAATGTAGGGAAATGTTTATTCCGCCTTCGCTTTATTCCAGAGTGGAAATTTATATTAGGGCAATGGACTTCATATTTTATTTTCTGGAGAAGGTTTTTCGAGAGAAGCAGAGGAGTTTCCTCGAACAACAGAAGAATACAAAGCTACATGAACACAATCGCATTATTTTCTATCACTTTCTATCAAAAAATGAGTTTGAACACCGCCGTTATACCATCCAGAAGTGATGACTCTTCTCAGAGCTGGGCAAGAACATGACTTATTGCTTTAATTTAAATACAATATCCTTTTAGGACCACTGGACTTTCCGCCTCTTCTTGGGAAATAAGTAAAACCTGCTAAGGAAAACAACTCTACAGGTCCTGAAGCACAAACTCTTGTAATTTATTTACAGGCTGACAATTTGAAAAATTGTCATTCCAATTAAGTCACGACAAGGATGATTTCAGAGATAATGCTGGAACAGGTCAAGTTTTATTCGCAGAATTGTAAACCAAAATCTTCTCAATCTTAGGTGTAGGGGTTGTCATCCCTAAATTCTTAATAGGCAATAGGGGGTGAGCTATACCTCAATTGGAAGACGGCAGTATTATGTAGAGGGACATATTGTCTTCCAATTGAGGCTTAGCTCACCCTCCATTCCCTATGTATTTAGGGGTGATAGCCTTTAGACCTAGGTTTGAGGAGATTCCGGCTTACAATTTTGCTCAAAATATGTCCCCTCCCCTTAAAAATTGAACTGTTCCGGCTTTTTCTTTGAAAACATCCTTGTACCGACATAATTGGACTGTGAAGTTTTCAAATTGTCACCTCCTATAACTTCTTCAAGATATCAATAAAAATTTGCAAACCGTAGTATTCATATAGAGAGACAAGTGATCTTTCAATTGAGCTAAATCTCACCCCCTATTCCCTATTAAGAAGTTAAGGGTGATAGCCCCTAAGGGTTGAGGAGATTAAATTAAAAAGTATCTATGAAATTTGAAAAGTTGGGTACTTTGGATGAATACAACCCTGTTTAAAATCCATAGATGTGTAGTGTCACAGATTTATCTAGTTATTCTGAAGGTAATTTTGTTTTTCCAGGGGTGGCACAGCTCATTATGAAAACTTGAAATGACTATACTTCATTCAAATTTATTTTAGCAGTCTGTTGGCCATGAAATAATTTTCTCAAGTTTTTGTAACTAAAACGAAGTTAGGTTGGCACTCATGAAATGTCGTTAATGTCATAACGCCGTTGCCACAACTAATATCAATTTTTATTACGAAAATTCGAAAATGCCGAAGTGATTGAAAAAAGAGACAGGGTTTCAGGAAGTGCTATTTAGAATTCAGGTCCGCTCATTCAAATAGTTAAACCCTGATATTCTAAAATCCACAATACGTCAGACGATAGCGAATATATTCAATGCAAGAGAATTTATATAATGTTTCATCTGAATCTAAAAGACTTATATTTCAGCTGAATATTTCCACAATCAGAAAGATTGTGAATGAAGAGTATGACAAAGAATTTCCTTCTATTGGGAGACCCAAAAAAGTGGTGGCATTTGGGAATTTTATGTTTGAGTGAATTAATGCGAAAAGTTTACTACAGGATTTTCGATGAATGTTATCGTAGAATAAGTTTCCGAAAATTGATTTTTCTATTTTTCATTTGACTTGTCCTATACAATGTAAATGTCTTAAGGTACTAATAAATACCTAATTATTATAATTACATCAATGTATTGAAATGAATAGCCACAAATACGCGCAAGTTGCCCTGTTACTTGTTTATTCATGTGAAATTTTTGTTCAACGGTGAAGTTGCATCTTAACTTGAAACTTCCTTCAACTCCTTTTACATATATTGATGCAAGATGATTTTTGTTGAAGAATTTAACATTCTTGTAATATTCTGTTAATTCCTTCGGGAGATACCCATTCCCAACCACTGCATCATATGCATTTCATCTTCGGGTTTATATTTTTGAAATCTACAAATGATGTAAGCCAAAGAAGATAACGAACATTAACTCTCCTCAAGCTAGTGCATATTATGATATTATACTGATCTCTTGTATTTTCCTTGCAAATAACTGGCTTTGGTATGTCTTCAATCAGTTTGTATAAACTTCAATTATGTTCGTCATATATTTTCCGAAGAGATTCGACATTGTGATAAAATACGTAATAACAGAAACTTTTACGTAGAACGGGCAACATAGCGTTGATTTAAAACCCAAAAATGTTTTGACAAGCTTCATAACCCCACATTTTCGTACTATACAGAGTGAAATGTGTCAAATTTCCATGGCCAACCGACTGCTAAAATAAAGTTGAATGAAGTATATATTTTTTATCAGGGCCGAAATGGAAAAAATTGTATGGGAAAAAAGTGTTTCCTTTGACCTCAAGAATCTACTGTTTAAATATTTGTAATAGTCATAGACTCACACTGTAAAATTCTGGAGGCTATTTGAATAACCAATCACGAATAACATTTTCAAGAAGTAATTGGAATGCAAATAATAAACACATATTTTGGTCTTAAGTTTGTCATTGAAATGCTGTCCAACCACTTACTCTTCTTTGAATGATGGGGTATTCAAGGAAATGGGGTGAAAAAGGGTGATGATACCTTCATTCAAGAAATTCCATATCAATCGATTATACTCTTGTTGATATGGAGTCTCTCCGAGACACAGAGAATAGTAGAGCCTCATACGACATAAACTCCATCGTCGTACGTTCCCCAGTAAAAACGCCCACGTTTCGCCCCTTTTACGACTCCCTCCGCGCGTGTAACGACATTGTCCATTATTCAGCGCAACCAGATTACCCGTTATGATCTTCCTGCATATTTAACCGGAAAATTGACTGTTTCATCAAATGAGATTATACATAATGGAGAAATTGTTCACCTGCGTGCATGTTATGTGCTCACGCATAAAACTGAACGGGCCGCCGACAATGGAGTATTTGGAGGGTGTTTTTCGGAATGAAAATTTCATTAATTCTGCACGAGGAGAGGGATCGAGCGCATGATTACATCGCGTATGGCGACTAATTCGTTGAAAATCTGATGAGGGAGAGTTTTTTCATTAATAACTTCCCTGATTTACACTTCCGAGTTTTCACTGATTTTCGAGATGATTTTAGATCTCCAGAAATTAACATAGCAGTAATTCTACGGTAGCAGCTGAAGTCGTACGCAGAAAACCCTCACATTCACAACTTTGACTTTATTTCCGGAACCATAAAATGAAGAATCTATACTCCATGCACATTTATTTTAGCAGTCGGTTAGCCATGAAATAATTTTCTCAAGTTTTTGTAACTAGAACGGAGTAAGGTTGGCACTCATGAAATGTCGTCAATGTCATAACGCCGTTGCCGCAACTAATATAAATTTTTATTACGAAAATGCCGCAAGTGATTGTAAAAAGAGACAGGGTTTCAGGAAGTGCTATTTAGAATTCAGGTCCGCTCATTCAAATAGTTATACCCTGATATATTCTAAAGCCACAATACGTCAGTCGGTAGCGAACATATTCAATGTAAGAGAATTTATATAATGGTTCATCTCAATCTAAACGACTTATATTTCAGCTGAATATTTCCACAATCAGAAAGATTGCGAATGAAGAGGATGAATAATAATTTCCTTCCATTGGGAGACCCAAAAAAGTGGTGTCATTTGGGAATTTTATGTTTGAGTGAATTAATGCGAAAAGTTTACCACAGTATTTTTGATGAATGTCATCGTAGAATAAGTTCCCGAAACTTGATTTTTCTGTTTTTCATTTGACTTTGTTCTATACACTGTAAATGTCTCGAGGTACCAATTAATACCTAATTCTAATTATTATTATATTATATCAATATACTAGCTGACCCGGCAAACCTAGTTTTGCCATTTAAATTATTTCTAGGGTAGATAATAATAACTAACTCATCGTGATTGCTCGATTGGTCGTAAGAAAAAAGAATGCCTTTTTTTCTGTTCTGTACAATTTTTTTTGGGAATATTTTGTTATATAAACCTTGCCCTAACAATAATAAACACAACAAAAAAAGAATTGTCCAATTTGGTGCGACCGATTGAACAATAAAGCATTTTGAAGTAAACCATAGATCCTCTTTTATTAATATAGATTAAATGAACAGCCTCGAACACGCGTCAGTTGTCTTGTTATTTGTTTATTCATGTGAAACTTTTGTTCAAAGGTGAAGTTCATCTTGACTTGAAACTTCCTTTAATTCCTTTAACTTATATTGATGCAAGATGATTTTTGTTGAAGAATTTAACATTCTTGTAATTATCTGTTAATTCCTTCGGGAATACCCATTCCCAACCACTGCATCATATGCATTTCATCTTCGGGTTAATATTTTTGAAATCTACAATTGATATAACGAATTCAAACTTTAGCCAAAGAAGATAACAAACATTAACTCTCCTCAAACTAGTGCATATTATGATAATATACTGATCTCTTGTATTTTCCATGCAAATAACTGGATTTGGTATGCCTTCAATCAGTTTGTATAAACTTCAATTATGTTCGTCACAGATTTTCCGAAGAGATTCGACATTGTGATAAAATACGTGATAACAGAAACTTTTACGTAGAACGGGCAACATAGCGTTGATTTAAAACCCAAAAAAGTTTTGACACTCTTCATATACCCACATTTTCGTACTATACAGAGTGAAATGTGTCAAATTTCCATGGCCAACCGAGTGCTAAAATACAAGTGAACGGAGTATAGTTAACACACCTCGTTCCTCATGTTTATAAACATTTCTTACCTGTGTGCCTGGAATGATATCAGTGGACTGAATCCTATGATAGAGCCTGCAAGCCGTAGGTTCGTAAATGGACACACCCCAGTCGTGGAAAGCGAAAAACCGACGTTCCTCGTTGTCCGACGCTAGAACAAATTCGACGGCGTTATTTACATAGGAACTGCAGTGGTTCGTCAACTTACTAGGGGTCGGCTGTTCTTGCACCACTAGAGAGCTGATGTCCCTTGTTAGACCACCTGTAAAAAAGAAGGAAAAATCTGGATTGCCCGGCTTTAATTCAATTCCGATCCATTCGAGCGTTGAATTGGACAAAAAGAATCGGAACGAATCTGGAACAACTGTTTTCGTAGGTAATTCTCCTGTGTGTGTGTGTGTGTGTACCCACCTCTCGACATGGAGGAATTCGTGAGGATTGAAGTGGAAGGATACGACAAGATTGATGATCAACGCTTTCCTCGGGTTCATGAATAAAAGAATTTTTTCTGATCACGTTGGTTGAAAAAGGCGTTCTTTAAAGACTCGTCTATTCGGGCCTTACATTGAAATATTTATCGATCTGAATTTTTTTCTATTATAACGAATTTGTCTATTTCTGACATAATCTTAGATTAAACAAAATTTCCTCTTTAGAAGATCGTTCATTACTGCAGACTCAATATTGCCAAAACCAAAATCTTGGTAAGTCCGCCAGGAGCCTTCAAACATCAGCCTGGAGGATGAAACTCCAGAACAGGTTGAGCAGTTCAAATACTCGGGAAGCTTCATAAATACTAGGGCTAATCTGGACACGGAAATACATAACCGTATCAATTCGGCATCACGGGCATTCTGGAAGCTAAAGGACAGGGTGTTTCAAAATCACGACCTCAATCTGAAGACCAAGACAGCTGTTCACAAAGCAGTCGTCCTCCCAACGCTTCTTTACGGAAGCGAAAGCTGGACGCCCTACAGTCAACATATTAAACAGCTTGAACAAACACAACAACGTCATCTAAGAAAAATAATGCACATCAGATGGTTCCACAAGGTTTCAAATGCAGAAGCCTTGCAGCGCGCGAGTTGTATAACAATTGAGACTCAAGTAACGAGGGCCCGACTTAGATGGAGCGGCCACATTCTAAGGATGCAAGACACAAGGCACCTCAAAATAGCTCTGTATGGTGAATTCAAAGAGGAAGCTCGGAAACCAGGAGGCCAGTTTGAGCGGTTCAAGGATATACTGCATCAATCCCTAAAATCAGTTAATGCCACTCATAACTGGGAACAAATAGCGTTAGACAGATCACAGTGGAGGTCTTTAGTCCACAGTTATAATAGAGACTCGAGAACAATACAGCGGCGGCCAGATCTGGTTCGTGACTATCCATGCCCGGAGTGTGGAAGGATCTGTAGGTCACGGTTGGGTCTCTTCAGTCACAGTAGCTCTAAGAAATCATCTCACCGATAGTTTTGTTTCAGAGTCTTTTTGTAGATTTATTCTCGGTAACGAGATTCAGCAATAAATAAATGAATTACTGCAGAGTGCTTAATTGGAGAATTTGAGCAGTTCATTAGGTCTAGAGCAAAGGCACATATAATTTTCCATTAATTAAGCGAGTTTCATAGAAAGGGAACCTTTGTTCAAGCCTTTGCTTCAATTATGTGATGAGTGCTTGTCAAATATGCTCTGTGGAGGCCGAAAAACAATAGCTAATAGCTACTAAGCAAATAATACTGTGAACTGAAATACAAATCTTATTGCAAGTAAAGTCAAGTAACAAAAGTTACTTGTAACTTTTTTCCCAGTGTAGCAGTTGGCAGAAATGAAGAATTTGAACTAGATTTGAAAAATAAAAAATATGAAGCTTTGAAAAATCTTCAACGTTATACATGAGGAAGCACAAACAAAAACTCACCTATGCTAGATGCCTGACACATGTAAGCCCCCGTGTCCGCGAATCCAATATCCTCGATTTTCAGAGCAGTTCCATTTCCCACCAGCTGGTACTTCTTCGTGTTCTCCATCCTCAAAGAGTCGTCGTTTTTCAACCATTCCACCTGAAATACACCGCAGGCTAATTTTACAGCGACATGAATACTTCAAGATGCTCACCTTAGGAAATGGTTCGCCTGCCACGTGACAAAACATGGTGGCCTCCTCCCCAGGTCTTTTCGATTGTATTCTTGGAGTGACGTGTACCTCTGGAACCGCTAAAAAAAAGTTCAGTGATTTTATTCTTCGTCATTAAAACCCAGAATTCCTTATATTTTCAATTAAACACTCTGTGCACTATATCTATCCATATATATTGTCAAAGAGTGTATTTTTTCCTCATTAATTTTTTATCGAAAACCCTTTCCAGAATCTATGACTGCGATTATTGATAAAACGAATACGCCAAGCCATACTTACGAGAATATATTGAAAAATTCTCAGCCTACTACAGAACCAAACAAAATTTCAATGTCAAAATATTTCATTACTCAACATATTCTCCCCCTACTTAGATACATTTATTACAGCTAACCTGCAACGTCTCTAGAACTTTCAAAAAAAATGTTCCTTCTTGCTCTGCAAACCACTCCGCCACAGCTTTTATTACCTTCTCGTTGGAAGAAAATTTACGACCTTTTAAACTTTTTTTCAGTTGAGGAAAGAGATGATAGTCGGGTGAGGCCAAATCTGGTGGATAAGGGGGGTGTTCTAGTAATTAAAGCCCTAAATCACGAACTTTTTGCATGGCAAAATGAGATTTGTGTGCAAGGGCGTTGTCCTGCAAAAAAAACACCTTTAGATAACTTTCCGCATCTTTTCTCTTCAATTTTTTCCCGTAGAGTGGTCAGTAATGTCGAATAGTAATCTCCGGTTATTGTTCTACCCGTATCCAGAAAATCAATCATGATTACTTCATGGCAATTCCAAAAAACTGAAGCAAGAAGTTTTCCAGCAGATTTTTGGACACTTAACTTCTTAGGTCTTGGGGAACCAGAGTGCCGTCATTCCATCGATTGTTGCTTTGTTTCTGGATAGTAGAAATGTACCCAAGTCTCTTCCATAGAAACAATTCGGTTTTAGAAGTCTACATCGTTTTCAAACCGAGCACAGATCGAACGCTATGCTTCTACCCTTACAGGTTTTTGGTCAATAGTCAAACATTTGGAGATCCATTTTGCTGCAATTTTTCTCATGTCCAAATTGACGTGAACTATATTATGATGAACGCGTTCGTATGAAATAGTCAGTGCTTCAGATATCCGTTTAAGCCCAATTCGACGGTCTGATAAATTCATGTCATGAAATGCATCGATATTTTCGGGGACTGACACAGATAGTGGCCTGTTCGGTCATCATCTTCAATGAAAAATTAACCTCTTTTGAAGCTTGCAGTCCAATTTTTCACGGTCGCATACGAAGGACATTGATCACCAAAGGGTTATAAGTATATCTTTGAAAATCTGCTTACCTCTTAACCATTTTAAATACAGGTACTTGATGATGGCTCGATACTCCAATTTTTCGATTTTCACAATTTGGGTGGACATCTTCTTTCTTTATATTTATTGCGTAACTCTGGTTCACTTTTTTGACCTCAAACTTCACACTGACACTTCCAATGGGTGGTTATTGTTCGTTGCTATGGTATCGCAATATTTTTTTATGCATGGAACTGGTCTAGGCTAACTAGATATCAATACATCCTCGTATTTACTTCCATCTATATTTTCAAGCTCAGCGTTACAGAAAATATAAATTAATTCTCTCAAAAGATCGAGTTATTGAATGGTAGTTGTTTTCCGGTATTATTGTTCAATATACATCCAATCCTATCCTATTCATTGACTCTGAATAATGGTCCGTATAATGCGATATAGTTGGAAACTCGGCGTGTTCTGAAAATCGTGAACGACAACAAAAAAAACGACCCAAAATACGAGTCAGTTTCTAGCCGGAGCCGAACAGACTCCAAAACCAGGAGTATTCTCCGGTAATAGCATTACAGGTTATCCTGGAGGCAGTGTATGCGTATTTACCTTCCATTTGATCCACATTAGTTCCCTCGAATTGGGTTTTCTGGCGCGTTATGGAAATCCTGGATAGAAACTTTTGTTATGCAAACGAATTGAAAATAATCGAATTGCTGTACCGTTCTCCAACACAAATATCCGCCTGATGTATTTACAGAGAGAGAGAGTAGGGTGGAAATTTAACTCGCGGAATTCCAGTTTGTAAACTGCGACTACTGGAAAAATTGATAAAGTTTGGGGGATCAAACTTGGAGGGATGACACGCGGTTTTAACCGTGTGAATGGATTTTTTTCGTTCAATCGGTTTTGAAGGAATGAAAGACTATTGTTCATTCGTTGACAATACACTGAGAGTTCATTCTGGAACATCGGTGAAGTGACGATCGTTCTCTCGCAATCTTTCTTTGTTTTTCATCATTCAGGCAATTTTGGGGTCTTTTTCCCACAACGCTACGTCAAATTGAATTGGTTGGGGAAAATTATACGAGCGAGAAGATTTCAACCCACTGCGCGATCATTTCTTTTTTTTTAATTCAAGTGGGAAGCGAAATGAGACTAGTAGTTGGGGAGCCCAAGAGGGAAATTCGGGAGTTACTCGAGCGTGTCAGATTAATATAAGCACCTATAAGATACCTTGGACTCTGTAGAGTACCTCTACCAAAAATTTGACCTATATATAGGGGGAATTGTCTAGGACAGCCTGTCAGAATAGTACAAAAAAAAAAACGATCATTGTACATACTCGAGCGTGTCAGATCAAGATATATGTGGTTAATTACATGTTGAAAAGTATACATTCTCTTAACCTTACAATTTGAGCGTGACAAAAATGTGTGGGAGGGCCTCGCAAAAAAAGTCACGTTTACATTCTCTAGCGCGGTGGTTTTTTTCTTGATTAGAAGCTTATGATTCAAGAATAACGGAAAAAATATAATCTGACAGTTTCAGCAAGCCGAAACATTAAAAAACAGCCATAAGGTCACAAAAATTTGTTTTTTTGAATTATCTCCTCTCCTGGGCTTCAAATTGTTTCCGCATTCATGTTAAATGTTGTAGACCATAACATTTTCTACAAATTCTGTCCGAAGCAATTTTTCCTACGTTCGAACGTTTTTGAGATATATGGCGATGAATGTAGATTAGACTGAGTTTCTACATTGACCTTGGTCTTTCGCATGTGTGGCTAAGCTCCTGGCTCTTATCACCCTCTAGCTCGAAAACGGTTGAGGGTATGAAAAATTACTTCAGACAAAAGTTGTATAGAATTTTATTTTCTACAATTTTCATAATGAATACAGAAACGATTAGAGGTACAAGAAGGAAGATATTTCAAAAAAAATCCTTGTTATCATTTTGAAACAGACAGATTAAGAAAACACCCCCTGATTTTTGTCAGATCAATGGGGCAACACTTCTGCAACACCAAGATTAACAATCTGTTTGAAAATCTGACACGAGTATGTACAAATAACGATTTGTTTTTGCAAATTCAAAGGACCGCTGTGACCTTGTGTCAAGTCCAAATTGCCAGTCTCTTGAAAAGTAGCTTCCTTTGGGTCCAATCAATATATCCTCTAAAAATCTGACATTTTCAACTCTTCCGTACGGCCAGCCCCAGCACGCAAACTGTCAGATTATTATCAATTTATTATCAGAGACACGTAGGGCATATACAGTATCTTACGACACGCTCAAGTATGTACACCTGACGATTTTTTTCACATCTTCGCTAACCTGCATATGCTTTCCCCATCGCTGAAAGTCCATACATCATACAACCTTTTTTTCTTTCTGCCATCTTATCTTCAAAATCCACTAGGTTTTCAGCAATACCTATTTACCTTCTCCACCCTTTCCTCTAATAAAGTGAAATAGAAGGAATTTAATTTTTTTTTTTTTTAAGTTCAACCACAATGAACTGGATGATTTCGTATTCAAAACTCACGTCACGAAAGAAACCTGAAATCAACTCTCAGACTTTTGGAGTATTTTCACGGAAAGGAAGACATAAATGCGAACCGTGTTCGTCATTCAACATCGCCGAAAAGTGCTGTTTGTTCATTAAGTTCTTCTGAACTTTTGAAAGGGCAATCGCATTTGCGAACGAGTTAAGTTCGGTTTGATGGAACACAGGGTTGTACTACTGATAATTCAGGGAACCCAGCCACATCGATTCTGTCTACGGAGAGTAGAGAGAAGGATAACGATCGCCGTACTACAAATGTGTATCAAAACACGGGGGAGATAGGAGTCGCTGCGATCGCTTGGTTGATCGATAAGGGGTGGTAGTTTAAGCGTCAATTTCATTTTATTTCAGGTTATGTGTCATCGTAGTTTCTTATTATGATTTTCCAAATCTATATTAAATTTTCTGAATTATATGCAATAAGATACAATTCACATTATAAAGGGGAAGTAATCAGCTTTATTCATTCATAATAAATAGCGAAATCAATGATCAAAGAAATGATACCTACATTTGTTTATCATTATTTATCGAAAACAGGATTTGTTAGTTGGTTTAATGTTATCTTCTGAAGAGGAATGTGCCCAAGCGGTAGTTTTGCAAGAAGAAGGGTGGACATACACAAGAATTGCAGAAAGGTTTGTAGTTTCCCATACAAGTGTGTCCAGAATGATGCAGCAATTCAGGGAGTCAGGTGTGAATGTCCAGACCAGGACAGGGTAGACCACGGGAAATAACTGCCATTCAAGAACGTTACTTGAGAGTTTCTTCGTTGAGACAACGGTTTGCAACCGCTCGCCTCCTTCAAATTCAGCTTGAGCAAACTCATGAGGTGCAAATCAGCACTCAGACAATAAGAAATCGCCTCAGAGAATATGATTTAAGGCCTCGTGTCGCTGCAAGAGGCCCAGCTCTTACCCCAGCCCATCGAAGGGCGCGTTTGGATTTTGCGAGAGAGCATATCCATTTGGAAGAGGCCGATTGGGAAAGAGTTCTCTTCACAGATGAGTCTAGATTCTGCCTCTACCATTGTGACCGACGTTCCCTTGTATACAGACGTCCACATGAAAGATATGCTCAGCGCAATTTGCTGAATACTACTGGTTTCGGGGGAGGATCAATTATGGTATGGAGTATGGAATATCTTTGACTGCTCGCACAGACCTAGTGGTCGTTGATAATGGAGCTATGAATGCTGATAAGTATATAAGGAACATTCTTGAAGAGCATGTAGTGCCATTTGCCCCATAAATTGGTGAAAATTTCATTTTTATGGACGATAATGCCAGACCCCATTGTGCGCGCATCGTTCAGGAGTACCTTGAAGAGGTTGAAGTCTCTCGAATGGAATGGCCAGCAAGAAGTCCAGATCTCAAACCGATTGAGCAGGTTTGGGACAACCTCAATAGATGGCTGAGAAGTTCAGAAAATCATCCAGCTACTCTTAATGACTTAGGAATCCAACTCCGAGAAATCTGGGAAGGATTAGATTTTAAGATCACACATTTTGAGTAAGAACCATCGTTGCCGAGCTGTTTTTAACGTAAGGGGTGGAAATACCAAGTATTAAATCACTTATCAGCATTTCAGTATTTTAAAAATTGTTCATTTCTCTTCTATCACATAAGATTCGTTGAAATCCTGAATTTTTCTTCCATTCAATATGTCTTGTTTCGTTCAAAACCTTCCCGAGAGAACATAAGAAATGAGTAATAAAGTCAATGTAGCGTTAACATTCATTAAAATTGAGATTTTCAGAATGTACGTTAATTTTTTTGCGCAGTGTAGTTCAAATCAAAATTTCGCCCTCCTGTGATCGCCAGCGCGGCTACTGGCAAAAACATGAACCACCTATTGGTACATATTTTAGGGAACAAATAACCTGTGGTCTCAGAGCAGCCATCGTTCTCCTTCTCCCTACTCTCCATTATTATGTTTGTCATCGCCGTAGAATGAGATCCAATCGTTCCTTTATTTGTGGTGATATCAAAATTCCATTCCGAACGATTAGGTCGCCAAAGAGACCGACCTAACGATGAAGTAAGTTGTCGATTCATTCGCGACTTTACCTTTCATCGAGACAAGTCCTCAAAGCCGTTATATTAAATTTCGGCAGATATTGGCGGCAAGTCATTGTAATTCCGGAATATCTCTTGTAACCCCCTTTAGGCTCCGGCGATTATAATGATTAAATTGGGTCTCGACTGTGGGGCGATATTAAGGATTGAATAATTTCATTAAATTCCAAATTGAACTCTGTGATAACGATATAATGAAAGTTTGGTCTCAGATACCCGGAATATTTGCCAGTTTGCATTAATGAATGATATTCTTCGTCGGTTATTGTGACTCTCCCATGAAATTCTCCCCTGTGTACCACTTCTCGCAACTCTGGAATTATACACATTTTCTGTGGGGGTTTATTAAAGTCTGAATTTTGAAGGGGTTCTGCGAATTTACTTCTGACGAGTGGGCACCAGATATCGACAAAATTAAACATGGAGAAAAGCGGAAATAAACTGAATTAGAAGAAACCTATAGCCAGGTACTCGAATGAGTATTTGAAATATAATTATTGAATTAATTTCCTCTGAGAATATCTGACGGAGTATGGGTACTAATAGTCGATATTTTGGAACCGAATTGTCTTTCACTAGAGAAAAACTGATGGATTCGATTGACTGTTAGGGATCATGAGAAAGGAAGAGAAAATGTAGCAAAATATGTAGATCATTTTATATCGCATGAAATACACTGTGCAAAAAAATTAACGCATAACTTATTTTTATGTTCTCTCGGGAAGGTTTTGAACGAAACAATACACATTGAATGGAAGAAAGATTCAGGATTTCACCGAATCTTATGTGGAAGAAGAGAAATGAACAATTTTCAAAATACTGAAATGCTGCTAAGAGATTTAATTTCCACCCCTTGCTTTAATTACAGCTCGGCAACGACGGTTCATACTCAAAATGAGTAATCTTAAAATGTTCTGATCTAATCCTTCCCAGATTTCTCCGAGTTGGATTCCTTAGTCATTAAGAGTAGCTGGATAATTTTCTGAACTTCTCAGCCTTCTATTGAGGTTGTCCCTGCTCAATCGGATTGAGATCTGGACTTCTTAATGGCCATTCCATTCGAGAGACTTCAACCTCTTCAAGGTACTCCTGAACGATGCGCGCACGATGGGGTCTGGCATTATCGTCCATAAAAATGAAATTTTCACCAATGTATGGGGCAAATGGCACTACATGCTCTTCAAGAATGTTACTTATATACTTATCAGCATTCATAGCTCCATTATCAACGACCACTAGGTCTGTGCGAGCAGTCAAAGATATTCCACCCTATACCATAATCGATCCTTCCCCGAACCTGTAGTATTCAGGAAATTGCACTGAGCATATCTTTCATGTAGACGTCTGTATACAAGGGAACGTCGATCACAATGGTAGAGGCGAATCTAGACTCATCTGTGAAGAGAACTTTCTCCCAATCGGCCTCTTCCCAATGGATATGCTATCTCGCTAAATCCAAACGCGCCCTTCGATGGGCTAGGGTAAAAGCTGGGCCTCTTGCCCCGACACGAGGCCTTAAATCCTATTCTCTGAGGCGATTTCTTATTGTCTTAGTGCTAATTTGCACCTCATGAGTTTGCTCAAGCTGAATTTGAAGGAGGCGAACGGTTGCAAACCGTTGTCTCAACGAAGAAACTCTCAAGTAACGTTCTTGAATGGCAGTTGTTACCCGTCGTCTACCCTGTCCTGGTCTTCGGACATTCATACCTGTCTCCCTGAATCGGTGCAACACTCTGGACACACTTGTATGGGAAACTCCAAACCTTTCTGCAATTCTTGTGTATGTCCACCCTCCTTTTCGCAAAACTACCGCTTGGGCACATTCCATTCGGGTCAAATGCGAAGTTTTCGAGCAATTTGATATTCAAAAATAAAAAATATCTGTGATACTCAACAAATTGAGTAATTTAGCTGAATGCAACTCTGTTTAAAAGATTCGCAGATGTGTAGTGTCATAGATAAAGCTTGTTAATCTAAAGGGAATTTTGTTCCTCTAGGGTTAGCATAGTTTATAATGAAAACTTAAAATGGCTATATCCTTTTATCAGGGCCGAATCGGAAAAAATGGTGTACGAACAAGTGTATCTTTTGATCTCAACAATTTACTGTTAAAATATTTGTACGAATCAAAGACTCAACCACAATATATACTGCTCCAAAATTAAATCGAATATTCAGAGAAACTTTTGGCACGAATTTCAGGTATTGTTCCACATGCCGTATAGCGTATAGGCGTATATTTGCGTAATACAGACTCATAAAATGGCCTTTATGACGCTTAATAGCTTGATTCAAAAAATTTCAAGATACTCATTTGTAAGTGTATGATTCCGTATATGCGATAATGGAATATTGCAGCTTATCTGGGTTGTGTCAGTGTGTCAGTTGTGGACTAATTGTCACGAGTTTAAGATTCTTCAAGGAGCCTCTCCATTTGAACATTTAGTGTGTTAGTGAAGTGTAACCAGTAGAGCTTGAAATCGCTTTCGTATTGTTAGGAGTGCTTCATATGCACCTGGGAGTTGAAGGTTGAAGAGCAGGAGCTACAACCGTCCCCCAGATCGGCTAATACAGTTAAGTGCACGCCGAATTCCCCCTTCCACAGCATCAGATAATATTATAAACTCACTGTGCACGGTGAGCACATGCGTTTGGACCACGTCCTTGTTACGCTGCGCGTGGCAAGTGTAATTTCCGGCGTGCTGCAGCTGAATCCTGGTCAGATACAAACTGCCGTCGCTAAACACTCGAACATCCTCCTCGTTGATTGATGACAGGTCCAGCTGGTTCCTCCTCCAAACGATGGGAGGGATGGGGGATCCTGTCACATCGCACTTGATCTCTACATTATCCCCCACTCTGGCGGTCAGATGGTTGGTTTCGAGGGCCTTGTCCAGAGACACAACCGATACACCTGAAAAAGTCAACACATTGAAAAATCTGTTCAATCAAATCTTTCACAAAATATCGAATTCAGATCGATAAGCTTTGAATAAAATAAGGTCCTTCTTTTAACAGTTCTTCGCCAAACAGTACGTGCCATTGTTGTTCTGCCCAGAGCTATCTTTCGAAAGGATACATTCAAAAGTTGTGAATAAATATTAAAGCAAAAACAACAAATTCAAACAATATTTTTTTAACTACAATTATGGCCATTATGGATATGAACAGAGAATACTCTCAGTGAAAAATCGGCTACATTTAATTCAAAGGACCCTGTGACATCCTTAAATATATCATTCCCCCAGGACTTCCACCACCTTCGCTTCGGATAAGACCAACGACAATAAACAACGAGCGTGTTGACCCTTACGAAAAAAAAAAACAGCCGGAAGAATCCCACGTGTTCTAATACGATTACCTGTATTCGATTCGAATCCTCCAGGACCTGTAAAACGAAATAGCAGGAATAAAAGAAATGAAAACATGTCCTGTCAAGTCTGCGAACGGTTCTTCTGTTTCCTGTGTCGCCGTACTTGCGTTGTTGCTCAAGTCCTCGGAAGTTTTTGTTTATTGTTTGTTTTCTCGATGGTCCGATACAGTTCTTGTTTTCATTGGCAACTGAGCCCGGAGTTAGAAATTGATAGGAGCGTGGCAAAGAGGCCGGCGAATCTGATATGTTTGTGCGATGGTGAAACTAACGATAATAGGTTGTCTTTTACGGGGATAATGATGGAGGAAGTGATGGCCAACTTTTGTTGTTTTATCGGTGGTCATTACGTTGTGGATTATGGTGTTAGTTTTTCCTGCCTCTTTTCATTACCGAAAGAAGGGTTTCTGGAGAATTATCAGCCTACCCTTCACACTTCTTCCTGGAATGGATGTTTTGCCATGTCATCATAGAGAATACAACTCCAAATATCCCTCCTAAATGACGACTACTGACTATGGCAAAGTGTTTGAAACATGTTAGTCGATACAGAAGGGCCTCAGAATTATTGAGCAGGGGTACTTTTCAGTGGGACTGAACATTAACCCAACCAATACCACAGTAATTCCCTACACTCGGAAAAGAAACCTTGCAACCATACTGCGATGGATGTCATGATTGCGACATCGGCAATGACCTATGGGGCAGTTGTCTGGTTTGCTAAAGCGACACAGATCAAAATACCCTTCAAAGGTTGCCTGTGGAGCTATGGGACCGTAACTAACTAGAGCACTTGAGGTCATCACAGATCTCACACCTCTTCATCTAGAATATCTTGGTAAGGAACAGGTAATGAGAGAATTGAAAGTCAGAGAGCCTATGTCCTCTCTGAACAAGAACATCTCATACCAAGAGATGTGATGTTTAAAAAAGTAAGCATTGAACAGAACATCAACAAAATGCTATGTAAAAGGGAAGAATTTGAAATAGATTAAACTAGAAAAAATTTTGAAGTTAATACTTTTAAATGGTTCACGATAGGGACTGGCGCTATCAAGGATAGTCAATCAGCTAACAAAGCACTGAACACCTATGTCACCGACTTAAAGCTGATATGGGAGTGCCAAAGAAAACTAACGTCCAGTTTCATAATCGAATTTAACGTCACTTTAAGCTTAAAGCTTCCTCTAGTGTCATTTTTAGTAGGGTTCATAAAACTTTAAAATAAAAGGGGCTCTAGGTATGATTATGAAACCGGCCGTTAGGCAATTAAAAGAAGGTTTCTTTAGTGTGGATTTCAGGTCACTTTCAAATCAGAGGATACGAAGAAGCCAACTCACCCTCCAGAAACGTAGCACAAACGCCACTTACTGGCTCAGAGCCTTTCTGCATTACCTACAGGAAAATGCATCTATAAGAAAGAGTTTCTGGAGAAGCAAGAAACCAGAAGAGAACCAAGAGAGAAGCAATCTGAAGGAATCATCCAGGAATAGATCATTCCAAAAATTTCCTCCTCTCGGATCTGACTAAGAATAAGTTACAACTCCTCAATGGTACTCACTGGGCATTTTCGCCTTAGAAAACATATGATGAGAAAGGGCTTATCAGAAAGTGACAAGTGTAGATTCTTTGGTGAAGAGGAGGAAACTCCTGTTGCCTGGCCATATTGAAAACCTGCGCAAGGAATATCAAGGACGAGGAAATTATAGGAGGACACCTTGAAGCCTATTCAAATACTTCAGTTCATTGAAACTTTTAAGCTGGACTGCAAGCTGTAGATGGCGCAATTGTGAAAACAACTCTGATAAGGGGCATAGTAGACCCTAAGGTCGCAGTGGGATGAAACTCCCTTATCAATATTGGCAAAACCAAAATCCTGGTAAGTCCGCCAAAAAGCCTTCAAACAGATATCATCCTGGAGGATAAACCTCTAGAACAGGTTGTTGCGACCACGCAAGATTTTTTCTTTCAATTATTAATTTGTTTTTTTTTTCTATATAAATTTTGTTTTAAAATATTTTCCATTTTCAAATTCAATTCTCTTATAATATTTTCCAAAGCTTTTCAATTCTTTTCAGTCAAAATCACCTAATTTTAAGTATGTTTCAATCCTCCCCCGTATATGCCTTCAAATTTCTCCTTCATCGATGTGAGAGGAATTCATATGTTCTAAAGACACATGTTAAAAAACAATTCAATTCAATTCAAATTGTCAACTGCGAAGTACTTGTGCTCCAGTGTAATATATTTTCAATATTCTACATTCTTCACAATTTTCAAATTTCGACGACTTCAAACTGGAAGATTTTCCGGCATTCAAACCAGATATAGTGAAACTCTGGCCAGAGCGTGAGTGAAACGAGTTTTCATCTAATTACGAAGATTCATCCAACACCCAAGGTTAAGTCCGGAAAAAAGGTAGGATTTGAAGGTATTTTTAAAAACTTGAGAAATTAAATACAGTCCACTTGATCTCAATCCTCCACAGGTCGAGCAGTTCAAATACATGGGAATCTTCATAAACACAAGGGCTAACCTGGACACGGAAATACACAACCGTGTCAATTCAGCATCAAAGGACTTCTGGAAGATAAAGGACTGACTGTTTCAAAATCACGACCTCAATCTGAAGACCAAGACAGCTGTTTACAAAGCAGTGGTCCTCCAAACGCTTCTTTGCGGAAGCGAAAGCTGGACGCCCCACAGGCGACATATTAAACAGCTTGAAAAAATGCAACAACGTCATCTGAGACAAATAATGCACATCAGATGGTTCCACAAGGTTTCAACTGCAGAAGTCTTGCAGCGCGCGAGTTGTATAACAATTTAGACTCAAGTAACGAAGGCCCGACTCAGATGAAGCGGCCACATCCTGAAGATAAAAGACAAAAGACTCCCCAAAATAGCTATGTATGGCGAATTCACAGAAAACCAGGAGGCCAGTATAAGCTGTTCAAGGATATACTGCATCAATCCCTAAAATCAGTTAGTGCCAATCATAACTGGGAACATCTAGCGTTACACAGATGACAGTATAGGTCTTTGGTCCACAGTTATAATGGAGATTCGAGGAGAATATAGCGACGGCCAGATCTGGTTGGTAACTCTCCATGCCCGGAGTGTGGAAGGATTTGTAGGTCATGGTTGGATCTCTTCAGTCACAGGAGGGCACACAGTCACAAGTAGCCCAAATTATAAGTTTGATCGCACCGATAGCTTTGTTCTTTTGAGTCTTTTTGTAGATTTATTCTCGGTAGGGTGATACAGCAATGATGATGAACTCCCTTACGAAACTATAACTGTGACTCTTCAGTCGGATCTGCAGCACCCTCTGTTAAAGCACCAAGTACAAACTTTCAGATTGATATTGTGGAAAAATTTCAAATAACTCTTTTTCAGTGAGCCAAGCAGCTTTGGGCGACCTCAGCACATGGACGTGTAAAGGCTCGCTCTCGTCATGAATCCGAACAAGCAAGCGAGGTCCCAATCAGCAATAACGAACCGGGATCGCCAACAAGGCTAGAAACTAACACGAAAATCAACTGCTGCAGTTTGCATCATTAACGCGGCGATATGAATCCGGCATGCCAGGGAAAATTCCGTGAAAACGAAAAGTCTCAAGAGTTAATGGTTCGAAAACGGTCCATTGGGGCGTTTCAGCTTCTTCGAATCTTCGACATCCATTCGAATCTACTAACGATACTCTCCGGGCGGGACTTTTAATATTTTATGACCGCGGTGATGGCACTGTGTCGTAGGTGCCTATCCGAGCCCGGAACCTCCAAGTTAGAGAGATTGTCATTAGGAAATTCGGTGTAATGTATATCGGGCCCTCGGTCCTTTGAGATGCCACTCAATAATTAGGTGGAAAGTCGGCGGTTTATGGAGTTGCCAGTTAATTTGGGAAAGTTCACGAAGTGATTTCGGGGACTAGTCAAAGTTGAAGAGCTGGATGTTTACTCTTCCGTCGATTAGGATAGTTTTCTTTTGTTGTTCAATCCCATTCGGAGTTCGGGATCTTTGGAATGAATATTTGAATGCCGTATTCGGTCATTGAGCTGAACATACAGGGTGTCCAAGAAGAAAGCTCCACCGTTTATGCTCCACAGTTTCTTTCATCTTTCATTTTGGGCAAAATTCGTCTAGTGGGAGGATTTCGAGAAATGTAGCAGCTAGAAGAAAACGGATGACACATTTTCGAGCTTTTTCGGAGAAACAGAGAATGGTGAAAACCGCAGCCTCCTACGATACTTCGTTTTTGAGTTTGACAATTTCGTAAAGTTCTCATAACTTTGGAGTTACAAATCTTAAACTTGAACCTTCTACAGGCATTTTTTACGTAGAATTCATTTCGAATCATGAGGTGAACTTTAATTTTTTTGAATGCAAACTTTCAATGAAAGAAAAAATCTTTTGCCAGTAGGATTCTACATATAAAAGTGCCTAAGAAGGTTCAAGCTTCAGATCTGTAACTTTAAAGACAAAAAAGTTTTGACAACTTTTCGGAATCGCCAAAATTTCGATTTTTGTTTATAACTCGAAATCTAAAAATGATAGGCCAATTCTCTTTAGAGATTTGGATTAGTCATGAAAAAAGAGCTAGAGAATGTGTAATCCGTTTTCTTCTAGCTGCTATAGTTCTCGAGATCCCCTCAGTAGACAACGAATTTTGCCCACCTTATACTATAGTGTATAATATAATAGTTTTCTCATTATGACCATTTCGTACAATAAAAACACAAGAAATTCAAAAACCCAACTCTTGAAACTAAGTTGGACTTAGTCATATCTAATGAATCTTCGGACGTTTAGTAAAATAAATGTATTCTTTATATCTTCTTGTAAAATGCGCCGTTTTCGAGTAATTCGATGTTCAAAAATGAATAGTATCAGTGAAATTTGAAAAATTGGGTACTTTGGCTGAGTACAACTTTGTTTAAAAGATCCACAGATGAGTAGTGTCACAGATTAGGCTAGCTAGTGTAAAGATAATTCTGTTTTTCCAGAGGTGGCACAGCTCATTATGAAAACTTAAAGTGGCTATATCTTTCCATCAGGGCCGAAAAGGAAAAAATAGTATGGGAAAAAAGTGATTCTTTTGACCTACTGTGAAAATATTTGTACGAGTCGAAAACTCTTACTGCATATTTTTTTCATTGATTTTTCACTTTTCTCAATTTGGTGTCATATGTGCCTATATACCGTAACATAACGTGAATACAAATTCCGTCCTCGAACTCGAAAACTCAAGCAAGGGGAATATTTCTACCTCGCTTACCAATTTCGATATAAAATTCCGATAACTTGCTCATAACCCAACTTATCCCCACTTTATGTTTTATGGATGAGCCCGGGGACCAGAATAGGACAGGGAATGATTGATGATGTCAACTAAGCTAGCACCATCTTGGCGAACATAGGAAAAGAAACATATGTTAGGAAGAGTAATAACGGCCATAAAGTTATCAAGTCGATATTTAAAGTGGAGGAAAATTTATTCGTCAAAAGAGGAGATTAATGCGACTCAATTTCCATAGGAGAATCGAGTTGGCACTCAGTTGATGTTCATACTGTGGAATTTTAGTCATTGGCGATATAACAACAAGTCTCGCTTGGATGCTCATGTATGGGAAGTCCGACAGAGTGGAACTTAAGTTGTATCTGTATATGGTAGCCACTCATTTTTTTGCGTGAAAATATCATGCCCAAATAGGTAACGATAGATAAATAGAGTGATAGTGAGATACACATTTTGAGTACAACAATTCTTTCTTTAGGAACCGAAAATTGGCTCATGTCTTCCTTACCCGTAGGAGAGTTGAACAGGGGGCGAGAGAGACTTGACCATAAGTTTGTTTGTCAGGAAAAACATTGAAAGAAAACAATTTCCAATGACTAACGATCTTCTATGTCAAGGTTTTCATCACCAAATATATGCGCAAAAAAATTAACGCACATTATGGAAATCTCAAATTTATTCTACAACTGAAGGTGATCTCAATGATAATTATTTTTATCAGAATTATGCATGCATATGTTATCCACTTTCAACGGTTTTCTTCAATACAGATGTTTCTCCCAGCAGGAATAAAAAAAGATGATATTATCAGATTTTGAATGTATTGGCTCTATTCTAAAATCAGTTGTTCTCGATCAATTCTAGTGATCAATAGTTTTTCTTTCGTCTGATTTTCTACACTCGATCGCTATGCAACGCGAAACACGCAATTTGACCAAAGAGGAATGTGCCCAAGCGGTAGTTTTGCGAGAAGAAGGGTGGACATACACAAGAATTGCAGAAAGTTTTGGAGTTTCCCATACAAGTGTGTCCAGAATGTTGCAGCGATTCAGGGAGACAGGTATGAATGTCCGAAGACCAGGACAGGGTAACAACTGCCATTCAACAACGTTACTTGAGAGTTTCTTCGTTGAGACAACGGTTTGCAACCGCTCGCCTCCTTCAAATTCAGCTTGAGCAAACTCATGAGGTGCAAATTAGCACTCAGACAATAAGAAATCGCCTCAGAAAATATGATTTAAGGCCTCGTGTCGCGGCAAGAGGCTCAGCTCTTACCCCAGCCCATCGAAGGGCGCGTTTGGATTTTGCGAGAGAGCATATCCATTGGGAAGAGGCCGATTGGGAAAGAGTTCTCTTCACAGATGAGTCTAGATTCTGCCTCTACCATTGTGATCGACGTTCCCTTGTATACAGACGTCCACATGAAAGATATGCTCAGTGCAATTTCCTGAATACTACTGGTTTCGGGGGAGGATCGATTATGGTATGGGGTGGAATATCTTTGACTGCTCCCACAGACCTAGTGGTCGTTGATAATGGAGCTCTGAATGCTGATTAGTATATAAGGAACATTCTTGAAGAGCATGTAGTGCCATTTGCCCCATACATTGGTGAAAATTTCATTTTTATGGACGATAATGCCAGACCCCATCGTGCGCGCATCGTTCAGGAGTACCTTGAAGAGGTTGAAGTCTCTCGAATGGAATGGCCAGCAAGAAGTCCAGATCTCAATCCGACTTAGCAGGTTTGGGACAACCTCAATAGAAGGCTGAGAAGTTCAGAAAATCATCCAGCTACTCTTAATGACTTAGGAATCCAACTCGGACAAATCTGAGAAGGATAAGATCAGAACATTTTAAGATCACTCATTTTGAGTATGAACCGTCGATGCCGAGCTGTAATTAACGCAAGGGTTACGAGTATGTCGCAAACTATTTACGATACCAGTAGCGCGAAATTTGAATTGAAATATTCGAAGTGGTTCAAGTCTCCTACCTGAGCAAGTCTCCCGGACCCCCCTATATTTTCTTGTACTTTAAGTGGGGGGAGACTGATAAGAGAAAATCTGGACAAAACCCAAGACTCATCAAAAATCATTGAAGCTAATTCGGAAAAGTATACTTATCAAATCGTTGTAGAAAGTTTAGACAGTTTTGGACAATTCTCCTGGCCCTCAATACATCCAATAAACGTTGTGCTGCTCTTTTAACTTCCTTTACGTGTAATACTCCGAACACTTATCGTCACTCCCTATAAAACCTCCCCCGAAACAATATCCTCCAACAGCTCAGCAATTTATCCATCGGGATCGTCTGTCTCGCGACATTCTAATGCATTCCCATAGGTTGAAAGGTTCATCGGAGTTGAAGTTAGGGCATTTATTATTCCGAACGAATCGCTGAAACTACTGTTTGAGCGAAATTGAAGGATAACGCCGGCGTAATCTATTACGTTCAAGCAGCTATTTCGGGATCAAATTGTATTAGATCGCTTCGCGAAGCAAGGGTTGTAATTTCCTGGCTAGGAATGGCACTTTCTGACGAGACAATCTGAAAATTTCAACAACGTATAACTCGACAGGAGGGGGCAATCAAGTTTGGAGAAGTTTTAGGATGTCATAAGAAGTTGTGATGTTTTTAAATGTCATAGGCCTAGATGGACCAGTGAATCTTGACATAATTAGTCTATTATTAATCCATTGAACATCACCAAACATATTATAGATTGTAGGTTTCAATGTGGACTTCGCTCATCAGAGCTGACAGATTTTGATTGAAATTTGACCACTCAAGAAATAAACTTTAAAGAGAAAAGTAGCTTGAAATATATCAACAGTACCTATAATAATTCATAATCCTTTATGTCTTCCCCCGTAACAGAAACCCCAATACAATATAAAACTTTTACGAACAACAGGACTACCAATTTCTGTTCATAACCATCGTTTCGAGCTCCAAGTTACAATAACATAAAACCGCATTACGATCCAACGGGAAACAAGTAGAAAACTTACAAGAGCCCTTATTACGTTCCAGATAGACCAAGTCACCAATAACGGTAAGGTTCGATATGGTGTAATGGGTTTTAAATGGAGAATCTAGCAGCAACGACGGAGGTTCATCAAACTTGAAATTGCCGTATCATTCCGGTAATTTATCATTCCGCCTGGTTCACAGGAAAACGACCATGTTCAGGAAGAATTAATGGATCGCAACATCGTAGTCGATTGAATGTGAAGCCCCAGTTTTAGAGTGGGAGGACACGGGGGATGATCTATAATTTGAAGCTCTCGTTTCGTCTTTTAACCAGCTGGATGGTCCATAAATTAACGGCGACAAAGACTACCAGCAATTTCATAAGTCCATCAGATTTAAGATAAGAAGATTGTATCAAGGAGATCGGCTTTGTAAACATTTCAAAAGTTCATTTATGGAAAATCAAATGTTTACTCTCTCATAGCTGCATGTTTTTTTACTCCTCATTTGATTACTTCAGTTTCAGGCAAGTTCTTGTCGTTTGGACTTTTGAATCAGATATTATTTTATGTTCTTACAAACAACTTCGACTCAAAATCTGAAAATTTGTTTCGAAATAATGCTAAGACGTTTTGAGTATCTCCACTCGTCCATCGATATCTAGAAACGTGACCTAAAAACCGAGAAGTGGACGCCCAAGATCTACTCCTGCACAAGATCGGTTTATGACTGCGTCCACCCGCGGAGAGCCTTTGAGTACTTGTCAAATCAAGTACCCTAGAGATTCTAGAGGTCATTGAAAACACTTTTTTCCGAATCCGAATCTGTTTTAAAAGATACAGACTGATGAAAAACCAAAACAAAATGTTTTCTCATAAACGGCTTTATAGAAGGAAATGAATTTCGGAATATAGTTTTTCATTTATTTGGTGAATCTTTTTAGAACACAAGTTATCACTCTCGTCTTCGAGTTCATTAGCCCAAAAAAAAACAAAAATTCAAACAACCCAACTCATGATAGTAAGTTCGATGCTATCAGCCTGTAGGATGAAACTCTAGAACAGGTCGAGCAGTTCAAATACTTGGGAAGCTTCATAAATACAAGGGCTAATCTGGACACCGAAATACACAACCGTATCAATTCAGCATCACGGGCATTTTGGAAACCAAAGGACAGAGTGCTTCAATATTAAGACCTCAATCTATAGAGCAAGTGAGCTGTCTACGAAGCAGTGGTCCTCCTAACGCTTCTTTACGGAAGCGATAGCTGGACGCCCTACAGGCGACATATTAAACAGCTTGAATAAAAGCAACAACGTCATCTAAGACAAATAATGCACATCAGATGGTTCCACAAAGTTTCAAATGCAGAAGTCTTGCAGCGCGCGAGTTGTATAACAATTGAGACACAAGACTCCCCAAAGTAGCTCTGTATGACGAATTCACAGAGGGAGCTCGGATATACTGCATCAATCCCTAAAATCAGATAATGCCAATCATAACTGGCAACAACTAGCGTTGGACAGATCACAGTGGAGGTCTTTGGTCCACAGCTATAATGGAGACTCGAGAAGAATACAGCGGCGTCCAGAACTGGTTGGTGACTATTCATGCCCAAAGTGTGGAAGGATCTGTAGGTCACGGTTGGGTCTCTTCAGTCAAAGGACGGCACACAGTCTCAAGTAGCCCTAAGAAATTATAAGTTTGATCTAACCGATAGTCTGATCTTGTAGATTTATTCTCGGTAGCGAGATTCAGCAATGATGAATGAATCTAATTAATTTTTGAACGTTTTGTAAAAGAAAAGTATTCAAATTTTCTCGTATAATGTAATTTGGTCAAAAATAAAAAATATCTGTGATATTCGGAAAATTGGCTGAATGCAACTTCCTTTAAAAGATCCACAGATGTGTAGTGTCATGGATTTAGCTCATTATTCTAAAAAAATCTTGTTTCGACTTAGGTGGCACAACTCATTATGGAAACTTAAATTGGCTTTATCCTTTTAACAGGGCCGAATCGGGAAAAGTAGCATAAGAAAAGAATGTTTCTTTTTACCTCAAGAATCTACTGTCGAAATATTTGTACGAGTCAAAGACTCACTTCGTATATGCTTTAGCATTATTGTTAGATTTGTGATATCCTCTGTAGTTGTTCGTATTCTACACCATTACCTACTTTTTTGTTGCTCTGCTGGGTCTCATTTGTTTATTCTTTATTCTCCTTATTCTTTATTCTCTTATATCAATCCTCATAGATTCACAAGTGCGCATGGTCGAACCTTATGTGTTTGGTGTGCTCAAATTCAATCTAGAGGAGCTCAGAGGTACTTGTTCAGTCTGAGTCATCGAAAAGTTGGGACCAGTGGATAATATTTTGCTTACATGGCTAGTTTGTGGGCATCTGTGGATCCTATTCTTCACAGTCCATCACGTTCAGGTCAACTTTCATTCAAGTATCCCAAAATCGCGGACGATTCAACCCCGTACATTCGCTCGGAGATCGCCCCCAGCCGTCTAGACTGTTTTTTCGCAGTTTAACTAAAACGCCCTGCTAATCGAAGATCCCCCCTAATCAAACCGCCGAACCCCAAGTGGCGCAACACCCATAGAACGAGAGGACGACAACAAGGAGAAACGTACAATAATAACTACTTACTGTAGAGCTTGCTGAACGCGACGTAGAACTCGTTAATGCTCAGTTTGCCGTCGTTGTCTGCATCGTCGTACTGTATCATGTTGGACAGGGAACAACCCCCGCTCAAACTGTCCAAACGCTCCTGCACGGCAATCTGGAATTATGATTTTAGAGAGCACTAATCTACTTCGGGGGGGATTGTCGGAAAGGGGAGTTTTATAGGGGCTCTGAATCATATCAGCCGGACGGAATGATGTCGGGTAGTGGAGAGTGAGGGTATGATAACTGGCCTATAAAATTTAAATTATTGTTTTCTCTATGAAGAGGAACGTAGTTCGGGGCATTTCTGTTCTGGCTTTAGCGCAGTCGAGTGCGGGGTTGATTATTGGTGGTCGTAAAACGGGATTCACGGAATGAATCGAGGAAGAATTCTAGGACATTAAATTGGGATGTCTGAAATTACATAGATATGACATTACATATTTCGAATCCCTCGCAGGACGCTCAGGAGTTTGTTGAAGAATTTTTACGAGCAGGGTGCTAACTGTATTATGATAACTTCACATCCAGCTTCAACCTTACTAGTCAATGGATCCAGGTTTGGCGTTATGGTGCAACTCACTGAGTGATTTTTTCATATTTTCATATTCATAGTGTCCTGATTCTCCAGGTACCGAAATACCCCTCAGAAGCTCCGCTTGTGCTTTGTTACTGTGTCCTTACGCCACTCTAGGCACAGCACTGTTAATTTAGAATGGTGGCCCGTACCCGTATAGACTAGAAAATTTCTTCTCTAGCCGGGGATCGAACCCAGTACCTTGCGGTTGCGAAATACTGAGCCGACGCTTCTAATCACCAAGCTGCGGACGCTTACGTGACATTCAATATTGTATTGGAATATGTTGGAAATATTCATTCCATTGGAAGCAAAACGCTGCTGATACTTTACCCTATAATATACAGTCTGGTCCAACGAAAACCCAACACCTCGATTTTCCTGTTGAAGATCTTATCGAGTACTATCTGACTCTGAAATCTCGCTTCAAAATTTCCATCGATAACGAAAAGACTGGTGAAATAGTGTAAGAGTACCTAATGTAATGAACGTATATTTTTCTGACAAAAAATGCACCCTCATTTTAGAATAATCTTTTAAGTTTCATTGTAAGAAAGTTTATTTTGGATTAATTTTGGAGAGAAATATTTTCAGTTTCCAATTGATTCCGACATCGTTCGGAATTGTAATCATTCCGCACCGTTTTTATTCCGTTTTCAGTTCTGAAAAACGATGTCGCACCGTATAAAACATCCTGAATTGGAAGATAACCGTGTTTTTTGTTCGCTAGCACAGATAAGTCGAAATTAAGACTTCATCGACGCAAATTTTACCGAATTTTGACAGTCGGGACACATCTGATTTCCGCACTCCCCTGTGGGTATAAAACCAGATGTTCCCCCGCAGGTCACTTCATTTACGATTGACTTATGATTAATTACATCGCTATAGTGCCGTTCGCCGTCAAAACTATCTTTCTGCCGTTGAGTTTTATGAGATGATTTCTTTTGAGTTTCTTTTTTCTACGATTCAGAATATAATTTTGTTTTCTTTGTTCTTCACGGTATTGGGTGATATTTTTTTTCTGAAAATTTACGAGTGCAAGTGGCCTACCGAAACCATAGGTGAGTCGACACTCCGCCTTTTTTTATATCATTGGAACTTCAGCCTTCCTTCATCCCTTACTACCTAGTTTAAGTTCCACTCCTACTGCCGAAGCACCCCGCTGGCGTGGATACTCAGGTGGTGCAGAACGCACTTTGGAGTGGCGAAAAACTTCCCTCATCCCTTACTCCCTAGTTTATGTTTAACTCCTACTGCCGAAGCACCCCGCTGGCGTGGATACTCAGGGGGTGCAGAACGCACATTGGATTGGCGAAGAACTTCCTTCATCCCTTACTCCCCGGTTTCAGTTCCACTCCTACTGCTGAAGCACCCCGCTGGCGTGTATACTCAGGGGGAATCTGTGCCGTCTTGTTTCATCCCCTAACCTGGCCGCTGTTGTTCGCGTATAGTCGTTATTTCTAAAGAACGATTCTATATGATATTTTGAAGCGAAATTTTAGGGTCAGATAGTACTCGATACGAACCCTGCATAATACAAGTTTTGTTTTCAGGTACAACAAAGATACCTTCCAAGGGGTTTTAATGGTTAAAAAGAGAGTTCTTTTAACAGGCCATAAAGCTCCCCAATTATGAATGAATCTCAATAAACGAGAGGTATTCTGTCAACAAGTGATCTGGAGTTCCATCCTCTTCTCGCCAAAATCTGCAGTAGTCAGGAACTGAACAGCTGAAATAGCTACCTCAACTTGAATGTTCATGACCTTCTCGATCAAAAAAATCATGATTTTTCTCGACGTCTAGAAAAATATCGAAACGCAAGATTATTCAGTCGTGAACTTCTTCCACAGTTTAATGATGGGGGAAGCCCTCTTGTCGAAGGTTCAAAAAGTTAAATAATATATTCGAGTCTTTCTGAACGTAAAATTAGCATTTCAGCGAACAATGGCCCCTCCATATCGCGCAACAGAGCTAAATGCCCAGAAACGTTCCCCATTTTCGAGATACCAAACATGCGAACATGGCCGTAACGAAAGTTTAAAAAAATTACCTCATTCAATTCCGTGGCCTCGAGGTTCCCATTGTTATTCCTATCATAATGGGAGAACATAATGGAAACCAAGTAATCCTTGCTGTGATTATCTTGCGACATCAGCCTGGCATGGTTGTACAACAATAAGTTGTCCTGGAAGTTATTTATAGTTGGCGGAATGTATCTCTGTTAATGAATGGACTTACTTTCATTATTTCGTACTCTTGCATGGTGCAGTCCTCTTTGTCGTAGTACAATTCCCCCTTGTCATTGGGTTCGTCCTCTATCTCATTCTCGGAATAGTTGACGTCATCGCTGTCTGACGTCGTTGCCTCGTAAGTCTGAAATCGGAGGGTTTTTGCGGTGTAAGGTTTATATACAGACGTTAATCGAGTTGCGGGGGAAATTTCAATTAGGAACACTGAGCTTGTTTGGAATAGCGTGGGTAATCTGATATAGGTGTAGAGATTCTGTCAATTTTTTTCTCTTACACAAGAATTTCGACAATTATCAGGAGTCTATCTGAGTGTTTCACAAAAATCAAAGTATAAGCATATAAAATACAGTTTTAGGGTACCAAACAATTTTGCGTTTCTAAGAAATAAAACTGTTTACGAAATGAGCTAAAAAAATTCATATTGAAGGGCATCTCGCACTGCAAAAATTGATCCTTTCCTAGAAGAAAAAGAAAATCCAGGCAGCTTTCTTCAGGAAACCAGAAAATTTCATCTGAAATAAAAAAGCAAAAGCAGAAAAATATGAGACAATAAAATTAAAATCTCAGGCTCAAAACCTGATCACAGCAATTTCTATTTTTCCGAAACCCCCTTGACAATTTTGAAACGAGTCTCCTAGAGTCGATGCAATCCTAAAAAGAATTAGCCTCTCTAAAATTCTGAAAGAAATACTCAATAAACTAATGGGTCGATAACTACTAGGATCAGAAGAATCCTTTTCACGTTTTAAAATTCCTATGACTTTCGCATTTCGTACCTCCTGATGAAACCAGCAGCTTTCCTAGATTTGGTGGATTGAATTGCTTCATAAATATTAGGGCTAACCTAGACACGGAAATACACAACCGTATCAATTCGGCATCACGGGCATTCTGGAAGCTAAAGGTCAGAGTGTTTCAAAATCACGACCTCAATCTGAAAAACAAGACAGCTGTTTGTAAAGCAGTGGTCATCCCATGGCTTCTTTAAGGAAGCGAAAGCTAGACGCCCTACAGGCGACATATTAAACAGCTCGAACAAACGCAACAATGTCGTCTAAGATAAATAATGCACATCAGATGGTTCCACAAAGTTTCGAATGCAGAAGTCTTGCAACGCGCGAGTTGTACAACAATTGAGACTCAAGTAACGAGGGCACGACTCAGATGCAGCGGCCACATTCTAAGGATGCGAGACACAACACTCCCCAAAATAGCTCTGTATTGCGAATTGACAGAGGGAGCCCGGAAACCAGGAGGCCAGTAAAAGCGGTTTAAGGATACACTACATCAATCCCTAAAATCAATTAATGCCAATCATAACTGGGAACAACTAGCGTTAGACAGGTCACAGTGGAGATCTATGGTGCACAGTTATAATGAGGGCACGAGAAGGATTCAGCGGCGGCTAAATCTGGTTGGTGACTATCCATGCCCTGAGTGTGAAAGGATCTGTAGGTCACTGTTGGGTCCCTTCAATAACAGGAGGGCACACAGTCGCAACTAGCCCTAAGAAATCACAAGTCTGTTCGCACCTTTAAATTTTTTTTTGTCTTTTTGTAGATTTATTCCTGGTAACGGGATACAACAATGAATGAATGAATGAATGAATGAATGTACCCATGTTCTATCCCTTGGCAAATATAACCATAATATTTCAAATAGAATATCCATAGAGTATTTTTGGAGTTGATTTTTGTATCATAGACCTTTAGAAAATTCACATGCATGTTTTCTCCATATAAATCCTAGATCTTCAACCCCATTTCAACCGTCGCGACCCACATAAATCAGTTAAAAACCAAGAAGCCCTCATCCTTCCGTCCCCTTGTCTCCTCTATATTCACGCTACACCATCCGCGAAAAAAACAACAAAAAAAAACAACAAAGCTTGAGCACTAACCGTGGCCTGAGTTTTAACGCTGTCCACCGTAACGGTGACCGGGGTTCTGGTGCTGTTCGTGCCCGATGCAAGCGTTGACAGGGGTGAATTATTGAAATAGATATTGCTATGGTCCACTGTAGGTCCCCAGCCTCTTCCTGGAACACACAACAAATTATAGAATGCATAATGTATGGCCCGGCATGGGAATTCGCTGGAATTTTTCATGAAGAGCTGGTGTACGATAGAGTCGGAGAGGGGCAAGTTGATAGCGAATTTCAGTCGTATTATCAATGTATACAGGGTTGCTGAACATATACTCAAGAGTCAATATGGAGTAATCAGGTGAAAAATGAGATGGATAGAGTCATTGAAAGCTTTCGAATTTTCGGGAGAGTAGTTCGCTTCTTATTACTTTTCTCCTCTCCTTGAGTCACCCTGTATCATTTTTTCGAGTTAAACCTTTGAAAATGAGTGAAACAGTTTTGTTCACAAAAAAGCAGGATCTTTCTCAAACCTTATATTATTTCCATTAACTTATTAATATCTCTTATACTTGGATTACATAGAAAAATATGGCAGGTCAGGAGTCAATAGATTTGACTGAATTTGATACAGAAGATCACTTCAATGGTTAGGTTGTCCTAGGTTATGTTAGGTTGGGTTTGATTAGGCTCACATTGAGATTTCTATTGTTAATTTTTTTTTGGTTTTGAAAAAACTAGATTGTACAGATTGTATCTTTTTAATTCTATCTCACGAACGGTTTCATCGAATGAAATGAATTTCGGAATTTTCATTCATTCAATGACTCTTTTTCGAACACAAGATATCACCGATGTCTAACAGTTTTCTCATTATGACCATAAAGTACCATAAAAATACTGAAATTTAAAAGAAACCAACTCTTGAAACTATCTAATGAATATTTGAACGTTTTGTAAAATGAGTTCTTCATATTTTCTCGTATAATGGGTCAAAAATTGAAAAGTATCTGTGATATTCGGAAAATTGGGTACTTTGACCGAATGCAACTCTTTTTGAAAGATCCACAGATGTGTTGTGCCACAGATTTCGCTAGATATTCTAAATGTAGTTTTGTTTTTCCAGGGTTAGCACAGCTCATTATGAAAAATCATAAGGTTATGTATCCTTTAATCAGGGCTACTTTGGATGAATACAACTCTGTTTGAAAGATCCACAAACGTGTACTGTCATAGATTCAAGTAGTTATTCTAAAGGTTATTTTGTTTCTCCAGGGGTAATACAGCTCATTATGAAAACTTAAAAGGACTATATCTTTTTATCAGGGCTGAATCGGAAAAAATGGTATAGGAAAAACGTATTTCTTTTGACTTCAAGAATCTACCGTTGAAATATTTGTACGAGTCAAAGACTCACTTTGTATACAGAGTGTACCATTGAAAACGGCTCTGTAATTGATCAATGTGGATTAATTTTTTCAGAAACGCGCTTTGAAGGCTTCTCGAGAAAGTATACACCAAAATTCAAACCATCTGGATGAAGATTCAGTTTCAATAGATGTAGGAGAAAACTGATTCGGATCCATCTGAAAATTTTTCGTTATGTACTTTTTATAGCCGATTCGACGTTATGATACATCGAATTCACATAAAGAATTCAGGTATCCTCTGAAATTGTTATCGATATCGAAGTTAGGTACTGATTACTCAGGAACTCGGTTCGGATCAGGTGATCTATAATTCATTTCGGCTCTCAGAGTTTGGTCGTTGGCATCCATCTCAATCAATCATCTCTGCTGCTAACCGATCGCTTTTTCATTATATTTGAATCTAAATACGAATAATCTTACCCTACTATAAGGTTTAAGAAGGCATTTTTCTTCTGTCACTCATCAAGGTTAAATTTGAATTCTTATAATTATCTATGGTTGAGTCGATGTTTTTGATTTCTCATATCTAAAATCTAAAATATAGCCCGTACTCAGATTCGTCAGTTTCTCTATGCATGTATTCATAGAAATCACACATTACTTCAACTTTGAAATAGTCAGTGTAGGATCTTCTCTACGACACATGATCAAAGAACTGGATAAATTTTTGTGTTTCACCAAGAATCTGAATTTGTGTTAACTGCAATTAGAACAATTAAATATTTCCAATTTTCTTTTGATGATGTTATAATTCATCATGGTATAAAATTTTTTTTTCATATTTTCTTCTTCAGCCTGACGTCCAGGAGGATGATCCTTCATATTCGATGCAGTTCATCGATTGAGTGAACAGGAAAACGTGTAGTTTCCTCCATATTGAATCCAATATCCGGAGACCACTCGCAGCGAAGAATTTTATGCACACAATTTATACATTTTTTAGTATTTTACAACCGTCATATATTCGCGATTTCGTCTGGAATTTTTCATCAATTGGGCATAAAAGTCGCGGAATCGCTTTTCCGTTGGAACTTTTTAATAATCGTAAAATTTTTATGCATTTCGAGGGCGAATTATTATCCAATCATTTTGAAATTCGGGTCAAAATAGAGTCATTGCAATATCAAACGTTTCGCGGGATTTAGCATTTATAACTGTCTGGAACGCTTTGACAGTATCCCTCACTTTCAGGATAGCATCTATTAAAGTTTTAGGATAGCAACATAGTCAGTTTGAGGATATCAAAATTGTCACTCGAACAAAAATGAAGAGATAGTTGATGAGAAAAAGGGACTTGAAATTATTGATTTTACGATTTTCTAATGGTTTTTGGTACCAAATATCATCTAGTTACCACCGGTAGTTCTCGAGAAATAACCTAGTCCCTAAGTGGATTGATTTCTGAATCTGTGCGAGGATATATTGAAAAATTCTCAGCCTACTATAGAAACAAAATTTCAATGTCAAAATATTTTATTACTCAGCATATTCTCCTCTTGATTGGATACATTTATTACAGCGAACCTGAATCGTCTCTAGACCTTTAAGACAAATGTTTCTTCTTGCTCTGCAAATCAGACCTCCTCAGCTTTTATTACCTCTTTGTTGGAAGAAAATTTACAACCTTTTTAACTTTTTTCAGTTGGAGAAAGAAATGATAGTATGATGGAGCCAAATCTGGTGAATAAGGGAGGTGTTCTAGTGATTCAACCCCTACATCACGAATTTTTTGCAAGGCACAATGAGATTTGTATGCAGGGGCGTTGTCCTGCAAAAACAAAACACCTCAACACTCTTTGGTTGTTGTTCTACCCTTATCCAAAAAATCAATCATGATTACTCCTTGAAAACTGAAGCAAGAACCTTGCCAGCAGATTTTTGGACACGAAACTTCTTAGGTCTTGAAGAACCAGAGCGTCACCATTCCATCGATTGTTGCTTTGTTTCTGGATCGTAGAAATGTACCAAAGTCTCATCCATAATAACAATTCGGTTTAAGAAGTTTACATCGTTTCGAATCGAGCACAGATCGAACGCGATGCTTCTACCCTTGCACGCTTTCGGTCAACATTCAAACATTTGGGGATCCACTTTACAGCAATTTTTCTCATGTCCAAATTTACGTCAACTATATGATGAACGCGTTCGTATGGAATATTCAGTGCTTCAGATATCCGTTTTAGCCCAATTCGACGGTCTGATAAAATCATGCCATGAACTGCATCGATATTTTCTGGGACTGACACAGAAACTGGCCTTTCCGATCGGTGATCATCTTCAATGGAAAATTTATCTCTTTTGAAGCTTGCAGTCCAATTTTTCACGGTCGCATACGAAGGACATTGATCACCAAGGGTACAAAGCATATCTTCGTAAATCAGCTTAACTCTTAACCCTTTTAAATACAGGTACTTGATGATGGCTCGATACTCCAATTTTTCGATTTTCACAATTTCGATGGACATCTTCCTTCTTTTAATTTATTGCCTAACACTGGTTTACTTTTTTGACCTCAAACTTCACACTGACACTTCTAATGAGTTATTGTTCGTTGCTATGGTAACGCAATATTTTTTTATGCATGGAACTGGTCTAGGCTAACTAGATATCAATATACATCCTCGTATATCACAGAACATAAACTGTGAACATTTCAAGTACCTACACTTCATTCTAAAAGTGTTTCGATAAATTGACGTCCTAGTCCTAGTATCAATTCGTTGTTAGCTTTAAAGCGCCTTTAAAAGTATTCTGCGTTTAATGATTCAACGAGAAAAAAACCATCCAATTGCTGAGAGAAGAATCAGACCTGACAGGAATAATCTCATCGGAAGGCTGTTTAAATTGCAAATCTCCAGTCACACCAGCCTCATAAAATTGGGATAAGCTAAACACAATTTTCGGCGTTCTTCTGCCAGTCCCGCCGACCTTCCCTCGATCGCGACGGGGGCAGAATATTCACCGATCATCCCCCAATGTTTGTCTGCAAAAATTACCGGGACAGAAATTCTTGACGGCGACGGAAATTTGTAAATGCCTGTTGAATAACGTGCCATGCCTCGCCGCGAATTGATGATGTTCATTCCTACTAGGTACTCCTACGGAATTTATGAATATTAATTAATGCGGCCTCTGAGTTCGCCCCTAAATTAAATTCCCCCCGTCCGGTGTACATCCACTGAAATCGAGAAACCACTCGTTTAACTCATCCGTGAAAGGTCCATTAATGAATATTCCGCCAGCGTGTCCCAGCCTAGACCGCACGTTTATTTTTCTTTCAGCTGCACTGCTGGTCATCGCTTTCGAGCGACAGAAATTGAAATTTAGTTATCTATGATCTGGATGAATAAGTGACAGCTCCTCGATTCTATGAACTATGGAACAAGGCGTTAGGGGTGGGTAAAGTTTACCAGATAATCAAATTTTTCCATTCTTCAACTTTCGAGTTTGGTATCTAGCAGAAAAATCAAAAATCATAGTAGATTCAAACGTGAAACATACTCTAAAAGAGCAACTCTTTAAGTGACAAATCTCGACATTTCATCCACCACGGCTCAACCGTTCGTTCTTGAGGAGTTTTAACTGAACCCAACTTTTTGGGAATTTTTCGAGGGTCAACTTTCGAGTCGCGCATCTTGCAAGAAACTCATCCTAGATCTGAATGTGATACATATTCTCAAAGGGCAACTCTTCTAGTAATAAAACTGAAAATTTCATTGATCTTGGTGAAAGCTTTCGGTCTTGAGGATGTTTTAACTGACCCCATCTTATTGGTAATTTTTCGGAGGTCAAGTTCCGAGACGCGTATCTTCCAGGAAAATTATCGTAGTTCTGAATGTGAAACATTTTCTGGAAGAGCAACTCCTCTTATGAAAAATTTCAAGATTTCATCCATCTCGGCGCAACCGTTCGGTCTTGAGGATATTTTAACTGACCCCATCTTTTTCAGGATTTTTCGAAGCTCAGCTTTCGAGTCGTTTATCTGCCATTAAAAGTAACCGTAGATGGAAATGTGATACATATTCTGAAAGAGCAACTCTTCTTGTGATAAATCTCAGGGTTTTATTTGTTTCGGCACAACTGTTCGGTCCTTACGAATTCTCAAGTGAAATTTGCAATTTTAAAAAAATGAAATCTAAACGAAAGGAGATAGGTTCACGAAATTGCTCGCAACAGCTTTAGCGTGTTCGAAAACCTATATTTTTCTATGAAAATTTCAAATATCAGCCACTGCGTAGGAGAAAATAATTTTTTTTTTGAATTCCCACCTTTCATTTTCGAGTTGACTTCGAAGAGCTCTCTGGAGTGCTCTGTTTGGTTTTCTAGAATCTTCAAAACAACTTCAATGCACTCCATATCCTAGGAAAGTAATAGAAAATCCTGATTTCCAGACAGAGTAGCAAATTGGTCATTTTAAGATGGTCTTACCCTCTGCTCATTTTTGACCCAAAATATCGAGATTTTCGAAATCGAGTTTCTGTGCTAGGGTAGAAGCCTAGGCAAAGCTGATTATAGAACCGGAAATCCCAATTGGATCAGATAAATATAACAGGAGATATCGCAGATTGAAATTTTCGATTTTAGAAAAATGGCATTTCCAAGATAAAAATCTAAACGGAGGGAGATAGGCTTCCGAAATTGCTGGCAATAGATTTAGCGTGTTCGAAAACTCATATTTTTCACCATTAGATACATGACGAGCATTTTCTCGACCTGAATTATCATATCATTTCCCAGATTTTCATAAGGTTTCTTACTTATTGTCCTCCCAAAAATCCATCTATGACCTGTATGTATCAGGGTAAATTTGTGCTCCTACATAATTTCTTGACCCGATCGCGCTTTCACTTGCTCCAGTTCTGAATTGAACCTATATTATGCTCACGAGTACCTTTATATTTCGAAATATTCAACAAAATCTCCCGATTAATAGGAAAAATTCTCCAGCCTCCTGCAATCACCCCAGGAAACATGAAATATTAATTTCGAAGCTCGCGATTTTATATCGAAAGAAACTAATTTCATTTCCCTGATTCGTTTCAGGGTTTTCCTTTCCTGAGAGCCTGAAACGATTGATTAATATAGATTTGTGTACACCAAACCCGAAATGAGGCTTTGAATCAAATATTGAGCGAGAAAAAAGGGATTTTAAGTAATTACTTTATATCATACTGAATGGTTGGTTACTACACAGGGGGATTTTAAAAATTGTCGAATAACTGTGAAATGTTTACTCATATCTTGAAACACAAAAGAGTTCTTTCAGAGTTGAAAGATGTTCATTGCTTTTTCGTCACGGAAAAAATTTGAGCAACTATATATCTAATGAATATTTGGACGTTTTGTAGAATAAAAGTGTACTCTTTATATCTTGTCCTTTTATGCGCTATTTTCGAGTTATTCTATATTCAAAAATTAAAAAGTATCTGCGAAACTTGAAAAATTGGGATACAGGCTGTTGAAAAACCATAAAAAAATTTTATTCTCACAAACGGTTTTATGGAATGAAACCCGTTTGCACCAAGCATACTTAGTGTTAAGTGTCCCTCAAAATTAACGCTTTTAACCTAAGTTACGTTGCACCAACTGTTAAGTGACATTTGAATGGCTAAAGCTAACCTTAAATTTAAGCGCTCCTGTAATGACCACTTAGGTACTCAAGGGCGGGATTCTAACCTTAAATAATTTGTTGAACTCATAAACTGGCTGCAGAACTGCTGTGGTTTTCTAATAACGTCAAGTACCTTTTGTTTGACAAATCATTTCATTATCAATAATAATACTAATGCAGCAACAAAAAGTTGTCACTCTTTGATATTTGATATAATAGTTTACTTGAAATTGACTGACAGGACAATAAAGTTAGGTTAAATGAAATGACAACGATCATCGGCAACCGGCCAACCAATGAAATGGCTTTATTGGACTAGGATGAAGTTGCACCAAAATAAAAAACAGAAATATCACTAGATATAAAAACTTAAGGGTCCCTCACTTAAAATTCTGTTAAGCCACAGTCATGCAACTGGGAATAAAATTAAGCGTCCATTAACTTTAAACGACACTTAGTTAAGTACTCGTTTTAAGGGGTATTGGTGCAAACAGGCCTTAAACGTTTTGCAAAATGAAAGTATTCTGCATATTTTCTCATATAATTCGCCGTTTCTGTGTAATTTGATGTTGAAAAATAAAAAATATCTGTGATATTCGTAATATTGGGTACTTTGAAGGCGACTCTGTTTAAAAGATCCACAGATGTCGCACAGCTTATTATGAACCTAAAATGGCTATGTCTTTTTATCAGGTCCGAATCGTAAAAAATGGTACCTATAGGTAAAAAGTGTTTCTTTTGACCTCAAGAATCTACATTTAAAAAATTGTTGTGATGAACAAACTGATATTGGGTGTTATTTCCTATATGTTACTCACTTAATAACTTCATACTGATGGACCATATGGAATTCATAGAACGCTTTATCAATTCCTTCGAAAAATAATTCCTCTGATACGTTTTTTCGTTTTTCTCAGGCTGATGAGCCTTTGAGATCTGCTGCGAATCAATATTCGCCGTAAATTGCATAATTTCAAACTCCGCGCTCAAAAGGGAATTCCGCCTTTTCGGATAGTTCATCATCGCATTTGATGTCGATACAGCAGTTCATCAACGCTGCTGCCTCGGAATCGCATGACCTTTTTCCAGAGGGCCGACCTAGCTTTCATCGCCGAGCCGACATTTTTTATAGGCGCCAAAGCCGCGTATTTACACTTACACGTGGTCCTATTGAACGGCGCGGGTGAAATGAGATCGAACGTTGCTTGCTCTCATGTACCAGAGGTAATTACGGTAGATTACAAAGGGCCATTTGCTCTGTCATGTTCACCGTCACCGACTCGCTGTAGAGGTCGAAAGCGGACATGGGTCAATCCAGAGTTGTACAGGATGTACTACGCATTTCGAATGGAGGGAAACGAAGTGACATATCAGAGTAAGACATAACTTATTTTCACACAGATGAAACTTTAGGATCTCAGTAGAGTCTCATGTGCTTTGAATACCTGTGAACTTGTGGAGCTTGCCTAGTGACACCTGGGCAGATACCAGGTGGCAAAGTTAACTGAAAATAAGTGTTACTTAACTTATTTCCACATGGCTGATTTTTATATATGTTTTGAAGAATATTATTCTGAAGTTATATTATAAGTGACTGACACTTACCATGGGCCAAAACTCTTGCCAGACTCTTTGAAGCTGTACAAAAAATAAATAAACTTTACTTATTTTCACATGTCTGATATTCAAATATGCGAGAAGAAGGGTGGACATACACATAAATTGCAGAAAGGTTTGAAGTTTCCCATACAAGTGTGTTCAGAATGTTGCAGCGATTCAGGGAGACAGGTATGAATGTCCGACGACCAGGACAGAGTAGACCACGGATAACAACTGCCATTCAAGAACGTTACTTGAGAGTTTCTTCGTTGAGACAACGGTTTGCAACCGCTCGCCTCCTTCAAATTCAGCTTGAGCAAACTCATGAGGTGCAAATTAGCACTCAGAGAATAAGAAATCGCCTCAGAGAATATGATTTAAGGCCTCGTGTCGCGGACCCAGCTCTTACCCCAGCCCATCGAAAGACGCGTTTGGATTTTGCGAGAGAGCATATCCATTGGGAAGAGGCCGATTGGGAAAGAGTTCTCTTCACAGATGAGTCTAGATTCTGCCTCTACCATTGGGATCGACGATCCCTTGTATACAGACGTCCACATGAAAGATATGCTCAGTGCAATTTCCTGAATACTACTGGTTTCGGGGGAGGATTGATTATGGTATGGTGTGGAATATCTTTGACTGCTCGCACAGACCTGGTGATCGTTGTTAATGGAGCTATGAATGCTGATAAGATTATAAGGAACATTCTCGAAGAGCATGTAGTGCCATTTGCCCCATACATTGGTGAAAATTTAATTTTTATGGACGATAATGCCAGACCTCATCGTGCGCGCATAGTTCAGGAGTACCTTGAAGAGGTTGGAGTCTCTCGAATGGAATGACCAGCAAGAAGTCCAGATCTCAATCCGATTGAGCAGGTTTGGGACAATCTCAATAGAAGGCTGAGAAGTTCAGAAAATCATCCAGCTACTCTTAATGACTTAGGAATCCAACTCGGAGAAATCTGGGAAGGATTAAATCAGAACATTTTAAGATCACTCATTCTGAGTATGAACCGTCGTTGCCGAGCTGTAATTAACGCAAGGGGTGAAAATACCAAGTATTGAATCACTCATCAGCATTTCAGTATTTTGAAAATTGTTCATTTCTCTTCTTTCACATGAGATTCGGTGAAATCCTGAATTTTTCTTCCATTTAATGTGTCTTGTTTCGTACAAAACCTTTCCGAGAGAACATAAAAAATAAGTTATAAAGTCAATGTAAAGTTAACTTCCATTAAAATTGAGATTTTCAGAATGTGCGGTAATTTTTTTGCGCACTGTGTTTGAGGTGGTTCAAGAGTCCTACCTCAGCAAGTCTCCCGGACTCCCCCTACCATATGACTGTTCGCAGAAGATCAGAGTTACGTCACCCATTTGTACGTTTGTACACTTAAGGATTCTACAGGAGTATCTCCATACAAATGGCCAAAAGATGTTATCGATTTGGGTCATTGTATGTAAAATTCATATTTGTTGTGGAACATTGAAATATCGATAGATTCCGAGCTTCTTTCTGCACATGCCAATTTTGTCGCGAAATAATAATCAACGTATTCCATAACAGTCGTTCGAGGCTTTGAAACGGTTAATTTACATTTCATGCAACAGAAGCACAAACACACACGATGTACCTACGCAATCTACATATCCGGGGATTATTTGAATTCAATTTACCGTTCTGGTTATTATTATTTGATAATAACAGAGAGATGCTGCATCCTAGACTCGCTCATATAACCTATGAATTAAATGCTGTGGCACAGATGGGGGATTAAGCTTTGTACATCAAAGAGGGAAATAGATCATAGGTCACATATTGACCTCTTGTGGCGCTCGTTACATATACGTTGGATATTGTACCAACGACCACATCAATCGATTTTCATTTCACATTTGAGACACTTTAGGATAACTAAAACAGTTTCGTCCAAGTGTTTGTTTCCGAATAAAAGTGCATCGACTAAAAACTGTCTATCACAGTCGAGCCTGCAAATTGATAGCTGAGACGCAGCCTAGGTTAGCAAGCAGGTTAGACAGTATAGAGTAATATGTACAGTTTTTTGCCAAGGTGCATATTAAATATTTTCGTCGACCTCACATACCATTTTTAAAGGTGAGAAGTTATCCGTTTTATGGCCTCATCTAGCCAATTCCTTGAGCTCTGATCAAGTGTTACTGTTATCCATATAGCTACCACTATCCATTCTTGATTTTACTGAACACCAACATTCAGACCCCGAACAGCTGGACGAAAAGTGAATCAGGACGAAATGTACAAGTCTTCAAAAATAGTCTAATTTTCGGAAATAAAGTACGTAAAATGTCATTTTTATACAGGTCGAAGAAAAAATTAATTTATCTCTTGCTATTTTCTGTATTGACAGTAAGTAAAAGCGCCACCTCATTATTAAACGTGTTTTCACTGACCAAAATTTAGTTGGTTTTCAGTAGTGGAGATATGAGGGACTTTCCTATCTCTTCATTTGACTTTTTTCAATATTTTTGACAGGAAATCACCCCATATAAACTTTTTTTCTTTTCACCATCTAATCTCGACGCACTAGTCAATCCTCATTTAGCTTCGTTGGCTTCCCTACTAAAACAGAAAATAGGCACAAACTCAATTGAAAAAAGGCTATCCAAATCGGAAATTTCGAAATTGGGGAAATTATTGCCAACCCAATAAACACTCCAATCAACCGTCACTCCTAAGGTATCGCTCTTCATGAATTCGTTACAGTCCACATGGACGACCAACGATAGCGCCTCAAACGGGCGCAAATTGATTTAAATTACCGTGTTTGACACAATGGACCCCCCTTTCAATGCTGATGGCCGACTGCGTCAGACAAGCCGCCCTGTGTAGCTCGCAATGATTGGGGTAGATGTGACCGTCCGAGCCGCAAACCACCCTCTGATGCATGGCACACTGTCGGACACATTGACAGGTCGCCTGACCATCTTTTGTCACCACGCACTCTCTGCCTTTCATGCAGTAATGGACCAGACATGGATCTGAAAAAAATTGAGGCAATTAATTGAAGGGTTGGTGGTGCGATGGGGCTTTCCGATTATTCATTTGAGGGAGGAAATCGATATAGACGGTCTCATCAATATTTTATTGCGAGTGACAGAATTCGTTCGGGTTCTTTGGGAATTACCCTGTTTTAGCTCTGTGATTGGTTCAGTACAATTTATGTATTATTCGTTTTTTCTTTCAGTAGTATTTTCAGAAAAATTTTAGAATTTAAAGAATACTGCTAATTGCTCCTCGTTACAATTCTTTAGCAATTTCGTGAACCTATCTCCTTTCGTTTAGAGATTCATCTTCGAAATGGTATTTTTTTCAAATTGCAAATTTCACTTGAGAATTCGTCAAAAAAGAACAGTTTCGCCGAGACTTTCGTGGTACGGTGGACCTAATTTTCACACTGCGACAGCTGCAAGAGAAGGCCCCTGAACAACAATCAAGGATCTATAGAGCCTACTTCGATTTAAGTAGGGCCTTCGACTCGGTGAATCGGAGAGCGCTATGGAAAATCATGGGACGACTTGGAGTACTCGAAAAATTCTTAGCAGTGTATAAAAGCCTACACCAACAACACCGCTTGAATACAGCATAATGGCTCCACAACCGACCATTTCTTAACAAGGCTGTGTGTTAGCGCCTTTACTGTCCAATATTTTCGCCATAGCTGTCTCCATTATTGCTGATATAAGTATGCCTGTAAGAGGTGTTGAAATAAGATTCAGATTTGATGGAGGCCTATTTAACCTGAAGCGCCTCAGAGCAAAAACCCGTTCAAAGTTTATTACGGAACTTCAATATGCAGACGACTGCGCACTTACCGCTAGCAGTCCAGAGGATCTACAGATAATGCTAGACACCTATAAACATATATACGAAGCTTTAGGCCTTGGACTCAATATCGACAAAACCAAAATCCTGGTAAGTCCGCCATAAAGCCTTCAAACACATATCAGCCTGGAGAATGTAACTCTAGAACAGTCGAGCAGTTCAAATACTTGGAAAGCTTCATAAATACTAGGGCTAACCTAGACCTAGGTCAGAGTGTTTCAAAATCTCAACCTCAATCTGAAGACCAAGACAGCTGTTTACAAAGCAGTGGTCCTCTCAATGCTTCTTTACGGAAGTGAAAGCTGGACGCCCTACAGGCGACATATTAAACAGCTTGAACAAACGCAAAAACGTCATCTAAGACGAATAACGCACATCAGATGGTTCCACAAAGTTTGAAATGCAGAAGTCTTGCAACGCGGGAGTTGTACAACAATTGAGACTAAAGTAACGAGGGCCCGACTCAGATGGAGCGGCCACATCCTGAGGATGCAAGACGCACAAGACTCTCCAAGATATCTCTATATGGCGAATTGACAGAGGGAGCCCGGAAACCAGGAAGCCAGCATAAGCGTTTTAAGGACACATTACATCAATCCCTAAAATCAGTTTATGCCAATCAAAAATGGGAACAACTAGCGTTAGACAGATCACAGTGTAGGTCTTTGGTCCACAGTTATAATGGAGACTCGAGAAGAATACAGCGACGGCCAGATCTGCTTGGTGACTATCCATGCCCGGAGTGTGGAAGGATCTGAAGGTCACGGTTGGGTCTCTTCAGTCACAGGAGGGCACACAGCCGCAAGTAGCCCTAAGAAGTCATTTTGTAGATTTATTCCCGATAACGGGATACAGCAACGAATGGTATATTTCTATGGTACTTTATGATGATAATGAACGGTTGCGCCGAGATGGATGAAATCTTGAGATTTATATCAAGAAGAGTTGCTCTTTCAGGATATGTATGACATTTATATCTTCAATGATTTTCCTGAAAGATACGCGACTCGAAAGTTGACTTCCGAAAAATTCTCAAAAAGATGGGGTCAGTTAAAACGGGTAAAAACGATTGTAGTATCTCCTTCGTTCTTTCAAGACGAGGTTTTTATTGGATCAGATGAAAACCATATCCTCTGCCGTACCCACATTCTATCTGTCTCCACAATCTCCACAAATGACTTCTCAGCACCATAAAGTCTCATCTTCATCGATTTGTACAGATGAATAATACCCAGAAGGATTAATGATTTAGGAGAACAAAACATGGTGCACCAAAAAACACAAACAACACAATATCCCTTTCAATATAGATGATGCAGAAAGCCCCACAATTCTGAGCAGCTTCCGTCAATACGCACAGATTGTCTTGCATAATATGCATCCTAATTCCCCATCCAGCAATCATTCTTTTTTGCACGCCGAATCAACGCAATCCATTGCGTATTCCCATCCAAAACCGACGGAAAAAAATGGATCCATTCTCATCAATGCCAATTGATAACCCGCGCTCCATGGCGCCGGGTTCGAATTGAAAGCCTCTCATCCTGTATATAATGAAACCATTTGATGTACGAGAACTGCACGGAATAGTAATTCTAGTAGGCGGGCATGTGCCAGGCGCTGCTGGAGTTGGGGCAGAGGGGGCACAATTCGAAAAACAGCCTGAATAGAAATGACCTCGTTATTCGTGGTTTACGATCATCGTTTCATTATGAATAGCCGGCCATGACGATGCCCTTCGAATGCCGTTATAATTCCGTGACAGAGAAATGTTATTTATCGCGACCGCCTGGAAGAAAAGTTGGAATACGAGGATGTATTGGGCGAGGAAAACAGGAACGTGTCTGAAGCTTCAATAGGTTCTGACTGGGGAACATGTTGACCTAACACTCGCGTCGAGAGTGTCAACGAGGATTGCTTGAATCCTCTTCAAATTCCAAATGGAAGTACGTTTCAATTCATACTCATTAACAATGTCGCCATTGATCCAGATTGTAGACTGTAAGGGCCAAAGGGATAGCTGATACCTCCTGGGTTACGCTTGTGATCTCTTAGGTGAGGAGATTATTGAACTATTAATACTTCATTGGAGAAGATACATCTTCTTCTGAGGTGAACTTAGGTCTTGGTGGCCAGCATGCAGTTGGAGATACTCACACCCTAAGACGCCAGTGATAATAATGCCACTTGTCGACAGATACGAGGATGTATTGATATCTAGTTTGCCTAAACCAGCTCCATGCATGAAAAAATATTGCGTTACCATATCAACGAACAATGACTCATTAGAGGTGTCAGTGTGATGGCTGAGGTCAAAAAATTAAACCAGAGTTACGCAATCAATTAAAAGAAAGAAGATGTCCATCGAAATTGTGAAAATCGAAAAACTGGACTATCGATCATTCATCAAGTACCTGTATTTAAAAGGGTTAAGAGGTAAGCAGCTTCACGAAGATATGTTCAATACCCTTAGTGATCACTGTCTTTCGTATGCGACCGTCAAAAATTAGACTGCAAGCTTCAAAAGATGTTAATTTTCCATTGAAGATGATGACCGATCGGGATGGCCAGTTTCTGTGTTAGTCCCCGAAAATATCGATGCAGTTCATGACATGATTTTATCAGACCGTCGAATTGGGCTAAAACGGATATCTGAAGCACTGAATATTTCATAAGAACGCGTTCATCATAATCACGTCAATTTGGACATGAGAAAAATTGCTGAAAAAAGGATCTCCAAATGTTTGAATGTTGACCAAAAGCGTGCAAGGGCAGAAGCATCGCGTTCGATCTGTGTTCGATTTGAAAACGATGTAGATTTCTTAAACCCAATTGTTACTATGGATGAGACTTGGGTACATTTCTACGATCCAGAAACAAAGCAACAATTGATGGAATGGCGACACTCTGGTTCTCCAAGACCTAAGAAGTTTCGTGTCCAAAAATCTGCTGGAGAAGTTCTTGCTTCAGTTTTTCGGGATTGCCATGGAGTAATCATGATTGATTTTTTGGATAAAGGTAGAACAATAACTGGAGATTACTATTCGACATTACTGGCCACTCTAAGGGATAAAATTAAAGAGAAAAGATGCGGAAAGCTATCCAAAGGTGTTATGTTTTTGCAGGACAACGCCCTTGCACACAAATCTCATGTTGCCATGCAAAAAATTCGTGATTTAGGGTTTGAATTACTAGAGCACCCCCCTTTTTCAGCAGATTTGGCTCCATCCGACTATCATCTCTTTCCTCAATTGAAAAAAAGTTTAAAATGTAAATTTTTTTCCAACCAGGAGGTAATAAAAGCTGTGGAGGTCTGGTTTTCAAGAAGAAATATTTTTTTTTAAAGGTCTAGAGACGTTGCAGGTTCGCTGCAATAAATGTATTCAATTAAGAGGAGAATATGTTGAGTAATAAAATATTTTGACATTGAAGTTTTGTTTGGTTCAAAATATATATATTCAAAATATATTCTCGTAGGAGTCGATATCTCAATGGAATTTTTTTTTCTTCAACTTGATGTCCACGAAATGTGTAGATGTTCCTACTGAATTCAATAAATTGGGTATTGTTTCAATCAAATATTATTCAAAAAATCATAGTTCTTCGATGTATTTTAGTTGAAGATCCAAGACTGTACGAAGAAATTCCAGAAAAATCTCCTCTCATTTCACCACATCATGAAGAATCTAGCATGAACTGTAATTTATTTCACCGTGTTTAATGTTCCTATCTAGTTTCATTTATTTTATTTCACAACTCAGACAACTAGTTCATAATTCCTTAAATTCGTATCAAGAAAACCGTAGCTGAGGTGTTGAAAACTCCAATTCGAAAAGTTCTGAATTAGCTCCGGAGCGTAGGTATAAAGTACGAAACTTTTATCGGTTTTATAACTGTCGCAAAAGCAGAATAAAGTAAAGGAATCTCATGCTCGCCTCCATCTAATTAGAAATAATACCGGTGGAATGCAAATAGAGGGTGGTTATCAATTTAAAATATGATTTCAGTCGCTAATATAGTTTGGAGTTAGTCGGCTGCTTCGGCAGCGTCTCACAGTTAGTTTTCAACGTATGAAGCCCTGAGAACGGACTGAAACTTGTTCGTAAAGCTTGTAGAGATCAACAGTTGGTTCTACTGTTCCAAATTCAGGCGTTTTAGATGTTTCTCAGAAATCAAACCATGTGTATATATCTGGAATTGTGAAATTGCTCACTCCTTGAAAGTGTAGAGATGAAATTCATTGCTGATAAAGTTTTAATTGCTTGGATTTTGCAGTCAAATTATAGGACATTTTTTAGGATATCAAGAAATATGCCTGAAAGTAATCTACCAAGATATGATCTGTCAAACATACTCACTCGTTTCTAGTAATGTGATATGTGTTGTATCCACAAATTCGGTTGTAGAAGAGTCCCTGTGGTGTCTTGATCTCTGCAAAGAGAAAATTCGTTAACTGATTGCATGACTTGGAAACGAAAAAAAGTCAGTAATAATCAGTAGTATTCTTTTAGATGGTTCAATACCACTTAGATCGTATTTAATGAAAATACAATATATAATTGAAAAATATTCGTTAGTAGGCATCATAATAGCTAAAAAACTATATATATATATATATATATAAAAATATATTTGTTGTTGTTGTGAATGTTGTAAGTAAACTCGAAGAATAGAAAATAGCATTCAACAGTTCATTTTTAATTTTTTTTAGCTTTTATATCTGTTCAAGGCTAGCAAATAAACTGCTACACATGAGTTAGGGATATTGACTTAAATTGCAAAAAAATATAGTTAAAATAAGATTTTTGTGATGAAAATTCATATTAATATGATTTCGAGTTGCAAATTAATTTTAGCCTGTAGGTCTGCAGCGTATACAGGTTGTGTATATACGTATACAGGTGGTTGAAGAAAATCGAGTAAAAAACGAAATGTTAATCCCAGATAATTCAAGCATTTTAAGACTATCAATACAATGTATGGCCTGCACGGGCATCAATAACAGCTTGACATCTTCTTTGCATACTACACACGAGGTTGTTGAACATTTCTTGAGGAATTTGGTTCCATAAACGGGGCAGAAGCTCTCTCAGATCATTTAAAGATTCTGGAGTAGGTTGATGATTATCTAATCTTCTTTGAAGCGTATCCCATGCATGTTCTATGCAATTCTAATTTGGTGAGTGCGGAGGTATTGGTAAATGTGGAATACCGAGCTCCTCGCGCGCATTCTCAACTTTGGCGGCACGGTGCAGTCTAGCGTTATCATCAAGTTGAAACATTGTCAATGACATGCTCCCTATAGTCGGTCATATTTCCAGGACAAATGTGTAGATCTGTGCACCCGTTGAAACATATCCCGGCCCATACCATAGCACTACCCCCTCGGAATGGATGGACTTCTTGGACATAGCGACGAATACGGGGTATGCGTGGGATAGTCCATACCCTTATTCTTCGAGAATCTGAAAATCGTCCATATCTGGATTCATCTGTGAAAAGGACACTACGCCATTGATCGTTTCAATTGATATGTTGTCTTGCCCATTCCAGTCTTTGACGCTTATGGTCACGTGTTAATGGAACTCCTCTTAATGGACGTCTAGAACCTAGATTCACCTCTCTCAAATGTCGTCTGATGGTTTCGATGGAAACTTGGACCCTACCTGCATTTCGAAGAGTATTCCGTAGCATTCTACACGTAGACGTAGGGTTTCTTCTCGCCGAAACGGTGATGAAACGATCCTGAGCAGGTGTTGTTTTTCGTCGCCTACCAAGCCTTGGTCTTTCCAACACGGAACCTGTCTCCCTGAACCTATTCCAAAGTCGAGATATCACACTTTGGCTGACTTGGAGCCTTTCCGCTACAACAACCTGAGTTAGGCCACCCTGTAGCATTCCGATAGCCCTATTAGCTTAAGCGTTTGTTAATTAACGTCTTGGCATTTTCAGAAAACTCGTTTCAAATCGAAGCTGACTTCATTTCAAAATAAGAACATTCATGAAGCATATGCAAATAACCAAACTTCAGAAAAAAGGCGACCAGATTGACGAAATGTCTCATACTGATCTTTATTGGATCGATTCAAGTTGTTATTGAGTTTTAAATGATTTCACAGCGTTTTTCTCGAAGATTACATACTTTTAATTAAGATTGAATACGATATCCCTAACTCTTTTGGAGCAGTATATTTCTCGTCAGGCCAAATTCATCCACCTTACAAGGTGAATATCAGAACAGGGCTGTATACTACTTTGATGTTTAGAGCTCAGCACCAAGAAAAAGGGTATGACAGTTTGTCTGCCAATCTTGGAACATCAGAGAATGTGCAAGTTCAGTAGATATAAACACTATAGACTGCATATCGCTATGCTGCTCTATTAACAACTATATGATTTTCTGTTAATCACAAAACCTTCTTGTACGACGAAGAAAATTATGTAAATAGGAATAAACTGTCTGGCACGTTTAGGGTACCAAGTCATGAAACTGAAACAAATCTTGGTAGAATCAGAAATAGTGTACCTATAATATGTATAGAATTCTCTAATGGAATAATTGCATTTACCGGCAATTAGCCATTTGAATAATTAACTAATCTCAACTTTGCTCTCATGAGTGTATTAGCTATCACTGCATTCTCGCTAAATAACAAACTTTTACTTCGGCGCTTAACATTACCGGAAATACGCGATTTTCATTGAATTCACTGCCAGTAGGGTTGTTAACCAGGTATCAGTTAGGAACTATCCTATGTGTAATGTTCGGGAAATTACACGGAATAGAAAAAACTGCGTTGCCAAGTATGAAATACTGCCGGGGCCTTAGGATCGGAACATTCATGTTCAACCATCCAAACGAAGGAACTTCATGCGTTGTTCAGCCAAACTTTCGTTATATACATGAAAGGCAAACGCACATATCCCCAGGTTTATGCAAATTTATGAATATGTTGCCGAAACTGAATCCGCGTAATCCATAACATGGAGTTTGTTCCCAGAATAATGGATAATACGAACTTACCGACGAATGTTTCGACCTATTTACCGGCTTTTATATTTCGATTGCAAACTTCGGTTTTGTTTGCGTTTCCACGTATTCACCCTGGCGCCTTCAAAAGCTTCCGCGTTGAACAAAGGAAAGTTTGCATATTCAAAGGTGCTGACTGCTGAGGTATAATTACTGAACTTTGCGGTGCTGGGTGAATGCCATGATAGAATTCTAGTTGAAAAAATGGAAAGAACTGACAGAAGTCATGATGTTTTGCTTTATATTCATTTCTAGGGCAGATCTGCCATCATTTCATGTAGATCATAGCTGTTTGACTTGTCTCGATATTTTTTTAAATCGATGCCTATATACTTCGGCCAATAGTCAACCATGGTCATTGTTTTTTGATGTTGAGCCATCGCTTGAGGAACCTGTCAACCAAATCCAACAGTATACAGTCGAACTTTGGACATATAGAACGCCTAAATACGACCACACTATAGAGCATTCATAATGAGAGAACTGGATGACGTGGGTGATATCTTGTGTTCGAAAAAGGTTCATCGAATGAATTTAAAACTATATTCCAAAATTCATTTCATTCCATAAAACTGTTTGTGAGAACTAAAAGTAATATTTTTTTATGGATTTTCAACAGCCCGTATCTTTCAAACCCAGCCGATTCGAAAAAAATGGTAATGGAAAAAAGTGTTTCTTTTGACCTCAAGAATCTACCATTGAAATATCTGTACGAGTCAAACACTCACCCTGTATGTTCTACTAGATAAAAATATGTCGGTCTCTGTAGGGTTTTCATTGATCCACCACATGATGTTACATTTTATTTCCAATAATTCCATAAAACCGAATTTGTACTTCGTAAAACATTGTACATCCATTAATATTTTATATGCGATCGAGTTCGAATAGAATTCCCAGGATTATTTATTCGACTATATTTCACGGAAATCTAAACCGAATCAAACACCGTTGATATGCATTCCGTTCATTGTTCATTTGATATACAACCCCATTTCTAGACTAATATAAATTTTCAACTACATACGCATAAAGCAGGGATGAAATGCTGATACATTGGAACGGTTCATTTGTTGGGTATTGAAAATATTCATTTCTTCCGGATTGAAATTTATTATTTGCACAACATGACGATGCGAATATATGCACAATCATTTGATCAATTTAATGATAGGGTGGGATTTGTTTGTATGAAATAGTCCGATTTTAATAAAGGTACAGCAGCAGCAACATACGTGTCTATTCGATTCGAATGAACTTGAATAAAAGTTTTGAAAGGGAATAGATCTCCAAATACATTGAAAATATATTAACTGGCCTAGAAAATAGCACAGAATCTGTTAGAGAGAATTTCTAGGATGCTAAAAAAAGAAACGATCAATTTTCCAACCCTAACCATACTCTATTCACATTTATTTTAGCAGTCGGTTGGAAATGAAATAATTTTCTCAAGTTTTTGTAACTAGAACGGAGTAAGGTTGGCACTCATGAAATGTCGTTAATGTCATAACGCCGTTGCCCTTACTAATATAAAATTTCATTAAGAAAATGCCGAAAGTGATTGAAAAAAGAGACAGGGTTTCAGGAAGTGCTATTTAGAATTCAGGTACGCTCATTCTGATATTCTAAAATCCACAATACTTCAGACGGTAGCGAACATATTCAATGTAAGATAATTTATATATTGTTTCATCTAAATCTAAACGACTTATATTTCAGCTGAATATTTCCATAATCAGAAAGATTGTGAATGTAGAGGATGAAAAAGAATTTCCTTCTATTAGGGGACCAAAAAAGTGGTGGCATTTGGGAATTTTATGTTTGAGTAAATTAATGCGAAAAGTTTACTACAGGATTTTCGATGAATGTCATCGTAGAATAAGTTGAAATTGAAAATTGATTCTTCTATTTTTCATTTGACGTGTACTACACATTGTAAATGTCTTGAGGTACCAATAAATACCTAATTATTATTATTTTATCAATGTATTAGGATGAACAACCACAAATACGCGACAGTTGTCCTGTTAATTGTTTATCCATGTGAAATTTTTGTTCAGAGAAGAAGTTCATCTTGACTTGAAACTTTCTTCAATTGCTATTTCTCATATTGATGCAAGATGATTTTTTGAAGGATTTAATATTATTGTAATTGTTAATTCTTTCGGGAGATACCCATTCCCAACCACTGCATATGCATTTCATCTTCGGGTTAATATTTTTGAAATCTACAACTGATGTAACGTATTCAAACTTTAGCCAAAGAAGATAACGAACATTAACTTTCCTCAAGCTAGTGGACATTATGATATTATACTTATCTCTTGTATTTTCTATGCAAATAACTGGATTTGGTATGCCTTCAATCAGTTTGCATAAACTTCAATTATATTCGTCACATATTTTCCGAAGAGATTCGACATTGTGATACGTAATAACAGAATTTTTTACGTAGAACGAGCAACATAGCGTTAAATTAAAACCCAAGAATGTTTTGACAAGCGTCATAACCCCACATTTTCGTACCATACAGAGTGAAATGTGTCAAATTTCCATGGCCAACCGAGTGCTAAATTAAAAATGAATGGAGTATAGCTAGTGGTGTTTGGGTGTTCATTCCCTGATACGTCCCTGCCCCCGACTGACTCGATTAAACTGGAGAAGTTCATTCCTTTCCCGGTGCAAATTCTTCAGCGTTTCACGACGGGATTCACCATGGAATAAGTGAATTACATTCCTCCGAAGTCCATAATTGCACTTTCGAATGCGAAATCCGCATCAGATTTAACACCGCCATCTATTCTGCGCTATGAAAACCGTTTTCTACGAACCACAACTTATAGGGGTTAGTTTGAGGTGACTCAACGTAATAGAAAGCGATAATAGCACTTTAGTATGCTTGGTGGGGGATTAAATGCTGTCTATTAAAACTGCCTGGCTTTCAAAGGATTGAATGAAGGAAATGCGTCCAAATCCATAGCCAGGAGAATGCAAGAATGGGAACTGAATGTTTTATTAGAGTCATTTTCTATGAAAACTTTTTAACGAGCTTCTAGTCGGATAGGACTACACGAATACAGTGTTTTCACAGTTTTTTCATTTCAGAATTGAGAATTCGATATCTACAAATCTATTTGCATTAAAATTTGACGTCTCGAAGTTTTACGCGAGTGTGCTATTATCCTGTTTTAATGAAGATGAAACTTTGGACTGGATTTGTCTGGTGGTTTTATAGTTGAGTGGCAATCAAGTCTAGATGCTTTTAATTTCGTCATCACTAAACCTAAGTACAGAACATGAGGATTTCACCAGTCTTAATTTTAGAGTGTCTATAAATTTACTCCATAATATAACTCACGTTAAAGCACTTTAATATTCGCCTCGCGCTTATGACAAGAGCGAAAACTGTCGTACGATGTTTCACATGCATCGCCTGCTTCATTCGTCTTGAGAGATGGGTTCAGCATTTGAGAAAGATCTTCCCATTTTGGAGAAAATATTTTGTGGTTTCTAAAAGGCATACTTTTATGCAGAGCATCGATATTCTCGGCCGATTGGAAGGTTCTTTCACGTTTATGTTTAAGATAACAATAATTATAGCATGTGAAGGTATAATACCATACCATTTTGCGTATGATATATGAGCTTAGGAAAAAATTCCAGTAAAAACCCTTTCTCCTTGTGAGTGTAGTGTATCGTGGGAGATGAAAATGTTCACAGAATAAGCTGAAGAAATTCATATTGAAGGGCATCCCGCACTGCAAAAACTTGATCTTCCCTCGAAAAAAAATAAAATCCAAAAAGTCTTCTTCAAGAGACCAGAAAATTCCGTATGAAATAAAAAAATAAACAAAAGCAGAAAAATGTGAGATAACAAATTTGAAATCTGTCAGATTGACCTAAAATTCAGAACCCGATTCAAAAAAAATTCAGAAACTGCATGAATAGCTCTAAAACCATCCTGAAATTCATACATGGGACAATGATTAACCAGATGATTTATGGTTTCTTCTGGTTCCCTGTATTCCGAACTAGGGCTCCCAACTGAATTCCATCGGAAAAGCATACTATTGCAACGTCCATAACCTGTTCTTATACGATTCAGAATACACCATATTCTCCTGGGAAGATCAAAATCTGGAACTCAATTCCACTAACTAATTCTTGGTTGAAAATAGTGCACGTATTCTATTCAAACTGCCTAATTTTTTTGACCCTTACATTCGAATTAAGGAAAGAGTTGGACCATATGGGTTTATGCGATTTCAGTCTAGGAATCGTATTTTATGGATTACAGGACAGAATTGGAAATGAGTCGGGAAAGGAGTGAAATTTATTCCAAGAATTTATAACCACACTCTGTCTACGAATATGGGGCGGTACAATGTAAGAAAGAACTGGTAACCATTGCATAGGTGAAGATCTAATAGTTCCAGTAATAATTCCCATAGAAATATTCAGCCCTGCATCAAATTTTTGCATATTAGCACTATTATACCAAACGGGTCAACAATACTCAGAAGCCGAAAAAGATAAAGCTAGGGCTGCAGTTCGAAGAATAGTTGCATCAGCACTTCATGGAGTACCACCTAGTTTATACAGAATATAATTCCTAGTTTTCAACTCAAGACGCAAATTTTCCAAAAGTGTTCTGAAATTAAGCGAGGAATCCAGCTCAACTCCTAGATATTTTGGATTAAAGTAATGTTTCAAGAAAGAATTACCGAAAGCAATTCTAAATTTGTGTAGTTTTGCGAGAAGAAGGGTGGACATACACAAGAATTGCAGAAAAGTTTGGAGTTACATACAAGTGTGTCCAGAATGTTGCAGCGATTCAGGGAGACAGGTATGAATGTCCGAAGACCAGGACAGGCTAGACCACGGGTAACAACTGCCATTCAAGAACGTTACTTGAGAGTTTCTTCGTTGAGACAACGGTTTGCAACCGCTCGCCTCCTTCAAATTCAGCTTGAGCAAACTCATGAGGTGCAAATTAGCACTCAGACAATAAGAAATCGCCTCAGAGAATATGATTTAAGGCCTCGTGTCGCGGCAAGAGGCCCAGCTCTTACCCCAGCCCATCGAAGGGCGCGTTTGGATTTTGCGAGAGAGCATATCCATTGGGAAGAGGCCGATTGGGAAAGAATTCTCTTCACAGATGAGTCTAGATTCTGCCTCTACCATTGTGATCGACGTTCCCTTGTATACAGACGTCCACATGAAAGATATACTCAGTGCAATTTCCTGAATACTACTGGTTTCAGGGGAGTGCCACTGGCCCCATACATTGGTGAAAATTTCATTTTTATGGACGATAATGCCAGACCCCATCGTGCGCGCATCGTTCAAGAGTACCTTGAAGAAGTTGAAGTCTCTCGAATGGAATGGCCAGCAAGAAGTTTAGATCTCAATCCGATTGAGCAGGTTTGGGACAACCTCAATAGAAGGCTGAGAAGTTCAGAAAATCATCCAACTACTTTTAATGACTTAGGAATCCAACTCGGAGAAATCTGGGAAGGATTAGATCAGAACATTTTAAGATCACTTATTTTGAGTATGAACCGTCGTTGCCGAGCTGTAAGGGGTGGAAATACCAAGTATTAAATCACTTATCAGCATTTCAGTATTTTGAAAATTGTTCATTTCTCTTCTTTCACATAAGATTCGGAGAAATCCTAAATTTTTCTTCCATTTAATGTGTCTTGTTTCGTTCGAAACCTTCCCGAGAGAACATAATAAATAAGTTATAAAGTCAATGTAGAGTTAACTTTCATTAAACTTGAGATTTTCAGAATGTGCGTTAATTTTTTTGCGCAGTGTAAATTGAAGAGAAAAGGTGCTAAAACTGATCCTTGTGGAAGACCACTATTCAAAGTTGAAATCAACAAAAACAGGAAACCTTCTATCTAACAGCATCCATGTTCAGGATGAAGAATTTGAAAAATAAAATTCAACGAAAAGCATCAGTCACAGAATAATGACCAACAGGGCGTAGATATTAATAGCTTTGATTAGATTTCTGCTGTTTAAACTATTCTTCATTATCTTTTCTTATTCTCCCCTTATTATTTTCATTATCCTTATCCATTCGCGAAATTTACACACGTATAGTGGAGCTAGAAACGTGTTGAGCACGTGTATGAGAACTGGGTTAGTTTTACTGGAGAGAATTCTGCTCATCTCCGTCCTCAACTTCAACATGGTCTCTGTCACTTCATCGGCCATCGAGAAAATACCTCTCTCTAGGATATATCCCGCATCCACAGCATCGAACATTCAGCACTGCCCCGGAGACAAACTCATGCAGGAATCCGGATGCGCGGTCCTCATAAATTATTTACACATTTTAGAAATAGTGTGTGTGTGCATATAAACCCAGAGTCCCGCGGAATCACCGGAGACAGAAAATCCAATTTATATCTGTTAGACAGCGCATTATTTATTTCTTCTCCATTGAATCGCGAGTGGCAACCTCGATGGATTTTCGTTTCATTTTCCCGCATAATATTCAATTTTCCGACCCTCCTTCCCTTATTTCATTTTCTGGTTCACCAGTGAATTTGTCAAGTCGTTTTGATATATACGGGCTACGTGGATTCGATCCAATTCCGCATGATCTACGGGATGGGGGGAGTTGCATTTCTTTCCGATTTTAATGGGAGGCTGGGAGGATATATATCCGTCTGACTATATTGCCGGTAAATTGATATATACGTGAGATCTGATGCACTGTAGTCTACAAAGGTTGAGCGTCTTCCCAAACAGGATTTGGAAATCGTTAAGGAGGATTTTCACCAAATATCGTGTTGCAAGAATACCTTATAGAGATAAAATAGATAAATGGGCTATTCGACAGCATGTAGACAGATCTTGGTTGGAATAAACTGCTCCACAAAAGTTGAAGAAGCCAGAAATGTTGTGACACTTTCAAAACTTCTAGATTCTTGTCCACCAAAAGTCTCTTTTATCTGAATGGTTTCCTTTTGCACCTTAACAATAATAAAGGATGCACCAAAGAGAGCCGAGGGTGCAAAAAACAGCTAATAATTGATTCAGTTATCTGCAATCAAGCGTTCTCCAAGCGAAGGAATCTTTACGCTGCGTACATAGACTACAAGAAAGCATTCGATTCCATACCTCACGAATGGCTCTTGACTATCTTGAACATTTACTAGGTGGATCCTAATATTGTTAAGTTCCTGAAAAACGCCATGTCAACCTGGCGTACTAGTCTTCAAATGAAAGCAGCAGATGGCTCCATTACAACAGGACCTATTCTAATAAGACGCGGAATTTTCCAAGGAGACTCGCTGAGCCCTCTGTGGTTCTGCATGGCCCTGAATCCCTTGCCTCATAGATTGAACTCTACGGACTACGGATTTGCCATCAAAAGCGGCAGTAGAACTATGATGAAACTGAATCATCTCCTTCACATGGACGATTTGAAACTCTTCGCATCTACCAAAAAACAAATGAAACAGATGCTGAAAATGGTGGAAGGATTCTCGGAAGACATCAAAATGAAGTTTGGACTAGAAAAATGTTGCCTGCTGAACATAACGGGAGGAAAAATAGAAGATGGTACGTTCAAACTCAAGGAAGGTGCAGAAATTGAAGCATTGGAGGAAGGAGACACATACAAGTATCTAAGCATAAAACAGGCAAGAAAAATCAATCAGACCCAGATGAAGAAAGAATTAACGGAGGAGTTCACCCGAAGATTGAGAAGGATAATGAGAACTGGCCTCAACAGCAAGAATCTGATCAAAGCGATTAATACGACCGCTTGCTCAACACTGAGCTACTCATTCGGTATCATCTCTTGTACCTCCACCGATTTAGCAGCCTTACAGAGGAAAATAAGGACGATGCTGACAAAACACAATAAGCATCACCCCAAAATCTCAATAGAGCGGGCAGAGCTGCCACGATACCTTGGGGGTAGAGGAATTGTTGATTTATCCAACCGTATATCCCAGGAAATTGAAGGACTTCGAAAATATTTCCTGAATAAGGCTGCTTCGTCAGAACTTCATCGAGTAGTTTGTGTTGCTGATAGTTCTACACCGTTAAAGCAGGACCACCTGGAAACCGTCGAACACTCTGCAGAAAGTAAAATGCAGAAACTGATTGCCAAACCTTTGCATAGAAGGCACCAGAACGAGGTCTATCATGATTACGTCGACATATCTGCGTCGAACTATTGGTTGACTTCCGGAAGGTTGTTTCCTGAGACAGAGGGCTTCATGCCCGCCATCCAGGATCAGGTGATTCCAACAAGGAACTACATAAAATATATCGCCAAGGATGCCTCAGTGGTGGATGATAGCTGTCGTTAGGGCTGTGTTACACATAAAACTATCCAGCACATCACCAGGGGATGTCAGAAGTTCGCGGGCACGGAGTACAAAAATAGACATGATGCCGTTGCCAAGATTCTTCACCAAGAATTGGCACTAAAACACCAAAGTTCGAAAATGGTTCCTTATTACAATTACCATCCGGATGCTGTATTGAAAAATGAACATCACAAGCTCTACTGGGATCGCACGGTTCTCACAGACCGGAAAATAACCCACAATAGACCAGACCTCATATTGCTCAATAAGGATGAGAACACAGCACTATTCATCGACGTGGCGATTCCAAATAATAACAATCTTCTAGATAGGCAGACTGACAAATTTCAAAATACAGAGATCTCGGGGAACAAACCAGGAGACAGTGTAAGTTGAAAGATATCAGACCATCCCTATTGTCATTTCATCAACGGCCCTGATACCGAAGAAACTACCAGAGAACTCTAGTTCTTTCCTATACTGTAGGGACGAAAAAAAATTCTTCAACTTAATTTAGAAAGAAAGATGCTTGATACAAACTCTTCGAAGGGTTCCACCCAAGTTTATACGCCGATACTGATTTATTTTTTCCACATCGCTGTGTGCTCAATGAAATATCAATACGGACAGCCTAGTGAAACGATAAAGTATAAAATACAAAGGCGGACCGAGCTATATTTTTTCAGTAAGAGTCAAGCGTGTAATACGTTATCGAAGAGAAGGAAGCTTCCATGTGGAAGGATAACTTTCATTTCCACCACGCATCTCATTTTTTTATCGTTGTCACTCAAGTTTCATCGGTGATCATCAGAAAATTTTCTAATGGACAAAAAATGCGAACACTTGGCTTCTCTCATATTTCAATAGAGACCCTGTGACTACTTTAAAACAATTCATTACCATCAGTCAGATCGAAAGACATGGAGAACATCTTTCATGGGTGATTTTTGTTTTTCGAAAAATACATAGCATAAGACTTGGTTGGCCCCTAATCGAAGATAAGCTCAAATTGAATTAGGCGTATTAATAAAACCGTTGATACAAGGTCTACATAGACTGAGTTGGATGACAAAATGCTTTTGAAGGAGCTCTGGGGGTGCAACAAAAATCTTGGTGTAACCGGGGCTTCAGCATGAAATATGTTTAAATTCCCAATTTATTCAACAAGTATAGCATGTATGCTATACTTGTTGTTTTTTCTAGATAACTTTGTATGTATACAAAGTTATCTAGAAAAAATTTGGAAGTAAACGAAGAGTTAGTAATTTTTCTTGACACTATGTTCTCTGTGCTATTTCTAGTAATTGATTACAAATGAAGATGCTTTCTATTATACTCTATGCTAATCGAAAACTGAGAAATGCGAACATTTTTCGATAAATCGGCAATCAGAAAATTTTCCGTCGAATTCTCATTAAATGACGGGATCGTTAAAATGCCACACGAGGAGGTTACTGTTTTTCCCTCGGAATAGCTCGCGTATACTGCTATCTCGCATCAGTCGAGTGGAACACAAAGGATATTGCCATACACGTAGAAGGGTAGATAAATATAGAGACACTTTGGGGCAGTAAACAAGCGGAAATTGAACCGTTTAGGGGGTTGCCTCGCGGCGTTGTTTGAAGTTATTTGCTACGTACAAAAGTTTCCAGAAGAGAAAGCGATAGGAATGGTTTGATGCGTAATGATGCACGTACCAGAATGTGGGTCATTATCTTTTTTTCCTTTTTTCTCGATGACGGGAAAGTTTTCACGAAAGTGGTAGATTTCTTTCGGGGATATGATGGAGGATCGGGATCACTCAGGGATTTACAGATTCTGCTGAATTGGTAACTTCACAGTTTGAGAAGATTTTGAATGATCAGATTTTTCGGTGATGATGGATTCATTGATTAAAATCGGGGCATATACAGGGTGAGCAAAAGTGGTGATGAAAACATTATGCAGACACTTCTTTGATAGCAATCCAGTGGCGTACTATGAATTTTTTCCAACAGCTTTATTTGCTGAGCTATAACATAAAGTTGTGTTTTTTCTCATGGAAAGAGTAGTTCAAAATGGATTAAAAAGACTGAGGGCGATGTATGATATATTTCTGAAACGGAAATAAATGACGAGTCTTTTTAAGTCATTTCGAACCATTGTTTTCATAAGAAACTTTATGTTATAGCTCAGCAAATAAACCTGTTGGAAAAAATCATAGTACGCTACTATATTGCTATCAAAATTCAATAATGTTTTCATTTCAACATCTTCGCTCAAACAGAAACGGAGATATTGACCAAAGTTGTAATCGCCCAAATTTCAATTTTGGCCTTTAACTCGAAAATGATAGAAGAGAAATGCAGTTGATGGCTTCATATTCATTTTCCTCTATCTCGTTGGGTTGAAAATTTTTAGTTCAGGTATCACCAATTTTGCCCATCCTGTACATGGTGAGACTTTGACTCGTAGAAAAATTTTAGCAGTAGATTCTTGAGGTCAAAAAAAATTTTCCCATACTATTTTTCCACTTGGTTTAAAAGATACAGGCTGGTAAAAAACCATAAAAAAATATCATTTTCAGTTCTATCTCACAAACTATTTTATCGAAGGAAATAATTTTGGAATATAGTTTTTCATTTATTTTATGAATTTCTGTCGAACAAAAGGAATCACCCACGTCTTCCACTTTTCTCATTATGACCATGACGTACCAGAAAAATACCAAAAATTCAAAAAACCCAACTCTTGAAACTAAGTTGAACGCTATCTGACGAATATTTGAAGGTCTTGTAAAATAAAAGTATTCTCTATATTTTCTTGTATAATAAGCCGTTTTGGATCAATTTCGGAAAATTGGGCGAATACAACTCTGTTTGAAAAATTCACAGAAGTATAGTGTCACAGATTTAGCTAGTTATTTTGAAGGTAATTTTGTTTGTCCAGAGGCACAGCTCCTTATGGAAACTTTAAATGGCTATATCTTTTTATCAGGGCCGAATCGGTAAAAATGTTATAGGAAAAAAGTGTTTCTTTTGAAGTCAAAGATCTACTGTTGAAATATGTGTAAGAGAGGGCCTTATATTCTTTCCATTCAATTATTATTATTTCTTATTCTTGGATTACATAGAAAAATATGGCTCCAGGTCAGGAGTCAATAGATTTGACTGAGTTTGATCCAGAAAATTACTTCAGTGGTTAGGTTGTCCAGTGTTAGGTTATGTTTGGTTAGGTTTGGTTATAGGCTCTCGTTGGGATTTCTATATTGTTAATTTTTTTTGGGGGGGAACTAGATTATAAAGGGTCGTAAGTCTTTGACTTGTACAAATGATTTAACAGTAAATTCTTGAGCTAAAAAAAAAACCCAACTCTTGAGGTGGACGCTAACTAAAGAATATTTGAACGTTTTGTAAAATAAAAGTGTTGCTCATATTTTCTCGTATAATGAGCCGTTTTTTAGTAATTTGATGTTCAAAAATTAAGAAGTATCTGTGATATTCGGAAAATTGGGTTATTTGACCGAATGCAACTCTTTTTGAAAGATCCACAGATGTGTAGTGTCACAGATTTAGGTAATTATTCTGAAGGTGATTTTGTTTTTCCAGGGTTAGCACAGCTCATTATGGAACCCCAAAATGGCTATATATTCTTATCAGGGCCGAATCGGAAAAAACAGTATAGGAAAAAAGTGTTTCTTTTGACCTCACGAATCTACAGTTAAAAGTCTCACCGTTTTGTCGAAATATAACGAATTATCCCAATTCTGAATGTTCTTTTCCACTTGGTGCATGGTCGTCATCGGAAAAAAAGGTAATAAATTACGAAGCCCTTGGTTCGAAATGCGTGTTAACCTGAGCAAACCAAACTTCCGAACTTCCGCATCACCCCTTGATACCATCGAATCCAATTAACCCCCGCACAGATCCAGGTTCCTCCCTGTTAAATCATATCCTTCGACAGGAGAATAAATTAAAAATGTTCAATTAAGGGCGTCACCGGTCGCCTCCGGGGGCTGATTCTTAATTGGGCGCCATATATCACCGAACTGTTGAAACTGAACTGCATTTCGGCTCTTGTTTTATTATTTGCCAGGCACCGTCAAAGCCTAAACGATCTCATAAATAACCCGAAGTTGCAACTTGTGCCTTTAGTCGGCGAAGAACGGGAGCTTATGTAAGAATAATGTGTGCTGAGGGGCCCGATTCAAAACGCGTATAAATCTAACGGAACACGGGTCATTATTATGGCGAAAAAAGGTTAGCAGGGTCCCCTCGGCTCGTGAGCACACTTGCGTTTTATGGTTCCATTGTTAATTCGCATTAGAGCGCTCACACTGGGGTGGATATTCGAGATTTGCAAATTGCATTCATGGAGGTCAGGTCTTTGGGTTACAGAAGTGGCGAAATTAGAGAAAGGGGTAATAGCGGTACAGAGTGGGGCAAAATAGTTTTTCTATTATATGATTATTGTGAAATACATTACTGATATCATATCAACCTAAATGATTTTTTTTACTCTGAGCAGTTTTTAGGTAATCATAGAACTATGGGCTTTTTCATTACTCGAGTACATAAGTTGGATGATGATACAGGAAGAGTGTTCCAAACGAGAAATGTCCTGGCTTGGAACTGTTTAAAAGTAAGGACTGTTAAAAATTGAGCCCCCTCCGATCTTGATCTTGTCCACGCTACTGTTCAACTTTACAGTGCCAACGTTACGATGATCGATGCTCTTTGTTCACTTTGTTGAATCAACGTCTTGTTGTGCTGACTTAGATTGTTGTGAAACTTCTTTTAACTGTTCAACTAATCAAAGTAATTTTCTTTCAAGTCTTCTCAGTCAATTCTGGTGCTAATTTGTGCAACTGAAAAAGTTATGTACTCGCCGTCTCCTCAAAATTATTAATGTATTATTATTTATTATTTTCATGTTCTTTTCATTCATGCATTCATTGCTGTATCCCGTTACCGAGAATAAATCTACAAAAAGACTCAAAACAGAACTATCGGTGCGATTAAACTTTTAATTTCCTAGGGCTACTTGCGACTGTGTGCCCTCCTGTGACTGAAAAGACCAAACCGTTACCTACAGATCCTTCCACACTCTGGCCATTGATAATCACCAACCAGATCTGGCAGCCGCTGTATTCTTCTCGAGTCTCCATTATAACTGTGTACCAAAGACCTCCACTGTGATCTGTCTAACGCTTGTTGTTCCCAGTTATGATTAGCATTAACTGATTTCAGGGATTGATGCAGTGTATCCTTAAACCGCTTATACTGGCCTCCTGGTTTCCGAGCTCCCTCTGTGAATTCGCCATACAGAGCTATTTTGGGCAGTCGTGTGTCTTGCATCCTCAGAATCTGAGTCGGCCCCTCGTTACTTGAGTCTCAATTGTTATACAACTCGCGAGCTGCAAGACTTCTGCATTTGAAACTTTGTGGAACCATCTGATATGCATTATTTGATGAGATCGTCTTCTAATTCTGAAATACGTATATCGACTTTGAATCATGACAACCTAGCAGTTCCAAGAATTACCTGTACGAAATAATGAAGCATCTTCCAACCTTTGTCTTTCGAACATCCACCTCAAACCGGAATTTGAATCAGTTTTCTCAGTCTGCTCTGATGGTAACCTTTCTTTTACATATAACTAATTACCTTTGTCGAGTTTCAGATGAATTATTCCTAATGTTCTCCAGGGTAGACCCTGGATTTAGTAGTTTTTCTTCAGAATACGATGTGAACTTCTCAAACATGATACTGGTTGACAACCTCTCGTCCTCTGGTTCCCCCTCTGGAAGGTCTGCTCTGGTGATCGTGTACTCTCTAAATTGGTGTGATCTGCTCATTATACTCTGTACTCTCATTGATTTATTCCCATATTCATTCATCTTGCTCAATGTACAGATTAGTTCTCAAGCCTTCTACTCTTTTCGAAACCAACGATTAGTTGTTTCCCTCATTAGTACTCTCATTTTGTACCTCTCATAATTTACCATCAATTGTATCTCCTATTTTTCTGATGGGCGTACTAATCGTGCTTACTCATAAGCAGTCTGTCTCAGTAAATGTTTTATTCATTGATGAATTTTGCATTCTTCAAGACCAACGTTATTTATATTAATTATAATATTATCGCTCTCCTCATATTTAGATTATAATATTATTGCTCAACTCACATTTAATGTATTCATTAATCTCAATGATGACCAGACTTAGACAATTTAGTTTTCACCTCTCATTAACTCAGCCTTCACATTGAAATTCATTATTTTAACCTTCTATTTTTCTGATGTAATAATGAGGCTCTCGCAATCAATCATCATTGATTGCTCTATCACAGTAAACGTTGTGTTAATTTTGAATTTATCGAACTTTCTCAAAGTCTAAGTTAGACCTCAAGTGACTTCTCATTTGAACTGCTCTGAATTATCTCTGTTTTTATTTGAATAATGTCTCACTGAGCCTATAGATGTTGTTAAAAGCTTCATGCAGGTGACTTATTCATTTTATGATTGTGAACGATATACAATGAATGTTTTTACAAAACCATCTCCAACTCAATTACATTCCACTACTTTTTTATACAAGGGCAAAGGTTCGTTTGAACTATTTTCCTAGAATATCCTAAGGAATTCGCACCCTTAGAGATCATCTTCTAATTCTAAAATACGTATATCAACGTTGAATCATGACAAGAAGAATCTTCCAAACTTTCTCGTCTTTCGAACATCCTACTCAAACCGGAAAAGAAACATCTCTCAAATCAGTCCTCAAATTCCGCAAACGCAATAAAGCAATCGAAAAAACCGATCAAGCGCCCCCCAATCGGAAATATGCGCATGGAGCGGCACCAAATCCCTCCAGAACCCCCTCGGAGGTTCGGAAATACCAAGATGGACCCTGGGTCCTAGATTAACGGCTAACTGAAGAGGACATTCCATTAATTGAGATCCCGCTTTTATAATCCTCTCGGAACGGATTGCGTCCAGGATACGGCTGCTGCGCGGTTTTAGAATTCCATCAATCAATCGGAGAATTAAAGGTGCGCGCGATAGGGATGCTCAGGCTCGCGAGATTTGGGGCTTAACGTGGAACGATCCACCGGCGGATGTTCTAATTTGCTTCGGTTACATTGTATTGTTCCTCGAGGTGGAATACGCGAACTTGATGAGGTCCATTATTCTTCTTGATGAACAATTCACTTTGTAACTGTTGGATTCGCTCCGGTAAACAGAAGAAATACTGGGGGTTTTAAAGGGGATCAGAAAAGGTTTGTTTTTGTCTAGATCAATTGTGAACTATATAGCCTACCTAAGTACTTATCTCAAAAATTAAGACAAGTTTTTTATTGAAATGATCCAGCGAATCACCCCCTCGAATATTAGAATGTCTTCAAGAAACTATCAGGGTGAATCTTTATATAAATACAAGAATTCGCTCAACGAAATACAAAGCAACTACAAACAGACAAATAGACAGGGAGGCTTATATAATGACCAGTTTAAGTACGCGAGTTATAGCTCATAGACAAAAAAATGCATTAATAAAGTTATGTCAAAATATAAAATGTATATATAAAAAAATATTTACAGGTTAAAATGAATAAATAATGAAAATAAATAAAAAATATTCACCGTAGTCATAGTGTATAAATAAAATAACGTTCACAGTTGGAACAATACAAAACAAGATGCACACCTTCTGAAATAAGCCAACAAACTACCACATGCACATAGTGCAACATAGTACAGAGACAAAAGAAAGACATAACAAGGACAGCAACTGACTCAGGTTTTCCAAAATGAAATGAACTCATCAATCGAATAAAATACGTTACTGACTAATATATCTCTCATTTGTTTCCTGAAATCTTTTATTGGCTGGTTTCTTAGTGTAAGGGGTAGTCTATTGAAAAGTGATTTTGCGCAATACTCGGGACCATTTTGAGATTTTTTCTTATGTGGAATTTATTTCTGGTATTATATTCGTGTATATCCGATTGCAATTGATAGTCTTCATTACCACTATGAATTTATAACAAGTTTTCAAGTATGAATATAGATGGGAATGTGAGTAGCTCTAGTCTCTTGAAAACTTGTTTGCAGCAAACTCTATACCCTAGTCCACCTATAATCCTAACCGCACGCCCCTGTAGTCTGAAAACTATTTCACGCTGTGCGCTGTTGCCCCATATAGTATTATCCCATACCTATGTCTCGACTCCACCAATGCAAAGTAGGTACACAGATAGTAGTGTTTTCTCAGCTAATGAGTGGGAAAGAATTCTCAAGGCAAATATATTCTTACTGAGAGCTGATGTCAACTGATAAAAAGATATAGCCATTTTGAATTTTCATAATGAGCTATGGTGCCCTGGTGGAACAAAATTCCATTCAGAAGAACCAAGCTGAAAATATGGCAATACACATCTGTGGATCTTCTGAACAGACTTGCATTCAGCCAAGGTGCTAAATTTTTCGAATTTCACAGATATTTTTCATTTTTGAACGACGAATCACTTGAGAACAAAGCAGAAAATCACTTGCATCGGGGAGAGAATACTGTAAAAGATTGCTTGGGTTGTTTGCCTGACTGTATTTTAACCGAATTCATTATCCAGCCATCGTTTCTCAGAGTTGCCCAATCCAACAGACTCCTCTATTTTATCGTGAACTGCAAATTGCTATCGAGTGAACCATCCTCTGAAAGTTGGAGTTTAAATTATGAAAGTTCCCGATTTTTTTAATTTTATTTTTATAACGGTAAATTGATGCAAAAACTTCGAGATTCTTCTGCAGAAAATCAGTTTCTGTCTTAGCATAATAGATAACTTCTTCCGATCGAAGTTGGATGAATATTCCACGGGTATGGAATTCATTAAAATTCCGGAAGAAATTGATTGCGTTCCCAGTTCCTGGAAAGTTTTCAGATCTCCATCATACGGAAAGTGGATGTTTTGACGTCTTCGATATAAATCTATTTGGGAGGAAAAACCGGACAAGAGTCAGTCAGGAAGTTTTGATCGATATTTTTCCTCTTTTGAAGCTTGCAGTCCAATTAATCACCAAGGGTATTGAGCATATCTTCGTAAATCTGCTTACCTCTTAACCCTTTAAATACAGGTACTTGATGATGGCTCGATACTCCAATTTTTCGATTTCCACTGAGTGACTTAATTATACTAGTAAGATGGTTGAATATCTTAGGTGACATTTCAAATTTTGTTCTCATATGTTTAAGAATTGACAACATTTCTTTATTTCTAGTATATAGCCATTTTCGGTTTAACTAATGAGCTGTGCCACTCCTGAAGAAACAAAATTTCCCTCAGAATATCTAGCTCAATCATCACTACACATCTGTGGATCTTTTAAACAGAGTTGCATTCAGATAAAGTACCCAATTTTTCGAATTTCACGAATATTTTTTATTTTTGAATTGCTAGAAAACGGCGCATTATACGAGAAAATATGAAGAATACTTTTATTTTACAAAACGTTCAAATATACATCAAGTAGCGATTAACTCAGTTTCAAGAATTTGGTATTTTTATAGTACGTAATGGTCATAATGAGAAAACTGGAAGACGTGGGTGATATCTTGTGTTCGAAAAAGATTCATCCAATAAATGAAAAACTATATTCCGAAATTGATTTCATTCGATAAAACCGTCTGTGAGATAGTACTAAATATAACACTATTTTATGATTTTTCATCAGACTGTATTTTTAAAATCGAGCCGATTCGAAAAAAATAGTAAGGGAAAAAAGTTTCTTTTGACATCAAGAATCTACTGTTGAAATATTTGTACGAGTCAAAGACTCACCCTGTAAACGTGTTTCGCGAAAATGAAATCAGAAAAATGCAGAATTTACTGAAGGCACGTTGATCCTTCTTTTCCCAAATATTATTCGATTTTTTGGGCTTCCATCCTTCGTTTTTCGCATCATTCCATTTTTCTGAATTATCGCCGAGGGCGATATATCCGCACAGATAGCTCTCCCAACTATTTTTTACCGAACAGGTGAACAAAAAATCTCCGGCATTCAGATAACTCCGTTTTATTATGCCGGCAAATCTTGATTTTGACACTGCAGTTGGAATATCCCCTGGCCTGCCTCTGCGAAATCCGGATTAGGGTGGCGCAGATTGATAACAAAGCACTATGAGGGCGCTGAAGTTTTTTGCGAGATTATAGCCCACATTATTCAGCGGGCGAGTTTAGGCGAATGGGCCACTCGGATATGGACGGGATCAGCAAACTTGCTCGATTTTTGCCGCATGGGGGTTCTTTTGTCCGGGTTGAACTATAGTTTGATCATCGTGCGAAGACATCACGTGATTGATGATCGACAGGATTCAGTTCTTGTATCAACCGTGATCAAAGATGGTACAAATTTTGTGCTAGCTCTACGAGGATGTATGGATATCTAGTTAGCCTAGTCCTGTTCCATGCATAAAAAAAATATTGCGTTACCATAGCAACGAACAATAACTCATTAGAAGTGTCAGTGCGAAGTTTGAGGTCAAAAAAGTAAACTTGAGTTATGCAATAAATTGAAAGAATGGAGATGTCCACTGAAATAGTGAAAATCGTTAAATTGGAGTATCGAGCCATCATCATCAAGTACCTGTATTTAAAAGGGTTACGATGTAAACAGATTTACGAAGATATGCTTAATACCCTTGGTGATCAATTCGTATGTGGCCGTGAAGATTTGGACTGCAAGTTTCAAAAGAGGTCAATTTGGACAAGAGAAAATTGGCTGCAAAATGGATTCCCAAATGTTTGAATGTTGACCAAAAGCGTACAAGGGTAGAAGCATCACATTTGATCTGTGCTCGATTTGAAAACGATGTAGAATTCTTGAAGCGATTTGTTACTATGGATGAGACTTGGGTACATTTCTATGATCCAGAAACAAAGTAACAATCGATGGAATGGCGATACACTGGTTCTCCAAGACCTAAGAAGTTTCGTGTCCAAAAATCAAAAGTTCTTCCTTCAGTTTTTTGGGATTTCCATGGAGTAATCATGATTGATTTTTTGGATAAGGGTAGAACAATAACCGGAGATCACTATTCGACATTACTGACCACTTTACGGGAAAAAATTAAAGAGAAAAGACGCGGAAAGCTATTCAAAGGTGTTTTGTTTTTGTAGGACAACGCCCCTTCACACAAATAACATGTTGCCATGCAAAAATTCGTGATTGAGGGTTTGAATTACTACATTACACCCCCCTTATTTATCAGATTTGGCTCCATCCGACTATCATCTCTTTCCTCAACTGAAAAAAAGTTTAAAAGGTCGTAAATTTTTTTTCGACGAGGAAGTAATAAAGGCTGTGGAGGTCTGGTTTACAGAGCAAGAAGAAAAAATTTTTTTGAAAGGTCTAGAGACGTTGTAGTTTCGCTGTAATGAATGTATCCAATTAAGAGGAGAATATGTTGAGTTATAAAGTATTTTGACATGGAAATTTTGTTTAGTTCTATTGTAGGCAATGCCAATCATATTTTCCATTCGGTCAATATTTCTCATAGGGTTATATCCAATAAATTTCTTCCAAAAATGATTCTGTTGTCGGTGAAAGAAATCAGTAGCTGTTGGTACCATCAATCATCCGCCCCGTAATGTGAAGAATTTCATTCTGAATCGTGAGAATTGACGTGTTAAAAATAAGACGATAAAATTCAGGTTTTACACGTCGTTACTGACTCTATTATGTCGAAAAAACCTTTCAGACACCCCCATCTGGGGTGCGTCTATTACGATAATTGCCATCGACGTATTTTCTGACACATGCCCCCAGAGAAGCTCGATGTGTTCTGTTTCCCGATACACACACTTAGCTCCAATATACACGGTGCGAGCCGAATGTAAGTAAAATTCACATTTCTTTCGACGTTTTGAGAGAAGATTAATGTACAGATAGACATGTATAGGGTCTGGATAGATGCTTATTTTTTTAGATATAGATTCCTCCTTCGCGAATGAAATGGTCCAGTTTTTATTAAGTGGTAGCTCACAGTTTGGAAGTTATGATTTTTCTCGTGAAGGTCCAAAATTTCGAATTTTCCATCGACCATAACTTGAAAAGTAATTTTTTTTTTAAAATATCTGTTTGCATTTTCATCATCTACGCCCTTGAATTGGGTAAGAGTATTAATTTGGTTTCAATCGGAGTCAAAAAATATTTTTCGAAAAATCTAATTTTTTCCATGCATGCATGTATGGAAATTTGTTAAAAAATTCATCGTCTCCGATTTCCACCAAAATGTGACTATTTACTGACGAAGTGGTAGATTACGAATATACAAATAGATTTTTTCTATGAGGATTATTTTTTTGTTATGGTCGACGGAAAATCCGAAATTTCAGACCTTCGCGGAAAAAATCATGAAATCTAAACTGTATGCTATAGCTGAATAAAAATTGTACCCTTTCATTCGCAATGGATCAATCTATGTGTAAAAAAAATCAGCATATGCCCAGTCGAATTTTTCTACCTGCTGTAGCTCTTCAAAGGTTACCAAATATTTCCAATTTCTCAATAATTATGCTCGTCACATATTTTCCGAAGTGATTTGACATTGTGATGAAATAAACTGAGACTTTTAAGTAGAACGGACAACATAGCGCTAATTTAAAACCCAAAAATGTTTTGACAAGCTTCACAACCTCACATTTTCGTACTACACATAGTGGAATGTGTCGAATTTCCATGGCCAAACGAGCGTTAAAATAAAAGTAAATGGAGTATATACGATTCACTATCACATTAACATTTCTGTCATCAACCCTCATCACGAGAATCGCTTTACCATCTTTGAAATGGCGGTTTTGAGGGAGAAATCGTTCTGGGAGCTATTAACTGAACGTCCGTTCTTTTCAAAATCCGATTTTCTATTCCACATTATCTTCGGCAAGAAAAAAATTGTAATCCAGGAGGAAAACCTTATAATAACCTATATGAAAATTGGAAAACGTAAGAAGATTTAGGGGAGAAAAGGCCTGGAGCTCACAAAGAGTTCTGATACGTCGATTCTGTACCAATTACGGGTAACGATTATTCTGAAGAAGGGTGGAAGGAAGGGGCTCTAACATAATGAAGGGCATATTGAATCATTTTTTTGGGATTGGCGATAACTAAGTTGGATGTCAATTAATGTTCTAACACATATGGAACTACCACGCAGGCAGAATAATCAAGTTTTTCTCTTATGCGCTCAGTGGTTGGCTTTCGAGTTGCGTATCTTCCAGGAAAATCATCGTAGATCTTAATGTGATACATATTCTGAAAAAGCAACTCTTCTAGTAATAAATCTGAGAATTTCATCCATCTCGCCACAACCGTTCGGTCTTAAGGAAGTTTTAACTGACACAATCTCCTTGGGAATTTTTCTACAACCGAAGGTGTTCTCAAGGATTATTATTATCTTTATCAGAAATATGCATGCATATGTTATCCACTTTCAACGGTTTTCTTCAATACAGATGTTTTTTCCTAGCAGGATGAAATTATCAGATTTTGAATGTATTGGCTCCATTCTAAAATCAGTTGTTGTCGATCAATTCTAGTGATCAATAGTTTTTCTTTCGTTTGATTTTCTACACTCGATCGCTATGCAACGCGAAACACGCAATTTGACCCAAGAGGAATGTGCCCAAGCGGTAGTTTTGCGAGAAGAAGGGTGGACATACACAAGAATTGCAGAAAGGTTTGGAGTTTCCCATACAAGTGTGTCCAGAATGTTGCAGCGATTCAGGGAGACAGGTATGAATGTCCGAAGACCAAGACAGGGTAGACCACGGGTAACAACTGCCATTCAAGAATGTTACTTGAGAGTTTCTTCGTTTAGACAACGGTTTGCAACCGCTCGCCCCCTTCAAATTCAGCTTGAGCAAACTCATGAGGTGCAAATTAGCACTCAGACAATAAGAAATCGCCTCAGAGAATATGATTTAAGGCCTCGTGTCGCGGCAAGAGGCCCAGCTCTTACCCCAGCCCATCGAAGGGCGCGTTTGGATTTTGCGAGAGAGCATATCCATTGGGAAGAGGCCGATTGGAAAAGAGTTCTCTTCACAGATGAGTCTAGATTCTGCCTCTTCCATTGTGATCGACGTTCCCTTGTATACAGACGTCCACATGAAAGATATGCTCAGTGCAATTTCCTGAATTCTACTGGTTTCGGGGGAGGATCGATTATGGTATGGGGTGGAATATCTTTGACTGCTCGCACAGACCTAGTGGTCGTTGATAATAGAGCTATGAATGCTGATAAGTATATAAGGCACATTCTTGAAGAGCATGTAGTGCCATTTGCACCATACATTGGTGAAAATTTCATTTTTATGGACGATAATGCCAGACCCCATCTTGCGCGCATCGTACAGGAGTACCTTGAAGAGGTTGAAGTCTCTCGAATGGAATGGCCAGCAAGAAGTCCAGATCTCAATCCGATTGAGCAGGTTTGGTACAACCTCAATAGAAGCCCGAGAAGTTCAGAAAATCATCCAGCTACTCTTAATGACTTAGGAATCCAACTCGGAGAAATCTGGGAAGGATTAGATCAGAACATTTTAAGATCCCTAATTTTGAGTATGAACCGTCGTTGCCGAGCTGTAATTAACGCAAGGGGTGGAAATACCAAGTATCAAATCACTTATCAGCATTTCAGTATTTTGAAAATTGTTCATTTCTCTTCTTTCTCATGAGATTCGGTGAAATCCTGAATTTTTCATCCATTCAATGTGTCTTGTTTCGTTAAAAACCTTCCCGAGAGAACATAAAAAATAAGTTATAAAGTCAATGTAGAGTTAACTTTCATTAAAATTGACATTTTCAGAATGTGCGTTAATTTTTTTGCGCATTGTAGTATTAGTTTTCTATGTCACTCAGTATATTTCCTACCCAGATTGAAACTTCCCCGCGGTCGTTAAAAAATTGTTATCGAAGCGCCTCCGTCGAGATTGGAGGGAATTTCCGATGCGGTTACGTCGCGACGCCTCGGGACTTGGCGGGGTGCAGCTGCACCGAGCGTCGGCGTCGCGTATCCAACTGTGCAAGAGACGTCCACAATTAGGGCCGAAAGGCCATAAATAATTCATGGTCGTCACTAAGCGCTCATTTATTTTCGCCATTTGCATATCCTTCGAGTTGAACTCGTTTCACTGGAACACAATTATCCGACGTCCCATAAATGGAATTTTCATTTAGTTCGTTAATTTTTCGAAAGCTCGCTGAAAGACGTGTACACGTCGTCTCGGAATTCGTAATCGGGGAGAAAAATCAGCGGGATTTTGCGCCTGAAAGATACGCTCGGATTAGTGGATTTACATGTGGGACGGAAATTAATAATGATAATCTTCATTAAATTTCTTCTCGGCGACGAAACAGAGGGATTAGATTCCGGGTTGTTGGTCTTCAATAACTGTCGCATACGTCTGTGATGAATATTCATACGCTGTGATGAATATTCAAGTAGAATCTCGTGACGGTTTTTCGTTATTTGATTGTTTTCCTTTGTTCCTGAAGAGAAAAGAGAAAATAATAATGAAACGGTGGAACACCTTAGTATGAACTGAGTATACCTTCACAACTGTCGTCGATTTTAAAGGAAAAATGCAAATAATGTGAATAAATATTGTCATTCATGAGAGATTTCATAAAATAGAGCTCAAAGCAATACTCTGATCCACCCCAAACTTTGTGACTTCTATTGGGTAAGTTACATGCGGTAATATAAGGACAGATCTTCTTAGAAAATGTCCCCAGATAATGTTTAACCAGTGAATTCATGGTAATTGATGGTCGCCAACCCTTCAAACCAAGGACTATTCCTTCCAAGAAGATCCAAGATGGTATCGGTATCTTTTTTGAACCAGGACAATGGCATCGTTTTGGAAGTTTGTTCCTGAGGAGAAATTGAGTTGAATCTTGTTGCCTACTAGATGGCGGTGGATTATTTGATACTTAGAAGCTCCTGCTAGTATTTAATGAGAGTGAGACATTTCTTGCCATCATCCGTCGAAGGAGGAGTTGTATTGTTCTGATGAGATCAAATGAGACCGAAACCATGGTTAGCATCTACTCTTTCTCTATGGAATGGTCCTTTTGTTGGTGGTGGTGGTTGGCTGGTTAGATTTGGATCGTAACATTTGTTGATTTTTATATCAATTGACGAATCAATATTGAATATTATTTTGCGTATTTATATCGTTATCCTTTTTTATTATGGCGTAAACGGTCACTGCCATGACCTCGAACGTTTCCAAAGGCTCCCTCTCGATTGCTTGACTACCGTAAAGTGAGGCACATACGACGATTGATTGATATTTAGTTAGCCTAGACCAGTTTCATGCATAAAAAAAAATATTGCGTTAGCATAGTAACAAACAATAACTCATAAGAAGTGTCAGTGTGAAGTTTGAGGTCAAAAAAGTAAACCAGAGTAAGGCAATAAATTAAAAGAAAGAAGATGTCCACCGAAATTGTGAAAATCGAAAAATTAGACTATCCAGCCATCATCAAGTACCTGTATTTAAAAGGGTTAAGAGGTAAGTAGATTCGCGAAGATATGCTTAATACCCTTGGTGATCAATGTACTTCGTATGCGACCGTGAAAAATTGCACTGCAAGCTTCAAAAGAGGTAAATTTTCCATTGAAGATGATGACCGATCGGGAAGGCCAGTTTCTATGTCAGTCCTTGAAAATATCGATGCAGTTCATGACATGATTTTATCAGACCGTCGAATTGGGCTAAAACGGATATCTGAAGCACTGATTATTTCATACGAACGCGTTCATCCTATAGATCACGTCATTTTGGACATGAGAAAAATTGATGCAAAATGGATCCCCAAATGTTTGAATGTTGATTAAAAGCGTGCAAGGGTAAAAGCATCGCTTTCGATGTCTGCTCGATTTGAAAACGATGTAGACATATTAAACCGAATTGTTACTATGGATAAGACTTAGGTACATTTCTACGATCCAGAAACAAAGCAACAATCGATGGAATGGTGACACTTTGGTTCTCCTAAGAACTTTCGTGTCCAAAAATCTGCCACTTCAGTTTTTTTGGTATTGCCATGGAGTAATCATGATTGAGTTTTTGGATAAGGAACAATAACCGGATATTACTATTCGACATTATTGACCACTCTACGGCAAAAAATTAAAGAGAAAAGACGCGGAAAGCTATCCAAAGGTGTTTTGTTTTTGCAGGACAACGCCCCTGCGCACAAATCTCATGTTGCCATGCAAAGAATTCGTGATTTAGGGTTTGAATTACTAGAACACCCATCAGATTTGGCCCCATCCGACTATCATCTCTTTCCTCAACTGAAAAAAAAGTTTAAAAGGTCGTAAATTTCCTTCCAACGAGGAGCTAATAAAAGCTGTGGAGGTCTGGTTTGCAGAGCAAGAAGAAACATTTTTTTAAAGGTCTAGGGACGTTGCAGGTTTGCTGTAATAAATGTATCCAATTAAGAGGAGAATATGTTGAGTAATAAAATATTTTGGGATTGGAATTTTGTTTGGTTCAATGGTAGATAAGAATTCTTCAATATATCCTTGTACTCTTTAAATTAACGACGTTTCAGGTGTGAACTAGTTACAAAGCTCAATAAAACCATTTCATGGCTAACCGACTGCTTTCATAAAAGTAAATGGACCATGGGGATGGTGCAAGGAAAATAAAATAAAATATTCTGTATTTTTTCGTAAGAATGCTCACTATTCCAAACACTCACTCGCGATCACCTTGAACCCAGGAATGGGAAAAATTTCAGCATCGGGGCCTATCCTCATCTCCGCCGAAAAATGAATTCATTATCCCCCGGAATATCGAGGGTATGACGTAGTAAATCCGCGAGCAAATCTGAATATTTTACCGGGGAGGTTTCGCCATCAGAATCCGAACCCGTTCCCATATCCGAATCTGCCATTTTTCACAAATGAACACTTCAGTTTTCCATCCTTGCGGCGGCGTCTGAACTTACACCGTTCAACGTTTGACACGGAATTTCCATTTTTCGCTCCCGCGTCGCAATTTATTTATTTCCGTTTTCCCGGATTCGATCTGGTCCTTCGGATCGTCGTCTGTCTGCTCGTGGCAGCTCTTCATGGGATTTTCTACAAAGCGTTCCATATCCAACGTTCTGTGGGGGTATCTGATACAATTCTATTCTTTCAACTGGTGTTTGAGGCCGCGAAACGTGGCATATTGGATTCCGCGAAAAAATTTCATCCGTGCAGACGTTTTCTAGGAACTATCAGGGATGAATCTGCGAATTTGACGTGAGTTTATTGGAAATTCCATGAATAATTCGATATCGTTTCTGAATTGAGATTTATCGAACGATTGAGAAATCGTGATTGGTGAAAAATAAAAGTATATATTATATAAATTCTTTTGAAAGAGTGATACAAAGTTTTACAATCCAAAAAGAGTCAAGCCACTCGAAAGTTGACCTTCTCACAAATATGGGGTCAGTTAAAACTTCCTCAAGACCGAACGGTTATTCCGAAATAGATGAAATTTTCAGATTTATCACTAGAAGAGTTGCTCTTTCAGAATATGTATCACATTTAGATCTATGGTTACTTTTATAGAGAGATAATCGACTCGAAAGCTGACCTTCGAAAAATCTTCAAAAAGCTGGGTTCAGTTAAAAATTCGTCAAGACCGATCAGTTGCACCTAGATGGATGAAATTCTCAGATTCATTACAAGAACAGTTGCTCAGCTATTGCGAGATAAACTACTCGCAAGCTGACCTTCGAAAAATCCTGAAAAATTCGTCAAGACCGAACGGTTGCGCCGAGATGAATGAAATTTCCAAGTTTATTACTGAAAGAGTTGCTGTTTCATAATATGTGTGACATTTTTATCTACGGTCAGTTTCTGTGTCAGTCCCCGAAAATATCGATGCAGTCCATGACATGATTCTATCACACCGTCGAATTAAGATAAAACGAATATCTGAAGCACTGAATATTTCATACGAACGCATTCATCATATAGTTCACGTCAATTTGGACATGAGAAAAATTGCTGCAAAATGGATTCCCAAATGTTTGAATGTTGACAAAAAGTATGCAAGGGTAGAAGCATCGCGTTCGATCTGTGCTCGATTTGAAAACGATGTAGACTTCTTAAACCGAATTGTTACTATGGATGAGACTTGGGTTCATTTCTACGATCCAGAAACAAAGCAACGATAGATGGAATGGCGACACTCTGGTTTTCCAAGACCTAAGAACTTTCGTGTCCAAAAATCTGCTGGAAAAGTTCTTGCTTCGGTTTTTTGGGATTGTCCTGGAGTACTCATGATTGATTTTTTGGATAAGGGTAGAACAATAACCGGAAATTTCTATTCGACGTTACTGACCAATCAAAGAGAAAAGACGCGGAAAGCTATCCAAAGGTGTTTTGTTTTTACAGGACAACACCCCTGCACACAAATCTCATGTTGCCATGCAAAAAATTCCTGATTTATGGTTTGAATTACTAGAACACCCCCTTATTCACCAGATTTAGGTCCATCCGACTATCTTCTCTTTCCTCAACTGAAAAAAAAATTTGAAAGGTCATAAATTTTGTTCCAACGAGAAGGTTATAAAAGCTGTGGAGGTCTGGTTTGCAGAGCAAGAAGAAATATATCTGTAAATCGACATTATTCGACTTAAAAAGTAAAGAAAAAAGACGCGAAAAGCTATCCAAAGTTGTTTTGTTTTTGTAGGACAACGCCCCTACATACAAATCTCATGTTGCCATACAAAAAATTCGTGATTTAGGATTTGTATTACTAGAACACCCCCTTATTCACCAGATTTAGGTCCATCTGACCATCTTCTCTTTCCTCAAATGAAAAAAAATTTTAAAGGTCATAAATTTTGTTCCAACGAGAAGGTTATAAAAGATGTGGAGGTCTGGTTTGCAGAGCAAGAAGAAACATTTTTTTTGAAAGGTCTAGACACGTTGCAGATTCGCCTCCAATTAAGAGGAGCATATCTTAAGTAATACAATATTTTGACATTGAAATTTTGTTCGGTTATATAGTAGGCTAACAATTTTTCAATAGATCCTCGAAATTTTAGGAATTCTTCAATTATCTATCAAGGCAACAAAAAGAGGTCCCAAAATTCCCGACCACTCGGACGATAATATCTCTGCGCATCTCCCAAAGCCTCCCAGTCTTCATAATCACATTTCTGCCTGAAAGGGGGGACAAATAACCGCGGTGATAAAATATCAAATTACATAATCAGGACGGGTAGAAGCCTGAAACTCGCCAGCTCCCCATTTTCGCGAAATCATTTCTGGCTTAATTCACAAACGGTCGTCCTTTCCCTATCTTATCCTGAAGGAAACATCTGAAGAGCATTTCAGAGAAGCGACCACTCTAGAACGGCTCTCGAGTTCGTCTCGTAGAGTAAAAACCGTTTGCTTATTCTGTCGGGCCCTTCAGCATTTTCATATCGCGCAGTATTTTGAATACGAATTAATGGGGAAAATATACTTTATGAAAGTGAGTTCATTTAGTATTCACCCTTTTTCGAGCTCACCCTGACCCTGATAAACGCACGAGGGTCTCACGTATTTTTATCACTGGTTACTAAAGTCCATTCACTATTATAGAAGCAGTCGGTTGGATATGGAATGATTTTCTTGGATTTTAATGAATACGGAGGGTTGTCAAAGTTAAGGCTTTTTTTGACAGAAGGTAGAAGTAATCAAAAGTCATTTCACCAAAAATTGTCTATATAAAATATCCAAGATGGCTGAGATACAACCCCTAGAGGTTCGACAAAATTTCATTGAATTTCAAGTACGGGACTGTGGAAGGTGACTGCGGCATCGCAGAAAAGAAACAAAAAACAAAAACATATGGCTGGACAATGAATAGTTCAGTACCAAGTTCATTGGATTAGATGCATCAGGTCACTTTTAAGAGAATCAAAATTGCTGTATCGTGCAGTTTAGGGTGAAAAGAATGTAGAAAATCGAGGCAGTTTCTTGAAAGTGCTTATGTTAATCATGTTGAAAAAGTGCTATGCTGTTTCCCCATTTCATCCCATTTTGACGACGATTGTTGGAATTTTCGAACAAGAAGATTGTGAAAAAATTCGTGAATAATTTAGACGAATTTTATTGGTGAGATTTTGAAGTATTATTCTATATTTTACACTTGTGTCCTAAGTCTTTTCTGTCAGTTGGTATCGAAATGAGCCATTTCATAACAATCCTAAGCTTCCATTTTCATTACCACGTAAATATCGCACGAGCCAATATCCTAAACAAAACCACATGGCCGAATCAGGAGTTAAGTTTTTTCCCACTGCTTTGCGATAATTCAGCTAATAAACGGTCTAGGGTCGTATTAGGATCTATTTCAGTAATCATTTTCAATTTTCTTTCAACTTTGAAATTTTGAAAGTGTTGTATAGGTGATTTTTGGTGAAACGCTGTATTTTGACCAGTTCTACCTTGTGTTAAAAAAAATCCTCACCTTTAAATACACCCTGTATAACGGAGTAAGGTTGGAACACATGGAACACCTTCTATTTGTTACCGCTGCAAAAATGTCGAAATTGCTTGCCATAAAGTATCAGGAACTACTATTTTGAATTGGAATCTGAACCATAGACTGTAGATGTCCATTAATCCTCTAAATCTAGATGAAATGAGGGAATCTCACTGACCTACAACCTTCACCCATATACCACTATCCTGAGTACGTATATGGAGACCACAAGAAAATCTCCCACCCACCAAACTGATGAAAAGATTTGTTTCATCAAGGGACCCCCAAGAACTGTCAAGGTTATTAATGACACACCTAAAAGAAACGACGTAGACAAAGAAGAATGGTGAGAGATTTCTGAGCTCCGTCGGATGAAAATTCAGAAAGTTTCCTTCTTTCTTAACTTTTCGTATGAAAAACGAAGGGAAAGTTCAAGACTAGGTATGAAAATGTAAAATTGGCTGCAATCTCCGAGAAAATGGTTTTTTAGGTCCATTCGTCTGCTTTGAATTCATACGGAAGTTATAGAAAACATACAAATAAATAGACATGAAGGGTTTTTTGATGTGATAAAATTCTACTCCAAGAAATTGAAATAACGAGAGTTCAAAAAATTCCTTTCAGAATAGGCTGTGAAATGTTGTAGGATGATATTCTGTGGCAGAAGGTTATTTTTTCTTGACTTACTTAACCTATACCTACATATATCGTAAATTTGTATGGAAAGGCACTTTTTTAGCAAAAGTTCTTGTAGATTAAATAATTATTTTTTCCAACGTGAAGATATTTTAGGTCGCACCATATCTATACTACTGATATTACCGTTATTTGGGTTTAAATGGGGAATACTCCTTCTGACGAAAATGATGTATTTTTCATGAAATATCATTGAAACGTCACATTTTGGAATAACCATTTCAACCGTTTCCCAAAAACAATTATTTTAAGCACTTAAAAATGAAAAATAAAAATGGGTATTTGAAGTTCAAAGCGTTTTGTGAGAATTGCACAAGCTGGCAACATCGACTGAAATATGCCTTGATAATAGAGGACAACAAATGCATTATCTTGATGAGATAGACAGAGATGGCTGTCTATGAAGTCTGCGACGAACGAGGAAGGTCGTAAAATATTATGGGATTTTTATGGCCGGTTGCAGTTGAAGCTCGCCAGTAAGTACGAGCCTGTAGATCAACAGCTGTTATTTTATAAACAAGCTGATCGGATGTTGTTCTTTTTATTGTCTTGTATACGCTGTTGCCAAATCGTAAACTCCGCACAAAGCGATTTGAATCTTAAAACCCCATATTTAAAGGATTTCGAATAGTTTCCGCGGTGAATTTGAAGAAATCTGGAATGAAACTCATAATTATTCAGTTTAAACTTGCATATGCAGTGATAACCCAAATTGAGGAGAATTCTGCTGGAAATGATGAAGCCCTTCATGAAATTCGTAGAGATACTGAAATTTTTCTTTATTTTCAGAAATCATCGAATCAGAAGCTCAATTAATACTTCGAACCAGTAAGAACACCGTTTGTTCAGGCAGAACCTGATGAAATTCCAGAATGACTAAATGTTTCGTGTGAATTCCTTCCAGGAAATCATCGGCTCAGCCAGATGTGACAGCAATGGAGCGAATGACGTGAAATATAACGTGCTCTTCTGTGACCCAGCGATATGGAGGAAAATACCCTCATTGCCCTCAAACAAACCGCCTGTCCCCGAAGACAATCATTTGACACAGTCGAAAAAACTCCACAAGACTATATTTCCGTCCAGTGTACTTAACTCAGCCAGACGTCCACTCCATTTCCCCGTTTATTTCCAGAAATGGCGAATTGAAAAGCGTCCAGAAATCAGGCCATTATTTTTATGTGCAATTCATCCAAGAAAAATGTCGGAAGTTCCTTATTGATCGTTGTCCATTTACTGAACTTCATTCTGCAGAAGATGTCCAACGATTTGGCGCAGCGGCGCTCGTTCGGAAAATTATGTGATTCGATAAAATTTGTCGAAAAATCCCATAGAAGAATATTTTGAATAGTAAGAATGATCACGCCTAAACGGTGAGGCAATGAATACAATAATAATGATAAATTCAGATGCATTCAAACGTTCTCCATCGGAGAAAAAAGCTATGTTGCTCTGATGAGGTCAAATGAGACCGAAACCATGGTCAGCATTTGCTTTTCTTCGATGGGGCGTACTCCATTTGGGGCCTTGACGATGGCAAATTGGTTTGTTCAATTCAGATCGTAACACTTGTTGATATTCATATCATCGGGTGATTTTAAATGTTAGAAAGAATGAAAAACTTACTATACAGGGTGTATTTGAAGGTGGGGCTTTTTTTCAACAGAAGGTAGAACTGGTCAAAATTAAGCATTTCACCAAAAATCACCTATACAAAACTTTCAAAATGACAAAGTTGAAAAAAAGATTGAAAATGATTACTGAAATAGATCCTTATATGACCCTAGACCGTTTGTTAGCTGAATTATCGCAAAGCAGTGGGAAAAGACTTATATCCTGATTCGACCATGTGGTTTCGTTTAGGATATTGGCTCGTTCGATATTTATGTGGTAATGAAAATGGAAACTTAGGATTGCCGAATTGTTCTCATTATTTTTCAGTAACTTACACGATTTTATGAAATGGCTCATTTCGATACCAACTGACAGAAGAGACTTAGGACACAAGTGTAAAAAATAGAATAATACTTCAAAATATCACCAATAAAATTCGTCTAAATCATTCACGAATTTTTTTACAATGGGCATCACAATCTTCTTGTTCGAACATTCCAACAATCGTCGTAAAAATGGGATGAAATGGAGAAACATCATAGCACTTTTTCAACATAACTGACATAAGCACTTTCAAGAAACTGCCTCTATTTTCTACATTTTCATTTCACCCTTAATTGCAAGATACAACAATTAAGATTCTCTCATAAGTGACCTGATGCACCTAATTCGATGAACTTGGTACTGAACCATTCATTGTCCAGCCATTTGTTTATGATTTGTTTCGTTTTTGCGATGCCGGAGTCACCTTCCACAGTCCCGTACTTGAAATTCAATGAAATTTTGTCGAACTTCCAGGGGTTGTATTTCAGACATCTAGAATATTTTATATAGACAATTTTTGGTTAAAAGACTTATTTTGATGATGAGTTCTACCTTCTGTCAAAAAAAAAGCCTCACCTTTGAAAACACCCTATATGTATTTCGCCATCACAATAGAGCCTTCAAGTGGTATAGTCTCACATAATTGGTTGAAAAACTCGTGAAAATTTAATTCAATTCTTATCTCAGTTGGAAAAGTCCGCACTAATAACACGTTTGTGTAAGGATCCTCCCCTTAATACACCTCTGCCTTCGGAGGATATGATAAGAATAAACAAGAGAATTGATGACAGACTCGTCCTCTACTCCGCCAGTGTCAACGCTCATTTCCACAGGGCTTTTACGAATGATGTTTCTTCAAGATTTATGTCTTTTCGGGCATTCCACAATCCATTTTCCAACGTTGTGACATCTTTAATTTCATCGGAAACGGCTGTTGGGACGAGCTAGAATAATAAAAGCATTAAGGGTGGATGTTGTTTCTTACGTCGGGAATTTTCGGAACACCTTGTTGGCTCTTCCGGCAGAGACGAAGTTCCGACTGAAGTTCTTATTGGTTTTAACTGAAGAGTTGATGGTATTATACACTCTATATTTTCGAGGGTAATTGAGTGAACTTTTTGGGGAATATAAGTGCTGGGAGCTTCGAGATATAATGGAGAAAATACAGCTGAAATTCACTTATCTTAGACTTATTTCCTCAACTTGTATATACCGGTTGTTACTGAATATACAAGGTTGGTTTAGAGTACGGAATTAAGAGAATATCTCTTAAGGCTATTTCAGAAAAATCATGTGGTGTAAGATCACAGGATCTTCGGGGAAATTCATATTATATCGAAGAAAATTGGTCCCACAATTCGTATCGACATTGAATTCAAAGTTTTTGAGATTGAAGTGGTGTCCCAATGATAAAACGACAGATATACTCCCATATTTCGAAAGTTGGCATATTCTGTAATGATCTCCAGTTTTCTGAGATAAATTGGAGTTCATTTTAGTGCATTCCTTTCATTACATATTTCCGCCTTTGAAAATATTTAAATCTCAAATATTCAGTACATTCATTCCGATAGGCAGAGTAAATGCAAAAAACCGTTTATCTGTGTTTAACGTTGTTTTTCTTGCATGCCGTTGAAGATTTCGACGTTTTTCTGATGTTGATATGCGATAAGCCGGAGCTGACGACGTTTTTCATTCTTGTCGCATTCTGGAATTTTCAGATTTTTAACGTGTGGTGGGATTTGCCTATAAAAGCAGATTTTTCCCCGCGACGGTCTCTTTTACCTTCGACTCTTTGATTTCTGCTCGTTTACTTCAGTCTCTTAGGAATTAATTTTTAGTTTTCGTTTGTTTTCCGCGAGTGCCTGAAATAAAGGAGGTAGGTCCCCGTCTTTACCATTCAGTTTCTTAATTAGACCTACATCAGTTACTTCTTTGACACTGCTGTACTGTATCGCTTTCTGTTATATTTTATCGTACTTTACCCTGTTTCGCGAGTCTGACTTTTCCCTTCGCTATCAGTCATGGCGCGTAAGCCCTTGGGGTACTGAAAGAAAAGTCCCGTCAACCCGCCTGTCCGCGTTCCGCGTCATAAGTGTTGAATCCGATATCTCTTCTTTTCTATCAGTCATGGCGCGTAAGCCCTTGGGGTAGAGAATAAGAGATACCGCTCGTCGTCAGTGAAATCCCGTAGTTGCGCTAAAATTAGACCTTTTCTTCGCTATCAGTCATGGAGCGTTAGTCCTTGGGGTAGAGAGTAAAAATCTCGAATAGATCCGCCCTGGTTGTGTTTCTTTTCATTGGAGAAATACAATTAACTACATCCCGATACTGCATAGCAAGTCATTTCACTTAACGAAGTCATCCATAGTATCCATTTCGTCAGTTCTGGTTGGCGCATTTTATTGAACAACCTTTGATTTTTCACTGTATCCGGTATAAACTTTACAAAGTGCTCGTGACCGGATAGTATTTCCCGAATGTATGTTTGCTGATCGATTCGCTTATATTTCATACCTACACATATCTCCGTTGTACATATAATCAGTTTCCGAAGGTGTGAATAAACTAGTACATAATAGGTCCTTTCGTTTGCATAAAAAGTGTAGCACTTTTCTACACTCGATTTTAGTATTCGTTTGCTGATTGAATTTACACCAGTGTAGAGGAAGTGTAGTTTATCTGCATCTCCTTATGACTATGTGTAGATAAACTACTCTTCCTCTACACTGGTGTAAATCGAATCGAGTGTAGAAAAGTGCTACACTTTTTATGCAAACGAAAGGACCTAGTTTGATTTTGACCACTTCGTTATCGCTACCACCCTAGTAGCTGCTGTCTCCGACTAGCAGTTACTCTGGTAGGTTTGCTATTCTTCCTAGTGAAAAGAATAGCTGGCGCTCGAGATAAGTTTTCTCCGAGGTAACCACGTTACAATTCATACAGTGTGGTCCAACGAAAACTTAATACCTCGATTATCCAGCTTTAAAGGGAAAATGTAGCGAATGATCGTTTGATGATCTGCATTATTCAATACTTACACGAGAGCTGAATTGACAGCGTTCTACGATAGATCTAAATAAATTTGGCCAGTGAAATTACCGAATGAAAAATGGCGGGTTATGTTACATTTTCATAAATACCTTCCCAAACATTTAATTTCTGGGGAAGCTGATATGGACCTCACAAAATAATCTTGGATTTTCATCTGACCAATAAGGCAGTTATGCCGGTTTACAATGTGGTTAAGGTAAAATGGACACTCGTCCGAAAAACAAATATAGAACATGTAGTTTTGATTACCGTTAATCATATCACTGACCACTTATGGAATTTATGTTGTTCAAGGATTCTCATGATTGTTGTGCGTGGAAGACCAGATACACCGGACAATTCCCTAGTACTAAAGGTTGTATCCATTGCCACATGACCTAAGACAGCCACGTCCCTCGCTTCGTCTCTTTCATGCACCCTCTTTTGGTTTCCGACTGAACCAATAACGTCGAATTTGGCAACAAGTGGAACTACGTAAGTAGCATATACATAAGGTTCTTTAAATAAAGTCGTTTTTTCTAAACAATAATTTGGAGTTACGGTGATGAAAAAAGCGGAACAATTGTCTAGTTGGAGTGAGTATATTGAGAAAAAATGGATCTTTCTGTGGGATTTTTCCCGACATATTGAAGGAACGATTCGCCACCTGAGAAACGTCAAAGAAGTATCTTCAGAAAGCCGCAGCATAACGGCAAAGCTCGCCATCATATGGAGCATCCCCATATTCCCTAATTGCTCGTGGAACTCCCTACCCGATGTCAGATTGCGAGCGGTTCACTTTGATGCCGGGATATTCTTTCTACTTATTCCACTCCGAGGCATCCTTATAATTTCCGTTTGCCTCGTCTTTGCTTGTACTTCATGGAGCGTGGAAAACAAGAAATGGGGCTCTTATATGCAAAAAGATGCCGAATGAAATTTCCTCTCCTGATACCGCGAGGTGGAGACGTACGTGACTGAGATGTGCAGGAGGTGAGCTGAGTATTAGGAAGGCGGAAAAGTGTTTTATTTTTCGTTCTTTGTTTCGAATGCCTTGGAGAGTGTCAAAATGGGGCCGGGATTGGTCTTGTGGGGAATATGGATTGGGATGGGTAGACTGGAGATTGGAAATATTATTATCTTCCAGATGCTGCATGATGGAAGGGTCCTACTGTTCTTTTTATCTCCTCTTTTATGTGCTCGCTTTATTGAGAGTTGAAATACTCCGTGATAAATACCCAAGAATATTACCTACAGAAAATAAGTTTCGCGAAATTGTTCAATGCACGTATTTAGCAAGCAAAATGTGATTTTTTTCCTAAAAACTTTTGGATCTTATAAAAATACGAGGATCTTTTCAAATAAAATATTGCGTTGAGCCAATCTATGTTATTTAAAATTTGACATCCTATATTCTATTACATTCTTGAATTTTTCCTGAAATTTGAAATTCACAGGATATTGTCGCATCAGAAAGTACCTATTGAGAAAGGGTCTAGCAGATACTGACGAAAGCAGATTTTGTGGGAAGGAGGATTAAACCTAGTCGGTTTTTCGAGTCAACAAGCCCAAATAAGATACAATACAGGGTGTATTCGAAGCTGTGGCTTTTTTTCAACAGAAGGTAGAACTGGTCAAAATGATGCGTATCACTGAAAATCACCTATACAAAACTCTCAAAATTACAAAGTTGAAAAAAAATTTGAAAATTATTACTGAAATAGATCCTAATACGACCCTAGACCGTTTGTTAGCTGAATTATCGCAAAGCTGTGGGAAAAACCCATCTCCTGATTCGACCATGTAGTTTCGTTTAGGATATTGGCTCGTTCGATATTCACTGGTAATGAAAATGGAAACTTAGGATTGCCGAATTTTTATCATCATTTTTTAGTAACTTACACGATTTTATGAAATGGCTCATTTCGATACCAACTGACAGAAGAGACTTAGGACACAAGTGTAAAAAATAGAATAATACTTCAAAATCTCACCAATAAAATTCGTCTAAATTATTCACGAATTTTTTCACAATGGGCATCACAATCTTCTTCTTCGAACATTCCAACAATCGTCGAAAAAATGGAATGAAATGGGGAAACATCATAGCACTTTCTCAACATAACTGACATGAGCACTTTCAAGAAACTGTCTCAATTTTCTTCATTTTTTTTCACCCTAAATTGCACGATACAACAATCACGATTCTCTCAAAAGTGACCTGATGCATCTAATCGGATGAACTTGGTACTGAACCATTCATTGTCCAGTTTTGTTTCGTTTCTGCGATGCCGGAGTCACCTTCCACAGTCCCGTACTTGAAATTAAATGAAATTTTGTCGAACTCCTAGGGGTTGTATCTCAGCCATCTTGGATATTTTATATAGACAATTTTGGGTTAAACGAATTATTTTTATGAGTTCTACCTTCTGTGAAAAAAAACATAACCTTTGAAAACACCATGTATATGAAATTCCAATTATGCAAAGTATGATGTGTAAAACAGACAAAATAATTTTCAGTTATTTTAAAAACAAAACCCGATAAGGAATGGCCCTCTTTTATATCTCCATATACAATATATTCAAAACGATTTTCGGTTTCCCATTACCCATTCTCACCCTGCCATAAATGAATATCGGACCGTACTATGCTTTCACAGCGGTTTCTCCATTCCTGGTTAATTTTCATTTCGTAACTGACATAAGTCAATTATAGGGAAATTATTCACATTACTATATTCCATAAACATTCGCATGTTATTGAAACGTAGTCAGTTTCAATTGGGAACTGAAATGGACTAACGAATAAATAAAATGGTTTTCAATGGATGTATTCCACGAAAACTTTTAACATCACAACGGAAATGGATCCGAGGATTGGTTGGAGAGGACTGTAGATTACTCTGATTTGGCAACCAGTGTGCGACAGAATTGAAAATCGGTCAAATACATTTCAGAGCTCTTTTGTTGCTTCCGCATAACAACTCCAATTCTGCGTGATGACAACTTTAAAAATTAGAAGACTGTCGAGACAATTTTCCGAAAAATTCGATATTCACTAATGAGGTTCTGAACTGACAATCTATTTTTCATATGGGTGTCTTAAGTTTTTTTGGTAGGTGGGTAGAACGTATCGAAACTTCGAAACATTTCTTGAACAATTGTCAAAGTTGCATGATGATATATGATGATGAACATACCATGTTTTTATTTCCATTCAAAAACAAATCAGGCCATACAATACCCTGTATTGTATGTCCTCATTCAGTTGGTTTGAAATAAACTGTCTATTAGAACGATAAAAAAAGAAGACCCTATAATAGGAGAGAGTATTATATCTCAGATGATAATATAAAGGACCACCAATTTATCATATAAATACTTCTTCAGTAGGTTGTCCCTCAGATGGACAGATTTTTTTATAATTTCTTTACTACTCCAAGTGCCTCAAAATATTATACAAGGTAAACAAATGCAAAGGACCAGAGGAGATGATTCTTCGATGAAAATAAGCAGGGGTAGTACCTACAAATCGAAATCGACCTCCCTTCCAAGATACAACCTTTGGAATCGATGACGAGTTGACAGTTTTTAATTTTTTTCACGGGTTCAAAAAACACTGAGTCATAAAACTATACATAATATGAAGCACTGGGTAGATGTTACTCACATAATTTTTTTCAGATCTCATAACTTTATTATTAGAGGTTGAAAATAACAACCCCTCATAATTTTCCTCCAAAAATTGTTTTCGTGGGACAGATTTTCGAAAAATAAAATTCTCTTCTGGTTTCCTATTCAATTCTGGAGAAAAAAGTCTATTGCAAAATTTCGATATAGTCGATACTTTTCTCAGAATAAATTAAAACTTACCAGCAGTATACAAAGGTATATGACGCAGAGAGTTGATGCATGTATTTTAGCGGGAGGTAGTCATTCTATGGAGCACTTATACGATGAAATTTAATGAACAGTGATCAGAACTGCTTAAAAGTTTTTATTTATTCCGAGAAAAGTATCGACTGTATCGATTTTGCAAGAGACTATTTCTCTCCAGAATTGAATGGAAACCATAAGAGAATTTTATTTTTCGAAAATATATCCCAAGAAATCTACTTAGTGCTTCATATTATGTACAGTTTTATGACTCAGTGTTTTTTAGAACACGTAAAAAAACTGTCAACTCATCATCACCTTCCAAAGGCTGTATTTTGGAAGGGAGGTCGATTTCGAAAAAAATTTATAGGAACTACCCCTACTTATTTTCATCGAGGAATCATCTCCCTAAGTCCTTCGCATTTGTTCACAGGCACCCTGTATATCTGTGACAATTTCAAGCAGAGTTTTTAATTTTTTCGGCATAACTTCCAAAGAGACGATAAACCAACACGTCTCAACTGATCAGCGATCTTCGTCAACAGCATCCAGCTCAGCCCCCCAAACGCGTTTCCGCAAACGCTCCTTGGCGAAGACGTCCCCAAATAACTCCAGAACGGAGGTCGCCACCAATAAAACTCCCCGTCTGGCTGACATCTTCCCACTTATATTACATTTTTATCTCCGGAGCCGGGCATGGCCAGACGTGGGTAGAAAATAGATGTAGTCCTACAGGACCTGAATACCTCGGAGGTTTTCCATTCTGACAATGAGGAAGCACTTTACGCCCGCCGCATTATATTATATATATATAATGCCATCTTGTGACGAAACTATACATCTTGGAGCCGGAAGGGTGAAGAATTGCCAGCAAGAATCCGAAAAGTAGGTGATGGAAACTAATTCTAGGGACATACATCAAGAGGCCCCTGAGTGCTCGGTATAAATAACGGAGTAAACTACGAAAACGTTTTAGGTCGCGTGGATCACTGAAATATTGAAGTGGGTTAGCGAGTTTTCAGTTGGGAATGCAGCTAATTCTTTGTGGATTGTGGAGGAAAAAGTTGATATCGTTCGGCTACAATTCGAGATCATCCTATTGGTCCGGAAAATCCAACAATAAGTGTGAAAAATTTAATTTCTTATTTATGCTACATTTAAAATACAATTATTGTGCAAAAAATAACTGAAAATTTTATTAATAACTGACAAGACCTCAGTACAGAGTGAACATTGGTATACGTCTCAAGAACTACTACCTAGTTTCGTAGAAATTTACAGGCATGGCGCTTGTTAAGCCCACATTATTCCTCTTTAGTAGAGCTCTCCGATTTTCATCTTTCATCAGTTCCTAAATTAATTCTCCATATTCTGTTCTCAGCAAATTTTCTTGACCTTTTTTTTTCAGTTAAAAAAATTCCTCTTTTGCCTCCGGCTATCCGTTCGAAATCAAATTATGGGACCCGGCGTCTTAATTCTCAAAATACAAGGATATTAGCGCCGCGTGAACGAGACGCCCTAAAATATTCACCCTTCCTTCATGATTCATTTTACACCCTAGCTTAACCTACCCCAGGCTGACGTATTTTCGTAAGCGCCGCATTTTGCAATTAATTATTTCCACTTCCCCGAAAGATGTTCGGGGTAATTTTTTTTTAAATTTAGATATGCAAATTCTTCCAGGGAGTTGTCGAATTTTTCGCCGCTAAAGGTGGTCATACACGTAACTGAAACAGTATATTAGATTTGTTTGCAGCTAAGAACAAATTAACAACAAGAAAATATCATCTGAAATATGAAATCTTGGTCATTAATCGGTTCTGGAGATAATCAATCAATATATACAGGGTGTGTCTTTGACTCGTACAAATATTTTAACAGAAGATTATTGAGGTCAAAAGAAATACTTTTTTCCCATACCATTTTTTCCGATTTTGCCATGGTAAGAAGATATAGCCATTTTAAGTTTTCATAATGAGCTGTGCCACTCCTGAAAAAAGGGTTTTACAAAACGTTCAAATATTCATTAGATATAGCTCTAACTTTGTTTCAAGAGTTGGGTTCTTTAAAATTTTGGTATTTTTATGATACGTAATGGTCGTATAAAGAGAAAACTGGAAGACGTGGGTTCGAAAAAAATTCATCAAATAAATGAAAAATTATATTCCGAAATTCATTTCATTCCATTAAACTATTTGTGAGATAAAAAAATTTTTTTTATTATTTTTCAACAGCCTGTATCTTTTACACCGAGCTGATTCGGAAGAAATGATAAGGGAAAAAAGTGTTTCTTTCGACCTCATGAATCCACTGTTACAATATTTATACGAGTCGAAGACTCGTATATACAGGGCGTTTTCAAAGGTGAGGTTTTTTTTGACAGAAGGTAGAACTCATCGAAATAAGTCGTTTAGCCAAAAATTGTCCATATAAAATATCCAAGATGGCTGAGATATAACCCCTAGAAGTTCGACAAAATGGAACCGTGGAAGGTGACTCCGACATCGCAAAAACGGAACAAAACATAAACAAATGGCTGGACAATGAATGGTTCAGTACCAATTTCATCGGATTAGATGCATCAGGTCACTTCTAAAAGAGTCATAATTATTGTATCGTTCAATTTAGGGTGAAAAAAAAGTACAATATCGAGGCAGTTTCTTGAAAGTGCTTATGTTAGTTATGTTGCAAAAATGCTATGAATGTTCTCCATTTCATCCCATTTATACGACGATTGTTGGAATGTTCGAACAAGAAGATTGTGATGCCCATTGTGAAAAAAGTCGTGAATAATTCAGACGCTTCATTTTGACCAGTTCTGTTGAAAGAAAGCCTCACCTTCAAATACACCCTGTATATATACTCTGGTTTCAATATACGCAAATATTTCAAAAGACCGAGGTTACACGTACACTACGACCTCAACTCCATCCTGTTTTTACGAAAATAACACGCTTTCCACCGCCTCTCTCCCCGCCCACAGGGATTTTCCGGGATTCGCGTCTTCAAAGGAACAGCCGCCGCCGAGAGCGGGCGGCAATCTGGAGTTTAGCGAATTTATGTAACGAATTCAATGGGCAGAGTTGATTGTCTTTCTCTGGGTTCATTCGGGACGAATAATTAATTAAAATGCCGATTTAGGAAGACAATGTCAAGAGGAGATACTGCAGAGCCGCGGGAAGACGCGCGCTCGTTCCTTTATTTTTGAAAATTAATTTCGCGATCGACTTTGATCTCCGACGCCGCGCCGCGCTGTTGGGGAAATTGGAGAGATTCAGTTTTGCCGCTTGTGAGTTCGTATTTTCGTATGCCGCTTTGATTCTTCTGAATCGCTGTTGGAAATCGGGAGAGTTTGATGAGACGGCTTTGAATTGTAAGCCTTTTGTTTAATCTCCCCAGAAAAACCAACATTTTACCCCATCTTTATTGGTGGGTCCCTTGCCAGATAAACGAATCATGTAAATGAGGGATATCACTAATAGCCAATATTCCTGGCCACGCTGAGGTCCCTGGAATCACACTGGAAGCTGCCAGGGATCTCTGCTGACATGGGAGTGCCATAATACCATAAAGCAAATAGCCAGAAGCAATAAACTGACACTACTATGAGTACCAGGGCACTGTGGTATTAAAGGAAATGAAAAAGCCGATGAACTTGCAAAAAGAGCATCAAGGTTAACACCTGCTGGACCTGAGCCTTTTTGTGGGCTTGGAAAATACCAATTGCCCAAGATGTGCAACACGTACATTGATAACCCTCCCAGATACTGGTCAGGTGAGGACTATGTACGGGCAATACAGCTGCGGTCAAAATGTTTACCAACTGCTGGCCTGCCGTGGAACCAAGGACCAGAATCCGTGTGCCGGGCAGGATGCAGGCAACGTGAGTCACTCTCACACATCCTGCAAAAGTGCAGTGTCATGCACTGGGAAATAATAGCTAGGCACAACCACCTCGCTTATCGCCTTGAGGATATAGCGATAAAGAACGGCTGGCAGGTGACGAGAGAGCCCAGGATTAGGGACAGAGAAGGGAAACTTTTAAAGCCCGACCTTCTGCTAATTAAAGATCAGCACGTCATTGTATGCGACGTGTCAGTGAGCTGGGAGTGCCCAGAGCCTTTAAGCATGGCTTATGCAGTTAAGAAAGCCATATACTACACTCCCACCATCCTAGAGAAGGTTGAGGACCTTCACCCGGATAAGATCATAGAGGTGCTTCCACTGATTGTGGGAGCTAGAGGAGGATGGTGCCCTGAAAACCGCAATATCATCAAGATGGTTGGCGCTACAGATGCGGACATTGGTGAGATTATCCATACCGCACTGAGGGGTGGCTGCATCATACATAAGCAGTTCAACCGCGTGGTTTGGCGCTGTGCCCGTAGGGTTCGCGAAGTTCGCGTTTAGTTCGTCCCACTGCAAGACCTCAGTGGTAATGCTTTAACCAGTTTCGAGTGTGCGCGAATTGGTTGTATATTCGGGCTACTTATGCGGGCGGTTAGAGAGAGTTTGTTCGTGCGTTTTTGTTCGTGAGCTCCGTTCTGTACTTGGATGTATTGATTACTCTCTGTTTTTTGTCAAATGTGTCATGTACTGAACTTTTATTTTCTGTTTTATCTGTGGACCTGACATTGTCTACGTCATCTCTGAGGTCATGTGACCGAATAGCATAGGAATATCTTTCCACTCTGTTTTTTGTGTTTTCCTTTGCTGTGAACCGCCTTTCTATACTGCCTGTAGACTGAATATTAAATAAAGCCTTATAACAACAGTCCAACAATCGGAATTGAACAACAGAATGACCTTTTGGAGAAACACTCCTGGACTTACTCAGTGAAAGAAATTCGTGATTATTTCACCGGCCTACACCAGAAAACTGCCAAAGCTGTCACGAGCTTCGAGTGATGGTGGGACTGCTGACAGAGCACTGTCAGTACAAATATCACTTGTACCGTATAGGAGAGTCAGCAGATGAGATTTGTAGGCTCTGTGGATCAGAAGAGGAAACAACTGAACACATGGTATGCAAGTGTCCAGAGCTGTCTGGCCTAAGAACTATTCGTATGAAGAAACCCGTCCTGGATACTCACGAGGTAGCGGCGAAGGCCCCTAAGGATGTTGTCGGTTTTATCAACACCATTGACGACCTCAATGAAATTCCTATGAAAGTGTAGGGTAGAGAACAAAAGGTCCACATGGTCGCAGTTCCCGAAAGGCTCATCGTGCCACAACGACCCTGGTTCAAATAATAATAATATCAAAAGCCTTTATTCAAAATCGGGACGGCTACCCATCAAGGTGATCATTTCGCTCAACTCAACGCTGTTTGACTCTTCGAAGAAGAAATTAATTTTTACATCACTTCCTAAACTAAACTATCTCAAAGCTTATTTGGGAGTGCCGGAACGACCTCAATGAGGTAGGCAAGAAAAATTAGGTCTCTTTTAACTGGGTTTCCGGTCATTCGTAGGATATGAAAAGGCCAATACACCTGCCAGAGAGAGCACAGAAATGACAGTCACTGGCCCAGAACTCTTCTTTGGTATAGGAAAATGCACCAACAAAAAGGAGTTTATGGAGAAGGAGAAAGCCGAAAGGGAAAAACTCTGGCGGAATCTCTCAGGGATGGATCACTCCAAAAAGTTCCTTCGGAACTTTGAAACTGCCAGAATCGAAAAATATCTGGATCTCAGTAAGAACCAACTACACCTACTCACTGGCTTCCTGACAGGACATTGTCGCCTAAGAAGCATCTGTTGCGAATGGGTTTGTCGGAAAATGAAGAGTGTAGATTCTTTTGGGAGGAGGAAGAAACTCCCATTTACCTGGTTACGGAATGCTATGCCATTGCAAACTAGAGGAAAGAGTGCTTTGGACAGGAAACTTGTAGGAGTGGGGAATTATCCTCGTTGAAGCCGTCCCAGATATTGGATTTCATCAGATCTCTGGAACTGGAAGGAAGAGTTTCTGCAGAAACTCTTTCCTATAGGTGCATTTCCTATACCACAGAAAGGCTCTGGGCCAGTAAGTGGCATCTGTTCTCATTTTATGTGTGCGAGTGTGTTGGCTATCTCGTTTTCTTTGATTCCAGAGTGACCCAGACTAAAAAAACCCTGTTCTTCTTTCCCATGTTGTTGAGTTTAATGGGAGGTGGAAGAACAGAAAAATTACACTTTGGAAGACAGCACCTGGTGGAAAAACCCTTCTGGCAAGTGAGCAAGATTTCAAACATAAATTCCAATATTGACGAAAAGTGATTTCTTGTTGAAATAAGCATTGAGCTAACACGCAATAGTTATTTTCCCACTCTGCGAGTGGGGATCAATTTTTCCAGAAACATCCATCCCGCATCTCTGGAATGGACCTCATATACAGACTGATAACGAATACGTCAATCCATAGGGGAGTCCCAACTTGTTTCGACGAATAAATCATGCATTTCCCTAATTCTCTCCAGTGACGTATGAATAATCGGGCGTCGCACCAGAGGCTTGCCACGTCCGCGGTATATATAGCTGACAGGAATTCTGGGACAAATATTTCAGCATCACATGCAGGCCTGGATAAGCTGGTTTTGATTCATCTACATATTTACGTGACGCCAACGCTACTACGAACACGATAAGGATTTATTCATTGGGGAACATTTTGCGCCAGTCTAAGACGTGGAAAGTGGCCATAAATTAGCTGTGGGGCAGGAAAATGCAGGCTTTATCAGCCTGTTAGAATGGATCCTGGAAGAGGGGTATTCTGAGGAAACATGGGAGAGGAAGGAGATCGGCTCTAATAGAGTAACACTGTCGGTTGGGGGTCGTATGTATTCCAGTCAGCAGATTCCGCGAAAAATATGTATCCTCTCTGAATTGCTCCACTGGTTTTTGGCGATTTACGAAATCGTATTATATGTCGCTTTATTTATATCTTTTTTTATGAAATTGAATGAATTATTCAACAAGATTAGGAGAAGGAACCGCTACTATTATTTATCTTTCAATAAACAACAAAATGTCGTTAGTGAATACGTTTCATCCTAGTTCCGTGGCAACGTTACCAACTCAAGTTGATTCTAGGTTCGCTACACATGGAAACTATCCTCTTTGTAACCAATTCTACAGAGAAATAAATTTGCAAATTCTTCAGTGGTGGGTAAAAACGAAATTCAACGTTGATGTAACGTTATTTACATCCTATTGATTAAACGTTGAGGGGACACGTTAAGGATTTTTTCAGTTGAGGAAAGAGATAATGGTCGGATGGAGCCAAATCTAGTGAATAAGGAGGTTGGTCTAGTAATTCAAACAATTTTTTGCTCTCAGATGCTAAACCAACCTGAAACGTGGATAACCTATCCTCTAAGCGAAAAACCCCACCCAAAAAAAAACCATTCATCTCTCACGAACAAAACCTAACTACCCCCACACTAATGTAATGATATTTTGCTTTCTTCATTGGGTGACATGAGGATAACCCAGCACCTAGTCCCTTTGTAAAACTCTCAGATGCTAAACCAACCCGAAACGTGGATAACCTATCCTCTAAGCGAAAAACCCCACCCAAAAAAAACCCATTCATCTCTCACGAACAAAACCTAACTACCCCCATACTAATGTAATGATATTTTGCTTTCTTCATTGGGTGACATGAGGATAACCCAGCACCTAGTCCCTTTGTAAAACTCTCAGATGATAAACCAACCCGAAACGTGGATAACCTATCCTCTAAGCGAAAAACCCCACCCAAAAAAAACCCATTCATCTCTCACGAACAAAACCTAACTACCCCCATACTAATGTAATGATATTTTGCTTTCTTCATTGGGTGACATGAGGATAACCCAGCACCTAGTCCCTTTGTAAAACTCTCAGATGCTAAACCAACCCGAAACGTGGATAACCTATCCTCTAAGCGAAAAACCCCACCCAAAAAAAACCCATTCATCTCTCACGAACAAAACCTAACTACCCCCATACTAATGTAATGATATTTTGCTTTCTTCATTGGGTGACATGAGGATAACCCAGCACCTAGTCGCTTTGTAAAACTCTCAGATGATAAACCAACCCGAAACGTGGATAACCTATCCTCTAAGCGAAAAACCCCACCCAAAAAAAACCCATTCATCTCTCACGAACAAAACCTAACTACCCCCATACTAATGTAATGATATTTTGCTTTCTTCATTGGGTGACATGAGGATAACCCAGCACCTAGTCCCTTTGTGAAACTCTCAGATGCTAAACCAACCCGAAACGTGGATAACCTATCCTCTAAGCGAAAAACCCCACCCAAAAAAAACCATTCATCTCTCACGAACAAAACCTAACTACCCCCATACTAATGTAATGATATTTTGCTTTCTTCATTGGGTGACATGAGGATAACCCAGCACCTAGTCCCTTTGTGAAACTCTCAGATGCTAAACCCGAAACGTGGATAACCTATCCTCTAAGCGAAAAACCCCACCCAAAAAAAAACCATTCATCTCTCACGAACAAAACCTAACTACCCCCATACTAATGTAATGATATTTTGCTTTCTTCATCGGGTGACATGAGGATAACCCAGCACCTAATCCCTTTGTGAAACTCTCAGATGCTAAACCAACCCGAAACTTGGATAACCTATCCTCTAAGCGAAAAACCCCACCCAAAAAACCCCCATTCATCTCTCACGAACAAAACCTAACTACCCCCATTCCTTCTGATCGCCCTGGCCGACTCAAATAAATGAAATTCTTTCGCTCCTGATGACTTCATCCAGAACACAAGAGGAATGGCAACGTAAGCAGGGAAATGAAATATCTACTCATTCTTATATTCCCCCCGGTTCACGACCTGACGAATACAGATTAAAGACCATTACTTGTATCAGATCGTGCGTGACCCGTGACCCGCGAAAACGAAACCAACCTTGGGGCAATTCCAACGAAGAAAGGTCTGTCGGGCCGATACAAAAAAGGATCTCTTGAGGGGTGTTGTGGGAGTGTGTCCCTTCTCTCGGGAGGGTGATCCTAGGTTAAGATGGATTGTTCAATGTGCGGATGACGTTTGCGGGAATCGAACAATGATAAAAGTCGAGCCTTGGAATTTAATTTGGTGTTACAGTGGTCAGTGGACAGTGTTTCGATTTCACTGGGGCTTTTAGATGTTATGTTTTGCTTCTAAACTTCCAAGTTTCTTGTGGAGTTGTAGTTTTCAAGAGGGGGTTGCATTGCATCGCGACTTTGAGATCTATTGTGCCCCTATCAGAGACGTTGACTACAGCTCGCAATCCAGTTCCAGAGTATCTGGGATGGCTGCATTCTGCATTCGTCTGTGTGTGTTTTATTATTAGCTGCTTCCTAAAGCAAAAATGCCCTGTATATGGCGACACTCTGGTTCTCCAAGACCTAAAAAGTTTCGTGTCCAAAATTCTGGTGGAAAAGTTCTTGCTTCAGTTTTCTGGGGTTGCCATGGAATAATCATGATTGATTTTTTGAATAAGGGTAGAACAATAACCGAAGATTACTATTCGATATTACTGACCACTCTACGGGAAAAAAAATAAAGAGAAAGCTGTCCGAAGGTGTTTTGTTTTTGCAGAACAACGCCCCTGCACACAAATCTCATGTTGCCATGCAAAAAATTCGTGATTTAGGGTTTGAATTACTAGAAAACCCCCCTATTCACCAGATTTGACTCCATCCGACTATCATCTCTTTCCTCAACTGAAAAAAGGTTTAAAAGGTCGTAAATTTTCTTCTAACCAGCAGGTAATTAAAGCTGTTGAGGTCTGGTTTACAGAGCAAGAAGATTTTTTTGAAAGGTCTAGAGACGTTGCAATTTCGCTGTAATAAATGTATCCAATAAAGAGTAGAATATGTTGAGTAATAAAATATTTTGACATTTGAATTTTGTTTGGTTCTATAGTAGGCTAAGAATATTTCAATATATCCCCATATTCTTGTGTCAACGTTCCCAAGGAATATTTGAGTATGCCACTTCCTAGGAAGATTCCGCCATTGAGTTACCCTGCTTGAGTACTTCCATGTTAGTTTTGTAGTTTAATTCGTTAACAGAATGAGTGGATAAGTTTTATTGAAGGATATTTTATCTTTGAATTGAATTGTTTTTTTTTCTCTCGAAATCATTTCTGAAACAGGAAATATTGATATAATAAAAGGAGACTAGGGCGAAAAATAATAGAGTTTTGTTCAAATTTTTCTGATGAATTTTTGTTTTTTCAACACGAAAAGGCAAAGCATATTTGAGTAATCAATCAACACGTAGTATATCATTTCATGGATTCCTCTATACTTGGTGAGTCTTTGACTCGTACAAATAATTTAACAGTAGATTCTTGAGGTCAAAAGAAACACTTTTTTCCTATACCATTTTTTTCCGATTCGTCCCTGAAAAAAAAAGGTATAATTTCAAATTTTCATATTGAGCTGTGCCAGACCTGGAAAAATAAAATAACCTTCAGAATAACTAGCTTAATCTGTGACACGACACATCTGTGGATCTTTTAAACAGAGTTGTATTTAGTCAAAGTTTTTTCAAATTTCACAGATACTTCTTAATTTTTGAACATCAAATTACTCGAAAACGGCGCATTATATGAGAAAATATGAAGAATACTTTTATAACGTTCAAATATTCAATAGATATCGTCTAATTTAGTTTCAAGTGTTGGGATCCTTGAATTTTTGGCATTTTTATGGTACATAATGTTCATAATGAGAAAACTGGAAGATGTGGGTGATTGAAAAAGATTCACCAAAGAAATGAAAAACTATATTTTTAAATTAATTTCTGTCGATAAAACCGTTCATGAGATAGAACTGAAAATAAAATTTTTTTATGGTTTTTCAACTGCCCGTATCTTCTAAACCGAGCCGATACGGAAAAAATAGTAAAAAAAAAAACTATTTCTTTCGATCTCAAGAATCCACAGTTGAAATATTTGTACGAGTCAAACACTCACCCTGTATAGTTTCAGCGCCTGAGAAGTATCACCACATCAAACAAATCGTCATTTCTGAAATTGTTAGGGCAGTTGAACCTGCTTTATAGAGCACTCTCTAATCTCAACCAATCCTCATACATCCTCGATTTAAATTCGAACTTTCCGAAATTGCACAGTTAATGAAAAGGAATAGGCCTCGCAATACCAGACCTAATTCTCAGGGGGAGAACCACTCCTGCAGGATTCTCTCGATCCCAGTTCGGGCAGAAGAAATGACCGCTGACAATGACAAATTCAGCAGGTGGCCAAGCGGTAAAGCTGCAGCTGAAAGATATTGCAGAGGCCGAAAATTAATGGAAGTCATCTTCTGTTACGACTCAACGTAGCGGCGTCCATTCGCATTCACGAAGAGCCGGCGGAGATTTCAGTGGGATCACATGTGACACATTCGGGAGGATCTTCGATATGGGATTAGGGGTGGACGAACTCTTTTGGATAGATGGAGTGACGAGAGGGGTCGGGTTGTCGTTCATCTTTGGATCCCTCTTCTCTTCCTGTAGGAGGTTTGTAGAAAAAGTTTCTTATCTATGGAATTCGAAATGTGTTTGTTTGCACTTCCTTGGAGTGCTTGAAGTCACATATCGTGAGTTCTCGATTTGATTAAGAACGAAACACGGCTTATAATCCCGAAACCATTGAATGGATTTTGCTCATTAACGAACTCCACTGGCATATTCGTACCCCCAAGTCTCCAGCTCTGTCTACTTGGCAAAGTCATATCGATAAAATATACTACAGGGTTTTCAAATAAGAGGTGTCATTTCGATATTAAAGAAACGAGTATTTTTTAAAAGAAATCAATGGATGTTCATTGCATCGTAATGAGGAAGGTTTGCCATTAAAAATAAAACAGCTAAATGGCGTCCACGGCTACGTTTGCAGCACCATATCCTTTTCATGACCAATTCGCACATGCGCGGCTGTATGTCCTCGATAACTTCACAAATGTAATCTTCAAGGTCTTGAATCGATTGTGGAGCATTGGCAATCTAAAGGTGTTAAATCACAAGATCTACGTGGCCAATTGTGATCACCTCTTCGAGGAAAAATACGGTAAGGAAACTTTTCTTGAAAAATTGCGATGGTTTCGTTACTTGTGTGGCACGTAGCAGCTTCTTGTTGGAAAAAGACGTCGTCCACATCAGTACCTTCCAATTATGGCCATAAAGAGTCATTACTTATAGATCGGTAGCAAAACCATCGAACGTTGAGCCAATCATCTTCGATTCTGGAACTCTTTTTGAAACAGTCATAGCTGCAATGCAATAAGTTTCGTTAATCGTTTGGATGAAAAGTCATCCACGTGGTTTACTGATGGATCAAAATCAGAAAGGGACACCGGCATTGGCGTATATGGACCTAAACTGAGGATCTCTAAAGCCCTGGGAAGCGAACCCTCTATTTTACAGACCAAGACACAGGCTCTTCACGTATGCGCTCAGGAGTGTCTCAAAATGAACCTCAAAGGGGCGCATATGTACTCGTATATCACCTCGGGCAGACAGGACAAACTGAGGTACCTGGATTCACATTGTCAAGGATCTCAGCTAACATGGGAGTACCGTAATTCCATAAAGCAACTGGCCGGAGGCAATAAAGTGACTCCATTATGGGTACCTGGGCACTGTGGTGCTGAAGGAAATGAAAAAGCCGATGAACTTGCAGAAAGAGCATCAAGGTTAACACCTGCTGGACCTGAGCCTCTTTCTGTGGGCTTGGAAGACAGCAATATTAGGCAGCAGTCCAACAATGGGAGAATAACCCTCTGGAGAAACACTCCTGGACTTACTCTGTCAAAGAAATTCTTGATGATTTCACCGACCAACACCAAAAAACTGCTAAAACTGTCAAGAGCTGAGCTTCGGGTGATAGTGGGACTGTTGACGGGGCACTGTCAGTACAAATATCATTTGTACTGTATGGGTAAGTCAGCAGATGATATTTGTAGGCTCTGTGGATCTGAATCAGAAACAACTGAACACATGGTATGCAAGTGTCCAGAGCTGGCTGACCTAAGAACCATCAATATAGGGACACCGGTCCTAGATACTCACGAGGTAATGGCCCCTAAGGATCAACACCATTGACGACCTCCTTGGGTTCCTATGAATGAGTAGGGTAGAGAACAAAAGATCTACATGGTCGCAATTCCCGAAAGGCTAATCGAGCCTTAACAGTTGCACCAGCATCATTTGCGAAAAAGTAAGGTCCAATTACACCGCCAGTCCAAAAACCGCACCAAACAGTGATAGAGAGACTCTTCAACAATCGTTCTTGGATTCTCCGAGCCACAAATGCGACAATCCTGCTTATTAACGTCGCCTCCGAGGTGAAAATGGGCTTCATCACTGCAGATGATCTTTCGATGAAAATCCGGATCATTTTAATGATGAAGATATGACGTTGCTGATGATCTACCGGCTTGAGTTCTTGTGTTAACTGAACATAACGATGTAATATCGTTTGTGGAATGTCTAATTCCAAAGATCGACCAACCTAATGTCAATCAGTCCCTGGTTTTATATGTCAATTACAGACGAAAAAATGTACAATGGCGACAAAAAGCTTCGAGATTTATCGAATAAAATCCTCATCATCGTCTCAAATCGTTCGGCACGTATCATGAGATGAATGTCCCCGCATTATCAGGCATTATACGACATCAATGGAAACTTCACCGCCCTGTGGTCACGTCACTGGCAGCAAACAGTCCATTACGAACGGCTTCCTTGAAATTCGCATTTGGAGACGGCGTCGCGTCCTTTTCAGCATTTCAGGCATTTCGCCGTTTTGCGGAATGCCGACCTCGCCAGGCATCTTATGCACCGGCTAACACCAACCCCTATAACGTTTCACCCTTCTGCATTTCTAATTTACGGACCGGAGAAGAATGTAGGCCATGAGGAATGAAGTTTCGGCGGCACTCGTGAATTATTTATGTTGCGTTTTGCCCGGAATCATCAGTCTTTCACGCGGTTCTGAACTTGAGTGTATTGTTTGTTGTGCTGCACCGAACAAAAAATTTTCATAACTCTGGTTATTATATTCTTCGAAGTTCTCCGTCTGAAATATTCCGGAGTAGCGGAATGGGGAATCTAGTTGTTGGGTCGCGTTGAATTCAAATGACGGACGACGTGCTGAGAGGGATGCAAATTTAGCGCATTTTTTTTCAGAATCCGCTCTTAGTTTTGTGGAGTTTGTGGGTTTCGAACACACGCTTATGAGTCGATGCTTTTCGTTCAGCATGTGGGATCAATCTTCGATTTCTCGGTAACGAGTATTTACTCAATAGTTGAAGTCGTCCTTTGGAAACAGTACTTTGGGAAAAAACTTTTAGTGGAAAATTTCGAAAAAATAGGTTAACTTTGAGAAGCTGTGGCAGCCAGGCAAGAGGAACTGAACATAAGCTGATTTTTTGGTGATAGATTGGTTCTTTGCGAATAGAAAAAACCACACTTCATTCATCCACAACAAACAGTATATATTTTATGATTTTTTCCGCGTAGGTCCAAAATTTCCGATTTTCTACGGACTATAACTAAAAAAAAAATCCTTTCAGCAAAATTCTGCTTGCATATTCGTAATCTACGCCCTCTTTTTAGTGAATACTCCAATTTTGGTGTAAATCGGAGAGATCGAAAATTTTTCTAATTTTCCATACATATGTATGGAAAAATTGCGATATTTCGAAAAATATTTTTTTTCTCCGATCTGAACCAAATTTATACTGTACACTAATTCGAGGGCGTAGAAAACGAATATGCAAAGAGATATTTTTTTTTAAATTTTTTTTTCAAGTTATGGTCGATGAAAAATCGAAAATTTTTTAACCTTTGCTGAAAAAATCATGAAACCTAATCTGCTCATCGTTGATGAATAAAAACTAGTTTTTTCCATTCGCAAACAATCAATCTACAACCACAAAATCAGCTTATGTCCAGCTCCTTTTTTCTGGCTGCTACAGCTTCTCAAATTCGTCCAATTTTTTCGAAATTACCTATTTTTTCGAAAATTTGATTTATTTCCCAAAATACTGATCCTACCAAAAATCCAATTGCATATTCGTGATCTACAACCTCGAATCAGTAAAATGACCCGAATCGATATAGCTAAAAGAATAAATTTTGTTCGGATTATCGTTCAGTTCATAGATACGATGTCCGATGACATGATGATCCGAGAATGCTTCTGGTTTCTTTTATCCTACACTTGACTGTTATGACTGTCATTATAAATGTCATTCTAGACAAGTAAACTATCAAAAAACTCACTTGTGAGTTATGGATTATAACTCAAGTTAACTTCAAATTAAAGGAAAACGCTAACGGTTTATTCAAATTTGAAGTCATGGTAAAATTAGTTGGTTCATTGGAATCAAACGCCAAAGAACATATCGTTACAGTTGCTGGTAGTGTTGGAAAACGCGGACGCACTACAACCTTGTAATTTTTCTGCAATTTCTATTTTGTTGTTGACCGATTCTTCTAAGTATCCTTCTGCTTCGGTCGAGGACTTCCATCCTCCGTGACTCACACTCGTTTCGTACTAGATGACGCTCTAGTTCTACTCGATAATACTCAGAACCAGAATCCACTGCTAGTATTTAATTAGGGTTCCCAATTCCAAGCTTTTTTCATCGCAGAAAGAGTTGTCTTGCTCTGACAAGGTCAGATGAGACCGAAACCGTGGTCAGCATCTACTCTTATTCGGTGGAACGTTCTCTGTTTAGTTGCCATGACGATGGCCAATTGGCTAGTTCCATTTGGATCATAACACTAGTTCTTGGAATTAGCGGGTGGTATGCATCTGAAGTAATTCTTATTATTGATTCATTGCCTCCAGTTTAGACGTCATCATTATTTCATCGTTGACCGTAATCTTTAAGCTGTAGGAAGAATGTACCTACATATCTCGCAGTATTAGGGAATGGGTTCAAAAGACCACTAGGTCTGGACTTTATTCATAGCTATAATAACAATATTAATTGGTATACCGAATACCTACGCACCAAGCTATTACAAGTAGAGAATTCAACTGCCTCTGTTTATACATGTCGGAATTCTGGATTCCAATTAAATGCAGGGGAGGCGGATGACCCAATTTTTATGCAGAAACGTCGGGGCGGAACGATGAGTGTAATTCCGTAGTTCTGGAATCGATGGCAGTCGGGACACGGATCCAATTCGAAATTCCGGAAACTAGAAAAACAAACAGAATTAAGCGCGTCCGACTCGGCGATCCGTAGTCGGATCGAAGGTTGGTCCAGTTGTCGAGCGGATATCGAGAGCGTTTTTCGAAAATGAAATTGTACAATTTCTGCGCCCAAATCGAATTTGTTCATGAAGATGGTCTTAGTTTAATCGAGCAATGAGTCCTGGTGGGTTTTTCTCTTCGGATAATGTATTTTTCACCTCCATCGGGATATAGTCTCCTTGTACTTACTGCAAATGCTGCATGATGATTCACCGCCAAAGACTTTTTTTCTAAGATTACAGTAATAACGCTTCTTTACGGAAGCGAAAGCTGGACGCCCTACAGGCGACACATTGAATAGCTTGAACAAACGAAACAACGTCAACTAAGACAAATAATGCACATCAGATGGTTCCACAAAATTTCAAATGTCTTGCAGCGCGCGAGTTGAATAACAATTGAGACTCAAGTAACGAGAGCCCGACTCATATGGAGAGGCTACATTCTGAGGATGGAAGACACAAGACTAACCAAAATAGCTCTGTATGGCGAATTCACAGAGGGAGCTCGGAAACCAGGAGGCCAGTATAAGCGGTTCAAGGATATACTGCATCAATCCCTAAAATCATAACTGGGAACAACTAGCATTAGACAGATCACAGTGGAGGTCTTTGGTCCACAGTTATAATGGAGACTCGAGAAGAATACAGGGGCGGCCAGATCTGGTTGGTGACTATCCATGCCCGGAGTGTGGAAGGATCTGTAGGTCACGGTTGAGTCTCTTTAGTCACTGGAGGGAACACAGTCGCAAGTAATCCTAAGGAATTATTTGTTTTTACGAAAAAAAAAATCCAAATGTATAATTCCAACTTGCTAAGTCAGAATTCTGAGTTACAAATCGGAATTCCGAATTGCAAGTCGAAATTCTGAGTTAAAAGTTGGAATTCTGAGATACAAGTCAGAATTCTGAGATGCAAGACAGTAGTGGGGCTAGAATTAGTCGAATGACATTTGCTTTGTTGCATTCGATTGTTGCAGAATCATGTGAGCAGAATGCCCTCTGTAGAGCAGATATGTCTCATTTAAGGCATGTATAGGCACATTTGGACCCTATCTCTTTTCTTTCAAAAGTTTTAACGGTTATTGATTTTGACAAGCTCACAGAGCTTCTGAGGGGTTCGTCGTTACCTACAGGGAATCAGGATAATCTGATAATATATCTGTAGTATCCATATATGCTCGTAGGGTGGCAATAAGTCGATCGCTTCTTCGTGTTTTGACACGATTTCCGAAATCCTCCTGCGGGCACTTTATAGGGATTACTTAGGACTAACGGCCAGTTTCATAATCAAACTCAAAGCCCCTTCAATTTTAAATATTTTATTTAACCCAACCGAAACTTACACTAAACGAAACTCGAATCACTAAGCACTAAAAAAGGTTTTGAAAAGTTTCCAGGAGCATAATTCTCGGGAATACAAAAATACTCCAAGTGCTTTCACAAGCACTGAGCACGAAGCTTTGGGACAGCTCAGCTATGGTGCAACCGAAGAGAAAAATAGAATATCATTTCATTCATCCAAATTCCTCCAAGAAACCAAAACACGGATCAAATGCAAGAGAACAAAAGTCATTAGACCTATTTTAGCCCTCCTCCTGCCTTGCATCTCTAAATTCGAAATCGTATCTCAGAATTTCGACTTGTATCTCAGAATTCCGACTTGCATGTCGGAATTCTGACTTGTATCTCAGAATTCGGAGTTGTAAATCAGAATTCTGACGTGTACCTCAGAATTCCGACTTGTATCTCAGAATTCGGAGTTGCAAGTCAGTTGCAACACTTGCGTGGATTACACTTTTCACTACATGCTGCATTGCTGGCGCCTGCGGATTGAAGCCACTACTTGTGCTCTATTAGCGCTGTCCCTTTGAATAATAGATTCGCACACATCCTATGGAGTAATTTCTCAAAAGCTCCAACCGAAATTCGACTTAATTACGAGCCTCAAACCTATGTTGATTCGGCAGTTAAAGTGATACACACCCTCCAGTTCCATCAGACCCGTAAAGAGGCAACGTATTCAAATTGGGGATTAACCGTCTCCACCGCATCCAATTAAACGGCTCCAAAGTACGGCGCGGCGCCGTCCGGGAAAGAACCGGTCCGGCGGTTTCGCCTAATTGATTTTAATACACTGCAGAAGGAACGCTCGGCCTCAGCTATTAGATTAGAATTTTCGCCGTCGTCGCCCTCCTAATTGAAAGGCATTAAGACGAAAGTAGGCATCTTTGAAGAGCAGGTGTTAGAGCGAGCGTATCGCCCGACGTGCAGAGAAGTCAATCTAATTAAGCTGATGAATTGGAGGATACGTAGGCCGCTTCGCGAGCGCCTCCTGGGGGTGGCCATAAATCGAGCGCGGGAAATTCGGCAGGTCGAACACGAGTGAGCGTAGAGTCCGTAGTTGGCCAGGGCAGAGATAAAAAGCGCGGGGATAATTCACTTTGCGAGAGAACATTATGAGTCCGACACGAGCGAGATTTTTCAAATATCAAGGTGGAGTTTTTTCACGGCTAGGGGCGGAGGGGTGAGAGATCGCAGTCGTTTGGCCCGCCTGCCGGATCTTTGAGACAGTAATCGAGTTCCTGCAGGACGATTAGTTTCGCGAGATTTAATTCTTATCCAGATAATGGCGCAGGGTGGATTCTCTGGCGGAATTACCCCGGATTAATTGAGTGGAGTTTCTGCTTCGTGAAGTCTTCGAATGTGTCTTCCTTCATAGTTGGAATACGTGACGGTCATGGAATCGGGACAGTCTAGAGATAACCTGACTGCCACGTCATATGACTGGAACCGTATCCACTTTAAGCCTATCAATCCCTGGGCTCGTATTCTCGAGATCCATAGTTCATGAATATCAAATATACTCCATTCACTTTAATTTTGGCACTCGGTGGGCCATGAAATATTTTTCTCGAGTTTTTGTAACTAGAACGCCGTTGCCACACCTAATATCAATTTTTATTACGAAAATGCCGAAAGTGATTGAGAAAAGAGACAGGGTTTCAGGAAGTGCTATTTAGAATTCAGGTCCGCTCATTCAAATAGTTATACCCTGATATTCTAAAATCCACAATACGTCAGACGGTAGCGAACATATTCAATGTAAGAAAATTTATATAATGTTTCATCTGAATCTAAACGACTTATATATCAGCTGAATATTTCCACAATCAGAAAGATTGTGAATGAAGTGGATGACAAAGAATTTCCTTCTATTGGGAGACCCAAAAAAGTGGTGGCTTTTGAGAATTTTATGTTTGAGTGAATTAATGCGAAAAGTTTACTACATGATTTTCGATGAATGTCATCGTAGAATAAGTTCCCGAAAATTGGTTTTTCTAGTTTTCATTTGTCTCGTCCTATACAATATAAATGTCTTAAGGTACCAATAAATATCTAATTCTTATTATTACATCAATGTATTAAGATGAACAACCTCAAATACTAGCCAGTTGTCCTGTTAATTGTTTATTCGTGTGAGATTTCCGTTCAAAGGTGCAGTTCATCTTTACTTGAAACTTCCTTTAATTCCTCTTACTTATATTGATGCAAGATGATTTTTGTTGAAGAATTTAACATTCTTGTAATTATCTGTTAATTCCTTCGGAGATAACCATTCCCAACCACTGCATCATATGCATTTCATCTTCGGGTTAATATTTTTGAAATCTACAACTGATGTAACGTATTCAAACTTCAGCCAAAGAAGATAACAAACATTAACTCTCCTCAAGCTAGTGCATATTATGATATTATACTGATCTCTTGTATTTTCCATGCAAATAACTGGATTTGGTATGCTTTCAATCAGTTTGTATAAACTTCAATTATATTCGTCACATATTTTCCGAAGAGATTCGATATTGTGATAGAATACGTAATAACAGAAACTTTTACGTAGAACGGGCAACAAAGCGCTGATTTAAAACCCAAAAATGTTCTTACAAGCTTCATAACCCCACATTTCCGTACCATACAGAGCGAAATGTGTAAAATTTCCATGGCCAACCGAGTGCTAAAATAAAAGTGAATGGAGTATACCTGATGGTAGGTGGCACATCATCTCTGTATATCTCTCAATAGAGCCTCTTCCATTTGTAATAATATAACTGAGTAAATCGTACTGATTTCAGTTTCGAGATGCAACACAGGAATCCCCAAAAGTTAGTCAACCTCAAAATGACGCTGTTTCATCGAGAAACCCGCTTGATTTTTGTGGTTTCGAGATTTTAATTCCGAATCGCAGAAATATCCGTTTCACAGAATCCCGTCCGACTGAAAATAAAGAATCCGGTCGGCTTATAGAGGACACTAAACCGTGAAAAGGCTTGGTAAAGGTCCGCCGGAAATCCCTCGCCATTAGGAGCGTTTTCAGGGTTTCCCAGAGTCCGACCACCTTCCCGTAAAGACTATCTCCTCTGGACAATTAGGGCATTCATAAAACTCCCTTCCTTGAAACCTTTCGATGCGAGAAGATCCTCGGCAAGGTTATTCCTGCTTCAGATGAAAAGTCACGTTTTCCATTAAGGAGAGCGTTACTTTTCTAATAAACTACTGGAGGAAGCGCCCGTAGGACTGGGGGATCCTCTGTTTCTATTTGCGAAAGGAAATTCGGATAATAAATTTGAATCGTTGACGATGCGTTACCGGTCCCTCTCTGATTCACACTTGGGCCCTTTAGAGGATAATAAAATTCTTTTTGACGTTTCATACTCCATAAAATCCCGAATTTATTAACTCCTTCTCCTGATTCCTCCCCGCGGGATGAAACGCTGACGGTGAATCTTGGACGTTAGAAGAAGACTCCGCATTCTCATACAAGCTGAATCAAACTCGAAAAATGAAAATTCTTCTATAAAGTTCAGGTGTAGAACCTTTTTTCCGCGAATCGCTAGATAATTTTGAGATTCCAGAAGAAGAAAAAGAGAACGTATAGCCTTGTGCTTGCCGTTTCAAGAAAGAACGAAGTTTCTACATCTACATTGTGATTAAATGCAAGGGTTGTCTTAAACATTGAATAATTAGCCACAATGTTGATGCTTTTATTCTTAATGAAGAAAGGTCTAGGAAGTATGCCATTACAACATTTTCCGAGAAAGAACTCATCTCATTACTCTTGCAATAGTCCATAACCAACTTGATTTCTTTGGCAATAATTCTAATGAAGCAGGATTTACTGTCTCAACCAGCTCTGGAGGAAACCGGTGCGGAAAAAATGCCTGACATTGCCCACTTGAAAATATATTTATTTGTTTCTCATTTGTACACGGCAGTTTCCAAAAACACAATATTAATCAAGAAAGTTTATTTTATCAAGTCACTAAATTGTAAAACTGACAGTTAACTTGCAAAATTTTTACAAGTTAGTAGTATTATTTACATCAGAAAACTTTGTTTTATCGTTATATATGTTGAAAATCATGGTAAAATTGTTATTTTCAGTAACACAGATTTTTGATGATGAAAGAGTTGATACTGATGATGTTGAACCATCTGTTGACTCAGAAACTGCTGAACTCGAGGACTGCAGAACATTTGTACTCTCCTTACTACCAAATAATTTGCTAGACATTTCGATTTTTTTTATTGACCGAATCATCGACATAACTCATCCCAATTTCGGTGCTCTTCCACTCTCCTGCACGCTTTAGTGCTAAAATATCTCCACCCGAATCCGCAACCATAGTGGCTCCAGTTCTGCGAAAAGAGTGGCCGGTGTATAACTCTGGGTCTTTTAAACCTAAATATTTCGCTATTTGCTTTGGGACACCACCAATAGTGTGCTGGCCAGCATTAAGGGAAGTGCACTTTCCATGTCGGTATGTCAAAAAAAATCTTAGGCTTTCTGTTCCAGGAGGCCGAAGATTTACATATATTCTGTATAACATGCAGGGCTTGAAGCTGCAGCCATCATCGGTTATGGTAAATCTTCTTGTTGTTAAATTTTTTGTTTGCAGCAATGTCACAATAACGTATTTTCCCATATCTTCTACATCATTCATGTTCAGGAACAGAATTTCGTCACATCGACAACATACAAAAATCCCAATTATTGTTACAATTTTCGCCAGCAACCACTGGTCATCAGGAGCATGTAAAAGAAATTGTTCAGCCTCTTCTTTACTCAATACCTTGGCCTTTTTGGCGTATAACGCAAATTTTTTCGTTTCAGAAACGCTATTACCTTTTGAAATCTTCAAATGACAACTAAACATCATATTTTTCAATAAATTTTTAAAAAAAAACAAACCTGCGAACAGGGGCATTTTCTTTCATTTGCAAGCAGTTTTTCAGCATAGACCATTTTGCCCATAAAGTATTAGGGCTGAATCTAGCTGATAGTTGATTCAAGTAGACCAATAAAACATCTTCAGTTACCCCAATCACACTATTTTTGTTTTGCCACTTTTTGAAGTCGTCATATCCTCGCTCGTACCTTGAAGCTGATTTTGCAGGTAATAAACTTGAAGCTCCACTGCTGGCTGCCTCAATAATTTCTTTTGGTACATTCATTTTCGCTTTCGCCAAAAAAAAATGTAATGAAAAATAAACAGACATGTTCATGGCAACGCTTCCATAGCTTACGACATTTGCGACAAATTATTGAGATTTTTTCGGAATTTATCTAACCTTTTTACAAATGAGAAACAAATAAAATATAAAACAATACACGCAAGGTAACGAGTTTCACTGGCTCAAGGAGGTCGCCTGCGGCTCGTCAGTTATATCCTCCATTCGCCAGTAAAAACCCTCTTACCTTGCTAGTAATGTTATATACTATATATTTCGTATTTCAATCGAAGCATGTATTATTTGGCCCGTATCTGAGTGTTATGATGACAGTTGGAAAATATCGTTTCCATACCAAGATTATTGAACATTGGAGGCCAATCAGCGCAATCTTGCAACCCTCTCTTGTTCAACTGGTGATCAATACCCACTGCAATGAAACGGTATTCTGTCACCAACCGCTACCTTCAACTTGAATCGCATAAAGCGATAAATCCAACCTATTCCCATTCCTCCATCCCAGATCGTCGAAAAATACTTTGTAATCTCGTCAAACCACGTGTAATCCCATTGTGTCGAACAAGCTGTTCGTGAATAGCGCTTCCGATAGTCATTAGGCAGATTGACATAACATCCCATTCTAGCCGACGAGATAGATGACAGCTTGAGCCGGTGATGTTCCTCTGGATTACACGGGACAATGGAGGGACAGGACTTGAGAACCGTTAACAAGAGTGACAGGCCGATGCTTACTCGATTATCTAATATGGACTGGAATGAGTGATCCATCGCGGAATCGGATCGGTTAAACCACTTGGGGTTTGAGATGGAAGAATGCATTTATCGGAAAATTGATGGATCTAAACTGAGTTGGTGATCTTAACCTTCCAGGACAGGGTATATCGATTGAATCCTAGCTGGATCATGGTAATGTCGATGAATTTTAAAAGTTCCTGGCAAACTGGCAATTTGAAGATTCTTCGTAAAAATCATGTCGATGCTATGAGCTGGCATTCTATTGGTCGTGCCTCAGCAACAGCGTTTTCTAAGAATTGCAACCCAAAGAGCAGCTGGCGCAAGTGCTGCATCACCTTTTGTAGATGTATGGTCTTCTGGTGGACTCTCTATGGGTTTTTGTTGGACTTTACAACATGTTTTTGTCACTAGAGATGCTACCAACTTTAAATCCTTCTTCAATTGCCCAACGACGAATGGTGTAAGGCAATCAACGTGACTTTGATCCGGGGACCAACGCTGCCCATCTGTCGTACATATGTCAAGAACTTCTTCAACATACAGGATATTTTCCTCTGAATGGAGTACAGGAAGTGGCTTCTCATTGAGAGACCGTCCTCTCATTCATTCATTGCTGTATCCCGTTACCAAGAATAAACCTACAAAAAGATTGAAAAAAACGGTGCTATCAAACCCTAATTTCCTAGGGCTACTTGCGACTGTGTGCCATCCTGTGACTGAAGAGACCCAACCGTGACCTATAGATCCTTCCACACTCCGGGCATGGATAGTCACCAACCAGATCTGGCGGCCGCTGTAGTCTTCTCGAGTCTCCATTATAACTGTGGACCAAAGACCTCCACTGTGATCTTTTTAACGCTAGTTGTTCCCAGAATGATTGGCATCAACTGATTTTAGCGATTGATGCAGTATATCTTCAAACCGCTTATACTGGCCTCCTGGTTTCCGAGCTCCCTCTGTGAATTCGCCATATAGAGCTATTTTGGGTAGTCTTGTGTCTTGCATCCTCAGAATGTGGCCGCTCCATCTGAGTCGGGCTCTCGTTACATGAGTCTCAATTGTTATACAACTTGCGCGCTGCAAGACTTCGGCATTTGAAACTTTTTGGAACCATCTGATGTGCATTATTTGTCTTAGATGACGTTGTTTCGTTTGTTCAAGCTGTTTAATGTATCGCCTGTAGGGCGTCCAGCTTTCGCTTCCGTAAAGAAGAGTTGGAAGGACCACTGCTTTGTGAACAGCTGTCTTGGTCTTCAGATTGAACCGTCCTCTATGCCTGAGATCAGAAACTCCTGGTTCTTGAGAGCAAACAGCTGAATCTGGTGACTGGAGGAATGACCTGCCATCTGTTCAACAAACACTCAAATAGAATGGGACAAACCGGCTGTTTCCTGTGCCACTGGTGCAGGAGCACTGATGAAACGGTTGAACATATTCTGTTCATCTGTAGCAACCTTAAGGAGTGAAGGATGACACACCTTGTAAACACAACCGCCTTGATTTTCAAGGTGAGAGGGACTCTTCCGAATCAACTTTTGGCATTTTTATCACAGTGTCTCAGGGTTTGAGTCTCTCCAACTACAAGCGGATGAACAATGGGTCACTAGGCCTCAGTTCAGTACGTAGAAGAAGCTTTTGGGCAAGTAACCTACTTGAAAGTGGCTGAATGAGGAGATCAGTGAAGCTGCCAAGTGCCAAGTGGGCACAAGTACTGGATTGCAGCTCTAAACTATCTCTATAAGGAAGCTGCAAGAGAATGTAACTCATTTGGGCACCTCAGGTTTCAGAAGAAACGAGTTATCGGATTCTCTAGTCAGAAAAAACGTGACTGCAAGGCTCATTGGTCCGGTACCAACTATAGGAATTTCCAGTTCCTTAGGTAGGGAACAGAATAACAGCTGGATGAAACAGGGTATCCATGAATATAGGCGCAGCCAACCCAGTCTGCGTCACTCGCATAGGGCCACTCTGGAAATAGACCAACCACTTGCTAGAATTGTCTTTAGGGAACACTGCAGATCAAAAGCTGAACTACACGAACTCAGTATCGAAATAACCTGCAGGCTTTGCCTGAAGAAGGACGAAACCTTATTCAGTTCTTACCTTCGTGGATAATTGTTATAAAGAATTGACACATGGTTGTCAACCAATGTCAATTTTTGTCTATGGCCTCGGTATGAATATACCAAGCCATAGAACCTCAAATTGCTCCAATTTTTCGAGCATCAGAATGGAGATTGGTGAGGAATACTCTGTACCGCAAATTTCGCAATATGGCGTTTAGAAAATTGCGCGGCTAGTTTGATTTGTGTTCTACCGATAACCGCAATTGCCTGCATCCCGAGAAACAAGCAGACACGGAAATATTCCGACGGGATTAATCTCAATTTATTTCGTGAATAAACAGGAAGAGTGAGCGGCCGCCATTAGCCGAGTCCGATAATGACGAATGATGACAAATTCCATTCGGAGAATGGTTTCGGTTCCGTACAAATTATACGCCATATTTTATTTTCCGCGTATAGGATTCCACTGCATATGGGTAGCGTTATTGGAACGTTTAATATCTTTTCGAAATTTGAGTGGAGTTAATAATGGCGGAACTGTATATCAGGTTGATGGGGTCATTTGGGTTTTTGGACCCTCCGCTTCGGTCTCCAGTTGCAATGCGAAGAGGATCACTTTTGCGTCATTAGCTAAATTTGATGAAAAATCGCATTTGTCGATGGAAACAGCATTAGGCCCCCCATTAAGTTGACCTCGAGTATTTGGGGGAATACGTGAAGAGTCTTTAGCATTTCAAAGTAGATCAATCAAGGGTGACATCAAACCAAGGTGATGAGAGGCAGAAGTAGACCCTTACGGATATTGAACGTCGATTTCAAGGTGTTCGTTTCATGCACACTGTTTCCATTTCAGGCATTTCCACGTATGTAGGCACCTAACCTAATATATCAGTACATATACAGGGTGAATCTTCCACTAGTACCAATATTTTAACAGTAGATTCTTGAGGTCAAAAGAAACACTTTTTTCCCATACCATTTTTTCCGAATCGGCCCTGATAAAAAGATATAGCCATTTTAAGTTTTCATAATGAGCTGTGCCACCCCTGGAAAAACAAAATTACCTTCAGAATTCTCAGCTAAATCTGTGCCACTAAACAACTTTGGATCTTCTACACAGAGTTGTATTCAGCTGAGTTGTAGCCAATTTTCCAAATGTCACAAATAATTTTTTATTTTTGAACATCAAATTACTCGAAAACGGCGCATTATACGACAAAATATACTTTTTTTATGGTTTTTCAACAGCCTGTATCTTTTAAACCGAACTGATGGTAAAGGAAAAAAGTGTTTCTTTTGATCTCAAGAATCTATTGTTAAAATATTTTTACGAGTCAAAGACTCACCCTTCATATATAGTTTTATGTATATTCCATTCACTTTCATTTTAGCACTCGGTTGGACATGGAAATTTGACACATTTCACTTTGTAAAGTACGAAAATGTGGGTTTATGAAGCTTGTCAAAACATTTTTGAGTTTTAAATCAACGCTATGTTGCCAGTTCTACGTAAAAGTTTCTGTTGTTACGTATTTTATCACAATGTCGAATCTCTTCGGAAAATATGTGACGAACATAATTGAAGTTCATACAAACTGATTGAAGGCATACTAAATCCAGTTATTTGCATGGAAAATACAAGAGATCAGTATATGATCTAGCATATACTGTACTGATAGTATATGCACTAGCTTGAGGAGAGTTAATGTTCGTTATCTTCTTTGGTTAAAGTTTGAATACGTTATATCAGATTTCAAAAATATTAACCCGAAGATGAAGTTCATATGATGCAGTGGTTGTGAATGGGTATCTCCCGAAGGAATTAACAGATAATTACAAGAATGTTAAATTCTTCAACAAAAATCATCTTGCGTCAATGTGATTAAAAAGAATTAAAGGAAGTTTCAAGTCAAGATGAACTTCACCTTTAAACAAAAATTTCACATGAATAAACAATTAACAGGACAACTGGCGCGTATTCGTTGCTGTTCATCTTAATACATTAATATAATAATAATAATTAGGTATGTATTGGTACCTTAAGACATTTACAGTATATAGGACAAGTCAAATGAAAAATAGAAAAATCAGTTTTCGGGAACTATCGTCTGACGTATTGTGAATTTTAGAATATCAGGGTATAACTATTTGAATGAGCGGACCTGAATTCTAAATAGCACTTTCTGAAACTCTGTCTCTTTTTTCAATAACTTTCGGCATTTTCGTAATAAAAATTGATCTTAGTTGTGACAACGGCGTTATGACATTAACGACATGTCATGAATGCCAACCTAACTCCGTTCTAGTTACAAAAACTCGAAAAAATTATTTCATGGCCAACCGACTGCTAAAATAAATGTGAATGGAGTATAGGTACACAGATTATTATCGACTGCAATTTTTGAGAAGTGCCAGCATGCACTTGGGTGTGTAAATAATCTCCAGCGCCACCTAGCAAATAAATGATTGTACTCAATGTCCTCTCCTTGAACCCCCAAAACAAAGATAGTGTGAATTTGAAACGAGCACGTGTATACCTATCTCCATCTTTGTTCTGGAGATCGCTCGAATCAGATTGCGCTTAGGGGTGAGTATACATCCAACACAAAACGATAATTCAATACGAAAGATGAATCGATATCGTTTATTTCCTTCAATCTCCTTCGTATTCTCAGACATGCGAAACCAAAACGCGATCATTGCGCTCGTTCTAATGAGATTTTCGAGCACAATCCTCACATAAGTGGTACGTCTCGCAACTCATAAGTTTATTTCCCGCGTTTCACTTCCCTAACCTCACTTTCCCGTAGGAATAATTGGCGACATCCGAGGACTGTAATCCCGCGACCTCCGCCCTTCCCCTGTTCAATTAGCCGCTGCCATTTATATGTTATCGAGTTATAAGAGAAGAGCGAAACGAAACTAACATCAAAACAAATGACGAACGGAAGCGACATTGTTTCCGCCCTCGGTTGTCTAGCTCTACCCGCTGTCGGAGTTAATTGAACAGGGAAAGCGCCTTTCGCCGCCAAATACGATTTGGTCCCAGAAGGCCCGTCCAATGATGGGGGATAATGCGCCGCTAGTTGTGCAGGCATGGGATTTCCGATAGGATGGGTCCTTCCAAAGGGAAGTCGATAAAAACGCTCCCAGGAACGACGAGAATAATTTTGAGGTATAATTGAGTCTAACAGGACAACAATCAAACTTTCTTCCTCTTATGCATCTCATAGATCAATGCAATGAACAATAGGAATTGAGCAAGAGTTAACAGCACAGCACAGAAACACGGCGGTTCACTTCTGAGTGCCTTCGGCACCCCCCGGGTTTTCACACCAACAGACTAAATGGTTTGTATTATTTGTCAATGAGGAACAATTCGTATATCGAAATCCATATATCCCACAATGGAAGTTTCAAATTGATTGCCAAATATTAGAGTACAAAAATCTCATTCACAGTAATACGCTAAAAAATAAAACACCGAATCAACAATGATTTAACTTCATTTCCCCATAATCTACCCGAAACTTCTCCTCCTTGCCTTAAGCTGTACGATGCCTTTCCGAGCTGAAAATACATACCTACATCTCGTTATCATTTATATCCAGGAATTCGAAATTTTCAGGTTGGCGTTGAGAAGCCCTGAATATTTAATCTTCCGTCCACCTAAAAATTATATGCAAACAACCGGCAGTAAAAGGACGATAACTCCTTGGAATAATCCGGGAATGAAAAAAGGAGTTATGAATACGAGGAGGCGTGCGATCAAAACGGTTTATGCTTTATCATCTAGCACCCTGGAATAAATAGGAGTTCTTCTACGGCCGCATGGTTTATGTTCACATCCGGCGGATCAGCTCTGTGGAGATCTGCTTCATCTAGATTCTAGAGCAAAGGGAAGAATCTTCAGTATTTTGAGGCAGTTGATGAGTTTATAGGAAATAAGAGTTTCATTTAAAGGGGAAGAATATACAAATAAGCTTCGTTGTGAACACTGTACAGCACCAAGTTGCATAGTATAGCATAGTGGTATTGAATGAACATGTTCTTTGATTCAAGACATTTTTAACATTTTGAAGAAAAAAATTGATTCAAATAAAAATGAGGTCATGAAAATTTAGTATAGAATTTCCCCTTCAAACTGTATCATAGCTTTAGCATGTTAGTCTGAAGGGAATTTTGTTTCTCCAGGGTGGCATAGCTCATTATGAAAACTTAAAAGGGCTCTATATTTTGATCAGAGCAGAATCAGAAAAAATGGTATGAGCAAAAAGTATTTCTTTTGACCTCGAAAATATACTGTTAAAATATTTGTACGAGTCAAAGACTCAAACAGTACAGGGTGACAATTTAAAAACTTGGCAGGCCAATTATGTCGCGACAAGGATTTTTTCAGAGAAAATGCTAGAACAGATCCATTTTTATTCGTAAGCCGAAATCTCCTCAACCCTAGGTGTAGGGGCTATCATCCCTAAATTCTTAATAGGGATTATGGCATAAGATTCACCTCAATTGAAAGATCACTTGTCTCTCTACATGAATACTATGGTTTGCAAATTTTTAATTGATTCCTTGAAGTAGTTACAGGAGGTGACAATTTGAAAACTTGACACGCCAATTACATCTCGACAAGAATGTTTTCAAAGTAAAAGCATGAATAGGTCGATATTTAAAAGGAGGGAGAATAGGAGTGGCAACCCTTACACCTAAGATTGAGGAGATTTTGGCTTACAATTCTGCTAGAAGCATGTCCCACTCCGCATAAAGATTTGCAAACTATAGTAGGTATTCATGTAGAGGGTCAAGTGATCTTTCAATTGAGGTAGATATAGATACCCTCCTTATTCAATATAGAGAATTTTGGGGGATAGCTCCTACACCTAGGATTGAGGGGATTTCGGCTTACAATTCTGCTCAAAATATGTCCCCCTACGGATAGAAATCATCCTTGTCGTGAAGTATGTGGACTGGAAAGTTTTCAAATTGTCACCATGTACGTACAACTTCAATGATTCAGTTGTAACAGTTTTTAAATTTTACATTTTTTTCCATGAAAAATTTCAGTATGTTGAATAATCTTCCTAAGAATATTTGATTGGATAATTAGCCGATGAGCACTCGCACACTGTCGACCCAAACAAAGCACCCCTCGGGCCAAACCACCCCTTAATGCCGATTCAATACTCCACACTCCCTCCTAATCCCAGATCAGTATTCATAAACGCGGTGCGCGGTTTATATTATGTATATAATACTCCGGTGCTCCGTGAAAACACCTCAGTTCCGGCATTCTGGGAATAATCCCCCAGAAAGCGTGGGGAGGCCGGGCTCACTCTCTCCCCATATTAAAATCATAAAATACAAGATGTACCCCGGCTAAACCCAAATACGACACGTAGTAAACTTTCCCCCCTTTTATGGTGCAATGGAGACGTGCATCCTCCTCGAAACATTTTGTCAAAGGTGGATTGAACGACCCAGCACCGACGAGAATGTGAATGTTGTTGGCTGTTCCTTCATTCGGAAGAGTAATTTTTGTCCGAGTTGCCTCGTTTAGCTGGGGGCACATAAACAATTTTGTTGGGAGTTGTGCGTTCTCGTTAGGCTGTAATGTGGTTGCTGGGGGAGTTGGGACTGAACTTTCCATCCCTTATCAAGAGCCAGCTAGAAGATCTATTCTTACGTCTGGTATTGAGCGTTGTTCACTGAGCCTTATGAACAAACAATACGTATTTGGAGAGCATCAATTTTCTGGTGCTATGTTGCCTCAAAAGAGACATCATTCATTCAATATGCAAGCAAAAAATGTTTTCTTATTCTGGGAACAGCATACGAGTGAAGCCCATACTGCTGATGACAACCACCCAAATCGCAAACATCAACAGGTACGACGATATATTAAAGAATTCTTAGCCTACTGTAGAACCAAACAAAATTTCAATGTGAAAATATTTTATTACTCAACATATTCTCCTCTTTATTGGATACTTTTATTACAGCGAACCTGCAACGTCTCTAGACCTTTCAAAAAAAATGTTCCTTCTTGCTCTTCAAACCAGACCACCACAGCTCTTATTACCTCCTCGTTGGAAGAAAATTTACGACCTTTTAAACTTTTTTCAGTTGTGGAAAGAGATGATGGAGCCAAATCTGGTGAATGAGAGGGGTGTTCTTGTAATTCAAACCCTAAGTCACGACATGTGATTTGTTTTCAGGGTGTTGTCCTACCTTCGGATAGCTTTCCGCGTCTTTTCTCCTGTCCAAATTGACGTGAACTATATGATGAACGCGTTCGTATGAAATATTCAGTGCTTCAGATATCCGTTTTAGCTCAATTCGACGGTCTAATAAAATCATGTCATGAACTGAATCGATATTCTCGGGGACTGACACAGAAACTGGCCTTTCTGATTGGTCATCATCTTCAATGGAAAATTTACCTATTTTGAAGCTTGCAGTCCAATTTTTCACGGTCGCATACGAAGGACATTGATCACCAAGGTTCAAGGTTAAGCATATCTTCGTAAATCTGCTTACCTCTTAACCCTTAAATACAGGTACTTGATGATGGCTCGATACTCCAATTTTTCGATTTTCACAATTTCGGTGGACATTGTCTTTCTTTTAATTTATTGCGTAACTCTGGTTTACTTTTTTGACCTCAATCTTCGCACTGATACTTCTAATGATTTCTTTTTCGTTGCTATGGTAACGCAATATTTTTTTATGCATGGAACTGGTCTATGCTAAAAATAGTAACCTACGCAGCTATGTGACTCATATGTAGATAAAGACTATCAGTTCTTCTGGACACATCAGGCTTTTCTGGATGAGCTATCTTCTCTGTGAGTTAATTTTTCCCAAAAAACTGATCCTACCGAAAATCTGATTGCATATTCGTAATCTACAATCTCGAATTTTCAAAAAACTGATCCGTATTGAAATCAAACTAGGGTAGGTAGGCGATCCTGGCAGGATCGCCATTTGATGTACCCAACTAGGGTAGGTTCGGCTAATCGTCTATGCGGTGGAGGGATGGCGAATAATGTTCGGCAGACTCATTCAGTATGTGTATTGTGTATTCATTCATTATTGAATTACATCATACAGTTGTCAATTCGATAGTCTGTGCTCCGTTCAACATGTCTTAAGAAATAAACACCCTTTGATGAGTCTGCGAACATTTTTCGCCATCCCTCCACCGCATAGACGATTAGCCGAACCTACCCTAGTTGGGTACATCACAAGATCAACAAAATTACAGTCTTGAAATGTTAAATTATTTAAAATCTTAAAAATGAAAAGAACTGCGTTGCACTTGCATCTGTTTATCAATGTGCACATATTGAAGTCTTCCAACATTGAAATATATGACTTCATGAAAGGATAAGTATCGAAGTAATCTTTTTTGAACTTTTTCAATCATGTCAACATGATTAATGGCATCCATACCACTGAAGCATAATCAAGGTGTGGTCTCACAAGAGTTTTATATAGAATGCTGTAGAAGTGTTGGCTGATTATCAACATCACCTTTTGGAACCGACTTCATCAACTAACTAGAAGGTACAGGTCTTCCCAGGTGTTTCAACGTTAAAAAGAAATCTGTATCTATTTGTTCTTATAAAAAAAACTTCGTGCCGAAAATAGAGATCGACGGAGCGAAAAAGAATTCTAATCAGTGCACCCGAGCAAAGCTCCGTCTCATTTCTGGCCAAAATGCCAACCTCACTCAAAGGGAACGCTTCCTAATGATATCATAAAATTAATTTAACATTTACCATCGTTCGGCTTTGTTTCTAGTCCGCTTTCCCCCGTGTTTTCCCCTTTGGCGGGCAATGGGGCGCACGGGATTGTTCGTTACTTTCGATCCCTGTTATTTATAAAGCTCCCGTGTTCGGGACAACAGAAAATGCGATGTCGCCAGTCATTACCGACGGATGGAATACGGAAAGAGGGCAATCGTAAACTGGCAAGTCGGCTTTGCTTCTACGCGCGTTACTTTTATCGGGTCGTCGATTTTTTGCTGACTTCGCCGGGGAATTATGGAGGGAGTTCGGGGAGGTAACTGTAATTTTCCGCAAGTTTGTTCTGAACTTTCGTACGTGTCCTGTTCGGCTCAGCCAGATATGTTACAATGTGGTTGAACCATTTTCGTTGATACCACGTAATGAAAATTTATGTTTCCTACGTCATTTTCACTAGAGGACCGTCCTTTCTGAAAAACTAATATGTTTATCTGGAACTAATACTTATCAGTAATATGTTAAAGTAAAGATATAAAAATTAGTCTTAATTTGACAATTAATGATGAGTGATGATGAATTTTTCATTTCTGTGACTCCTCCAGAGCTGAATGAAGCAGTGAATACCTACTGTATCATCAGAAATATAGCCGAAGAAATCAAGAGAAAAGTACGAATATACATAATGGACTATCGCAAGAGTTAAAACACGAGTTCTTTCTCAGAAAATGTTTTGATGGCATACTTCCAAGACCTTTGTTTAAAGATGAAATCTTCAAGATTGTGGACGAATAATTCAATGTTGAAGTCAAACCTTGCAATTAAGCACCATGTAGATATATCGACATATTCAAAACTTAATTCTTTATTGAAACGGCAATCTAAAGGTTATAGGGCGAAGAAATTTGAGATTTCAACGTAGAAAGAAATCCAAAATGTATCCAGGAAGCTCCAAATAAAGAAAATTTAATGATTAAGGTAATTGACAAGGTTTGAGATCTGGACGTCTTGCTGACCATTCCATTCTAGAGACTTCAATCTCTTCAAGGTACTCCTGAACGATGCGCGCACGATGGGGTCTGGCATTATCGTCTATAAAAATGAAATTTCCCCCAATGTATGGGGCAAATGGCACTACATGCTCTTCGAGAATGTTCCTTATATACTTATCAGCATTCATAGCTCCATTATCAACGACCACTAGGTCTGTGCGAGCAGTCAAAGATATTCCACCCCATACCATAATCGATCCTCCCCCGAAACCAGTAGTATTCAGGAAATTGCACTGAGCATATCTTTCATGTGGACGTATGTATACAAGGGAACGTCGATCACAATGGTAGAAGCAGAATCTAGACTCATCTGTGAAGAGAACTCTTTCCCAATCGGCCTCTTCCCAATGGATATGCTCTCTCGCAAAATCCAAACGCGCCCTTCGATGGGCTGGGGTAAGAGCTGGGCCTCTTGCCGCGACACGAGGCCTTAAATCATATTCTCTGAGGCGATTTCTTATTGTCTGAGTGCTAATTTGCACCTCATGAGTTTGCTCAAGCTGAATTTGAAGGAGGCGAGCGGTTGCAAACCGTTGTCTCAACGAAGAAACTCTCAGGTAACGTTCTTGAATGGCCGTTGTTACCCGTGGTCTACCCTGTCCTGGTCTTCGGACATTCATACCTGTCTCCCTGAATCGCTGCAACATTCTGGACACACTTGTATGGGAAACTCCAAACATTTCTGCAATTCTTGTGTATGTCCACCCTTCTTCTCGCAAAACTACCGCTTGGGCACATTCCTCTTGGGTCAAATTGCGTGTTTCAAATTGCATAGCGATCGAGTGTAGAAAATCAAACGAAAGAAAACTATTGATCACTAGAATTGATCGAGAACAACTGATTTCAGAATGGAGCCAATACATTCAAAATCTGATAATATCATCTTTTTTTATTACTGCTGGGAAGAAACATCTGTATTGAAGAAAACCGTTGAAAGTGGATAACATATGCATGCATAATTCTGATAAAAATAATTATCATTGAGAACACCTTCAGTTGTAGAATTAATTTGAGATTTCCATAATGAGCGTTAATTTTTTTGCGCAGTGAGGCTTGCATGGTGGATGGAAATCATCAAACGTTGCTGAAGGATATATCGAAGAATCTCTTAACAAAAAGGAAGAGGTGGCAAATAAAATATTCACACTGCAAAATTTTCAGCAAAACAACCCCCCTACCTCGCATGTTGCCTAAAATGTTTCTCATAGTTCTACTAAAGTTCCTCCAATTTCTAATAGTTACAATTACCAACAGTCAAATAACTGTAACCCTTTGTGAGTACATTGAGCACTGTCCACTAAAGATTTTCAACAATCTAACCTAATCCAGCGGACTGAAACAGTGTCATCGATCGGTGAATGTTCCACCAAAACACCGATTCGATCCATTCGAACATTAAATGTACGACCCACGGCCGACGATAAAACGCGAGATTGCTCCATGATTGAATTATATTAATTATATGGCATATCATAACCGACGGCGTAATCACATCATGGGGCAATTCTGAGGCAATGCGATTGCTCGCATTGAAACCGCATCGATAAGCAATGCCCTGATTTAGGTATTGCAGCGTGATCGTCAACACTAATGCCCTTCTGGATTAATTTAATCTTAAAACGGCGGCTACGAGTGGATTGATTGGTCGGATGGGGATTTTATGTGGGCTCCAGTTGGAAAAACGGGTTATCGAGATGAGTAAATCTCGATTGAATGATGCAGATGTAATTGTGGGGACGATGGAGTTTCAGAACTGCCTTTCTAATCGGATAATGTGGTTTATAAGTTCCAATACGTCCGGCACTAGATTAATACAGCTCCTATATTTGGTGTTCTGCATTACCAATTTCTCCAGGAGGGAGCTATTTGTTTGATAGGTAATTCCAACATTAACCAGTAATATTGTGGAAAATTTTCATCCAAGATGACACGGCTTGAGAAACTTGTCAAAAAGGCTTGTCGAACAGCTTACTTCTAGAACTGGACATCTAGAACTGTTCGCTCGCTTCGCTCGAGTCTGCCGGCGCCCTACGGGCTCCCTTCAACCACCTCCTTATTTTTACTTATTCTATGTCCATTCATTCATTGCTGTATCCCGTTACCGGGAATAAATCTACAAAAAGAAGAAGAAAAAAAAAATTCGAACAGACTTGTAACTTCTTAGTGCTAGTTGCGACTGTGTGCCCTCCTGTGACTAAAGAGACCCAACCGTGACCTGCAGATCCTTCCACACTCAGGGCATGGATAGTCTCCAACCAGATCTGGCCGCCGCTGTATCCTTCTCGATTCTCCACTATAACTGTGGACCAAAGACCTCCACTGTGACCTGTCTAACGCTAGTTGTTCCCAGTTATGATTAGCATTAACTGATTTTAGGGATTGATGTAGTGTATCCTTAAACCGCTTATACTGGCCTCCTGGTTTCCGGGCTCCCTCAGTGAGTTCGCCGTATAGAGCTATTTTGGGGAGTCTTGTGTCTTGCATCCTCAGAATGTGGCCGCTCCATCTGAGTCGAGCCCTCGTTACTTGAGTCTCAATTGTTGTACAACTCGCGCGCTGCAAGACTTCTGCATTCGAAACTTTGTGGAACCATCTGATGTGCATTATCTGTCTTAGATGACGTTGCTGCGTCTGTTCAAGCTGTTTAATATGTCGCCTGTAGGGAGTCCAGCTTTCGCTTCCGTAAAGAAGCGTTGGGAGGACCACTGCTCTGTAAACAGCTGTCTTGGTCTTCAGATTGAGGTCGTGATTTTGGAACACTCTGTCCTTCAGCTTCCAGAATGCCCGTGATGCCGAATTGATACGGTTGTGTATTTCCGTGTCAAGGTTAGCCCTAGTATTTATGAAGCTTCCCAAGTATTTGAACTGCTCAACCTGTTCTAGAGTTTCATTGCCAGGCTGATATCTGTTTGAAGGCTTTCTGGCGGACTTACCAGGATTTTGGTCTTGTCAATATTGAGTCTAAGGCCTAAAGCTTCGTATATATGTTTATAGGTGTCCATCATTATCTGTAGATCCTCTGAGCTGCTAGCGATGAGTGAACAGTCGTCTGCATATTGAAGTTCCGTGATAAACTTGGTACGGGTTTTTGCTCTGAGGCGCTTCAGGTTAAACAGGCCTCCATCAAATCTGAATCTTATCCCAACACCTCTTACGGGCATGCTCATGTCAGCAATTATCGATACAGCTATGGCGAAAATATTGAACAGTAAAGGCGCTAATACGCAGCCTTGTTTTATTCCAGAGTTGGTTGAGAAATGGTCGGTTGTAGAGCCATTATGCTGTATTCTAGCGGTGTTGTTGGTATGAAGGCTTTTACACACTGCTAGGAATTTTTCGGGTACTCCTAGACGTGCCATGATTTTCCAGAGCGCTCTCCGATTCACCGAGTCGAATGCCTTGCTTAAATCGATGAAGGCTGTATAAATCCTTGATTGTTGTTCACGGGCCTTTTCTTGTAGCTGTCGAAGTGTAAAAATTAGGTCCACCGTACCTCGATTTGGTCGAAAGCCGCACTGGGATTCAGGTAAAAGCCTCTCTAAGAGTGGAACCAGACGATTAGCCATAATCTTCGAGAGAATTTTACCGGCCACATTAAGCAACGATATGCCCCTGTAATTGTTGCAATTCGACGTATCGCCTTTGTTCTTATAGAGGTTGATAACTAAAGCGTCTCTGAAGTCTTGTGGCACATCTCCCTGTTCCCAGATCTTGCGGAATAGTATTAGGAGACTATTGACAATGTCCTCATCCAAGGCATCTATGTGCGTAGTAGTTGGAGAGCCGAAGAGGGAAATTCGGTATTTACTCGAGCGTGTCAGATTAATATAAGGGAATATACCTTGGACCCTGTAGAGTACCTCTACCAAATAACAGACCTGTATATAGGGGGAATTGTCTAGGACTGCCTGTCAGAATAGTAAAAAAAAACGATCATTGTACATACTCGCGTCAGATTAAGATATATGTGGTTAATTACATGTTGAAAAGTATATATTTTCTCAATCTGACAATTTAAGCGTGTCGAAAATGTGTGGGAGGGCGCCAAAGTTGCAAAAAAAAAACGTCCCGTGTACATTCTCGAGCGCGGTGGCGTTTTTCCTTATTTTGAAGCTAATGATTCAAGAATATCGAAAAAAATATAATCTGACAGTTTCAGCAAGCCGAAACAATAAAAATTGGCCATAAAGGTCACAAAAATCAGTTTTCTTGAATTATTTCCTTCCCTGGGCTTCAAATCTTTTTCGCATTCATTATAAAAGTTGTAGAGCATAATATTTTCTACAAATTTTGTCGCTAGCAATTTTTTCTACGTTCAAACGTTTTTGAGATATATGGCGATTAATGCGAAGTGTGTAGCGATACATGCTGAAGCGAAAATTCAATCGTTGGAAAATAGTACATTTTTAGGTTCAGTCACAGACAATACTAAAATTTTCGTGACTAATTTCGAAATTGTCATCATAGAAATACCTTGTCATTTTGACAATTGTAGATTAGACTGGGATTCTACATTGACCTTGCCCTTTCGCATTTGTGAAAGGGGCTAAGCTTCTCGCCCTTATCGCCCTCTAACTCGAGAACAGTTAAAAGTATGTAAAATTGCTTCAGACAAAAGTTGTGTAGAATTTTACTATCTACAACTTTCATAATGAATACAATAACGATTAGACGCACAGGCAGGGGAATATTCGAAAAAAAAGGCATTTTTATCATCTTCAAAGTGTCAGATTAAGAAAACCCCCCCTGATTAGTATCAGATTGATGGATCAACACGTCTACAACAACCAGATGAATCAATTAAGATGGTCCAATTAATATATCCTCCAAAAATCTGACACGCTGTAAAAAAAAATTATTTTACCATTTTCAACTCTTCCGTACGGCCATTCCCACCCCGCAAAATGTCAAATAAGCATGAATTCAATATCAGAGACACGTAGAGCATATACAGTATCTTAATCTGACACGCTCGAGTATGTTCACCTGACGATTTTTTTTTACATCTTTGAGACCATGCAGATGCTTTGTCCACCGCTGAAAGTGCATAAATCATAGAACCTTTTTTTCTTTCTACCATCTAATCCTCAAAATCCACTCCACGTCTCCAGGACGCTCGAGTAAATCCCGATTTAGCATCGTGGGCTCCCCAACTATAGGTTAGAATAGGCCTCGTCGCCACAATTTTGTTATTGGGTATTGCTCTTCTACAGATATTTCAACCAAAGAGTAACAACTCTATGTTATAACATTTGATGCGTCAGTCATCGACAGAATATGAAGCTGATTGGTTTCAGATTATCAGTTTAGGTAATCTATAACGGATTATAACCTCCAACATTTCAGAATGCCACTTTCCGTTCAAGGAACAAATAAGACAAAAGATTGTATTCGTTTCCGAATATCGATCAGACAATCACATCGGCCAAATCCCCAATATCTCCTGGACAACGAGGCCCTTCGAGGGGATGAAATTGCGGTGAAATTCGATGTCGCAACAGCGTCAATTCGTAATGTCGCGTCGCGTCCCTACGTCTTCCGGGGGAGGAAAAAGTAACCGTCCACATTGTCGACGGTAATTTCCATATTGGGAGAGGACGATCCCGAAACGGAGCAAGCTTGTGCAACGTCCGGACAGATGAAATTGCATTTTTGACGCCCCCGCTTTCGTTTTACGATCAGAGCGTCATTGTCGCGCTGGAACCAATATCGTAAAAAGCGGGAGAAATCGGGACGTGGCACTTTTCGCGTATACTACTGCAGTTTGATGTCTGCGAGTCCTTTATGCTGATGAAATGCCGGAGTTTGCGGTCTTAGGGACGTATGTGGCACATCGGGGTATCGGCGGTTCGTAGGAGAGAAGTGTTTTCATACGGTTTATAGTTCGGATCTGTTTTGAGCTGGGCGGTTTCTATAATGAGAGACCGAATGCTGTTTTAAAATACTTGGTGTCCACAGAAAGCTGAGATGTATCCTTGACGTAAAGAGCTGCGAGCTCAGCAGTTTTACACGCTTTCATTTCAAACCGAACTTGTTGTGGAAATGCAGTTTATACTCATTCTGATTAATAAAGTTGTTCGAGTCTTTTCTGTAATGGAAGTTACTTTCCTTTACATCTCAAAATGGTTTGAGTTATTAAATAATGAGCAATCCTAAGTTTCCATTTTCATTCCCACGTAAAAATCGAAAGGGCCAATATCCTAAACGACCATATAATAATAATAATAATACATTATTATTATATGACTAAACACAATAAACATCATCCCAAAAGCTCAATAGAACGGACCGAGCTGCCACGACATCTTGGGGGTAGAGGAATTGTTGATTTGTCCAACCGTATGTCCCAGGAAATTGAAAGACTTCGAAAATATTTCCTGAGCAAGGCTGCTTCGTCAGAACTCCATCGAGAAGTTTGTGTTGCTGATAGTTCTACGCCGTTGAAGCTACAACAGGATCACTTGGAAACCTTCGAACACTTTGCAGAAAGTAAAATGCAGAAACTAATTGGCAAACCTTTGCATGGAAGGCACCAGAACGAGGTCAACCATGATTACGTCGACATATCTGCGTCGAACTACTGGTTGACTTCCGGAAGGTTGTTTCCTGAGACAGAGGGCTCGCCATCCAGGATCAGGTGATTCCAACAAGAAATTACATGAAATATATCGCCAAGGATCCCTCAGTGGCGGACGATAGCTGTCGTTATGGCTGTACAACACATGAAACTATCCAGCACATCACCGGGGGATGTCAGAAGTGCGCGGGCACGGAGTACAAAAAAAGACATGATGCTGTTGCCAAGATTCTTCACCAAGAATTGGCACTAAAACACCAACTTCTAAGTTCGAAAAAGGTTCCTTATTACAATTACCATCCGGAAGCTCTACTGGGATCGCACGGTTCTCAAAGACCGGAAAATAACCCACAATAGACCAGACCTCATATTGCTCAACAAGGATGAGAACAGAGCACTACTCATCGACGTGGCAATTCCAAATAATAACAATCTTCTAGATAGGCACACAGAAAATACAGAGATCTCGAGGAACAAACGAGAAGAAAGTAGAAGCTGAAAGATATCAAGACAATCCCTATTGCCATTTCATCTTCAGGCCTGATACCGAAGAAACTACTAGAGAACTTGGGGAAACTTCAGTTGGACGAAAATATCTATAGAGTCATGCAGAAGGCGGTACTGCTGGGAACGGCGAGAACTAAACGCAAGAACATGGGGAATGCAGAGGAACACCGTCTGCTCCGACAGGAGGTGCGGGTGGAGCAGGAATCCAACCTACAACAGGGAGCCGAGGAGCGACCCGGACCCGACCACTACCACGAGCCCGAAAACCTGGAAAGGGTTCCAACAGAGCTTAATCCTTTTGATATCTGAGATATCTGGGATAAGTGAATTTTCCTCTGGAGAAGAATGTGAAAGCCGCAAGGCAAAAGTCATAACAATAATACCCTTTATGGATCCTTTCGACATTACAAAAAATGAATGTATAGGACAAGTCAAACTAAGATAAGGTCCTAGTAAAAGAAAAATTAACCCAACACATAGTCATCAAGATGTTCAGGTAAATCATTGACGAACAAGATAAAGAGAAGAGGGCCTAGTACCGATCCCTGGGGGACACCAATATCAATATTATATTTTATCGAAAAAGAGTCTTAACAACCATTGTTCTTTCAACCAGGAAGCTATGTAACCATTCTAAGAAGATTCCCCGGAAACCCAAGTTATACAACTTATTCATTATAAATGGTACAGACAAGCAATCAAACGCACGCGATAGGTCGAAGAACAGACCAGCGACGAATAGACCATCATCCAACCATTCATAAGTACTTTCAGTGAATGAAAGAGCAGCCATCTCAGTTGAGCAACCAGTTCTGAATCCATGTTGACAACTTGTGATAATATTGAATTTATCTAAATATGGTTGAGTCAGTCATCACCAGATAAGTGTTTTTGTATTGCTTTACGATAACTGCGAAAAAAATTATCTAGGGTCGTATAAGGATCTATTTCTCTAATCATCTTCAATTTTGTTGCAACTTTGTCATTTTGAATGTTTTTTAATATTTATTTTTTGTCAGACTCTTTTTTTTTACCAGTTTCACCTTCAGTACACCCTTTAGTAAGTGATCTGGAGAAATATAAGAACTTACCTTTAAACTAACTGATGAGGTTATGTGTAGATTAAGTGCGATTACCATGAACCAGGTTATCCAACCCCATTTTGCACTGGGAACCATCTGGAAAAAAAAATTATTCAAACTTTCTTCAAATGTTAATGTGAAAATTATGTGAATGATTCAGACGAATTTAATTGGTGAGATTTTGAACTTAAGTATATTGTTTTTTCACAATGTTGTCAGTTTTTTGTCAATCGGTAGACCGTGCGTATCTAAGTGGAATAGGTGACTTTCAGTTATTTTATTTTGACCAGTTCTACTTTCTGATGAAAAATATATAGCCTTGAAACTCAGTATAATAGTGGGGAATGTTCATCTTTTCAATTAAACTCAGAAGCAAATATCCTAAGTCTCCCACGCACATATTCCCATATTTAGCAATGATTTAATTGAATCTGTTTGTTCGAATTCGACACACAGAAACCAGAGGTCGAATTTCCAATGAAACTCCGCAACTTTGACGTCCTCTCAAGAATCGAGTAAGTCACTTCGACGAAGTTACGCCAGACCGATTGCCTCCGAACCTTTGCATTTCAAAGCGAAATCAATACCAACGATACTGACCTACGTTCCGAACAAACTTCCCGGAGTCAATTTCCTCGGTTCTCTCAATTTTCGAAAACTTCCAAGTCCTCCCTCCCTGCCTACCCCCACGTAGATATCCATCTTCGTGCATACCTCGAAGGAAACACAAATAAGGCGTGCATATTTCACGTCGCATATTCGGCATAATCCGTAACCGTGCGAGAGTGTATTCAGATTATTGAATATTTTACGAGTGATGTCCCCCATCCTGTAGCCGTTTTTATGCTCACTTCGTGCGGGGGTCACTATCGGGATATATTTCAAGGGGAATTTTAAAGTTGAGAGAGAGAAGGCGGAGAATCTGTATGCAGTATTCATAGAGTCCTTGGTGGATGGCAGAGGGAGTTAGTCCGAGAATTGATGTTGCCTACCCATTGTTCTCGGATAAAGCCTTATCATTTCAGTCGAAGAATTAGAAGAAAAAGTTAAACCATTGGTAATTTGTTTACAAATTATTTACTATATAGGAAAATGAAAGAAAAAATTTTCTCGTAAACAGTGTCATATATTCAAAATTTTGGTATGAAAATATACAGGGTGGCCATTTGAAAACGAAACAGACGACATTACAGACGAAATAAATTTTTTCGATAGAAATGCTCGGACAGGTCGATTTCTGTTTCGAGGGGGACAACTTAAGATGTAGGTTACGGACGCATAGCGCTTCAACCCTTGCTACTACAACCCTCACCCCCAATTTTTGAATAGAGAAGATGGGGTGAGTTATACCTCATTTGAAAGGTATTTTTACACTGATGTCAGCACAGTAATTGTTTTTTCATTTTATGCATTAGTTCTCGAAATATTCTTAACTAAGTATTTGAAAATGAAGTGGTGTTTTCATGGCACTTGTAGTGTTTTTTTGTGAAAAATCGACATTTTGAGCTTCAAAACAACCATGACTGTGGCTTCCTTCCTCCAATCCACTGACATAGAAATCTTTAATCAAGATGTCGAACAAACAAAGCGTATTGCGAAGGATCTCAATCTTGCTGAAACTCAATCTAAATTATCTTCGATATAATTTGCAGTATTTCCAATAACATGCGGTAACACTTGATCGATATAAATCTCCAAAAAGTCCAAATACGTACATATCTCTAATCAGATTACCAGGTAAGAAAATCGAATCATTAATGATGCCACTGAAATATTCCAGTCCCAATTCGTGAAACGATTTCCGACTTAATTATGGAGTGTTTTCTCAGTTGACTTCAATAATGTTTTCATTTTGTTGATTATTGAATTCATATCTTTTTCAAAAAAATGAGAATCGATAATTTTTTATTTATTACGAACAGATCATTAAGTTGGCTTACTGGTTCTTTGACATGTGAATTATTCTTAGTTTTGAATCGAGACTTGTATGTGTTCTAATTCATTGTTCGACATGGTTTATTCAATTGCAGAGCGGGTGGAAATAATTTCACTTTTTTTGCAAACAATCAATGTGCGAATAGAACCACAGAATTCTTCAATCAACGACATTTAGATAAACAGCCACAGTCATGGTTGTTTTGAAGCTCAAAATGTCGATTTTTTACAAAAAAACACTACAAGTGACATGAAAACACCACTTCATTTTCAAATACTTAGTTAAGAATATTTCGAGAACTAATGCATAAAATGAAAAAACCATTACTGTGCTTACATCAGTATAAAAATACCTTTCAAATGAGGTATCACTCAACCCATCTTCCCTATTCCAAAATTGGGGGTGAGGGTTGTAGTAGCAAGGGTTGAAGCGCTATGCGTCCGTAACCTACATCTTAAGTTGTCCCCCTCGAAACAGAAATCGACCTGTCCGAGCATTTCTATCGAAAAAATTTATTTCGTCTGTAATCTCGTCTGTTTCGTTTTCGAATGACCACCCTGTAGGTTGCCGAACACGCAAAATCTACTGCGATCAATTCCAACAGCCTATATATCTTCGTTTAGATTTTCATCTTGGAAATGGCATTTTTCAAAAATAGCAAATTTCAATCTGCGATATCTCCTGCTATATTCATCTGACCCAATTGGAATTTCCAGTTCTATAATCAGCGTTGTCTAGGCTTGCACGCTAGCACACGCTAGCGATTTCGAAAATCTCGATTATTTGGGTCAAAAATAAGCAAGGGAGGTCTAACCTCCCTTGACTTTTTTCTGGTATGGTTATACTGAAAATAAAGACTTATTTATCATTATGACTTTAGCCTTGCGCCTTTCACACTCCTCTCCAGAAGAAAATTCACTTATCCCAGATATCTCAGATATCAAAAGGATTAAGCTCTGTTGGAACCCTTTCCAGGTTTTCGGTCTCGTGGTGGTGGTCGGGTCCGGGTCGCTCCTCGGCTCCCTGCTGTAGGTTGGATTCCTGATCCACCCGCACTTCCTGTCAGAGCAGACGGTGTTCCTCTGCATTCCCCATGTACTTGCGTACAGTTCTCGCCGTTCCCAGCAGTACCGCCTTCTGCATGACTATAGATATTTTCGTCCAACTGAAGTTTCCTCAAGTTCTCTAGTAGTTTCTTCGGTGTCAGACCTGTAGATGATATGACAATAGGGATGGTCTTGATATCTTTCAGCTTCCCCTGTCTCCTGGTTTGTTCCTCGAGATCTCTGTACTTTGAAATTTTTTCAGTGTGCCTATCTAGAAGATTGTTATTATTAGGAATCTCCACATCGATGAATAGCGCTCTGTCCTCATCCTTATTGAGCAATATGAGGTCTGGTCTATTGTGGGTTATTTTCCGGTCTGTGAGAACCGTGCGATCCCAGTAGAGCTTGTGATTTTCATTTTCCAATACAGCATCCGGATGGTAATTGTAATGAGGAACCTTTTGCGAACTTAGAAGTAGGTGTTTCAGTGCCAATTCTTGGTGAAGAATCTTGGCAACGGCATCATGTCTATTTTTGTTCTCCGTGCCTGCGAACTTCTGACATCCCCCGGTGATGTGGTGGATAGTTTCATGTGTCGCACAGCCATAACGCCACTGAGGCATCCTTGGCGATATATTTCATGTAGTTCCTTGTTGGAATCACCTGGTCCTGGATGGCGAGCATGTAGCCCTCTGTCTCAGGAAACAACCTTCCGGAAGTCAACCAGTAGTTCGACGCAAATATGTCGACGTAATCATGGTTGACCTCGTTTTGATTCCTTCCATGCAAAGGTTTGCCAAACAGTTTCTGCATTTTACTTTCTGCAGAGTGTTCGACGGTTTCCAAGTGGTCCTGCTGTAGCTTTAACGGTGTAGAACTATCAGCAACACAAACTACTTGATGGAGTTCTGATGAAGCAGCCTTGCTCAGGAAATATTTTCGAAGTACTTCAATTTCCTGGGACATACGATTGGACAAATCAACAATTCCTCTACCCCCAAGATGTCGTGGCAGCTCGGTCCGTCCTATTGAGCTTTTGGGGTGATATTTACTGTGTTTAGTCAGCATCGTCCTCATTTTTCTCTGTAAGGCTGCTAAATCGATGGTGGTCCTAGAGATGAGACCGAATGAGTAGCTCAGCGCCGAGCAATCGTTATTATTATTAACCTCCCTAAAATGAGCTATTTGCTACTCTGTCTGAAAATCAGGATGCTCTATTACTGTCCTCGGATATGGAGTGTATGGAAGTTGTTTTGAAGACTCTAGAAAACCAAACAGTTGATGATTAAATAGAGAATTGCACTCCAGAGAGCTATTCGAAGTCAACTCGGAAATGAAATATGAAAAAACAAAAATATTTTCTCCTAAACAGTGTCAGATATTTGAAATTTTCATAGGAAAATATAGGTTTTCGAACACGCAAATCTATTGTGAGTAATTTCGTGAACCTAGCTGATTTCCCTTGAGAATTAGTCAAGACCGAACGGTTGGGCCGAGATGGATGAAATCCTGAGATTTATTACAAAACGAATTGCTCTTTCAGAATATGTGTGACATTCATACCTACAATGGTTTTCTTGTACGATACGTGACTAGACAGTTGACCTTCGAAAAATTCCCAAAAAAGATAGGGGCAGTTTAAACTTTCTCAATACCGAACAGTTGTGCCGAGATGGATGAAATCCTCAGCTTTATTACTAGCAGCTCTTTCAGACTATGTATCACATTTAGATCTACGATAATTTACATCCTGGAAGATGAACGACTCTAAAGATGATTAGTCGATTCAGATTCTGTATTGTTTCACTGGATTCAGAAGCCACCAGAGAACATATTCTTGTTCCTCCAAGCAATGAAGATCTACCCCGAGTTAATCGTGACTCCCATCCACATGCCGGCCATCTCTCCGCGGCCCAACAATCTAATCTAAGTTTGGGGTCGATCTTGCATGACCGCAACACGTAATTCATGTGCATTCTGTATCGCGGATATCTCCGCAGACCTCTGTTTCCGCCGCGGGCGCCAGAACTCCCAGAACTATGATGTCCGTGGGACCGTTGTAGACCCGCTGGATGATTAATTCCATTCCCGGAATGTACGTATTCAAATTAACGGGGTAAGATTGATGGGGGGGCCCCGATTCTGCAAACATTTTAAGGCTATTAAGTTAATTTATGTCCGTTTAATTACCGAAAAGAATGATAAATCATCCTAACGGACTCTCGACGAGAGTCGAGTGCCTTGGCACGGATGATAAGTGATTTTTGTTTCGTGAATATTCAAGAGGTGGCATTTGGGGCTCATCCCTCCACCAAGGGGCGAGGGTGGTGCTGTGAATCCTCCACAGTGAACGAATATACCACCTGTCTACAGTCTACAATCTTCATACGCTTAAAAACCCAAGTCTTTCTGCAAAATTAATACCACCAGAACTGTTCGGATTCAGGAGAGAGCATTCAACAGAGCAACAATTATTAAGGCTCATTACAGAGGGATTCCAAAATAAACAAGCTACAGGTCTTGTTTTACTAGACGTCGCCAGAGTATGGCATGAAGGATTAATATATAAGATGAGATGTGCTGGATATTCGATCAAAATATGCAAGTTGATCTGGAATTATCTCAAAAATAGAAGATGGAAGGAGAATGCTCCACAACAAGAGATATAGAGGCTGGAGTACCCCAAGATTCAATACTCGGGCCACTTCTGTACAACATATACATTCACGATATTCCGAAGAATCCAAGAACCATGCTAACGTTATATGCTGACGACACAGGCATAGCAACTCGACACCGCAACCCAGAAGTAATAGAACGAGTTCTACAAGAAACGATTGATGAAACAAATGACTGGTGCATAAAGTGAAAAATCAAGTTCAATGGATAAAAGAGCCAAGCAATATTACTATAGAAGAGAAGAATGCGACCCACAACGAATCTAGAAGTTGACGGCGAAGAAATCGACTGGAAAAATGAAGCCAAATATTTGGGAATAACGCTTGACAAAGGACTTACTTGGAAAAGTCATATCTAACAAGCAATCGGCAAAACGAAAGCAGCGATGAATAGACTGTACCCTCTAATAGGAAGAAGAAGCCACATGTCGAAAGAGACAAAATTGAGGATAATCAAAGCCGTTGCTAGGCCTCAACTGACTTATGGATCAGTTGCCTGGGGTTTCGCGGCAAAGAGCCATATCAAAAGAATTCAGGCCACTGAAAACAAGCTGCTACGATGTGCAATAGATGCACCTTGGTTTGTCAGGAATAAACAGATTTTTAGGGACCTAAAATGGGAAACCATGAACAGAAAAGCAGAGAAATTATTCTAAACAGCGAAAAACCATCCGAATCAAGAACTCAGGAGACTAGTGGACTACGACCCAGAGGAAGACAAAAGGAGAATGCGAATTTACCGAAGGAGACCAAGAGATCAATCATGAAGAGATTAAAATAAGAACATGAACTTATCGAAAAATCAAATAAATTGCTATCCAGTAAAGGATAAGCACATAAATCCCAGCACGATAGTATGCGAGAAGAAAACCGACTAAGAGATGAACGGTTTATAGGCAAATGCCCGGAACCAATATTCAAAAAACAGAGTTAAGGGTTTTTAGTGGGTCTCGAGCTCAGGAGAATCAGGAGAATCCCCACACTTGTTCCCCCTCAGGAGAGGGTGGTTCATCTGACTTGCAGATTTTCCTCCTGGTATACCAAAAAAAAAAAAACCTTCTGCAAAATCCGGTAAAAAATCCTTTGCCAATTCAAAAAAAAAACGATGTTCAATTGATAAATCTGTTTTTTCTCCACACTACCAGATACATAAGATGGAATTTCCATACCAATTCAACATTAGTTGACCGAGAAGAGGCATCAAGACGTTCAAGGAATTTAATTTAACGTTGTTTCAGCAAAACATTCATTGGTATTGAATTTTAACAGTGTTGTTGAAGCCTCTATCCTAAATCGTTCCATCTCCTAATCCACAAGGAAAACCCAACCCCTACGATACACATCCATCCTGTATAGAAAATGGAATAAATGCGTCAAAAACAACACGCGATAGGTATAAACTGGTTGATTGATATCTGGTAAATTTCAACACTCTTTGTGTGCAGTATCGTGATCCCCGCAAAGCATACGGGTTATTTTTATATACTTATCCGACTGATCTGAATGCCAAAAACCTGTAGTTATTCGAAGCCGGTTATTTGAAATGAAATTAGTGAAAATCTAGAGGTATTCATTCGAAACTGCTGACTTCTCCCTCTATATTCAGAATGATATCTGATTATGGATACGATGTACAGAGTAATTCACGAAAACAGTGTAGTTTGAGGGCAGTTGTTTCGTCCCAACGCTTCTTTTGGATGTTGAAAAAGCGCTTAACGCCAAAAACCAAGAAATCTTGCACACAGATTCATAATCAGTTTTAAAGTTCTTCAATTTTAAAACTTCCTTCAGTCATATTGAAAATGAAACTGAAGGAGCTTTGAAACTAAGGGGACGTACACTGATTATCAAACTGGCTGTATAGCTGCCTACTAAAAAGTAACGCCCAGCTTCATAATCAATTTCAACATTGAAGGACTTAATTTGATTATGAATTAGAATCGAAGGCTTATGAGAAGTGAGAAAGACGCTATATTCAAGAGAGAAGAAAAAAGAGCTATGCGCAAAGGTGAATCAAACTTTTTTGTTTTGGTTGGTGTTAGGTTGTTGGATAACGTTTGGTTAGATTAGGTTAGGTTAGTGTTAGGTTAGGTTAGTGTTAGCTTAGTGTTAGGTTAGGTTAGTGTTAGGTTAGTGTTAGTTTAGGTTAGTGTTAGGTTAGGTTAGTGTTAGGTTAGGTTAGTGTAAGGTTAGGTTAGTGTTAGGTTAGGTTAGTGTTAGGTTAGTATTAGGTTAGTGTTAGGTTAGGTTAGTGTTAGGTTAGGTTGTTTGAGATCGCAGGAAGTTAGGTTAGTGTAAGGTTAGGTTAGTGTTAGGTTAGGTTAGTGTTAGGTTAGTATTAGGTTAGTGTTAGGTTAAGTTAGTGTTAGGTTAGGTTGTTTGAGATCGCAGGAAGTTTCATCGCATTAAGGAAAGAGAATGTACATACAGGGTGATTCTTTGACTCAAATATTTCAACGGTAGATTCTTGAGGTCAGAGAAACACTTTTTTCTACATCATTTTTTCCGATTCGACCCTGATAAAAAGATAAAGCCATTTTCAGTTTTCATAATAAGCTATGCAAACCCTGCAGAAACAAATCTGTGGATCTTTCAAAAATAGTTGCCTTCGGTCAAAGTGCCTACTCAATTTTTCGAATTTAACAGATATTCATCAAATTACTCGAAAACGGCGCATTATACGAGCAAATATGAAGAATATATTTTCTTCACAAACCGGTCAAATATTCATTAAATAGCGTCCAACTCAGTTTCAAGAGTTGGGTTCTTTGAATTTTTGTTATGGTACGTAATGATCATAACGAGAAAACTGGAAGACGTGGGTGTATCGAGAAGGATTCATCAAATAAATGAAAAACAATATTCCGAAATTTATTTCGTTCGATAAAACCGTTTGTGAGATACTATAGTTATAAAAAAAATTTCATGGTTTTTCAACAGCCTGTATCTGATAATGGAAAAAAGTGTTTCTTTCGACATCGAGAGTCTATTGTTGAAATATTTGTACGAGTCAAAGACTCACCCTGCATATTTTTCTGTTTGAATCTAACGTTTTCTTAACCGATGGTGAACGCCTAAGCGAGTCTCTGTTGGCCTGTTCCAACGTCTATCGCCAAAAACCGTAAAATCTCAATAAAAATCGCTATCAAATGAAATTAGGCATTGACAGATGTTTGCTGCAATTCCAAATTTATACCTAGGGTAATCAATATTGATCGACGACGCCGATGTCTGAACGAAAATTTTTGTACCATTCGCTGCTCCTCAACCCTCCCAAACGCGGCTTCAAAAGGCGCCCGTGCGTCATATTATGCAAATGCGACGCACTGTTCCAAGAGGACCCGCATTGTCCTATTGCCGAAAAGCGCGGAAATTTCATCGGGAGACAAATACAATCTCTGCAAGCTTCTCCCCAGATAATTCAACTCCAAATCCGAAATTTGATAACCGACGTCGCAAGAAACCGTGCCTCTCCTCCAATTGCAACCTCGTTCCGGATTCCAATTAGTACTTCGCGTACCTAAACATATCGGAGTAGAGCCGGCAAACTATAAACTGCAATTCCAGAAGTCTGCCACTCGGAGCTGATTCAATTTCGGGGGTATTCGGTATGCGAAATTGCACAATTACGTTGCGGTCATCAAATATACGAACCGGTCCGGATTAAATTGTCATAACCGGGATTCTGAGCCGATGATAACCGCGAGTTGCCAGGGCCCTAAAAAACCGACCACCGAAAGGTGTGTAGCGTGTGGAAAATACGGGTGGCCGTTGAAAATTGAATTATTTTCTGTAAAATTAAACACGTTCGGCGCCGGTCGTATTAAACTAAAAAAAACGGCTGTTGCCGTTGGTTTTATTGCCGTTTCATCCGCCAGATTTACGAGTAATCATATTCGTGATTACAGACTTTATATTTTTATGTGTATACGTATTTGCGCTGATGCGCTGGAAATATAACGCGGGGGAAATAATGAATTTGCATAAAAACCGAGGATTGTTATGGACGGTGTTGAGAAATGGGGATAAGCTTGGTGAAGGCCTCGATAATGTTGAAAAGGGTGTCTCGAATAGCTTGTGGAAAATATATTGAGTGCAATGAACCTGCGTATAAAATAAACATAGAAATACAGGGGAGCTTTGAGTTGTATGGGGACTCCGGGAAAGTTGAGCGCCTTTTCACTCTGAAGCCACTCAAGTTGTATCTGTAAATGGTAGCAACTCATTTTTTGCGTGAAGATATCATGCCAAAATGGGTAACGATAGATACCTAATAGTAGAGTGATGGTGAGATGAACATTTTGAGTACAACAATCCTTTTTTTAGGAGCCGAAAATTGGCTTATGTCTCCCTAACCCATGGGAGAGTTGAACAGGGGCGAGAGAGACTTAACCATAAGTTTGTTCATCAGGGCAAACATTGAAAGAAAACAATTTCCAATGACCAACGATCGTCTATGCCTAGGTTTTCCTCATCAGATGTATCAGCGTATGAAATACATATTTTCTATTTCAGAGTCACTTTCACTTATTTCCCAGATGTTTTTTACTTTCTTGAACCTTTGTATATTCTTTTGAATTTAATTATATTATTCCATTTTCTTTTTTTGAAGCTGACTTTTATCTGAGCTCAGTGCGGGAAACTTGGACCACTAATTATGTCTCCCGACAATAGCATGGGTCAAGTCTCCCGCACTCCCTTTCAGCCTATTCAACAGATGTTTCCTTGAAACTTTTACAACTGTTATTAAAAAGGTTCAACGTTTATAAAACAATATTAATCAATGAAAACAATAAAACTTAATAACACCACGCACCTATTAAACTTTTCAGACAGTGTAACAACCAAAAATTACCAAATTTCTTACTTCCTAACAACAAAATCACGTTCAACCCTCTCACTCCCGAACTGTTCTGATGGCGGCCAAAATGGAGCCGCCACTATTTGAGCCTTGTCACGAGTTTGTCGCAAGCTATTCACGATGCCGGTAGCGAAAAATTTGAATTGAAATATTTGAGGTGGTTCAAGTCTCCTACCTGAGTATATCTCCCGGACTCCCCCAACATATATTTTAACAGTAGATTCTTGAGGTCACAAGAAATGCCTTCCCTTTATCATTTATTTTTTGCGATTTGTCCTAGATTGGAGGATATTTAAGTTTTCTTAATGAGCTTTGCCACCCTTGTAAACCAGACACTGAAGATTATCGAAGTAATAAATTCTCGTTTATGGTGTTAATGAAGAATCCATTTCATTCGATTATTCGTTATAATAGAGTGAACCATCCTATCAGGAAAACGAAAATTCTACTCGAATACTCTCCTACCTCCATTTCCTGGAAATAAAATCACTCAGTCCGCCAACTTCTCTTCCTGATATTTTCCAAGAACAACTTGTACTTCCAGCGTAAACTTCGAGTCAGATTAGTTTTCTACTTGAGCTGAAGTTTCGAACTGAATTATCCTCTACACGACTATTTTTCCGATCTCGAATGGGCAATGGCATAGAAAATCGTTGGAGATTAGAAGACGTTTCTCGACCTTGAAAGCGGAATCCCTATGTTTGTTGGGGAAGTAGCGAAAAGAGGGTCAAGTGCTATCCCGTTACTTATTCTGAATGGTAGCTACTCCTGGATAATATCGCAAGAGAATATAAGTTGCTATTTGGTTATTGCAATCTAGTAAATGTATCGCAGGATTTGTATGCATTATGAGTAGAAGACATTGTTTTTATATCTAACTCTAATAGATGGCGCTAGTTACACGGTTTGTACTGAGTACTATTAGTTGGGGAGCCGACGATGCTAAATCTGGATTTATTCGAGCGTCGTGGAGACCTAGTGGATTTTGAAGATTAGATAGTAGAAAGAAAAAAGTTTCTATGGTGTATGCACTTTCAGCGATGAGGAAAGCGTCTGCAGGTTTTCGAAAATTAAAAAAAATCGTCAGGTTTACCATACTCGATCGTGTCAGATTAAGATACTGTATATGCCCTACGTGTCTCTGATAATGAATTCATGTTAATCTGACAGTTTGCGTGGTGGGGCTGGCAGTACGGAAGAGTTGAAAATAGTTAAATAAAAATTTCCAGCGTGTCAGATTTTTAGAGGATATGTTAATTGGACCCAAAGGAAGCTACATATCAAGAGACTAACAATTCGGACTTGACGCAAGGTTACAGCGGTCCTTTGAAAATGCAAAAAAAATCGTTACATACTTGAGCTTGTCAGATTTGTATACAGTTGGTTAATCTCGGTGTTGCAGACGTGTTGACACATTAATCTGACCCTAATCAGGGGGGCTTTCCTTAATCTGACAGTTTGAAGATGATAACAAGGCGTTTTTTTCAAAAAAAACCCTCCTGTGTCTCTAATCGTTTCTGTATTCATTATGAAAGTTGTGAATAATAAAATTCTATACAACTTTTGTCTCAAGCAATTTTTCATACCCTCAAATGTTCTCGAGCTAGAGGGTGATAAATACGAGGAGCTTAGCCACACATGCGAAAAGCCAAGGTCAATGTAGAAACTCAGTCTAATGTACATTCATCGCCATATATCTCAAAAACGTTCAAACGTAGAAAAATTGCTTCAGACGAAATTTGTAGAAAATGTTATGTTCTACAACTTTCATGATGGATGCGAAAACAATTTGAAGCCCAGGAGAGGAGATAATTCGAAAAAACTGATTTTTGTGACCTTAAACACCAATTTTTATTGGTTTCGGCTTGCTGAAACAGTCAGATTATATTTTTTCCGTTATTCTAGAATCATTAGCTTCAAAATAAAAAAAAGCCATCGTGCTCGACAATGTACACGTGACTTTTTTTTATTTGGCACACTCCCACACATTTTCGTCACGCTTAAATTGTCAGTTTAAGTGAATATATACTTTTCAACATGTAATTAACCACATATATCTTGATCTGACACGCTCGAGTATGTAAATGATCATTTTTTTTTACTATTCTGACAGGCTATCCTAGACAGTGTCCCCTATATACAGCTCTGAAAGTATAAAGTAATGATGAGACCATATCGATAAAACGAACACATGGCCTGAGGGCTTTCCTTCCTTGAAATATTTTTTTATCTTCAACGCCCCTTATCTTGAATACGGTCGGCGTTAAGAAAATTTTTAACCAATCAACCCCCAGTTATCTTTCAGTTTTCTATCTGTCCTAGAGAAAGGGGTCAAGTTTTTTTGAAACTGTTTTCTTCTCTACAATCGGAAATAAGAGTCAAAGAATTCTGAGTCTACTATAATCCTTCAGGTTGTACTTCATTTAACAACACGTCGAACCGGCGATTCGTTCACCCGAAAGACACTCAAGATCCCTTCAATTCCAACCCTTCGAACGGCAAATCGATAAAATCAGGAGTCAGGCTAGTTGTTATACGATCCAAGAAGCGTTACAGTATGATTTGTGGCTCACATCCCACAAAGGAACATCCCGAGCGTACCGTAAATCCTACTTTTCCTCAGTTCCTCCCAGAAATTTCAGGCCCGGTCGTGATTCAGTGAATATGAAATGGACTGAATCGGGGGTAGTTTTCTTCCTCGCGTGGCTCTTCCACCGTAACGCCAATCCTGGCGGTGAAATATTGAAACGATATCTGGTTAATAATTGAAATTTGACGTTTCTGATCGATAGGAGAGAGACGTAGCCGATGAGATTAAGCCGTAATGTGGTTTCCGGTAGAAACGTCACGCGAAGGAATAATTTAATTGATCGAAGGGAGGATATTTTCCGTTTCTTTTGCTTCGGTTGAGGCTGTCGAGTATTTGTGAAGATCCAAATGCTGGCATAAAGTGGTTTTTTGTATGCAGGTCAATGAGGGATGATGAGGCAGAATCAGTGGAAGCGCGCACAGCACTACAGCCTCTAGAACTCACTGTGCTGGCTTAAGAAGATCTAACTAACAACTCCACCGAACTACGGAGTGGTCCATTGAAAACGACACAGCAGCTCTGTAGGTCGGCAGAGTCGAATTATATAAGAACCTCGACGACATAAACTGATTTCGAAGTCTACGACAATTATGATTTTTTCAAAGGATTCAGACTATCGAAAAGATGCTGTTCCATCAGTATTTCAGATGAAATTTGATTGTTCATCCAACAGGAAGGCATAATCAAAAAGTTGTAAGTAGAGTGGTTCCAAACTGCTCCGAATTGTAGAGAATATTTATGTTTCTTGCTATGTGTACATTACAAACATTAGGTACCTACTCACAAAATATATTTATCGAAAGGCAAATGTCTGCATTTCAAGACAAGAAAAGAAATTTTATATCAATACAGAGATTTCTTGTGAAGAAAACAAGAAATCTTGAAATATCTTGTCTAACCATACAATAAAACGTGTTTATTCGTGACAAAGATAACATATTGTAACATGAAATAGTTACTTATTTTTATTGCAAACATTTGTTGCAAAAATGTTAATTGAAAATAATTAAGGATAATCTTGTTGAAACTCCAATTGGAATCTAGATTTGAAATTTTTACTTTCATTATGATACGGTTTCATAATCTGTTTCTAATCGATTCTTCCAAATTCTTCTAAATATGTACATTTTTTTTTATTTTTCCAACGATATCGACCCGGGTCAGTTTTTGGACTAATTCGAGGTCGTAGATTACGAATATGCAATCAGATTTTTTCTAGGATCAGTACTTTGGGAAAGAAATCAATTTTAGTAGAAAATTTCGAAAAAATTGCCCAACTTTGAGGAACTGTAGTAGCCAGAAAAAAGACACTGGTCATAAGCTGATTTTTTTTTGGTGACATACTGATTCTTTGTGAACAGAAAAACAAAATTTAATCCATCTACCAAGAATAGTTTAAATTTTATGGTTTTTTCCTCAAAGGTCCAAAATTTCCAATTTTCCATCGTCTATAACTTGAAAACTAATCCTTTTAGCAAAATTCTGTTTGCGCATTCGTGATCTACGCCCTCGATTTAGTAAATAGGTACTACAATTTTGGTGGAAATCAGAGAGATCGAAAATTTTTCGAATTTTCCATACATATGCATGGAAAAAATTGCGATTTTTTGAAAAATATTTTTGGTCTCCGATCGAAACCAAATTCACACTATCCACTAATTCGAAGGCGTAGAAAACGAATATGTAAACAGATATTTTTTTAAAAATTTATTTTTCAAGTTCTGGTCGATGGAAATTCAGGAATTTTGGACCTTCGCGGAAAAAATCATAAAATCTAAACAGTTCGCAGTAGATAAATGAAGTGTAGTTTTTTCTATTCGCAAAACATCCAGCTATCACAAAAAAATCTTCATGTGTGCAGTGTCCATTTTCTGGCTGCTACAGCTCCTCAAATTTGACCAACTGTTCCGAAATTTTTCACTAAAATTGATTTCTTTCCCAAAATACTGATCCTACAAAAAATCCAATTGCATATTCGTGATCTACGATCTCTAGTTAGCCAGTTAAATGACCCGAGTCGATATAGCTAAATGAATAATTTTTTGGTTTCTACTCATCCTCAGATCTTTGCTGAGTTAGTGTACTCTCGGCATAGCCCCAATACTTATCAGCAATGAGCTGATATCTGAAGCACTGAATATTTCATACGACCGCATTCATCGTATAGTTCACGTCAATTTGGACATGAGAAAAATTGCTGCAAAATGGATCCCCAAATGTTTGAATGTTGACCAAAAGCGTGCAAGGGTAGAAGCATCGCGTTCGATCTGTGCTCGATTTGAAAACATTGTAACCTTCTTAGACTGAATTGTTACTATTGATGAGATTTGGGTACATTTCTACGATCCAGAAAGAAAGCAACAATCGATGGAACACTATGGTTCTCCAAGACCTAAGAAGTTTCGTGTCCAAAAATCTGCTGAAAAAGTTCTTGCTTCAGTTTTTTGGGATTGCCATGGAGTAATCATGGTTGATTTTTTGGATAAGGGTAGAACAATAACCGAAGATTACTATTCGACATTACTAACCACTCTACGGAAAAAAATTAAAGAGAAAATACCGGAAAGCTATCCAAAGGTGTTTTGTTTTCGCAGGACAACGCCCCTGCACACAAATATCATGTTGTCATGCAAAAAATTCGTGATTTAGGGTTTGAATTACTAGAACACCCCTCTTATTCACCAGATTTGGCTCCATCCGACTATCATCTCTTTCCTCAACTGAAAAAAAGTTTAAAAGGTCGTAAATTTTCTTCCAACGAGGAGGTCATGAAAACTGTGGAGGTCTGGTTTGCAGAGCAAGAAGAAACATATTTTTTGAAATGTCTAGAGACGTTGCAGGTTCGCTGTAATAAATGTATTCAATTAAGAGGAAAATATGTTGAGTAATACAATATTTTGACATTGAAATTTTGTTTGGTGCTATAGTAGGCTAAGAATTTTTCGATATATCCTAGTAAAATCGTGAGAAAAGCTTCTTCCACGACCGGTTTCCATGATCAGTTTCAGACGAGCATTTCATTTCGCTAATTATTTCAGGAAACGTTAACGCATCACGAATTTACCTTAGAAATGTTGTCGATCAAAGGAAATATTCAAACTCCCGATCCTGAATTCCCTCGAATACTATCAACACAATATTTCCACCAGCTTGTATATTTTTATATTTCTCAAGTAAGACCCTATAATGACTACTTTCGTTAGTATCAGAAAACTTTTTCGTTCATTAGTAATTTCCTTGCAGAATGCGCTTCGTTGACGTACCATTTCTGGGTGAATCTGAAATGAAACCATAAAATGGTCGGATTCAAGGTGAAAGAATATCAATCATTCAAGATCTCTAGAATATTTACGAACGCTCGTTAGATTTGGTTTGTTCAAGGATCACGGGGAAAGGAAGACGCCACTTTGTGGGAAACGAACCATTTGTTTGGCAGTTTTTTCGGCGATAAACCCGATCCACAACCCCTAATGAAAGGGTTGAGTAATTGACGCGAGGTTGAGGCGAGTTTTTCATTGCGGCCGAGGTGAGGAAATGCAATAATGCTGCTGGAGCAGATCCGGCATGAATGGCGACCTGAAAGAATTTCCCGAGGAAATACTTCTTGTTCTTGGGGGAAATTGGCTGACGTGCCCTGAAAGGATTGTTTGACAGAAGCCGCTTTGGATACTTGAATAATGAAGCTTCTTTGCTACCCCGGAGAACTTTCGGCTGATGAGATGACTTCCAGATAAGGCGAAAAAGGGAACAGACGGAATGGATGTTGGGAGAATTAATTTCCTTTTTTTTCTCGAACTGGAAACTCCGAGTTTTCTCGGCGGGAATCGGAGATCCGATAGAGTAAATCAAATGGTGAATGGAGATTGTATGATTTTCACGAAAATTTGTTGTTGAACCACAGCACGTGTTTCGCTATCACAACAGCATCTTCAGGTGCCATCATCAAGTACCTGTATTTAAAAGGGTTAAGAGGTAAGCAGATTTACGAAGATATGCTTAATACCCTTGGTGATCAATGTCCTTCGTATGCGACCGTGAAAAATTGGACTGCAAGCTTCAAAAGAGGTGAATTTTTCATTGAAGATGATGACCGATCGGTAAGCCCAGTTTCTGTGTCAGTCCCCAAAAATATCGATGCAGTTCATGACATGATTTTATTAGACCGTTGAATTGGGCTAAAACGGATATCTGAAGCACTGAATATTTCATACGAACGCGTTCATCATATAGTTCACGTCAATTTGGATATGAGGAAAATTGCTGCAGAATGGATCCCCAAATGTTTGAGTGTTGACCAAAAGCGTGCAAGGGTAGAAGCATCGCGTTCGATCTGTGCTCGATTTGAAAACGATCTCGACTGCTTAAACCGAATTGTTGCTATGGATGAGACTTGGGTACATTTCTACGATCCAGAAACAAAGCATCAATCGATGGAATGGCGACACTCTGGTTCTCCAAGACCTAGGAAGTTTTGTGTCCAAAAATCTGCTGGAAAAGTTTTTGCTCCAGTTTTTTGGGATTGCCATGGAAAATTCATGACTGATTTTTTGGATAGGGGTAGAACAATAACCGGAGATTACTATTCGACATTAATGACCAAAAATTAAAAGAGGAAAGACGCGGAACAGCTATCCAAAGGTGTTTTGTTTTTGCAGGACAACGCCCCTGTACACAAATCTCATGTTGTCATGAAAAAAATTCGTGATTTAGGGTTTGAATTACTAGAACACCCCCCTTTTTCACCAGATTTGGCTCCATCCGACTATCATCTCTTTCCTCAACTGAAAAAAAATTTTAAAGGTCGTAAATTTTCTTCCAACGAGGAGGTAATGAAAGCTGTGGAGGTCTGGTTTGCAGAGCAAGAAGAAACATTTTTTTTGAAAAGTCTAGAGACGTTGCAGGTTCGCTGTAATAAATGTATCCAATTAAGAGGAGACTATGTTGTGTAATAAAATATTTGGACATTGAAATTTTGTTTGGTTTTCTAGTAGGCTAAGAATTTTTCAATATATCCTCGTAGATCTCATTAGGTAGTAATGGAAAGTAAATTTTTGCTAAATTTTTGAACTACCAATTCTTCTATTCTTCGACTGATTTGGCTAGTTTTTCGGATGTTAATTTTGTTTCTCCAGGTGTGGCATAGCTCATTATGAAAACTTAAAATGGCTGTATCTTTTAGACCGAGCCGATTCGGAAAAAATGGTATAGGAAAAAAATGTTTCTTTTGACCTGAAGAATCTACTGTTGAAATATTTGTACGAGTCAAAGTCTCACCCTGTATTAAGAAGAAATCTTTTACATACTTCGTTCAAAAATTTCTGAGGAATAAAATAAATAATTTTCTCGAAAAAACAGTATTAGCAGTCTCTTTCTTTTGGCAATAATAGAAGCTCTGTGGTATTTTGCCGAACTTAACTGATTATAAATGACAGCTAATGACCACATGGCAAAAATACGTCTTCGTTTCTGTTAAACACCCCTTCGGGAATACTCGAATTTCTGCTCTATCACATTCATTTTCTCCTCGTGTGCGCGTCGATGATCGTTCAATACCAGTTCTGTGTTTTTCGCGCGATTCCGTTTTAATTAGATTTTTCCGACCGCGGTCCATTTGAAATTGGGGTCCGGACCGTGTATCCGAATAAATCTTCGGCCGCACTAATAAAACACCGCCAGCAGAGAACTAGATAAAAATCCGAATATTCCGACTGGCCGCGGGCAACGCGGATGAAACAGTTTTTTCGTATCGGAGTCTTTGAACTTTTTTAATTAAATTTGCCGTCTCGTTTGGAATGGGGGACATTCCGGATTGGTCACCATGTCACGTAAGTGACAGAACGACGGTTTCTGCATAATTGAATTTTTTACGAGTGAAAAGAGGCGGATGATGTTGAAAAAAGTTTGTTCGTTGGGAGACTCGGAAAAAATTTATGGGGTCCGAGTACGAATGATCATTCGTTGTAGGTCAATTTGGGTTTTCGGGGATCGAAGTGTTATTTTCACGAACTGAATTTTGCGCGAATCGCTAGGAAATTTTGATATTGCCGAGAAAATTTCTCCAAGAAATAGTCAAAATTAACTGACTGTAAGGAAATATTCATCTCCTTACTGTATGGAAATGATATTTCCTTACAGTTGTTAACGTTCTACATAAATGATTGATTCAGATTTGATGGTTTAACTTGAAGCGCCTCAGAGCAAAAACCCGTACAAAGTTTATCACGGAACTTCAATATGCAGACGACTGCGCACTTATCGCTAACAGCTCAGAGGATCTACAGATAGTGTTGGACACCTATAAACATATATATACGGAGCTTTAGGCCTTAGAATCAATATTGATAGAACCAAAATCCTGGTAAGTCCGCCAGAAAGCCTTGAAACAGATATCAGCCCGGAGAATGAAACTCTATAACAGGTCGAGCAGTTCAAATACTTGGGAAGCTTCAGTAATACTAGGGCTAACCTGGACACGGAAATACACAACCGTATCAATTCGGCATCACGGGCATTCTGGACACTAAATGTCAGAGTGTTTCAAAATCACGACCTCAATCTGAAGACCAAGACAGCTGTTTACAAAGTAGTCGTCCTCCCAACGCTTCTTTATGGAAGCGAAAGCTGGACGCCCTACAGGCGACACTTAAACAGCTTGAACAAACGCAACAACTTTATCTAAGATGAATTCCACAAAGTTTAAAATGCAGAAGTCTTGCAGCGCGCGAGTTGTATAACAATTAAGACTCAAGTAACGAGGGCCCGACTCAGATGGAGTGGCCATATTCTGAGGATTCAATACAGAAGACTCCTCAAAATAGCTCGGAAACCAGGACGCCAATATAAGCGGTTTAAGGATATACTGCATCAATCCCTAAAATCAGTTAATGCTAATCATAACTGGGAACAACTAGCGTTAGACAGATCACAGTGGAGGTCTTTGGTCCACAGTTATACTAGAGACTCGAGAAGAATACAGCGGCAGCCAGATCGGGTTGGTGATTATCCATACCCGGAGTGTGGGAGGATCTGTAGGTCACGGTTGGGTCTCTTCAGTAACGGGAGGGCACACAGTCGCAAGTAGCCCTAAGAAATTATAAGTTTAATCGCACCGATAGTTTTGTTTATTAGATTTAAATACATCTGGTTATTTAAAAATGATCTTGGTTTGTTGGTCTTCGAATCAGGTATGCTAAATAAAAGCTTAGATTGTAGGTCTTCTATATCGTGTAGAGTGTCTTCAGACAAGGAGTCACCTTCTGCATCTTCAACAAACACCCTGTATTTCGAAGAATATAATGTGTGAAAATAATAGTTCTTCCACAATTTTCGTTTAACAAGACGACATTCAGGTTTCATATCATAGTCTTCACTGTACCGACAATAATGATGTGGTGTAACGTGGTTTCCTCGGAGAAAACTTATCTCGAGCGCCAGCTATTCTGTTCACTAGGAAGAATAGCAAACCTACCAGAGTAGCTGCTAGTCGGAGACAGAGTTCGCTGTTATCTAGGGTGGTAGCGATAACGAAGTAGTCAAAATCAAATGATGTACCAGTTTATTCACACCTTCGGAAACTGATTATATATACAACGGAAATATGTGTAGGTATGAAATATGAGCGAATCGATCAGCAAACATACGTTCGGGAAATTCGGTCCGATCACGAGCACTTTATAAAGTATATACCGGGTACAGTGAAAAATCAAAGGTTGTTCAATAAAATGCGCCAACCAGAACTGACGAAATGGATACTAAGGATGACCTCGCAGAGTGAAATGACTTGCTATACGGTATCGGGAAGTAATTAATTGTATTTCCCCAGAACTGAAAGAAACACAATCAGGGCGGATCTACTCGAGACCCCAAAGGCTACGCTCCATGACTGATAGCGAAGAAAAGGTCTATTTTGAGCGCAACTACGGGATTTCACTGACGACGAGCGGTATCTCTTATTCTCTACCCCAAGGGCTTACGCACCATGACTGATAAAAAAGAACAGATTTCTATTTCAACCCTTATGACGCGGGAACGCGAACAGGGGGGTTTACGGGACTTTCTCTTCACTACCCCAAGGGCTTACGCACCATGACTGATAGCGACGGGAAAAGTCAGACTCACGAAACAGTAAAGTACGGCAAAAGATAACAGAAAGCGATACAGCACAGCAGTGTCAAAGAAGTATCCGGTGTAGGTCTAAGAAAGAAACTGAACAGTATAGACGGGGACCTACCTCCTTTATTTCAAGGCATTCGCGGAAGAAAACGAAAAATAGAAATTAATTTCTAAGAGCTACCTTCGTAACACAAAATTTATTCTAAATTCGCTGATCGGCTCGTCGGGCACACAATCGCAGAGACAAGAGAAAAGAGAGTAAAGAGCGTCAAGTGACAAAAGAGACTAAAAAGTAAAAGAGAGGTCGTAGCGGGGGAAAATCTGCTTTTATAGGCAAATCCCCCCACACTTTAAAAATCTGAAAATTCCAGCATGCGACAAGAGTGAAAAACGTCGTCAGCTCCGGTTCATCGCATATCAACATCATAAAAACGTCGAAATCTTCAACGGCATGCAAGAAAAACAGCGTTAACCACAGATCAACGGTTTTTTACATTTACTCTGCTTAGCGGAATGAATGTACCGAATATTTGAGAATTAAATATTTTCAAAGGCGGAAATGTGAAATGAAAGGAATGGACTTAAATGAACTCCAATTTTCTCAGAAAACTGGGATTCATTACAGTGGCTGAAGTTTGTCTCAGCAGATTCAGCCGAAACTAACTTCGCCGAACTCGGAATAAAGATAATCCTGGTCAACCTCCACGCTGCTCAGCTCCTCTCCCCGGCCAAACCATAAAATATCGATTCCGAATAAATCATCACCTGAGAATTACAACTTTCAGGACTGCATAATACGGGCGTAAAACATCCCTTATCGAAATAAGACTACACCGAACAATAGCCCATATATAACGGGGGCCTGAGACTCCTCTACGAAGTAGAACAGTATAGATAATTCAACAAATTATGGAACGTCGCAGGATTTGAATTCAGAGCATGTAAGCCAATTGGGAGGTCCGCACTGTATAAAAAAATATGAGCCCGATCGGGAAGAAGAATGTATGTGTCCCTCGGGCGATGCTCGGTGGCTTCGAATCGGTAAATTACTACATAGGAGGCTGATGATATCGCCCTAGGCGCTATCGGAAGTAGATGAGGAGAGAGAAGGAACTTATTTTCCCAATTCGTCATTCCGGAAGGGTGGGACGGGGAACTAACCCGCATCGTGTTAGCGGATATCGTTTTATGTCGCTCGTCACAGAACTCAATTTATTTTTCTATGCCTTCGGATATCGTAAAAAAAATCAAGGAGCATACGCAATAATTCGGGAATTCGATTGTCAAGGGTGCTTTGCCGGCGGGTTTCGGAGGTTTTTCGCAGGAAATCATCGTTATATTTATCGGGTTATGAAGTAGACGTTCGGGAATTATGCATGGAGCAACATATCTGGTAAATGGCTCACAAGGTCTTCTGGCGCAAGTTTCAGTAACGGTATTGTTTATACAAAGGTGAGGCTTTTTTTTGACAGAAGGTAGAACCCATCAAAATAAGTCGTTTAACCAAAAATTATCTATATAAAATATCCAAGATGTCTGAGATAAAACCTCTACAAGTTCGACAAAATGAAATTTGACTCAAGAGGAAAGTGCCCAAGCGGTAGTTTTGCGAGAAGAAGGGTGGACATACACAAGAATTGCAGAAAGGTTTGGAGTTTCCCATACAAGTGTTTCCAGAATGTTGCAGCGATTCAGGGAGACAGGTATGAATGTCCAGGACAGGGTAGACCACGGGTAACAACTGCCATTCGAGAACGCTACTTGAGAGTTTCTTCGTTGAGACAACGGTTTGCAACCGCTCGCCTCCTTCAGATTCAGCTTGAGCAAACTCATGAGGTGCAAATTAGCACTCAGACAATAAGAAATCGCCTCAAAGAATATGATTTAAGGCCTCGTGTCGCGGCAAGAGGCCCAGCTCTTATCCCAGCCCATCGAAGGGCGCGTTTGGATTTTGCGAGATCCATTGGGAAGAGGCCGATTGGGAAAGAGTTCTCTTCACAGATGAGTCTAGATTCTGCCTCTACCATTGTGATCGACGTTCCCTTGTATTCCACATGAAAGATATGCTCAGTGCAATTTCCTGAATACTACTGGTTTCGGGGGAGAATCAGTTATGGTATGGAGTGGAATATCTTTGACTGCTCGCACAGACCTAGTGGTCGTTGATAATGGAGCTATGAATGTTGATAAGTATATAAGGAACATTCTTGAAGAACATGTTGTGCCATTTGCCCCATACATTGGTGAAAATTTCATTTTTATGGACGATAATACCAGACCCCATCATGCGCGCATCGTTCAGGAGTACCTTGAATAGGTTGAAGTCTCTCGAATGGAATGGCCAGCAAGAAGTCGAGATCTCAATCCGATTGAGCAGGTTTGGGACAACCTCAATAGAAGGCTGAGAAGTTCAGAAAATCATCCAGCTACTCTTAATGACTTAGGAATCCAACTCGGAGAAATCTGAGAAGGATTCGATCAGAACATTTTAAGATCACTCATTTTGAGTATGAACCGTCGTTGCCGAGCTGTAATTAACGCAAGGGGTGGAAATACCAAGTATTAAATCACTTATCAGCATTTCAGTATTTTGAAAATTGTTCATTTCTCTTCTTTCACATAAGATTCGGTGAAATCCTGAATTTTTCTTCCATTTAATATGTCTTGTTTCGTTCAAAACCTTCCCGAGAGAACATAAAAAATAAGTTATAAAGTCAATGTAGAGTTAATTTTCATTAAAATTGAGATTTTCAGAATGTGCGTTAATTTTTTTGCGCAGTGTATGGTTCGTCTGAGAGATACGTGTGTCTAAAGTTGAACTTGCTGTATACAATCCTCCTTTTTCTCTTTCGTCAATCACTATGTACCATGTAGCTCATATAACAAACCCCACTAGCTTGTGCTTTCCGTCGATTCCCCAAAAAAGCCTTTTTGCAGTGTAAATAAACTTTTTGCGTGTCAACGAATACCGTCCTCTAAATCAGATATTCTGTCTAAATAAACGCGGTTCAGGGATGCATAGGACGGACGCCCTTGGCACTGAGATAAAAACAACGTTATTCGAAACGAGTTAAAAAGCCGAACACGTTTTCGAAAATCCTGGGCGATTATCACTCGCACAAACTGGGATTAGTTCAGAAACACATAAATCTACAATGAATTCAGGCGTAGTTTGCATAACAGGGGAGTATTTATCAAACGACTGTCGGAGAAAACGTTTGCGATTCTGTTTTTACAGATGAAACGCTGGGTGCGACAATCTGACGAAAACATTACTACTTCGTGAAGGGCTGCAAGCAATAGGAACGTTTGCCACGTTTTTGTTCATAAAATTGAAACGGTAGCAGATTATTCTTGGAAAATTTCATAAAATATGAAATGCCTAGTTCATTGCTTGAATGTTTTTTGTGAAAATATGACCTTGTAAAAACATGAACTTGCGTCACATCTGAATTGTCAGTTTCTTGAAAACTAGCTTCCTTTGGGTCCAATTACCATATCCCCTAAAAATCTGACACGCTCGAAAATTTTTCTTTTTGCCATTTTCAACTCTTCCGTACGGCCTGCCCCACCACGCAAACTGTCAGATTAACATGAATTCATTATCAAAGACACGTGGGTAGGGCATATACAATATCTTAATCTGGGACGCTCGAGTATGTACACCTGACGATTTTTTTCTACATCTAAAACACACAGACGCATTGCCCACCGCTGAAAGTACATACATCATAGAACCATTTTTTCTTTCTACCATCTGTTCTTCAAAATCCACTAGGTCTCCACGACGCTCAAGTAAATCCTGATTTAGCATCGTCGGCTCACCAATTATTATTAATATCTACGAGTATGAGGAATAGGAATAGGGAAGTACTAGATAAAAATACTGCGATGGGGATAGAGAAGAGGAAAAAGGTATAATAAATTGGGTGTCCCCTTTGAAATAACGAAGTTTGTAGTATTTTTTCAGAACAATCCTATGATCTGTTCTCCGTAAACGTCTCATAGGCCACCCCTCCGTGTATAGGGTATAGTTGGGGAGCCGACGATGCTATATCGGGATTTACTCGAGCGTCGTGGAGACCTACTGGATTTTGAATATTAGATGGTAGAAAGAAAAAGAGGTTTTATGATGTATGCACTTTCAGCGGTGGGGAAAGCGTCTGCAGGTCCTCAAAGTGTGTCAGATTTTCAGAGAATATGTTAATTAGACCAAAAGGAAGCTACTTCTCAAGAGACTGACAATTTGGACGTGACGCAAGGTCACAGCGGTCCTTTGAAAATGCAAAAAAAAAGCGTTACTTACTTACTTACATACTTCAGCTTGTCAGATTTTTAAACAGATGGTTAATCTCGGTGTTGCAGACGTGTTGACCTATAAGTCTCACACTAATCAGGTAGACTTTTCTTAATCTGACAATGTGAAGATGATAACAAGGCTTTTTTTTTCAATATCTTCCTGTACCTCTAATGGTTTTTGTATTCATTATGAAAGTTGTAGGTAATAAAATTCTATACAAATTTTGTCTGAAGCAATTTTTCATACCCTCAACCGTTTTCGAGCTAGAAGGTGATAAGGGCGAGGAGCTTATCCACACATGCGAAAGGCCAAGGTCATTTTAGAAACCCAGTCTAATGTACATTCATCGCCATATATCTCAGAAACTTTCAAACGTATCAAAAATTGCTTCGGACAAAATTTGAAGAAAATGTTATGCTCTACAACTTTTATCATAAATGCGAAAACGATTTGAAGCCCATAAAAGGAGATAATTCAAAAAAACTGATTATTGTGATCTTTATGGTCAATTTCTATAGTTTCGACTTACTGAAACTGTCAGATCATATTTTTTCCCTTATTCTTGATACATAAGCTTCAAATAAAGAAAACTATTCGAACACGCTGTCCTAGACAATTCCCCGTATATAAAGGTCTAATTTTTCGTTGAAGTACGAAATATCTTTGAAACGTCACATTTTGAAATAACCATTTCAACCGTTTCTCAAAAAAAATTATTTTAAGCACTTAAAAATAAAAAATAAAAATGGGTATTTAAAATTTAAAGCGTTTAATTCCAATTGCACAAGTTGGCAACATCGACTGAAATATGCCTTGATAATAAAGGACAACAAATACATTATCTTGATGGGATAGACAAAGATGGCTGTCTATGAAGTCTGCGACGAACGAGGAAGGTCGTAAAATTTTATGGGATTTTTATGGCCGGCTGCAGTTGAAGCTCGCCAGTAAGTACGCGCCGCTAGATCAACAGCTGTTATTTTATAAACAAGCTATCGGACATTGTTCTTTTCATTGTCTAGGAACCCCTGTTGCCAAATCGTAAACTCCGCACAAAGCGATTTAAATTAAAACCCCATATTTGAAGGATGATTTTGAATAGTTTCCGCGTTGCATTTGAAAAAATCATGAATGAATTGCATATGCAGTAATAACCCAAATTGGGGAGAATTCCCAATTCCCGAATTTCCCTCTTGAGCTCCCCAATTATAAGTATCCAATACTTTAGATAATCCGAAAACCGTAGTCCAAAATCGATAACCCCGAGATATCTCCCGACTCCCCAAACCGGAGAAAACGGCATATTCAACTCCATACTTTTCGACGAAAACCGCCGGCGGGATAGAACGTGATCCGGGAAGCCCTTGCCAGCCCGACGGCATCCGAAATTAGAACTTTTAACACCGAAACTCCTTTATGTACGTTCTTCGATTCCGCCGCAATTGATTTGCCGGGGATAATTGCCCCGTTCAATCGCAACTTTTTCGAATTTCCTGGGAATTTCTCACCGGATAACTGGTCGTGTCCCGATTGATCCTTCGAGGAGTCTGGATGGCCTGGAGGCGTTTGTCGCGCTCCTTTGTGAATCCCGAAGCATGAAATCTGGTTTATTAGACTGTTCGTCTTTGATTCATCTGCATAAGCCCCGGGGTCCATGGGGGATTACAGAATCGGGATCGGTTACCATCACATACAAGAGGATTATTGTTGTTGAATTAGTGATAAGGTTCGGGAAACTGAGGATATTTGAATTTCATTGAGTGAGTTGTTCTTTTTTCACTCAGTTAGAAGCATTTTCAGGATGTTTTCTGCGCTATCTTGACTTTTCAAGAATTCAATTGATATCAACTGACCCTTCGAATCACTTGTTAATGTTTCCAACCCAATGACCTTAGCCTTGCGGCTTTCACACTCCTCTCCAGAGGAAAATTCACTCATCCCAGATATCTCAGATATCAAAAGGATTAAGCTCTGTTGGAGCCCTTTCCAGGTTTTCGGGCTCGTGGTGGTGGTCGGGTCCGGGTCACTCCTCTGCTCCATGGCGTCGGTTGGATTCCTGCTCCACCCGCACTTCCTGTCGGAGCAAACGGTGTTCCTCTGCATTCCCCAGGTACTTGCGTACAGTCCTCGCCGTTCCCAGCTGTAACGCCTTCTGCATCACTCTATAGATCTTTTCGTCCAACTGAAGTTTCCTCAAGTTGTCTAGTAGTTTCTTCGGTATCAGGCCTGTAGATGAAATGACAATAGGGATGGTCTTGATATCTTTCAGCTTCCACTGTCTCCTGGTTTGTTCCTCGAGATCTCTGTACTTTGAAATTTTTTCAGTGTGCCTATCTAGAAGATTGTTATTATTTGGAATCGCCACGTCGATGAATAGTGCTCTGTCCTCATCCTTATTGAGCAATATGAGGTCTGGTCTATTGTGGGTTATTTTCCGGTCTGTGAGAACCGTGCGATCCCAGTAGAGCTTGTGATGTTCATTTTCCAACACAGCATCCGGATGGTAATTGTAATAAGGAACCTTTTTCGTACTTAGAAGTTGGTGTTTCAGTGACAATTCTTGGTGAGGAATTTTGGCAACAGCATCATGTCTACTCTTGTATCCGCGAACTTCTGACATCCCCCGTTGATCTGCTGGATAGTTGCATGTGTCGCACAGCCATAACGATAGCTATCGTCCTTCACTGAGGGATCCTTGGCGATATATTTAATGTAGTTCCTTGTCGGAATCCCCTGATCCTGGATTGCGAGGATGAAGCCCTCTGTCTCAGGAAAAAACCTTCCGGAAGTCAACCAGTAGTTCGACGTAGATATGTCGACGTAATCATGATTGATCTCGTTCTGGTTTGCCAATTAGTTTCTGCATTTTGCTTTCTGCAGATTATTCGACAGTTTCCAAGTGGTCCTGTTGTAGCTTCAACGGAGTAGAACTATCAACAGCACAAATCACTATATCGAGTTCTGACGAAGCAGGAAATATTTTCAAAGTCCTTCAATTTCCTGGGACATGCGGTTGGACAAGTCAAGAATTAGTCTTCCACCGAAGTTTCTTGGCAGCTCTGTTCATTCTTTTGAGCTTTTGGAGTAATGTTTATTATGTTTTGTCAGCATCGTCCTTATTTTTCTCTGTAGGGCTGCTAAATCCGTGGTCGTCCAAGAGATGATACCAAATGAGTAGCTCAGTGCCGAGCAAGCTTATTATTATTATTATTTCGGGAACTGCGACCATGTAGATCTTTTTTTCTCTACCCTACTCATTCATAGGAACCCAAGGAGGTCGTCAATGATGTTGATAATACCGACAAGATCCTAAGGGGCCTTGACCGTTACCTCTTGAGTATCCAAAACCGTTTTCTCCATATGAATGGTTCTTAGGCCAGCCAGCTCTGTAAACTTGCATACCATGTATTCAGCTGTTTCTGCTTCTGATCTACAGAGCCTACAAATCTCATCTGCTGACTCTCCCATACGGTACAAGTGATATTTGTACCGACAGTGCCCTGTCAGCAGTCCCACCATCACCCAGCACCCTCAGCTCAGCTCGTGACAACTTTAGTAGATTTCTGGTGTAGGCCGGTGAAATCATCACGAATTTCTTTGACTGCGTAAGACCAGGAGTGTTTCTCCAGAGGGTTATTCTGTTGTTCAACTCCCATTGTTGGACCGCTGCCTAATATTGGTATTTTTCAAGCCCACAGAAAGGCTCAGATCCAGCAGGTGTTAACATTGATGTTCTTTTTGCAAGTTCATCGGCTTTTTCATTTCCTTCAACACCACAATGCCTTAGTACCCATTGTAGAGTTTCCAACCCAATGCTCTGTTACCATTTTCTGCGAAATAAGGTTATTTAGATAAAATTATAACGTCCTCGCTCGCAAGCTCTAGTTTAGTATCAAAAGCTTTTCTAATTTGCTCCTGAGAGTTACTTTTGCTGGTGATGATTCACAACATAATTTTAATCCTGAATATCTCGGAATAAAATTAGATTCCTTTAGGAATTTTAAGGTTTATAAGGAAAGTTTACAATATACTACAAAAATTAGATGGTTCTTCATAGGGTGTTGATGCCATCACACTCCGTACGGCAGCTATGGCCTTAGTTTTTTCTGCTGTTGAGTAATGTTGCTCTGTTTGGTTCAACAGGGCTCGCGTCAATAATTAAATCAATGATTATATGTGGATTGTTACTGGAGCTATCAAATCTACACCTCTGCATTAGTTACTCGTTCTGTCAAACATCGTACCACCTCATATTCGCCCACAAGTGGCAGTATCAAATTCTATTGAAGAAGCAGTGTTGGAAAATGAACCAAATAATACAAAACACAACAGAAATCATGTGTGGCGTCAGTTTATAAGTTTCTGTGCCGAGAAAAATTATAATTTAGATAAAAAACATAAATCAATGTTCTGGTAACAATATCAACGCACTGGACAATCACTATGCGTAAGCAAAATGGATAAGAGTACAGAGAATATAGTATTAAAACCAATTCTTGAGAAGTGCGTTATGTGAATCATATTCAATGATCGAGTGGATGTGAATAAACTTGTCCGCATAAAAGCATCCCTAATTATACGTAAATACCCGCCGAAAAAGGTAAACCCCGAATGTTTGCCTTTATCCTTTACCGAAATTCATCAAACGGGCGTAAATTCCAATGGAAAACCCATCCGTCAAGACCGAATGTTTTCCGCAGTGGCGAAAGCATGTAACCCGTCACATTTTAATCCTCGCCATTCATCATCAATCGAAACATAAATTTTCGAATGGGGTGGGCCTCGGATTCATTTGCGAATCGCGGATAATATGGATGATCGTCCGCGCCCAATACGCAATTGAATATTTTCGATTATGATCCTGACGCGCGTCGACGGACGGCATAATGCGTATTCTATGGTCGAATGCAAGTGACAGGTCATGGGGCATTGACGTGTAGGAGAGTGCTCGACGATAAGCAATCGATCGCTGCTGCGAGGATGCCTCAAAATCGTCGGAGAGCGTGATATGTCGGATGAAGAGAGTGGCCATGGACATTGTGTCCGATTTGATTCGTTTCGACACGTTTTTGGGGAGATTGGAGGGTTAATTTAGGGGAATTTAGGCAGTTCGATCATTCTTCATTAATTGGATTGACGGTTTATCATGTGATGCCGGGTCCTGTCTTTTCCATTTAGCGTTATTCGGAAACGCCAGTAGTATTTCGAGTTGAATCAAAGAAACACATAGAAAATAATATAAAATTGACCCACCGTAGGACGGCTAGCGAATTAGATTGAACTTCTATAAGCAGGAGATCCACCTTGTGGGTGAATTGATCTTTTACAGGATTTTTCTTCAAAAACATAATTAATTATTTCCAAAAGTACTGAGAAGAAAAACAGTATTCTCTGAGTCTGGTCGATGTAAAACATCCCGTTCTGTGATCGGGGCCAACCTAAGTTTCGTCTATGAAAAGATTCTTTATCTATTATCTTCTACCTGTCACCAGGAAGAGAATTCACTCAGTCAACTTCAACTAATTTCCATCGAAATTCCGTTCTTCTATGATCACCTGCGCATCTATTGGCTTAAACCTGAACTATCTTTTGGTGCATATTTTGGGGGACAAATAATCTGTGGTCTGCAAGCATTGATCGCACTCCCTCTCTACTCTCCATACTGACGTTAACCACAATGCGACGATGACGTTGACGTTGAAGTTGACGCTGACGTTGACGTTGACGTTGACGTCTGTCAATTCTCTGATCATCGATGTCTGTCAGAAAAAAAAAGTCAAAAATTGACTCCGCATAAATCAACTTTTAACCTACTACCTCATATAAAAACGGAAGTACCGAAGCCATCGGCAACGAGAGTTGAATGTTGAGTAATTAAGAATTGGAACCCTTTGTGAACCTGGGCAAGCCGCTCGAATGAAACCATCCGCCATAAATCCAAGCGTTTCCGACGTGTTCGGTCCCCTCTTTCTACGCAAAAACAACACTCGAAACAAATTGCGCCTCCGTTGTTTCTTTGCGCGACATAATGAATTCTTGAAAAACAGATTCGAGTCGGATTTTTTTCCCGGCTTTTTAATTAAAGGGAAACGATGGCGGTGGAAGCCATAGAATCGGTGACACGGTGTGCCGTATAAATATATGGGTCAATAGCGTGTCACGTGAAGCCCTCGACGACATGTTGTCAGCGATAATAGTTGGCGGGGCTTCGGATTGATTCTTTTCATCTATTCTGTAAATTCGAAATAATTTTTTTTATTGGAGCCTTGTATGGAGAGTAGAGAGAAGGAGAACGATCGCCGTACTAAAAATGTGTCCCCGAAAACGGGGAACGTAGGCTAGGAGTCGCTGCAATCGCTACGTTTATCGATAAGGGATGGGGATTTTAGCGTCAATTTTAAATGAGCAGCCTTCATTTTATTTTAGGTTATGTGTCATCGTGGTTTTTCTGATGATTTTTCAAATACCTTCCTTCAAATCTATATTAAATATGAGTTCTCTGAATTATATGCAATAAAATACAAGTCATATTATGAAGGGGACTATGTTATGAGCTTTATTCATTTATATTAAATGACGACAACAATGAAATTCAAAAGAAATCACTGATCAAAAAAATTTTACCTTAGTTGTTTATTGGAAACAGGTACGTTAGTTGGTTTAGTGTAATCTTCAAAATTATATAAATTCGCAGTGAGGAGTAGTACACATCAAGACAACAAAAGGTAGCAATCTCAGAGTTATCACTTATTAGAGTAGATTCTGTTTCCAATACTCAGCTGAGAACCGTTATAAACGATATATTATGTTATGCCAACAAAATTCTTCAAGAATATCTATGTACTTCTGAACCATGTAGTTTTATTGGTTAGATATTCTTATTCAGAAGAGTCCACTTCTCACGAGGGATGACAATTTCGATTTCTTTCATAATGAATCCATCATCTTTTTGATATCTTCATCGCAAAAGTGCTCTTGACACACAAATTGATTCCGAGTCGATTCTGGAGTTAAGGTTTTTTCCAATTTTTGCTCAAAACTGCACTCGGAAATTTTATATCCTTTCTTTTTCTTTTCGATGCCAAAACACTCTTACACTAGCGCACCCTTTAACATTTCACCATGGTTGTTCTCTTAATAAAAATTTAAAACAATAATATTCTAATCATATGTCACCAGAAGACAACTACAATGGGAAATTCTCATCAATTTGGGTTATCACTGCATATGCAAGTTCAAACTGAATAATTATGAGTTTCATTCATGATTTTTTCAAATTCACCGCGGAAACTATTCAAAATCATCCTTCAAATATGGGGTTTTAAAATTTAAATCTCTTTGTGCGGAGTTTACGATTTGGCAACAGCTAATACAAGACAATGAAAAGAACAATGTCCGATCAGCTTGTTTATAAAATACCAGCTGTTGATCTACAGGCGCGTACTTACTGGCGAGCTTCAACTGCAACCGGCCACAGAAATCCCATAAAATTTTACGACCTTCCTCGTTCGTCGCAGACTTCATAGACAGCCATCTTTGTCTATCTCATCAAGATAATGCATTTGTTGTCCTTTATTATCAAGGCATATTTCAGTCGATGTTGCCAGCTTGTACATTTCTCACAAAACGCTTTAAACTTCAAATACCCATTTTTATTTTTCATTTTTAAGTGCTTAAAATACTTTTTTTTAGGAAACGGTTGAAATGGTTATTTCAAAATGTGACGTTTCAAAGATGTTCCATAAAAAATACATCATTTTCGTCAGAAGGAGTATTCCCTATTATTTTAAATCAAAATTTCGTCATCCTGTGATGGCCAGCGCGCCTGTTGGCGAAAGCATGAACTACCCTATTGGTACATATTTAAGGGGACAAATAATCTATGGTCTCAGAGCAGCGATCGTTCTCCTTTTCTCTACTCTCCATAGATCCTTGGAACTTTCCATTGATCCACGTTCTTTCCCGCTTTACTTGTATAAAGCAAAAGTGTTCAGAAAACGGTGTATGGTGTCCTAACCCCTTAAAATCACATGTAATACAGTGTTCTAAACTCGAGTTTGAAGTTTATTCGAATAAACAGAAAGAGTTGATGAGTTTATTTGAGTATTATTCGAATTATGAGATTTAAAACCCCAGGAAAGGGTGGGTACTCATTACCCCAGCATTTCCAACAACGTTATCGCCCTTCCTGGAACTTCCGCAGCCGATTTCAATTCGACAATCTCGTTAAAGCGTCTTCCATCATGATTAAACAGCCAAGAATCCGTTGATCCTTGTTACTAATCGAATTTTGTTGCTACTTAAAACTTTGGCAATCTGAGTGTTTGCCTTCTCCTCCCGGTTCCTCGGTAATGCCAGGACCGGGGGATCGCTGAATCATTAATGTTTCGACATGGAAAGCCCCAAGAATAGACATTATCCTTGCTCGGCGAGCGTAACCACGCGAAGATCAACACGGCGATTAAACAGCGCACTTTGATGCGTGTTGCTAATTTCGATTTCCTTCGGCCGTTGCGGTCCTGCAGGACGCCGCGACGCGCGATTTCTGGATTCGGAGGAGACTATGGTCAAATATTTGAGCTGGCATCCTGGGTTCGTTGCGGTCGCCGAGATTGGGCGTATTGGGAATGGGATTGTTCGATATTGTGTCCATAGACGACTATGGTCATTAGTTACTGTGAACGTTGGACAATCTCCAATAAGGCCATAATCTGAATTTCCATATTAATCATCATTATTTGACAATAGGGAAGGCTGTAACGACGTTTCCTCAGTTGTCTCCAGGGCCAGCTATTCTTTGAAGGGAAAAATAGCAAACCTACCCTGGTAGCTTGGAGCTGAAGACAAGGTTCCTTGTTTTCTGGGCGTTATCGATAACTAGTGCCTTTACAGGGTTTTCCTCGAACTTATATGCAAACATAATGCAAAGGTGGTAAATTCAAGGAGTGAGGAGGAGTTACGGATTCGTTCGTCAGCCGAAACCAAGGTTCACTCGTAACGGGCAATGATGTCACAACTCAGCAGAGTTAGGATATGAGCAAGACGGCACAGAAACATAGAGGTTCAACTCTGAGAGCTTTCTCTCCCCCCCAGGTTTTCACACCAGCAGAGATTCGTTCTTACAGTAGAGGTGAACACTGGCAAGTTAGGAACAAACGTGTGACTGTTTGGTACCATTTGGATCCAAATATTGGATCATTAGATTAGTGGTTAGTAGATCGACTGTTCTCGCTGGATGAGGATTGTTTTTCTGGGTAAAAAGTTTCCAGATCGACTGATTTCCAAACTACGATTACAATTCATTATTGTCCGTCAAGATCATGCAAATAAACTCAACTGGATTTTTTTTTGAGCTTCGTTATTGGAGATAAATAAGGTTCGAATACCTATTGCAGAATTTAGACAGAATAAATAAATCTTAATGTGAAATTTGCAGCTTTTTCTCGTTCCACTGTGGCCAAGTTCCCAATCGGTGGGTAGAGAACATTTCCAATCCATTAACAAACTTCGAAACCCTCGAGAAAAATGGGAATAATCATATTTCGCTCACGATTTTGTATACCGTGAATAAACACCAGATCAAGATACACAACAAACGAATGTTACTCGAACAGAAACACCCTCAAATAATCGAAGTATTCCCAACATCCCCATTCCCGAATGAATATTTATCAACCCCGTTCAAATAAAGAACACCCAATTACAAAACGAGAGCCGAAATATGTTCCAGAGTAATTCGAGATATTTCGTCGGATATGCAACTCTCGTCCAGAAATTGAAGAACTTTTCCTGGCTCCCGTTCAATCCTTCAGTGGAATAAGGAAAACTCGAACATTCCCCGTTGGAAAATTCTTTATTTATAACCCCGTGACTTTAAACTAGTTATGGAGTTATTTCAAAAGGAGTATAATTCGAGCTGAAAGAGGACCCACATTGAAATTTCGGATTGTAATCTAGACGTCCTGGAAATCGTATTATAAGTTTGCGAGCTGAGGAAATCCCATACCAATTAAAGTGTTTATTTGTTTCCAGAATCCGGCAAATAGAACTGTGAACGGCTAGTCCTAATGAAGCAAGAGTTTGGGGTTGTAGTTGCAGAGAAGCTATTTATAACGTTATTATTTTTCATTCGGGGTATATTCAGAGTTCTGCTACAATACGAGGATGTATTGATATGTTAGCCTAGACCAGTCCCATGGAAGATTGCGTTACCATAGCAACGAACAATAACTCATTAGAAGTGTCAGTGTGAAGTTTGAGGTCAACAAAGTAAACCAGAGTTACGCAATAAATCAAAAGAAAGAAGTCCACCGAAATTGGGAAAATCGAAAAAGTGGAGTATCAAGCCATCATCAAGTACCTGTAGTTAAAAGGGTTAAGAGGTAAGCAGATTTACGAAGATATGATTAATGTCCTCCGTATGCGAGCGTGAAAATTTGGACTGCAAGCTTCAAAAGAGGTAAATTTTCCATTGAAGATGATGACCGATCGGGAAGACCAGTTTCTGTGTCACTCCCCGAAAATATCGATGCAGTTCACGACATGATTTTATCAGATCGTCCAATTGGGCTAAAACGGATATCTGAAGAAATGAATATTTCATACGAAAGCGTTCGTCATAAAGTTCACGTCAGTTTGGACATGAGAAAAATTGCTGCAAAATGGATCCCCAAATGTTTGAATGTTGACGAAAAGCGTGCAAGGGTAAAAGCATCTAGTTCGATCTATGCTCGATTTGAAAACGATGTTGACTTCTTAAACCGAATTGTTACTATGGATGAGACTTGGGTACATTTCTACGATCCAGAAACGAAGCAACAATCGATGGAATGGCGACACTCTGGTTCTTCAAGACCTACGAAGTTTCGTGTCTAAAAATCTGCTGGAAAAATTCTTGCTTCAGCTTTTTGGTATTGACATGGAGTAATCAGTGTTCTTCCCCTGCTGTTAGTACGATTCTCTCTGCTGGTGTGAAAACACAGGGTGAGCAGAACGCACTCAGGGGTGCTGGTGTGAAAACCTGGGGGTTGGTTGTATAGTAGGTTGAGAATTTTTCAATATATCCTCGAATACCTCATCGCTTTCAATGATTCTTATTCATTTGCATGTATTTCTAATCGGCCAAGATGGTAGAAGGCATGATTCCTTGTGCCAACTGACCCTAACACGTCTAGACTCAAGTCTTCATGCAAAACTTTGCTGTAGAGTCGTTCAAATAATGGCGTGCAACCCAAAGAACTTTGATTCTCTTCCGAATACTGTGATATATAGAAATTGTACTGTTGTTTTGTCGACAGCGTTGTCGCATCTATCTGTAACATCTCTCTGGTGATACCACTCAATTATTTGGATGCACCCTTGATGGAGCAAGACGTGAAATTGAATTCGAGTAGCCAATTAGTGAAAAGATTAGATAGTAGGGCAAGTATACATGTCCCGCTTATAAGATCAAGCTCACACCTCCCTCCATCTTTCATCAAATTTCGTCTATTTCCATAATCCCCTATATGCGCCTTCAATACAGCGGATCTCCTCCCGTACGAGCACCGAAATTTCCGATTGTTAGAAAGACAAATCCCCAGACAACGGAACAATCGACTGTGTGCATTTCATATTTGGCCTATTCAATTCCAGACTCATTATCCTCCAACCCCATCGTTCCACATGCCGCGGTGCTGTACAGACTCCGCAGGGGTATGAAACACAATTACCAGAAGACGATTGGATAGATCGCAGAGATAGTCTCAGTCACGTTTCCCCCTATCGCAGTAGACACGGAATCTACCAGAGCCCGATACGATGTTATCGTTGGGTCGTTAAAGAACAGTTTAGCGGCTGTGATTCCTGTGCCCCTAACGAGGCCAGGAAGTGCTCTGATTCGGAAGTTCCTTCGCTGTGAGAAACTGCCTGTTTCGGAGGAGTTGGAGTATATCTCCTCATCGCAGGTGCTAGGGGTTGGTTGTTCTTTTTGTTTACTCGTGGGTTTGGTGCATTATTTCCAGTAATAAACCGTCGGAATCGAACATGATAAAAGTTTGAGGTGCAATTGAGTCATAATTCTATCCGATACGGTGATAGAATCGCAAATATCGATGTACTTTTCCTGTAAAATTGGCAACAGTTACATCAGTCGTTTTCACAGCTGCTGAAAATTGTTTATTGTTTCAAAGCAACGGAAAAAATACGTTTGCAACCTTTGAGTATAGAATAACAGAAAGGAACATAAGATCTGAAATTGAAAATCGGAAAGGTGGTTGCGTATGGCAGACTCCTGTATTAAAATATATTTCAAATATATTAAATATTGAGCAGGTGAAATATTTACCTGTGAGATGTTTTACCAACATCCTTTTGTTTTCGTAAAGCCACAAGATGAACAACTCAACTAACCATTTTAAAATATGTATTTGTTTACAACTTTGACAGCAATGAAAACAAATGTTGATGGAGAACATAGATCTAATATCGAATTTATTGATATTAGGTCTATTATGAAGAAAAACCATAGGCATAACCTTCTATTATGGTGTTAAACACACATGACTGATGAGTCACACAAGGTACTCTAATATGGCTATTTCCGTTCGCAAAATTTTTCAAAGAAAAAGCCCAAGATGCTCCTCCCTGGTATTTTATATTCTATGTTTGCAACAAAATTGAATACTTGAATATTTCGACACAGAAATGCTGTGGTTTAGTCGAGGGTTTAGTCATTCGGACCACTAAATATAAAACAATAAACAATATCTAAAGTCAGTTTTTTGTTATACAGGGTGAGTCTTTGACTCGTACAAATATTTTAACAGTAGATGCTCGAGCTAAAAAGAAACACTTCGGCCCTGATAAAAAGATATAGCCATTTTAAGTGTTTATAATGAGCTTTGCTAACCCTGGAAAAACAAAATTACCTTCTGAATAGCAGGCAAAATTTTTGACACTACACATCTGTGGATCTTTCAAACACATTTGGCATTCAGCCAAAGTACACAATTTTTCAAATTTCAAAGATACTATTTGATTTTGTAATATCAAATTACTCGAAAACGGAGCATTATAAGAGGAAATATGAGGAAAACTTTTTATTTTACAAATCTTAGGATCAAGGGTTCTTTGCGTTTTTGGTACTTTTATAGTACGTAATAATCATAATGAGAAAACTGGAACACGTGGATAATATCTTGTGTTCGAAAAAGATTCATCAAATCAATGAATAACTATATTCCGAAATCCATTTCATTCGATGAAACCGTTTTTTTCAAACCTGTATCTTTCAAACCGAGCCGATTCGAAAAAAATCATTAAGGAAAAAATCGTTCCTCTTGACCTCAAGCTACTGTTGAATTATTTGTACGAGTCAATTAGTCACCCTGTATATTGGTTGCACGGACTTTAACAATTTCACTTCTTTTCATGATTGGCCTATTTCTTAAATCCGAGATATCTCTGGGGAATATATCCCTCAACTAGTTCAGTTATGATCTAAAATCCAATTGCTCCTCTCTCAAAACACGACTTCATCTGTGTGAATATTCTAGTACACGAAAACTTCCCTCGAGGCATTCTAATCGTTGGATAAATTTAACTTCAAATGGTATCATAACACCAATGAGATGAGATACTAATAGCGATGTAAAAAAAAAGAGACAAAAATGAAGTTATACAGAGAGGAGTGTTTTCTTTCTTCAGGAAGATTAATTAAGGCAAAGAGAGTTTTTTTTCTCACCCACTTTCGGTTGACAGCGTGTGACTTACATGATAATCTTGACAGAGATTAGTTTAAAGGCGTATGAGTCTATATTTGAGCTCTTCAACAAGAATTAAAGAAAGATATATCATATACTCCCTCATACACAAACTTGTCTTTTCAGCACAATTTAAATTAATACATGGATGTTTTTCTGCAACTATTAATATCAGAATTAAAATATGTACCTATCTCCTATTTCGTATCATTCCGAAGGACCTAGTTGCAGAATGGCGAAGGAGTTGGTCATAAAATGTACGGTTGTAATGTTGAGTAGGTACCTCTTGACAAAAATATCTATAAATTTTCAGTATTTATGAAAGCTGAGAAAGTTTATCGAAAGTGCTCATGTTGTCAAATTGTATTGTCACCCTATTTTATCCCATTTTTACGACGATTGTTGGAAGGTTTAAACAAGAAGAAGATTGTGATGGCCTAAGTTTCCATTTTCATTCTCACGTAAAAATCGAAGAGGTCAATATCCTTAACATATGGTTGAGTCAGTCATCACGAGATGAGTTTTTTCCCATTACTTTACGATAATTGAGATAACAAATGATCTAGAGTCGTAATAGGATCTATTTCAGTAATCATTTTCAATTTTTTGTGCAACTTTGTCATTTTGAAAGTTTTGTAGAAGTGATTTGTGGTGGAACGCTTCATTTTAACCAGTTCTACCTTCTGTTAAAAAAATACCTCACCTTCAAATACTTATAATTATTTGGAGGTGATAATAAAAGTTTTCATTCAAAGCAATTATAGCAAATATAGAAAATAAGACTGAGTATGCATAATGCATATTGTTCCTCTAGATTTTAACGATGAATTATCAAGAAAGTATTATAGATCATACACCTATCATTAATATATTATATTTTGGTAATTTGAGTTATGAACGAATAATATATAATTCAACGTTTTTTCACCAGATTCATTCAAACGGAAATGGAACTTTATCCAGTTATTTCCAGTCTGGAAAGCAATGAATCTTCAAAGTGAACAAAAGCACGCTCTATCTCCCAACAGCAACAACCCTCTATCACTCTCATCTAAATCGCGGCAGACATCCAGAACAAAAGCCGAACAAAACCTCCCCATCTTCGCCACGTATTAACGACACGCAATACCAGAACCCAAACACAACAAACAATGGGCGGCAATCAAAATAACAGGGGATTCTTATCGCCTCGCATCAACGTCATACGATATATACCTCGCACATAACCCTATTTCCGACAATGACATACAACCTTGCGGTGGCAACTTAACCTATATCGGAACTCCGGTAAAAAGAGGCATATACAGATCGGGAGAAAATTCAGAGAAACCCACGAGGGGAGGTTTACAATGACTTACTTTACTGTGACGTTCTTAAAGATCGACCAGATGGAAGTCAGTGGAACATGACGTTACTTTATCGTCGCTTTAAGCTTCTGACTCGCTTCCGGCTTGTGGCGCGTCGCGACGTCAACTGACGTCGGGTAGTTTTCGGCGTCGCGAACGCGGGGTTGCGCGGTGGTGGTTTCGAGATGTGGCGCTCGACGGCTTCGACCTGCGCGTTGCGAATATCAATAATGAGTATATATCGAGAATGTGGTCCTCTTTTACTTTTTAGTCCGAGGAATACCGGAAATACGTGACGATATCTCCGAACTTTTTGACGGTTTTTAAATGGGTTGCACGTGAGGGGGAGCGGCGGATTGAATATTTCGGAACTTCGGGGGGAAACTGGCGGTTTTCACGCGTTAAAGGGTGAAGCCACTCATTAACCCTCTAATGCCCAAGTTTTTTTTCCTTTTTTATGATTATTTCCGTATAGTTTCAAATTAGCTTAAGTAATCTACATCTTTTTTTCGCAAATAGTTAACTGATTTACATTAACACCTGTTCTCACAAAATGAACCTATACTGAAGGCGGACATGGGCAGAATAATTTTGTATTCACTTATATGCAACCAGTCTCAAGGCGGACTTGGGTATTAGAGGGTTAACTTAACGACACCCTAATGAAAACACGTGTGTTATTCCGAAATAGTCAAGTTATATTGAGAATATTTACTTCCTGCTAAAAATCCCATGTAAATACAGTGCAATTGTAACGTGGTTTCCTCGGAGAAACTTATCTCGAGCGCCAGCTATTCTTTTCACTAGGAATAATAGCAAACCTACCAGAGTAGCTGCTAGTCGCAGACAGAGTTCACTGTTATCTAGGGTGGTAGCGATAACGAAGTAGTCAAAATCAAATGATGTACCAGTTTATTCACACCTTCGGAAACTGATTATATATACAACGGAAATATGTGTAGGTATGAAATATGAGCGAATCGATCAGAAAACATACATTCGGGAAATTCGATCCGATCACGAGCACTTTATAAAGTTTATACCGGGTACAGTGAAAAATCAAAGGTTGTTCAATAAAATGCGCCAACCAGAATTGACGAAATGGATACTAAGGATGACCTCGCGAAGTGAAATGACTTGCTATACGGTGTCGGAATGTAATTAATTGTATTTCTCCAGAAATGAAAAGAAACACAACCAGGGCGGATCTATTCGAGACTTTTATTCGCTACCCCAAGGGCTAACGCTCCATGACTGATAGCGAAGAAAAGGTCTATTTTTAGCGCAACTACGGGATTTCACTGACGACGAGCGGTATCTCTTATTCTCTACCCCAAGGGCTTACGCACCATGACTGATAGAAAAGAAGAGATTTCGATTTCAACACTTATGACGCGGAACGCGAACAGGGGGTTGACGGGACTTTCTCTTCATTACCCCAAGGGCTTACGCACCATGACTGATAGCGAAGATAAAAGTCATACTCGCGAAACAGGGTAAAGTACGGCAAAAGATAACAGAAAGCGATACAGTACAGCAGTGTCAAAGAAGTAACCGGTGTAGGTCTAATAAAGAAACTGAACGGTGTAGACGGGGACCTACCTCCTTTATTCAAGGCACTCGCGGAAAAAAAACGAAAAATAAAAATTAATTTCTAAGAGCACTACCTTCATAACACAAAATTATTTCTAAATTCGTTGATCGGCTAGTCGGGCACATAATCGCAGAGACAAGAGAAAAGAGAGTAAAGAGCGTCAAGTGACAAAAGAGACTAAAGAGTAAAAGAGAGGGTCGCGGGGGAAAATCTGCTTTTATAGGCAAATCCCCCCACACGTTAATAATCTGAAAATTCCAGAATGCGACAAGAGTGAAAAACGTCGTCAACTCCGGTTTATCGCATATCAACATCAGAAAAATGTCGAAATCCTCAAAGGCATGCAAGAAAAACAACTTTAAACACAGATAAACGGTTTTTTACATTTACTCTGCCTATCGGAATGAAAGCACTGAAGATTTGACAATTAAATATTGTCAAAGGCGGAAATGTGAAATGAAGAGAATGCACTAAAATGAACTCCAATTTTCTTAGAAAACTGGGATTCATTACACAATTATAGCAAAATGATAACGATAATTGCATTGTAGACAGCGAAAGAACCCTGCGATAATTTCACAGATCATATCCATGGTAATTCCAATCTACGTCAGTCAAAAACATTATCCATTGAAAATGTCACGTTTTGGACGTGCTTCATTGCAAGCTATTTAAGAAACAGTGTTGAAAAACGAACCAAATAACACAAAACAGAACAGAAAATACGTATGACCTATTTTGAAAATATTCATTTATTTATAAAAATTAAATTTAGGATGAATTGATGTTCTGGCAACAGTATTAACAGACTGAGTATTCAAAATGCGTTAGCGAAATGGCGATGTGTAAAATGAATATACCTACTGTTAAAACGAATTGGAACCTAACCGCTAAATTTGGGCTAAATTTGGAGTCGCGTATCTTCCAGGAAAATTAATGTAGATTTTAATGTGATACAGATTCTGAAAGAGCAACTCTTTTTGTGATAAATTTCAAAATGTTAACCATCTCGGAGCAACCGTTCGGTCTTGAAGAAGTTTCCCTCTTTTTGGGAAATTTTAGAAGGTCAACTTTCGAGTAGTTTTTCTCACAGGAAAATTATCGTAGATCTAAATGTGATACATATTCTGAATGAACAGCTCTTCAAGTAATAAATTTGAGATTGTCATATATCCCGGAGCAACTGTTCGGTCTTTAGGAAGTTTCAACTGACCCCTTCTTTTTCGAAATTTTCGAAGGTCAACTTTCGAGTAGTTTTTCTTCCAGGAAAATCATCGTAGATTTGAATGTAATACATATTCTCCAAGCGCAACTCTTCTAGTAATAAATCTGAGAATTTCATTCAATTCGGCAGGAACTTTGGGTCTTGAGGAAGTTTTAGCTGAAACCAACTTTTTGGGAAATTTCAGAAAGTCAAATTTCGAGTAGTTTTTCTTCCAGGAAAATTATCGTAGATCTAAATGTGATACATATTCTGAAAGAACAACTCTTTCAACTTTCGAGTAGTTTTTCTTCCAGGAAAATCATCGAAGATCTAAATGTGATACATATTGTGCAAGCGCAACTCTTCTAGTAATAAATCTGAAAATTTCGTCCATTTCGGCACAACCATTCGGTCTTGAGGAAGTTTTAACTGACCCCATCTTTTTGGGAATTTTTCGATGGTCAAATTTCGAGTGGTTTTTCTTCCAGGAAAATCATTATAGATCCAAATGTGATACATATTCTACAAGCGCAATTCTTTTAGTAATAAATCTGTTCGGTCTACTTTCGAGTCTTGAGGAAGTTTTAACTGACTCCATCTTTTTGGTAATTCTTCGAAGGTCAACTTTCAAGTCACGTATCTTTCAGGAAAATCATCTTAGATCTGAATGTTATACATATTCTGAAAGAGCAACTCCTTCTCGTGATAAATCTCAAGATTTCATCCATCTCGGCGCAACCGTTAGGACTTGATGAATTCTCAAGGAAAATTTGCAATTTTTGAAAAATGCCATTTCGAAGATGAAAATCTATACGAAAGGGTTCACGAAATTGCTCGCAATAGATTCAGCGTGTTCGAAAACATATATTTTCCTACAAAAATATCAAATACCTGGCACTGTTTAGGAGAAACTATAATTTTGTTTTGTTTTTCCACTTCTCATTTTCGAGTTGACTTCGAACAGCTCTCTGAAGTGCAATTCCTTATTGAATCATCAACTGTTTGGGTTTCCAGCATCTTCAAAACAAATTTTATGCACTCCATATCCGAGGTAATAGAACATCGTGATTTTCAGACAGAGTAGCAAATACATAGGTCATTTTAGGGGATCTAAGCCCTTGCTCATTTTTGACCCAAAAAAATTTCGAAATCGAGTTTTTGTGTTGGAAGCCTAGGCAACGCTTATTATAGAAATGGAAATCACAATTGGATAAGATGAATATAGCAGGAGATATCGCAGATTGAAATTCGCAATTTTTGAAAAATGCCATTTCGGAGATGAAAATATAAACTAAGAGAAATAGGCTTTCGAAATTGCTCGCAATAGATTGAGCGTGTTCGAAAAACTATATGTGCTTACCAAATCTTCAGATATCTAACACTGTTTACTAGAAAATCAAATTTTCAATGTTTCCATTCTTCAACTTTCATATAGAAAAATCAAAGTAGATTTAAACGTGATACATACTCTAAAAGAGCAACCCTTCTAGTGATAAATCTCGACATTTCATCCACCCTGGTACAACCTTTCAGTCTTGAGAAATTTTTAACTAAACCCAACTTTTTGTGAATTTTTTCAAAATGATGGAAAACCGGGTAGATCTGTCTTCAAGATTTGTATTGTCGGGAGTAATAATACTAAAACTTATCCATAGTCAAATGAAATTTAATATCTTCATGATGAATTATGAATCATTTTACATTCGATGTTAAGCAAACTATTTGGTACTCTTGAAACAAACTGATTTCAATTATTGCCACTGCTTCAACAGGAAAATTACTTTCCAGAGCTTTCTTCTTCAATATTTAAGCAACTTCTTCTTCCTAGTTTGGCAGTATGTTTCTTTGCTTCCGAACTGTTCAAGTCAATCTGATACTTTCATTTCCAGAACTGTATTTTCGAGATATAATGGATGAAGGTGCTTCCAGCGATCCTAAACTTTTGCTAAATGTATACTTCTATGCTGGGGCTTCTTCAGCTGGAGGGGGAGAACCTCCACCACCACCGCCAAAACTGGGCAAAACATCACGAATTAGGAAAGCCCACCAGAGAATGAACATAAACGGTGGATGTTTGTAGCTATCCAGGTCCATCAAGTCGTCCAAGATACCCATATTGTTCGATTTTTCACTGGAATTTGGAAAATTAATGGATGAATGTGAAGCCCTGATGTTAATGCATGTTGACGGTTTGAATTTTGAAGGAAAATGATGACATATTTCAAACAGTTGTCACCCTATTGTGAGATATCCTCAGATGGCTTCTGATGCGACAGTAAACTCAAAAAAATATGGCGATTGAAGACGGAAAGAAGGATACCTAAAAAGCATATCGCTTCTAATCATAGGATGTGGATCGAACGGCATAATTGGATAAGGCAAGTCTCGTCGGAAAAGTTACATTTATGAGGTTTCCACGAGGGATCTTCGATGAAAACTAGTTCAGTGGTGAATTGAAAAGACGTGCTACTGCTTGGTTCAGTCCAGTATATAGATAGAAATCGAATTCTGAGTTCCACAAAGGTGAGTTTTATCTTGATGTTCTTCAGAAACGCGTGGTTGGAATTGCAATTTTCAATTTATTTATACTTTTGATTGAACTGATGAGTAAAAGTCATCGGAATTTACTATTTGGTAGAAATATGCTGGTATAGGTCGATTTTCACTTTAAATTAGGGAACTTTTTATGTATAGTTGGGGAATTTGTCTTCCAACCTCCATATCAGGCAGGGCCCTCCAGCCCTCGCTATACAGGGTGAGCCTTTGACTCGTACAAATATTCCAACAGCAGATTCTTGAAGTAAAAAGAAACACTTTTCTTCCTTACCATTTTTTCTGAAGCGGCTCGGTTTGAAAGATACAGGCTGTTGAAAAACCATAAAAAAATGTAATTTACTTTTTATCTCTCAAACAGTTCAATCGAATCAACTTTCAGAATATTGTTTTTCATTAGTTTGATTAATCTTTCTCTCACATCTACGTTATTCTAAGACACTAATAAGCAATCCTGATTTTCAGACAGAGTAGCAAGTAGGTCATTTTAGGAGGGCCTAACCCCTTGCTCATTTTTGACCGAGTTTTTGACCCAAACAATCGAGATTTTCGAAATCGACGAAATCGTTTTTGTGCTAGGGTTGAAGCCTAGGTAACACTGATTATATAACCGGAAATCCCAATTCGATTATAACATTAGATATCGCAGATTGGAAATTGGAGTTTTTGAAAAATTTCAAGGATGAAAATCTAAAATAAGAGAAATAGGCTTTCGAAATAGCTCGCAGTAGATTTAGTTTGTTCGAAAACCTATATTTGCTCACCAAACTTTCGGATATCTATCACTGTTCACCAGAAAATCAAATTTTTAATATTTCCATTTTTCAACAGAAAAATCATAATAGATTCAAACGTGATTCATACTCTGAAAGAGCAACCATTCTAGTGATAAATCTCGACATTTCATCCACTTCGGCGCAACCGTTCCATCTTGAAGAAATTTTAACTGAACCCAACTTTTTGGGAATTTTTCGAAGGTCAAATTTCGAGACGCGTATCTTTCAGGAAAATGGAATGTAGATCTATATGTCATACATATTTTGAAAGAGTAGCTCTTCTAGTAATAAATCTGAGAATTTCATCCAATTCGGCACAACCGTTCGGTCTTGAGGTGAGGAAGTTTTAACTGAACCCAACTTTTTGGGAATTTTTTCGAAGGTCAACTTTCAAGTCGCATATCTTCCAGAAAAATCATCGTAGATCCGAATGTGGCACATTTTCTGAAAGAGCAACTCTTCTTGGTATAAATGTCAAGATTTCATCTATCTCGGCCCCACCGTTCATTATCACCATTAGGTACCATAAAAATACCAAAAATTCAAAGAACCCAACTTTTGAAACTAAGTTACAAGCTCTAATGGATGTTTGAACGTTTTGTAAATAAAAGTATCCCTCATATTTTTTCGGATAATGCGCCGTTTTCGAGTTATTTGATGTGAAGGAATAAAAAATATCCTTGATATTCGAAAAATTTATTACTTTGGCTGAATGCAACTCTATTTAAAAGATGCACAGATGTGAAGTATCATAGCTTGTTATTCTGAAGGAATTTTGATTCTCTAGGGGTGGCATAGCTTATTATATGGACTTAAAATGGCTAGATACTTTTATCAGGGCCGAATCGGAAAAATTTGGACCTCAAGAATCGACTGTTAATAATTGTATGAGTCGCCCTGTATAAACGATCTGTATTTGTATTACCTATCAAAATACATATTTTCCATATTTTGGTATTTTTTGATATTTTGTATGTTTTTTTCGAAAAAGGGGTGCCAAAATTCGAGTTTCCCAACCCCTTGGAAAATCTCTTCGCTACGGCCCTGCCAACAGGTTTGTAGGGTAGTTGAGTACTTCAAATGGCAACCTTAACCTTATGTGCCAGAAATGGATGTCACTCATAAAGTCATTTTATGAACAAAGGTTGATTAATTATCATGAAACGTAATGAGTTGGTTTATGTTTTTGAAGGGTTAAAATTCTTACCCTAAAAAAACATTCTTGAAAACGTGGAGCCTGCATTCTAGATGGGTTAAAGTGTCCCCCTATCCTTGCTCCGTTATTTCAAATTCTCAATGGCCGTAATATTATTTCTGCACTATCCATCAGTGTACTGGACTATTCCATTACTGCGCTCAGTGGCCTAATTGGCTATTTCTTGGAACTAATTTTCCGGGAGCAGAATAGTGCCAGCTAATGAGACATTCAATATCGATACACGATCCATCTAGGAAGATGATGTTAATTAAGGTTAGTTCACATGTTCAACGATGCTCAAATAATTTCTGGCAGGCTATCATCCGATATCCATATCCCACACCCTGTATCTCGAAAGCGATGCATTCAGGGCATAAACCTTATACTCCATATGCAGGGTGTAAACTAAAGACTCAGGAGGTAAATCCTCCTGGCATCAAAAATGCCACTTCTTTGAGATATGGAGTTTGTATATTGCAGTTACTGAAAATTTGATACAAGTGCAAAACGTAAATTTTCTACCGAATATTCCTATGTTCGAGCAGTGTTTTAACAACCCCGTTGAATAAAATTGAAATAGGAAGTTGCCTACAAAAGTGTAACGAAATAAAACTGCTCTTTTAACCTGGCAATAATTGTCTGTAAGGCTTGATAAATAAGAAGATTAACTCTGGCCAGTTCTGAAAGAACAGGGCAGCAGAGGGAACTGACCAAAGCTGCGTCTGTTCTGGAACATCCACGATCAGTGTTCTCCCAGGTTCGCTCGTTGGGAATCTGGGAAAATCAATAAGCCTCACATCTTCATGGACCCGAACGAATATTTCATTCGGAGTGCAGACCTTCAGGATGTCGGTGAAACTAAACCATCCTCCTTTTTCCAGAAGAAACTGTCGAAAAGATGAACTGGTTGTGAATATGTGACGAAAAAATTGGTAATCATGGCGAGTTTTGTTGGGTTTTTGTATTGTTTCTGTTGCTATTCAACGATTTTAGCAGGTATGTATGTATATATGAATGAGATTTCATTCATTTCGATTAACAGAATATTATTTATAGTGTGTATAGTGATAATTCCAGAACTTTTGTAAGATGTTTCATTCAATTTCATGAAGAAATGAGTTTTTCTCGAAAGAATATGATTTTGTCGATTGAAGGTCATCAATATTTAAGTACATATCCGTATCGCTCACTATCTATTGCACGAGTTCTTCCAATAAAGGTTTCTCTCATGAACTTATCTCATATAAAAGAGTTGGACTTTGGAAGTCTCTTATAACTTATTCAAAGTAGGGACGATAAAAATGGATTTCCTCTGTTTACCTATCTCTCCGAATAGTCAGAAATTGAATCTTAAAAAGTAGGATGTTCAATAAAGTGTGAGTACGAAGCATAAAATTTGAATCGAAATGAGGTTTATCGAGTTTTGATCACCTACTGTATAAAATAAGACTGCTTAATGAAAATTTAAGCAAAAGACCTTATTGATACGATTCACTTTAGATACAGATACATATACACAGTGAGTCTTTGACTCGTACGAATATTTTAACCGTAGGTTCTTGAGGTAAAAAGAAACACTTTTTTCCCATACCATTTTTTCCGATTCGGCCCTGATAAAAATATATAGCTATTTTCAGTTTTCATAATGAGCTGTGCCAACAAAATAACCTTTAGAATACATAGCTAAGTCTGTGACACTACACATCTGTGGATCTTTTGAACAGAGTTGTATTCAGCCAAAGTATCCAATAATTCGAATTTCACAGATACTTTATAATTTTGGACGAATTACTCGAAAACAGCGCATTATAAGAGAAAATATGAAGAATACTTTCATTTTACAAAACGTTCTAAGATAGCGTCAAATCTAGTTTCACGAGTTGGGTTCTTCGAATTTTTGGTATTTTCATTGTACGTAATGAGAAAACTGAGAGACGTGGGTGATATCTTGTGTTAGAAAAGGATTCATCAAATAAATGAAAAACTATATTCCGAAATTCATTTCATTCGATGAAACAAATAAAAATAATTTTTTTTTAATGGTTTTTCAACAAACTGTATCTTTTAAACCGAGCCGATTCGAAAAAAAAGGTAAAGAGAAAGAGTGTTTCTTTTGACCTCACTGTTGAAACATTTGTGCGTGTATACTCGAAACGAATAAAAAGTTATTGCTTGATTGGTACATCGCATCAATGAAGTTTAATTATGGTAAAATGACGGCCAAATTCAAATTGTTTCTGTTGCAGGTTATTTTTGTTTGTACTGTCATTTATTGCCAGTATTATTAATTTCGAATAAACTTTATAGATGTCTAACAGACATCATCTTCACTTTCTGGCAGTCTTACGCTACTGTGAGTATATGATAATGAAAAAATTCGCACAGCACAGCATTCTTCTGTTCACTACCACTAGAGTATCTAATTCTTGCTCATATTCTTCTACTATGTACATATTTAGTGAATTATACAGGGTTGGGTAAAATTTACTTTAGACTGATGAGAATGGAAACGTAAATGAGTGTTTTTCAATAATTCTAATCATCTGAGGTAAATTCGGAAATACCAAGTGGATATTTGGCATATTTTAATATCTCTTCGCTAGTAGTCCCACTTTTTGCAATTATTTTCGAAAATTACTGAAGTTGGTGGAACTAGAGCTTTGTCTAAATAAGTCCTGTGATTGTGTCACAAAATGCTTTGAGCTGCTCTGACACATCATGGCTAGATCAAGAAGATTGATAAAACTTCATCAATTCTATCACTTGGTGTTTTTATGTCTCTTTCATCACTCAGTATATCTGAATACTAAGATATCTTCATGTATCCATACATATTTCATACTCTCCAAAGAATCTTAAAAGTTATTACAAACTAAACACCGTGATTTTTACCACAACGATTGTATAAAGCCAGTATACGTGTTTCGTCATCTTAAAAGCATCCTCAGGTGGGGCAAATTATCCATAAGCCTTATTTCTGCATATGTTTTCAGTTTTGAAGTTGTTTTTTCCATTTAGTGGCCCGATCCTGATGCACAAATTTCTTTCAGGCTTTACTTCAGTTCTTGATTAAATGCGATATTGAAGTTACTGGAGATACCATCAACTCCGATGAAATGTCGATTATTGTTATGAACCATCGGACAAGAACTGATTGGAATTTTCTATGGGCAGCACTTCATCATGCCATTTGTGGGAAAAACAAGTATAAATTTTCGACGAAATTCGTGTTGAAAGATATGATCAGACATTTTCCTGGGCCAGGTGAGAGAAAAATTAGGTTATTGGAAGAATAACTTCGTGATCACGATTCTCCTACTGAAATTTTCCTTCTGCAGGCTGGGTGATGCAGCTAACATTCTCGATATTCATAAGGAGGTGTTGGATTGCCGACAAAAAAATCTTGGAAAGTTTTTGTGGATACATATCGGCCCTATCTTACAAATGCAGCGTTCTGATTTTTCCTGAGGGGACTGATTTCACCGAAGGTACCAAAAAAAAGAGCGATGAGTTTGCCCTGAAAAATAACTTGAAGGTATGATATCCCCTTCCTTCAATTTAGCAAACCTTATTATGAATCTCGTTCACCAAAACGAATTTTTTTTCAGCAATATAAACACGTTCTTCATCCTAGAACAACTGGATTCGCGTTTTTGGCCAATAAGCTAATGGAAGAAAAATCTTTGGGGGCAGTTTACGACATAACGATATTCTATCAGGATTGTATTCCACAAAATGAGAAAATTTTACTACGAGGTAATTTTCCGAGGAAAATCAAGATTCACGTGGAAAGGTAAATCTTATTATCTATGTCTTCATCAAGAATTATGCTGATTTCAAACATAGTTGTGAAAATTTGAGATTTGCTTCAGCGAGAGAGATTGATATGATATGACTCAGAGTTTTTTCTATACTCACCAAAAACTTTTATAATTTCCATAAATCCATCGGAATCTACCAGAATCCATACATTATCACGGACATAGAACAAATATTGCATGATACTTGAAATAATCCTATAAATATTTCTTCTAGATATCCAGCGGATGAACTTCCCCTAACAGAAAGTGGCCTGAAAAAGTTCCTTGAAAATTTATGGTACAAAAAGGAAGATCTCCTTCAAGAATATCACGAAAATCCTAAAATGAGCAACGGACGAATTTTGAAATGCAAAGATATCGCAATTCTTCGTATGGCTTTTGTATTTTGGAATGCTCTTTTGATAGCTTCATTCGTCTTTTTTCTCTATAGTCATTATTTCAGAATTATCTGTTTGTTTCATACGCTATTTCTGATATCTATCAATGTGATTTTGCCTCATGGTTTTCAGAGTATAGAAATTAAACTTTATGAAGTAAGGAAGAAGTTAGTGAATTTTATATTTTGATGAAAGTAAGTAGTCGATCATCGAAATTTCATATTGTTCGGTTCTTTCATTAATTGTTGTATATATCTATATCTTATATAAATTTTTCATTACTGAAAGAAGAAAAAGTGAATTCATGTGCCAATGAAGATAGAACAATAGTTATAGTAGCTTATTCCTATAATGTAATATGATGTAAAGTATCTATGTCTGCTAATTATAACTTGTAAAAAAATTATCAGATCTGAGATCATCTATGGAGTTTAAACTAATATGAATGTAATTTAATAGTTGTGCATCAATTTATGTGTTATCATATTCTATATTGATGAAATCCAAACAAATAAATGTTACTTCTGAAAAAATTTTTTTTCAAACCCATACTTTTTCACTGCGTATTCTTTCACTTGAAAGTTTTATTAGGAGATCATTAAATGAGCTCAGCCAAAAATGCTGAAAGTTTTGAACAATATATAGCTGTTTGCTTGAAATATACATTACCTTGTAAATTAGATGGGAATATTTTTTATGAAATTTTAAAATGAATATAAGCTTGTTTAAGTCTTCATTCGTCTCTCTTCATAATTATAAATAACGTGCGTTCAAAAAAATTCGTCGTCAAGTAGGCTATGAAATTTTGAAGGCTGATGTTCGGTGGCTGAACGTATGTCTTTCCTTGAATTACTTCATCTTCCTAAAATGTAAACAATGATGACATTAACCTATATATCGTAATTTTGTACGGAAAGGCACTTTTCAGAAAAGGTTACCTGTAAATTTCACCCAACTTTCGGAAAGCATTTCTTTCATTGAGTAAGATCACAAGAATCCAAACAATCTGAGGCGGTTAGAAAAGTTCTTCGTAAAAATTTTAACCGTCCACTATTTTCATACGTAAGAGACATGAATCTTGAATTGATCGTGGTAGTATGTTTTTTTGTAAGAAGGTTCTAGTTACTTCAGTCATATGAATAAATCACAGTAAGATTCTCAATAAAATGTTTATTAATTCTCTATAAATATTGACCCAAAATGCTAAAATGACAGTTCACCTGGAAAATAGTAAAGCACGAGCTAAGAATTACGTTTAGACACGAAATATCGACGTTCAAAATTCCATAGCCTACTTGACGACGAATTTTTTTGAACGCACGTTAATATTGAGAAGATAATAACCATAGACTTATAAACGTCTATTCTATGATAATAAGGCATCGAATATTATTCGAAACTGGATTTCAAGGTCTATTCGTTGATTAAAAAGTTATGCCGAAACCCGGGATCGAACCAGGGACCTTTAGATCTTCAGTCTAACGCTCTCCCAACTGAGCTATTTCGGCTTATATCTACTTATAAAATAGAATGCAGTGGGGCTTTTTGTCTTTATATCACCAAAATATCAGCGTATTTTTGATAAGCAACGGATTATCGAATCTTGTTGGCGACAGTATAACCGATATTTGCACAAAATAAGCACATTTCAATTCAAATTTAGGAAAATAATGATTAGAATCATTCTTTCGACAGTAAAAAAGCATCAAAGACAAATAAAACGTTCCATAGAATTTCTGAAAGATTGTTATCAATTGGAAGTGGATAATCTATCATGATTGAAGGCGTGACAGCTTACCATGAGTCTTTTTCCGAATTCCGCAACAAAATTCACGGTACGTAAATCAGTTCGAAAAGTTTTCAATGCTATAAGTGAACAGGTGAGAGATTTTATGAATATTAGTTGATTTTTCATCCCTTTACAACCCGCCGTCCACGTGGTCAATATCTACATATTATTAGCATAATTATTGTCATCAATCGGCAATGTGAGACCAAAAAAATGGATGATTTTTTATGGTGTTTTCTATGGAGAACTAGAGAAATCGTTTAAGTCACAAAAAATTAATATAACTTTGATGAACTTTGGTAAGCAAAACATCCTTGGACCATTTATGGTGAATAAATTATTATCTTGAATGGAAATTTGACTGATACTTCATCAAAGTAACACGATTTTCTCAACATATCAGTGTTCCGACTGTTTCGCATCCTTCAAGTAACAGGGAATCGCGGAAACTACTGAAACCAGTGCAGTAGGAAGTTACGTGTGGTGTGTTTTTTGTAAAACTTTAGTGAAAAGCTTGTGAATAGGTATAAGTCAATTTTTTTTTTAATTTTGGGGAAAGTTTCTGGATGAAATCCAACCCAACATTTCTCTAGCTTAGAAAAACTCGTCGCTCTTTGCTCAGTAGCGTCCGTCTATAGATTACCGACAGCGGGGGTTGGTGGTGTAAAAAATCGATACGCACAGGCGGCACAAAGTTGTCTAGGATGCTGCGATCCCGTTTTCAGGCCAATCGTGATTCAATCCCCGTTTTGTGGGGTAGATTTCGACAACTCCCATACAAAATGTCCGTTTTTGCAGGTACAAATGCAGAAAAAGAATGTGCTGTGGCTAGAGCAGTCCGAAAATACATAGGGTTCGTTTAAAATGTGATCGATTGGTATTTCGATGCTAGAAATGGGTTACTTCGTCGGCATTTTGTATTTCTACCTGTGGTTCACCAGCATATTGGCAGGTGCGTGAGTATGATGTCGAACATAGGCGTAGTTGCGATTGGAGTTTAGGATAGAAAAACACTTTATCGAAATAATGATGAGATCTTTATTCAAATTATGTGTAGGAAAAATTCAGTATTATAGAATTTTCTATATTCTTATATTCTTGAATTATTTTCCTTATAGACTGAATAAATAAATTATTTTCAGGTTATGTATGCTTGTACTGTCCGATTTTACCTATTCTGCTATTATCGAACAAGTTATACAGATATTTGACAGATGGTATTATAACATTTTGGCAACAATACCCAGCTGTAAGTACTAATTTATATTGCATTGGTTCACTATAAAACAGGCTACTTCGCTCATATGCATTGCAATAATTTTTGTAAAATGCAGGTGCTTGCGAGAGTTTTATGCAAGACTGAGGTAGAAGTGACTGGCGATGCCATAAGATCCAATGAAATGTCGATTCTGGTCATGAACCACAGGACAAGGACTGACTGGAATGTATTGTGGCCGTCTTTGTACCATTGTGTTGAAGGGACAACCTCCTACAGACATTCGACCAAATTCCTCCTGAAGGATGGGATAAGACACGTCCCTGGAGCAGGTAAAAAAAAATCATATGCGTGCGTGTGGCGGTGATCATTCTTCCTAAAATATTTTCAAACCTCTGCAACATCCGGTTGAGCGGGAACAGATGACTACTGTCTTATTTCAAACGGCACACCCGGTATATCTTGCATCGTTAGATAGCTGATTTGAACGCGACGAAAAAATGATGAAAACTTATATTGTATTTTCGAAATATGTACAAATCGAATTTTTTCATTATTTCAGTCGATTCTACGTAAAAAGATGACAGTGTATCAACGGAAAATGTCTCGAGTCTGCCACACTTTATCTTGACTGTTTTTACCTAACTAACTTATTCCTATGCTACTACCCTGAGGGTAGTACCCTCTTCTCAAACGACCCCAAACTCGGTTAGTCCCAAATTTACTAAACTATTGCAAAAAATGACGGAGGACGGAGTTCAGTAATCTGTTTCGTTTTCCTGCCACTTGCTTTAAATATTTTAAAGTCGTTATACCTAATATTTTATAAAGCCGATTTTCGCTGAAATGGTTTATTTTGATGTGTTCTACCTTTTGTCGGAAAAAACATCAACATTTCCTTCGGAAATACCCTGCATAGCCGAGGTATGTACACGTTTTCGCTTCTGTATTATTCGAAAGCGCTGAAGTGCCACACCAAAAAAAAAAATTCCAAATGTACAATTCCGACTTGCAAGTCGGAATTCTGAGATATGTGTCAGAATTCAAGTCGGAATTCTGTGATACAAGTCGGAATTCTGTGATACAAGTCGGAATTCTGTGATACAAGTCGGAATTCTGTGATACAAGTCGGAATTCTGTGGTACAAGTCGGAATTCCGAGCACAGAACAGACCCATCTTGACTTACTTTATGATTCCGAGATACAAGTCGGAATTTTGAGATGCAAGGCAGGAGGAGGGCTAAAATAGGTCTAATGACTTTTGTGTTTTTGCATTTGATCCGTGAATATGTTTGCGGCTTCTTCTTGGAGGAATTTTAGAAGAATAAAATGATATTCTATTTTTCTTTTCGGTTGCACCAAGCTGAGCTGCCCCAAAGCTCATGGGCGCCCGCAGGGGGGGGCCAGGGGGGGCCACGGCCCCCCCTGAGATTCTGATAGACAGCGTTAGAGAAATTTTTCTTTCAGTAAAACTAATCGTAGATGATATTTTGCCCCCCCTGAAAAAATTTCTGCGGGTTTCTGCGGGCGCCCATGCCAAAGCTTCGTGGTCAGTGCTTGTGAAAGTACTTGGAGTATTTTTTTACTCCCGAGAGTTATGCTCCTGAGAACATTTCAAAACCTTCCTTACTTACTTCTTAGTGATTCGAGCACTTTATCGAAATTCGTACATCCAGTTTCATAATCAAGTTTAAAGTCACTTTAAGTTTCGTTTAGTGTCAGTTTCGGTAGGGTTAAAGAAAAGCTTTAAAATTGAAAGGACTTTAAGTTTGATTATTAAATTGGCCGTTAGTCCTTAGTAATCCCTATAAAGTGCTCGCGAAAGACCTTCGGAAATCGTGTCAAAACACGAAGAAGCGATCGACTTATTGTCACCCTACGAGCATATATGGATACTACAGATATATTTACATATTATCCTGATTCCCCGTAGGTAACGACGAACCCTTCAGAAGCTCTATGAGCTTGTCAGAATCAATAACATCAGTTAAAACTTTTGAAAGAAAAGAGATAGGGTAGGCGTGGGTTAAGGGTCCAAATGTGCCTATACATGCCTTAAATGAGACAAATCTGCTCTACAGAGGACATTTTGTTCAGATGATTCGGCAACAATCGAATGCAACAAAGCATTCGACCAATTCTAGACCCACTATACTGTCTAGCATCAGAATTCTGACTTGTATCTCAGAATTCCGACTTGTATCACAGAATTTTGACTTGTAACTCAGAATTCCGACTTGCAAGTCGGAATTCCGACTTATATCTCAGAATTCCGACTTATATCTCAGGATTCCGACTTGTATCTCAGAATTCCGACTTAGCAAAAAAGTTTGATGTCCACACAGTCCTATTATCAGAGGCATAAAAAGAGAAAAAAATACGGCATTTTGGTGTTTAATAGTTTAATTCAATGTACAACGCATCCCTCCAAAGATCAATCATCTTAGATATGTGATTCACTGATTCAAGGTTGGGTGATGCAACTGTCTTTCTGGATATTCATCAGGAGATTTTGGACCTCAGATAGGGACACTCTAAAAAAACTGTGCGACTACATAGAGGCACTCTCGTATAAATTCAGCATGGTAGTTTTTCCTGAAGGCACAGATTTCACCGAAGAAACGAAGGAAAAAAGCGACGTTTACGCCAGAAAGAATAATCTACAGGTATAAGAATTTTCAAAAGATATAGTGGACTAGAATTCCGGTCTTAATGACTGAATTTTTCAGAAATACGACTATCTGCTCCACCCGAGAACGACAGGCTTCGCTTATTTGTCCAGCCAGTTGCTCAAACAAAACTGCCTGGACGCTGTGTACGATCTGACTTTGGTATATCCTGACGTTGTCCCACAGACTGAGAAACATTTGGTGCAAGGAAAATTCCCCAAACATGTTAAACTGCACATAAAAAGGCATGAAACATTCATAAGTATTCTCAGTTTGTTTTTAGAGTTAAAACCTTTAAATTTTTCCTTCTACGGTGAATTTATAAACTCATCTCTCAGGTACCCATCACAAACTCTACCAAAATCGGAAGAAGACCTGAAGAAGTTTCTAGACGTCATTTGGAAAGAGAAAGAAGCCGCTCTCAAAGAATTCCACACCACCAATAATTTCATACCCGGACCGAGCCTAAGAAAGAGCTGTCTTGACCTTTTCCCTGCTTTCATATTCTGGACAGTTCTTCCTTACTTCGCCATATATTTACTATTTTGCTACCAAGAATTCAGAAAAATTTGTTTTCTGCACACGGTATTTTTACTATGTGTCGACCTCTTAACCCCTGGTTTTCAATGGTTCGAAATCACACTGTACAGGTTGAAAAAAGAATTTCTCGGACCGAAATTCACCTTCTGAATGTTCAATATGCTCTTCAATAGGACTGATAAAAATCTGCCAAAATAAGATCAGTTGAATTTATACAATCACGATCAAATAGATAATCAAACAAAAATGTATAAATAAAAGAGACATATATTTTAGGATAGTTAAATATTGTACATACATGAACTTGAATAATTTGCAGGAATATATGTTTTAGAAAATATGTAAATGAATGTTCGTAATAAAACATTATTCTTATCTTAACTTTGTATTCAGTCTGATGGACATATATTTTGAGCTGCAGCCACAAGTGTGTCGTGAATTTCTTTAGTGAATGATACTTGAGAACCGGCCGTTGCCAAAAACTGAGAATAACTCAACGTGCTTTCATTTATATTCATGTTTTCGTTTCTAGTAGGACCTACTGCAACTGTCAAATTGAGATAGCGATTACTGCTCTCTGCTTGGCTCAAACACTTTATGGATGTTTTCTACAAAAATAATCATTCAAAATCAAGAATATCTCTACAAATTTCAACATACCAAATGTAGTTCAATTTGATCACATATAGAATAGAATTCTTCTAGATTCTTGTCGAATCGAGGTGCTTGTACCTCTACCCCTTTCCTGAAATCAATCAGAATGAGTTGTCCTGAGTAAAAAAGAACCAAACTTACAAATTCCCAGCATCCACTTGACTGTTAGTATTGAGAGTTTGTGCAGCTGTTTTGATCGTGTTCTAAAAGACTGGTATGAGAAGATTTATGAACAATTTTTAATACGTAACGTACCGTTAACGATTCACGAAGAGGTCCAATTAAAGCCTTAATTTTAGATATATTCGACATATTATCTAACATCTGTTGGGAGGCCTGTTGTGCTTGTTGTTGCTGCTGCACTTGCTGTTGCTGCTGCTGCTGTTGTTGCTGTTGGACTTGTGCAGCTAGAACTTGGGGATGAGGAGGCATAGCCATACCAACATTCATATTCATTTTTATAATCGAATGAAATTATTAACTGACTAATGTAAAATTAGATCAAGATTCAAGTAATATTTTGATTTGAGTATTCAAAATTTGTAAACAAAGATATGACAGTACACCACGACCATAGACTGTTAAGTTTAAGGTTAGTTTTTGACAGGACAGCCCAAAGAATATCATACAAAATTATAAATGGTGCCAACCCCTCGAATTTTTTAATCAAAAATATTTTATTTTTTATAGCAACATTGGCAACCCTAGTTGCCAAATAACTGTCAAAGTTTATTAAAGTGGGAGAGCGATCATATGATCGATGAAAATCCTGTTTAATTAAGTGCTCTACTTACAAGGTTCCTCCTCAATTTATAAATTGTTAGAAAAACACAAAATCCCCAGGTTTTATCATTTTTCTAATTGAATTGAAATCACATCGAAACATTAACCATGGCCCTAAGCGATGCTGATGTTCAAAAACAGGTAAACTTCACAAAATTTTTTCAAGATTTGAATTAAAATTTAATAACAAGTTTCATTTAAAACATTTTCCGATTTCAGATCAAGCATATGATGGCTTTTATCGAGCAAGAAGCTAACGAAAAGGCCGAGGAAATTGATGCAAAAGCTGAGGAAGAGTTCAACATCGAAAAAGGACGTTTGGTCCAACAGCAAAGATTGAAAATCATGGAGTACTACGAGAAAAAGGAAAAACAGGTCGAACTACAAAAGAAAATGTAAGTTATTCCTAATGGATTCCATTTAATCTAAAGTTTTTCCTAATATAAGGTTGATCATGTGACTTTTCATATGGGAGGATCCCAATATTTACTGTTTGCCAGTGTGCAATTTTACAATGAAGGTTATCTCATTGGAAGAATCTTCCATAATTTGTGATTTATTTCTAGTCAATCCTCTAATATGTTGAATCAAGCTCGACTTAAAGTTTTGAAAGTTCGTGAAGATCATGTTAGAAATGTTCTGGAAGAGGCTCGTAAAAGGCTTGGTGATGTAACCAGAGATCAGAGAAAGTATGGTGAGATTTTAGAGTCTCTCATCCTCCAAGGCTTGTACCAGGTGTGTACTACAAAGCTACTTGCTGCATTCACACTCAAATTACACTTTCTACAAAAGCAACCCTTTCCAATTACTCAGTGAACAGTTATCTTCAACTTCACATTATTATGAGAAAATTTTTCTTGTCTATGCTATCTATGCATTTAGCCCAAATTAGGGGTAACAATTTGAAATTCTTAAATTAGCAATGTTGCCAACTGTTATAACCAAAAAATTCTATTCATTGTTTATGAAATTGGAAAAAAATTGTTTCAGCTGTTTGAGACCAATGTCTTGATTCGCGTTCGTCCACAAGATAGAGATCTTATCAAATCAATCATTCCAAATGTTGAAGAAAAATACAAGGATGGAAGTGGTAAGGAGGTAACCTTAAAAGTAGACGATGAGAGCCATCTGGCCCAAGATACAACAGGTGGTGTTGAACTTCTAGCTCAGAAAGGCAGAATTAAGATTAATAACACTCTTGAAGCCAGATTAGAGCTTATCGCCCAGCAGTTGGTACCAGAAATTCGTACAGCTCTGTTTGGCCGTAATGTTAACAGAAAATTCACCGATTAAATGAATTGTTGTTTAAATAACTGTATTATATACATTGTATTATTCAGTGTCCGCGGAAAAATCCATAATAAATTTATTCCTCATTATTTACATATAATTGTGCAATTTATCCACACATGATGTATAAAGTAATTCCATTTTTAATAGAATTTAAAGTTTTACTGTTTTAGCATAATTTTTGGTTATAGAGTGAAGAGTGTTCGCGAAATTCTGTAGGTTTAGTATTCAGTTGTTGTGAATTGAACATTATTGGAATCAGAGTATAGCCTGTTATTTATTGTGTTTCATTTTGCCACCTAATTTGTTGATTGAAAGAAGGTCGAGTTGATTGAATGCAAAAAAACAATTCAGATTTGAATTTATCTGCACTGGGAATTAGTAATGAAAAAACCTTAAAAAATGCTGGTGTGAAAACCCGGGGGGAGCCGAATGCACTCAGGTGTGAACTGTCTGTCCTCACCGTCAATGTCACTCTGCCAGATATGTATGTTGTTTCCGATTGGCCATTTGGACGTTATAAATAAGAATAATGCAAAAAATTCCAGTAATCTATTGAAAATTACATTCTTGAAAAAACAAGATTAAAATATAAAACAACTTCACGAAGACGTGACCTCCTCTTTCGTCAGATGCGCTATAAACCTCAATCTAACCTGTAGAGGTTGCCTCATCTTCCTCACAACCGTCACCAACTCTTCCTTCATCATATCACCCACAAACATATACTTTATATGGTACAAAAGATCGCAGACGGGATCCATATATTTCAGTTCTTTCTGCGAATTGTCCACCTGCGCGAGCAATTCGTACAGAGTATTCGTCAGTTCTACCACTACAGCCATGCTGAATCTTTGCAAGAAAGGTCCGACCAGATGGCACACGAACAGCAATTGTTCTTCGGAGAAAACGATGCCGGGGAGTTTCTCCTTCACCCATTTCGGAACGCAGGCTATTTGTCCAGGACCCGCGTGGTGCCAAACGGAATGGGCCAGCGCTATGGTGTAACTGAACTCGTTGTGTAGTAGGCCGTGATGCGTTTCGTTGAAGTTGAACAGGCGGAAGGCGCTGCACTGGAACGGCCAAGAGGTTAGGTTGCCCAACGTAACGAGCAGTCGATCGAGGAGTACACTCCAATAGCTTATTGGCAGGGCCGCTAAGATTAAACCGATTGCGTTGATCCATTGATGTATGTCAGCCTGTGGTATAAGTACATAACCTGGAATAAGAGCCAAGTTGAAAATAGGGAAATTGGTTACCCGGTAAATCTATCATATCAGTAGATACATCTGTAATTATTAAAATTAAAATCTCCTTAGTATGTTCGTGGGACCATCTAAAATGGAATGAAATACGCGAGAATCGAAAAAAAAACCTTAAAATGTGCGAAAACGACACGTCACTGGTCATCTTAATCGTGAATGCTCAGTTAAATGTTACGCCCATGTCTGTGCCGTCTCGAGTTATATTCAAGCTTTTCCACGGGATTCTCAGAATTTCTAAGACATCTTTCCGAAATGATTTTTGGCGTTGATTTGACAGTCTCCGACGTTTTTCTCGGATGGCAGTTTTCTAGATTAGTATCAGGCATAAAAGTGCTTATTAGTTGTTGAAATTCATACTACAGCACAGCCAAAAAGGACAAAAAATCGGATGTAAACTCAGCAGCTTTTTCCCGCTTCAAATTATTGAACAGAGTAGTCTGGCGCACGGTTGTGAACTCGCGTAGAAGCCCAATCATCATCTATGTCCACCCATCTATGGTCAAATTAAAAATCATAAAACGATCACGTCATTCTGCTGAAATTTTTCGTCTACATATAGGACAGCGGTGGGATGAGAAAAATTCGGCTATGTCTTTTATTTCCACAGAAGGTAGAACTCATCGAAATGATCCATTGTCTATACGAGATATTCAAGATGGCGGAGTAATAGTCCCCTGAAGTTCGATTTCATCAAATCACAAGTACGAAACTGCGGAAGATGAAGACAGTTTTACCTTCGGTTGAAAAAACTCACCTCTAAAAACACCTTGTATGTTTTACACGGAAAAAAAAAGATAATATGTTGCGAAAATGACGAAAAATTATGATTTATTGATTCCCAACACTCTTTCTGAAAAATATTTTGGCGTTGATTTGACAGTTTCCGACGGTATTCTCGCATGACCTTTTTCTACATTAGTATCAGACATAAGAGTGCCTATCAATGGTTGAAATTCATACTACAGCACAGCCTAAAAGGACAAAAAAAAATCGGACGTAAACTCAGCAACTTTTAACCGCTTAAAATTATTAAACAGGGTGGTCTCACGCACGGTTTTGAACTCGCGTAGAAGCCCAATCATCATCTATGACCACCCATCTATGGTCAAAATAAAAATCATAAAACGATCACGTCATTCTGCTGAAATTTTTCGTCTACATATAGGACAGCGGTGGGATGAGAAAAATTCGGCTATGTCTTTTATTTCCACAGAAGGTAGAACTCATCGAAATGATCCATTGTCTATACGAGATATTCAAGATGGCAGAGTAATAGTCCCCTGAAGTTCGATTTCATCAAATCACAAGTACGAAACTGCGGAAGATGAAGACAGTTCTACCTTCGGTTGAAAAAACTCACCTCTAAAAACACCTTGTATGTTTTACACGGAAAAAAAAAGATAATATGTTGCGAAAATGACGAAAAATTATGATTTATTGATTCCCAACACTCTTTCTGAAAAATATTTTGGCGTTGATTTGACAGTTTTCGACGGTTTTTTCGCATGACCTTTTTCTAGATTAGTATCAGACATAAGAGTGCCTATCAGTGGTTGAAATTCATACTACAGCACAGCCAAAAAGGACAAAAAAATCGGACGTAAACTCAGCAACTTTTAACCGCTTAAAATTATTAAACAGGGTGGTCTCACGCACGGTTTTGAACTCGCGTAGAAGCCCAATCATCATCTATGACCACCCATCTATGGTCAAAATAAAAATCATAAAACGATCACGTCATTCTGCTGAAATTTTTCGTCTACATATAGGACAGCGGTGGGACGAGAAAAATTCAGCTATGTCTTTTATTTCCACAGAAGGTAGAACTCATCAAAATGAACCATTCTCTATACGAGATCACCACTAAAAGCACCTTGTTTCCACGGAAAAAAAGGTAATACGTTGCGAAAATGACGAAAAATGATGTTATTATTGATTCAAACCACAGACGTGTGGTCATAGACGATTCTTCTTCAAAACCACCTCAGTCCCTGAGCTCTTTCACTCAGTGTCCACCTAGGCATCGCTAAAATGTCATCTTACCCTTGAGGACGACGTCCAACAGGCCGTTTGCCACCGCCGTGGCCCCCACCGACAAGGCCATAAGTTCCACACACGTCGTGTACAGCATATGAGCGCCTGCGTTCGGAAACTCGTTGAACCTCCAGTCCGTCGTCGAGTTCACCATCTTGCCGTTCATCGTGTCGACCACTCTGCGCACCAGCTGGATGTAATAATCCAGCTCCGGCACCCAAACCTCCTCCGCCCCCCTCTTCAGGAAGATCTGATAGGGTTCCGACAGGGTCTCCTTCAGCGAGCCGAGGACGGCGGCCACCAGCCGCCTCTTCAGCTGGGGCCTATCGCGCAGGATCTTCTCGTAGTAGTGCAGGGTGTTGTACAGGTAGGTCATCGGCCGATCGTGGAACTTGTACAGACATCCGATGTGTTCGAGGATTATCTCCAGGCTCTTCTTCACCGGGATTATCTCCAGGAACCTGAGGGGAATAGGGAATACTGCTTGTGACGAAAATTATGTATTTTTTATGAAATATCTTCGAAAAGTCACATTTTGAAATAACCATTTCAACCTTTTCCCAAAAAAGATTATTGTAACTACTTAAAAATGGGTATTAAAAATTTAAAGCGCTTCGTTTCTATTGCACAAGTTGGCAACATCGACTGAAATATGCGTTGATAATAAAGGACAACAAATACACTATCTTGATGAGATAGACAAAGATGGCTGTCTATGAAGTCTGCGACGAACGAGGAAGGTCGTAAAATTTTATGGGATTTTTATGGCCGGTTGCTGTTGAGGCTCGCCAGTGAGTACGCGCCTGTAAATCAACAGCTGTTATTTTATAAACAAGCTGATCGGCTGTTTGAGACCAATGTCTTGATTCGCGTTCGTCCACACGATAGAGATCTTATCAAATCAATCATTCCAAATGTTGATGAAAAATACAAGGATGGAAGTGGTAAGGAGGTAACCTTAAAAGTAGACGGGCCATCTGGCCTAAAATACAACAGGCGGTGTTGAACTTCTAGCTCAGAAAGGCAGAATTAAGATTAATAACAGTCTTGAAGCAAGATTAGAGCTTATCGCTCAGCAGTTGGTACCGGAAATTCGTACAGCTCTGTTTGGCCGTAATGTTAACAGAAAATTCACCGATTAATTGAATTGTTGTTTAAATAACTGTATTATATACATTGTATTATTCAGTGTCCGCGGAAAAATCCATAATAAATTTATTCCTCATTATTTACATATAATTGTGCAATTTATCCACACATGATGTATAAAGTAATTCCATTTTTAATAGAATTTAAAGTTTTACTGTTTTAGCATAATTTCTGGTTATAGATTGAAGAGTGTTCGCGAAATTCTGTAGGTTTAGTATTCAGTTGTTATGAATTGGCCATTATTGGAATCAAAGTATAGCCTGTTATTTATTGTGTTTCATTTTGCCACCTAATTTGTTGATTGAAAGAAGGTCGAGTTGATTGAATGCAAAAAAACAATTCAGATTTGAATTTATCTGCATCAACTGGGAATTAATAATAAAAAAAACCTTAAAAAATGCTGGTGTGAAAACTCGGGGGGAGCAGAATGTACTCAGGGGTGAACTGAGGCTCACCAGTGAGTACGCGCCACATGATGGCTGTAAATCAACAGCTGTTATTTTATAAACAAGCCATTGTTCGTTTAGTTTTTAGTAGGCGCTGTGGCTAAATCGTAAACTAGAAACGAAGCGATTTAAGTTTTAAAACCTCATATTTGAAGAATGATTTTGAATAGTTTCCGCGATGCATTCGAAAAATTCATGAGTGAAACTCATATGTAATTTCAATAGAAGGAATGAATTGATGCAAGGTCGGTGTCAATTACTGTGTATTTGATTGCTTGAGAGATGAACACGCGACATCTTACTCACCTATGAACAACTATATCGAAGACGGGAAGAAACCTCAAGCAAACATTCCCGAAGTAGGGGTTGTACCCGCTGGACTGTTCCTCCGGCGCGAATTTCTCAGGGTACTTCCTGTGGAACTCCATGTGTTTCTCGTGCCAGTTCGTCTGGTTCCAGTGGTCGCGCGTGTTGTCCTTGACGAAGTCCTGCACCCTGTTCCTGAACTCGGTCGCCTTGAGCAGGACCAGCTGGATGATGAAGGAACATACCTGGGCTTCGCTGCCCTCCTGCATTCGCAGGGCCAGGCACAGGACCAGACGGTCCAGCGTAACTATGTTATACTTCCATATCATGTCGTTTATGGTGTCCACGCACTTGTTGACGTGCTGACCGCCCGGGGAATTCGTAAATTCGTAAACCAGACAGTCGCAGAACTTCCTCAGATGGGCGGAAAGCGCCCTTGCGCCGATGCGCTCCAAAATCCTGAAACGAGATAAAAAAAATTTCGCGCTCCATAAACCAACGAAAGATATGACACAAGAGATATTAACGTCGTAGTGCAATGCAACGCCACTCAAAACCCACAGTAGCTATATAGAAAATTTAAAAAAAAACTCACTTATAAGCGATGGGGCTGATGTGATCGGTCTCCAGCAGCATCTTCCAGAGCAGGCACAGGAAGAGGGGCGGAGCCCCGGCCACGCCGAAATGCGTCATCATATCGTTCTCGTTATTCATAGAAGCCCATTTGCGATACTCTTCCTCGACCGCCTTCTTCAGCTGCTGCTTGTTCTCCTTGGGCACCGGATGCTGGGCGAAGAACTCGGCCAGTGGCCGCGGGAAACAGTCGAGCGTGTGCGGGGCCCAAGCGTGCGGCGTGCTCTGGGTGATCGTGGACAGGAGCTCGAGGCACCAGGTGCCGTCGGCGCCGGTCACGTGCGTGGCCCTGGCCAGCGTCAGCACCAGCGCTCTGTTGAGCTCTTCGGATTCCTGAGAGACGAGGGTTTTCTGTTCGCTGAGGAAGCGGGATAGCTCCGGCTGGACCTCGCCGCTTCCCAGACCTTGGAGGAGAGAGGTTATACATTAATCAAATAATCAACATTAGATGTTAATAATGAGATATCTCTTCAAGTGAAACACTTTTTTATTCGTCTTGTTTTCACGTTATTCAGGCATTGTTTTCGTGTTTCGTGCATTATATTTATGGTTTCATCAAAAGACTAATATTTTATTTATTATTAGACTATGGTTTAATCACTGAACACCTCAACTACTAATTTGTTCTGTGCATAGTCTAATTATTAGACTATGCTTTCATCACAGAACGCCTCAACTACTAATGTGTTCTGTGATGAAACCATAGTCTAATAATTAGACTATGCTTTCATCACAGAACGCCTCAACCACTAATTGGTTCTGTGATGAAACCATAGTCTAATTATTAGATTATGGTTTCATCACAGAACGCCTCAACTACTAATGTATGCTGTGATGAAACTGTAGTGCCATAGTAAAATTAGTAGACGATAGTTTCATCACAGAACGCCTCAACTACTAATTTGTTCTGTGCATAGTCTAATTATCAGACTATGGCACTATGGTTTCATAGCAGAACGCCTCAACTACTAATGTGTTCTGTGATGAAACCATAGTCTAATTATTAGACTTCGCCTCAACTACTAATGTGTTCTGAGATGAAACCATAGTCTAATTATTAGACTGTGCTTTCATCAAAGAAAGCCTCAACTACTAATGTGTTCTGTGATGAAACCATAGTCTAATTATTAGACTATGGTTTCATCCAGAACACCTCAACTACTAATTTGTTCTGTGATGAAACCATAGTCTAATTATTAGATTATGGTTTCATCACAGAACGCCTGAACTACTAATTTGTTCTGTGTATAGTCTAATTATTAGACTATGCTTTCATCACAGAACGCCTCAACTATTAATTTGTTCTGTGCATAGTCCAATTATTAGACTATGCTTTCATCACAGAACGCCTCAACTATTAATTTGTTCTGTGCATAGTCCAATTATTAGACTATGGTTTCATCACAGAACGCCTCAACTACTAATGTGTTCTGTGATGAAACCATAGTCTAATTATTAGATTATGGTTTCATCACAGAACGCCTCAACTACTAATGTATGCTGTGATGAAACTGTAGTGCCATAGTCTAATTAGTAGACGATAGTTTCATCACAGAACGCCTCAACTACTAATTTGTTCTGTGCATAGTCTAATTATCAGACTATGGCACTATGGTTTCATCGCAGAACGCCTCAACTACTAATGTGTTCTGTGATGAAACCATAGTCTAATTGTTAGACTTCGCCTCAACTACTAATGTGTTCTGAGATGAAACCATAGTCTAATTATTAGACTGTGCTTTCATCAAAGAAAGCCTCAACTACTAATATGTTCTGTGATGAAACCATAGTCTAATTATTAGACTATGGTTTCATCCAGAACACCTCAACTACTAATGTGTTCTGTGATGAAACCATAGTCTAATAATTAGACTATGCTTTCATCACAGAACGCCTCAACCACTAATTGGTTCTGTGATGAAACCATAGTCTAATTATTAGATTATGGTTTCATCACAGAACGCCTGAACTACTAATTTGTGCTGTGCATAGTCTAATTATTAGACAATGCTTTCATCACAGAACGCCTCAACTATTAATTTGTTCTGTGCATAGTCCAGTTATTAGACTATGGTTTCATCACAGAACGCATCAACTACTAATTTATTCTGTGATGAAACCGTAGTGCCATAGTCTAATTATTAGACGATAGTTTCATCACAGAACGCCTCAACTACTAATTTATTCTATGATGAAACCACAGTGCCATAGTCTAATTATTAGCCTATGGTTTCATCACAGAACGCGTTAGACTATGGTTTCATCCAGAACGCCTCAACTTATCTAGTCTAATAATTAGACTAGATAAGATACAATATCAATTTTCTTTCATATCACTTGGATTTGAGAGCCGGCGACATTCCAAGGATTGTAAAATGCTCAAAGAACAAATATTATTCAAAAAAAAAAAATAGGTTTCCGTTGTAAGAGTGTAGTCGAATATATACAAGGTTGCCAAAGGTTTATTGCTCAAAAAGAATTCACCTAAATGGACAATATTCGAAATTTGACAAGTCATCAGAAGAAACCACAAAGATTACAGGATTCGGCCAACTTTCCGTTATACGACTTACTTCCGAAAGGACTTGAAGATAGCTCGAGAACGGCAAAGACATGGGCGTAACATTCGACTGGGCATTCGCGATTGAAAATGACCAATGACGTGTCGTTTTTCATGTTTCAAGATTTTAATCGCATTTTTTACTTTTGTTACGAGACGTAAATTGCATGATGGTCATAGATTGTTCTGCGGGCATATTTCAAAGGGGATTTTTGGACGGGTTTCTCTAAATTCACGAGTTGCATTTGCCGAAAAAGTCTATCTACCGATAATCAAATACCAACCGATATGGTTACCGGCTAACTAGATAATAAATAAATAAATATTCACCTGTGATCAGCCTCAATGCAGTGGATTCGACGCAGAGATGTAACTGAGTCTGATTAGCCTGCGGCACGGCCGCCAAAGAGTGCAGATGGCTCAGCAACTGAACCCTGTAGTGAGGCTGTATGTGATGTATCCTGTAGCTGAACATTTCCAGAAGGGTGTAAAGCGTCCCCCAGGCATGAGATTTATAGACAGTCGGGAGCAACTGACTGATAAACCCCTTGATGCCCAAAGACTCTATCTCCGTATACACGAGTAGACGACTGTAAGTCTCGACCAACGCTGGTGCCAGTGGCATACCCGATTTGGCTTGGGCCAATTTTATCACGTGAGTGACTATGCTGTGAATGAGGCTCATCTTCGCGTGAACCGTCAAGGAATCTAAAACCTAGAAAGGGTGTTAATTCACTAAATTAGGGTGAGTCTTCGATTCGCATAGTACAAATAGTTTAACAGTAGATTCTTGAGGTCAAAAGTGGCTGTTTTAAAATTTCATAATGAGCTGTGCCACCTCAGGGAAAACAAAATTACCTTCAGAATAACCAGCTGAATCTGTGGCACTACACATCTGTGGATCTTTTAAACAGAGTTGTATTCAGCCAAAGTACCCAGTTTTTCTAATTTCACAGATACTTTTCAATTTCTGAACATCAAATAACTCGAAAACGGCTAGAAAATGAACAAAACGTTCAAATATTCAGTAGATAGCGTCCAAATTAGTTTCAGAGTTAGTTTCTTTGAATTTTTGGTATTTTTATGATATGTAATGGTGATAATGAGAAAACTGGAAGACGTGAGAGATATCTTGTGTTTGAAAAAGATTCATCAAATAAATGAAGAATAGGCAATACTCCTTCTGACGAAAATGATGTATTTTTTATTACATATCTTTGAAACGTCACATTTTGAAATATCCATTTCAACCGTTTCCCAAAAAAAATTCTTTTAGGCCCGTTGGCACCAATCCCTCTTAAAAGGAGTACTTAACTAAGCCTCGTTTAAAGTTAAGGGACGCTTAATTTTATTCCTAGTTGCACGACTGTGGCTTAACAGAATCTTAAGTAAGGGGCCCTTAAGTTTTTATATCTAGTGATATTTCAGTTTTTTATTTTGGTGCAACTTCATCCTAGTCCAATAAAGCCATTTCATTGGTTGGCCGGTTGCCGATGATCGTCATTTCATTAACCTAACTTTGTTGTCCTGTCAGTCGGTATCAAGGATATTATTATAATATTATCAAAGAGTAACAACTTTTTGTTGTTGAATTAACATTGATAATGATAATGATTGTCAAATATAAGGTACCTGAGTTTATATAAGTACAACACTTTCTTTGTAAGGTCTTGTGTGAATTTGTTTTACTGATGTTGAAGAGGAACATGAAGAAAATGTCCTTATTTCCCTTGTTAGTACGAATACGGTGAATGATGCCAAGCAAGTGGTGGTAATTTACGAAGGGCACTCAACTTCTTAATAGAAGAAAAGAGTTTGTTGCTAACTATAGTATGATTTGTGACACCAAATTGAAAATAAAAAAAGACTGATGGCATTACAATAAAGGCAAAAGAAAAGGCTTGGTACTCAGCAATGAATTCATTCAATTTTCAAAATCCATCAAAAATGGGAAGTTCTGCAGCCATTTCAACGAATTATTTTAGGTTAGAATCCCGGCCTTAAATACCTAAGTGGTCATTACAGGAGCGCTTAAATTTAAGGCTAGCTTTAGCCATTTAAATGTCACTTAACAGTTGGTGCAACGTAATTTAAGTTAAGGGTTCATTTTAAGGGTCACTTAACACTAAGTGCCTTTGGTGCAAACGGGTCTTAAGCACTTAAAAATGAAAAATAAAAATGGGTATTTAAAATTTAAAGCGTTTCATTTCGATTGCACAAGTTGGCAACATCGACTGAAATATGCCTTGATAATAAAGGACAACAAATGCATTATCTTGATGAGACAGACAAAGATAGCTGTCTAGAAGTCTGCGACGAACGAGGAATGTCGTAAAATTTTATGGGATTTTTATGGCAGGTTGCAGTTGAAGCTCGCCAATAAGTACGCGCCTGTAAAGCAACAGCCGTTATTTTATAAACAAGCTGATCGGACATTGTTCTTTTCATTGTCTAATAGGCGCTGTTGCCAAAGCGTAAACTTGATACCAAGCGATTTAAATTTTAAAACCCCGTATTTGAACGATGGTTTTGAATAGTTTCCGCGGAGCATTTGAAAAATTCATGAATGAAACTCATAATTATACAATTTAAACTTGCATATCTCGTGAAACCGAGCTGATTCGGAAAAATGGTAAAGGAAAAAAATGTTTCTTTTGACCTCAAGAATCTACTGTTAAAATATTTGTTCCAGTGAAAGACTCATCCTGTATATGTGTCACATCTGGGACAGACTGTTTTGTGTCGTAGAATTTTATTTTTCATAGTGATCTCAATATCAACCCATTTCAACTGTATAATGAATATCAACAACAGAACGAAGGATACAGGCAGGTAATTGCCCAAAATGTATCTGTTTAATTCAATTCGAAATATCTGAAATGGCCAGTAGAGATTTTCTACTCACCGCCATGCTCAAGGGTGCCGTCGGTGGACTGGTCCCACCCTGTACAGTCTCCACCAGCGCCGCCATCGGTTTGCTGAAATAATCGCCGCTCGTGGAGTAGGCGTTGCACAGCAAGGTGATCCTGAAATCGTTCCCCATGGCCAAGGATTGATTATTGGGCGAGACCAGGTGTTGCAGGAAGTCGTAGTGGATTCTTAGTTTGGGCGGGATCGGCCAAACCACGTTGGAGCCCTCTGTTAATTGGGCCTTCTTCATCAGGTGTATCCAGATGCAAATCATCGCCATCTGACGCGTACACTTGGGATTTTTCAGGTCGGGAATGGGTAGGGGCGGTTCCTGCTCGGGAAACAGAAGGTCGTAAAGTTTCAGGACGGGAAGTACGTTAGACAAAGGATTTCTCTGAATTGAACCCGATATGAACTGGAGCAGCACCCACATGAGATCGTCTCGACCTTTTTTGAAGTCCCTACCTGTAAGATACCAACCGTAACTTTTTCCCAATCAAACATAACATAAAACTGAAAAATTATGCAAATATCCAAAAAAATTCTCACAATCAAAAATAACAAGCAAGTCCTACCTTGTAATCTTGAACGTAAGGACATCACAATATTTGGAAAACTCGCAAATTGAAACAATACAAAATATATGAGTTGTGATGATAAATGGAGCCACAACCTTTGAGTCGCCGACTCATCGCTCTCGCTTTCGGTCCTTTCTAAAGCCATTATTAATAATTCTACAAGTTGCTCTTCTAGGGCGGCACACCTACAAAAAATCTTTGAATAAACAGCACAACTTATATACAAATACGAGAGAAGTTATTTCAATTCTTCTTCAATCAAAAATTACCTCATTTTATGCTGTTTTTGTAAGCCCATCATTCCGCAAACCATGTCTCTGCTATAAGGTTGTTCCAGGACATATCTCAACAGCCCTGTTTGTTTTTCTAAGAGTTCTGGAGGATAAGGCAGTATGCCTTTGAGAGTGAACCTCAGACTTGTTGGATCTAACTTCCAGGAATTTATGAGATGCTCTGGAGGATACCCACTATGGTCAACAACTGGTCTCATCTCAGACATACCCACAATTGATACCATTTGGACTAAAGCTCTGAAGCTACAAAAAAAATTCAATATTCCCTTACAAGTTCTGATCGCAACATAATCCTTACCAATAATATTTACCTATCTATATAATCTGAAAAAAGGGACGACAGACACCAGTGTGGACATTCAGGGTATGACTTTTGAAGTTCATTCACCAGTAAATAGCCTGGAAGTAGACAAGCATCCCTATCTACAATTTTTTCAGCCACCATCACAAGGGCTTTGGCCTTGGGTTGTAAATCGGAGTTAAGCTTCTGGGGAATCGTTTTTGCTTTCTCGCAACATCCCTACACCACATAATAATTTATCGACTATTCATCAATGAAAAACCGACAAAACTCACCTTCATAATTTCACGCACCCCTTTATAATCTACCAAGTCAATAATACGATACAAAAGTTTGAAACACTCTATCCAGAAATCGTGATTCGACACCACTAATTTATCATGAGTTTTTATTACTTCACAAACACTCCTCGCCTCAACTCCATTATTTCTCACTACGGATTCCAATAATTTAATCAGAGACTTCATACGATCTCTAGATGAGCTTGATGCAACATTCAAATAATGTCGGATTGCATAGTCCAATTGGTCCTGTGGAATCGTTTTGAAAATATTTATCAGATCCTGTTGTATTTGTGAGTCTGTTATTGTAGACGGTTGGTGCACTAAGAAGCAACTGAATGCTTCTTCGATACTGTCCACTTTCAATATATTATTCAGGATATTGGTTAGGGCTTCCATATTTTGCTTGAGGCTGATATTTACGGTTTACTCTTCGATAACCACTCAACAGAGTTTAGTCAGTCAGGTTCGAATTTCGAACTAAGATAAGAGTAAAAACCATCTCATACGTTTTCCTCTGTCTAGAATTAAAATTCAACTACAGAATAGAGAGGAAAATCATATATTAACAAAAATAAATGTTGTTAGAGTAATCGGCACATAACATTGTAAACAAACATAAATTCGACAAATTTATGTTGTTAATTTGGAGGTTAAGGAAGCAGACTTGCCAACATATCAACATAAACATAAATCTTTTTTGGATGAAAACTTATTCGTACTCATAAGTACCTTGTTCTTTACCTATTAATGAAATTTGAATATCGATCAATGCAGATTATGATTAAAAGAAATAATTGTTAAAATGACGAAAATTTTAAGTTGAATTTACAGTATCGCCAACTTACTAAGAAAATCATCGATTTGATATAAGCAAACGTCAATGCTTCAACGTGTCACTTTCATTTACGTGCTCGAACGTTTACGTATGTTGCTGCGTTAAGCAAATATTTCACCTTTTTTAGTGTTTCATATCTAAATTCATCAAAAAGCTCAATAATGGCTCCAAAACAAAGGATGCGTATTGCTAATGAAAAAGCCAGCAAGATGGTGACCCAAAGAGGAAATGTACCCAAATCATCTGTGAGTTTACCCAGTATTTTCCATATGTTTTTGTATTATTTTCGGTATATCTTTCAGAAACAACAAAATGACTCTTCTCCTGTTGGTCCTTGGCTTTTAGCACTTTTCATATTTGTTGTTTGTGGATCAGCTGTTTTCCAGATAATCCAATCTATTAGAATGGCTTGAGCATTTTTAGCGACAATAAATTTTGCTCAGTCATAAATTTATAAATATCAAATAATTCTAATTTTATATATGTTGTCCATTCATATTTTATTGTAAATCCTCTTATGATTTATATTTAATTGTATTATGATTATACTCATTGCATTTACTTCAAGCACAAAGAATGACTAAGTACTGTTAGAAACCATTCCATATGTAAAGAATTACGTTGTGATGAATTAAAGGTGACTTATTTGAGAATTCTGGATATTTTAATTTTGATCAATCTTCCTATTATTGATCTCTGTCAATATATAAGTGTAAATAGTGAGTGTTGATTTTTATAGTGATTTGATATATGGGTACTTATGCCTTTGGAGATCTCAATTATCGGATTAAAGTGAGTCAGGTAGAACATCATATGTAATGAAAAATTTATGATATAATAAATATCATAACTTAGTATCATAATCTTTAATTCAAGTGGTTTCAGAAAGTTTATTGTTTGCAATTAAACATTGATGTTATTGACAATAGTAAGCATTTCCAATATTGTTAATTTATTTTCTTTAAATGATAAGGAAGCTCTAATTGCAAATAGCATTCGAAAGATAAGAAAATCAGAGTTGGCAAGAATTCATTTAATTTGGAAATAATCATCCAAATTACTCTATTTGAATTTTGTTATCACTCAAAAACTCATTAGGTATCTGAAAAATTTGTTTTGAAAATAATGCAACAAATTGAAAACTTTCAAATGTTGCAGGAATTTAATGAAAATATGCAGTATGATGTAATTTGGAATACCAATTTAAATTAAAAAATGTTTTTCGTTATCTTTTAACAGTAAAATGAAACAATAAATTTTCCTTTTTTTCCTTTATTCCTCAGTTATCATAAACTCAATATATTCAAATTCTTATATATAATACAAATTGAACGATAAATATAATACTAAAATCTTCAATAAATATGATCAAGCCAGATATACATATACAATAAGTCAATAATAAGTAGAACTCATTCAAATTCACTTATGTTCATAAATTTTCAATTGAAGAAGCACTTAGATGTCTCATAACATATAGCAGCATAAATATGTCATCAACAAGCAATCTCTGTACAATAAACAACCATCACGTATCCATTAACCTCAAACGCAAGGCTCCACATAGTTTCCTGGAAAGAGGCCAGTGATACCGTCCATTACACCCTCCCACCATCCATCGTCATTTTTCTTCAGAACATAAATAACTGCGCTCTCTTGAAAACTGAGCTCGTCATCTTTATCCGCATAGTAGTCGTAAATGGCAATTACTTTTTCAATGTAATTCTTTGGAACCCAACCCGGGAGATCATCTTCATCTGGGACAATAGGCATTACTGTGGATGTACGGGGCCTTCCAAAGGACGCATGCTCGTCTTCTGGAGGAGGTGGTGGGGGCAAGGGTGGTGATTGGCTATCTCTGAAAGCAGCAGATTTTCAATGAAATATCGTTGTCGGAAAGAAAAATCATAGTTATTGAGAATTATAAACTATGAACACTTGCTGAAAGAAAAATGGATGCAGGGAAAAGTTCGAAACTGAATATTCATATTATGTCCTGCAAGAAAATCCTTTTTCCTGAAGAAAACTACATTTGTTGCTCAATATTTTTAGAAATAACCCTTATGACACATGATCACAGAACTAGATGATCATATGTCAAGAAAAGAACTTTGTGGAAAACCAGAGAAAAAAATCACAGAAATTGATAATATTTGTTGTTCTGTGGTAAAAGAATAAGGACCATAGAACGTTGAAGAAAAATGGATTCGCCTAGAGGGTAACTCACCGTGAAAGACGCTGACCATGAGCATGGGACAATGTATGCATTCCTAAACTACCAGCAGGTACAGGAGCATGTTGCTGCATCATCATCGGGTGGTGTTGATTTTTGTTAGGCATCACCATTTCTTGGTTGACCAAAGGGGAAGGAGGTGGTGGCATACTCATATGACGATCGTCAATATAGCTACTACTGACTGGTGGTGGAGGAGGAGGTGTTTGTGGATGCATATTCTGCTGCTGCATGTTCATAGGCATCACCATCCCAACCTTAATAAGAAGTAAGAAATAATAAATTTCGAAAACTTTTTATAAAGTTTTTTGAAATTACCGCAAATATGAAATCATAACAAAGTAAACAGCTTACAAAATCAGAAAACTTATGTCAATTACCTGTGGTGGTGATGCTACCTGTTGGCTAGACGTAAGTGGCAGTGTACTATATCCTGGACCCCTTTCTCTCCTTGGATGTCCCATAGGATAATTTGGGGCATAGTGACTTGGCACTTGGGGAGGGGCCACAGCAGGGGGAGTTCTATAATCCCTACTGTTTTTGGTCAATGTGCCAGTTATGGAAACCTTACTGGGAGCACGAGAAACCTGGGGTGGGGTTGGTGGTTTTGTAGTTGGAGCTGGCCCAACAGAATTGCCAACCATAGAATTCAAGGACTGGATGCTTCCTTGGCTTGACCCCCTTTGTTTTTGTTTCGGAGTGCCATTATTCCTAGCCCCATGCCCAATATCATCATAGATCGTATAATCTATAGGTTTTCTTACATACTTAATAGGTTTTTCGGGATTAGCAGGGGCTATTATCTTATATTGTCTGTTTGTTGATTTATTTGCCGTTAACACCCCAATTTCCCGACGAGCCACTTTTTCTCTGTGTATCATAACAGTCTGAGAAATGTGATTCATCTGGCTCTCCATTTCTGCTAGCTGAGATGTTTGCAAATCCAATAATTGAAGGAAATTATAAGCAAGTGTATTTATTTGATAAGCAACACTAGCTAGGGACTGAGTGGTATAATTTTTGGTTTCTTCGAGCGCAGTTCTTTTATGTTCGGACTGAAAGTAATTAGCTTCACAATATTCCGCAACACGCTCTAAGTTTGTGTGATTTTCAGTAAGGCTATTACGCCCTTCTGGAATTTCCTGACGTAGTAATGTGGCTAGATCCGCCATTGTGTCACAATCACTCACTACACCTGATTCACTGCCTGGACTGCCGTGCTGATGAAATGCAAAGTTCATAATAACTCTGTAAATTTTTTTATAGAGTTTTTATTGTCAGTTTGCCATAATTTAATCAGTTCAACAGGAAAAGCCACTAAACAGGGTGCTACAAATCCAACAAGAAAAAACCGTCGCAAGAAGAGAAAACAACTCAATTTTGACACAAATCAAATTTGACACTTTGTCATAGACAGAAAGTCAATCAATCAATTATTTAAAATATTTCGTCAGAACTGTTTTGGAAACAAACAATGATGGAATGTGTTAACAACTTTTTCCAGAGTCTCTTACTTTTTCTATTTCAAACCGGATGAGCCATAATCGGAAATTTCGGAAAAAAAACGAAACTATTACTATTCGATGGTAATTTTTTTCTCTTTTCTCTGACCTAACCCATAGATAACCTAAAAAAAATACCAAAACAAAGATTAACCTGTTCGACCAAGATTGCAACAAAAATTTTTCTTCGGGGTGTTAGTTTAATTCCTAGAGTTCATAATGGAAGAGCTTTCAAGAGAGGTGGAGAATTTAGACTTGAGCGAATCATCCGACGATGAATCTTCAGAGGAGGAAGGTACTATTTCAAATAAATTTTTCGTTTACTAATATTCCCATTAATTATTTTTATCCTTAGAATTGGCGAAATTTCCCGTAGCAATGTGGGATTTCAATCAGTGTGATCCAAAGAAGTGTTCAGGTCGTAAATTGGAACGCATGAAATTAGTCAAATCATTGAAAATAAAAAACAAATTTCATGGTGTAGTTTTGACACCATTGGGAACTAAATGTGTCTCGCCAGCAGATAAGGAAATAGTGATCAACAAAGGCATTGCTGTAGTAGATTGCTCCTGGGCTAAACTCGATGAAACACCGATAGCAAGTCTAAAAACTAGCTGTGGTCGCTTATTACCATTCTTGGTTGCTGCGAATCCCATTAACTATGGGAAGCCATGTCAGCTGAGCTGTGTAGAAGCTATAGCAGCAACAATGTATATTGTTGGGTTCAAAAGTAATGCTAAATATTACCTTAATAAATTTTCTTGGGGCCATTCATTTTTAGAATTGAATGAAGAACTTTTGGAGAAATATTCCAATTGTTCCAATAGTCTGGATGTGGTAGCAGCACAGAATGAATATTTAGATCAAGTCCAGAAAAGTCAACAACTCCGGGCGGGTAAGTATTCTGTTGAACTTGGTTGGAATGTATAGTAATTTTTTTTACTTTGTAGGAATGCCAGATTTTCCACCGTCAGAGAGTGAATCTTCTGAAGAAGAGAATTGATAGCTTCATAATATTATAGTTGGAGGAATCATGAAAATAATATTGGATATCCTTGAATATTTGCAGACCGAGGGGGAAGATTTATCAAGGATTTGATAAGAAAAATGAAAAGTCCATTTATGTGTATGGAGAGGAAAAAAGTTTCAAAATTGATGGTATGCAAAATATTTATCATCCTTAATACACCACAATAGAACCAATATTCAATAAAATACATGATGAGTAAAATAAACTAGATATTTTCCTTGGAGTTCTGTATTTTATAATAATTTTCAAGTATTATATTCCTTTGTTATAACTATTATGAGGAAGTATAGTTTCACAGTTCACTATCTTCCATTTCAACATCATCAATTGCCATTTCATCTAACATTTCCTCTAAGGTAATGTACGGCTCAGTTTCATCGTCCATATCATTTGAATCAACAGGAATAACTGCCTTTGAATTATCTTTGAAAATATTAACGTTCTGTCTGAGTGCAGGATCCTCTTCTAAATCGTCAAGGAATTCGTAGTAATCGTCTCCATCAAGATGGCCTTGACCTGGATCAGCCATATGTCGAAGCTTCCAAACCCTCTTCTTCCTTCTCTCACTATGATCGTAGAATTTCTTGACAAGTATTACGTCAGGAACTTTGCTGCTATCAATTTTATCGAAAATGGGATTGTTGATATTACTGTTAGCAAGGTCATAACCAAGAACGGTGTCACCAACCTTAAGGACATGGCCTAAATGTGTTTTTACATGTATGGAGTTGTCAGTCATACCCAGTTCACTCTCTTTAACAACCCAGCAATCTGCTAATATATGTTTCTTCGAAAATGCATTTCGATTGGGAAGAAATGTACGATCCTTATCCATCACTGGCTCAATATTCAAGACATAATATTTTATGAATTGTTTTGGAGAACATATACTCTCAAAAGGATTTCTCCAATAATCTGTACCAGTTACCTTGGCTTTTCGGCATGAACTTGGGTCAATTAAGTGAATTGAATTGGATACTTTGTAAACCAAGCATATAGGAGCCATATATCCTAAATGACTCTTCATTGCATTTGACAAACAAACGATACTGTTTCCCGAGACAGGTACAATTTCAATGAAATAAGTGAATTTATAATTATATAAATTGCTGTGAATATCATGAGAAATCAATTTTTTGGAATGTGAATATCTGACAGGTAGCACAGTTTTGACAAAATCGAGAAACTTCCTTGCGTGAGCTTCTGTTGAAAAGAAAAAATCGAACCCATCATTTTCTGATTTCATTCCAGTAGTTTTGACATGAGCTCTATGTTTCAACATCAACTGTTCCAAGTAATAAATTGTTTTTTTATTCTCCGCCCTTTGCCTAACTTGAACAAGAGCTTTCCAAAAATTCTTAGCTTCTACTCTGTGACAGTCATCGCACATTTTATGATTCACGGTGTATTCTACAATGAAAACTTGTTGCAGAACAAATCCTGCATCTAGGGATCCTTCTACGGTCAATTTCAATTTTATTCGTCTTGAATGTGCTTCGGTCCACACAAATGAGGAATCTACCAGTTTGACTTTATCCAAACCCCTGAGCTTATTCAGACATAAAGAGAGGAGTTCCTTGGATTCTGGAGCTGCGTGTATCCAAGCAGTGTTTGTTTGTAAAAATCTTTCACATCCTCTACAGAAGAAAATCACTACTTGTTTGGGAATACCTTCTGTTATGTCAACACGTGTCCGCAGGCAAGAAACACACATGTTCGCAGGATTTGGGTCTATTGCCACACCACAGTCACAACACGCAATTTTGTGAGACCCCATTTGGCACTTGGAAGGATCCGACATTTGAACGTAATCCATTTTTCGATTTTTCAAATTACTTGCATCACCATAAAGACGTATAACCTCTTCGATACAGATCACAGGAGCAGATACCACAGAAAACTCTGCACAGAACACTCTACATAAACTTCTTTTTCAAACAAATGATGATTCAATCTTCAATCATAGAGATATATCAAAAAAGTCTCATACTCGTAGACAGATAGTCTATGACTTGTCTGTGTTCGAGATGGAAATGTGTTTTCATTTTCAATGAATTGAAATAATAAACAAGAATGGAGGGAAGATGATCCAGGCTTAATTTGATTGTAATTTATTCAATACGAAAGCTGAGTATTCTAACAGATTATACTTGATTAATTTATTTCGGAAAGCACATTTAAGATCGTTTCAACAGCTGATCCCCATGAACTATTTGTATTTTGTATGACGTGGTTCATTCTATACATATAGGGTTCGCTTCTTCAAATTATTCAAAAATGTTTGAAGTATCGGATGCCCAGAGTAAGTTTACTCCAATTACATTATCCTGGTCTTCATTTAGCTTCTTTCAGAGTTTGGAGTTGGTTTGGCTGGATTTGGGATTTCCTTTATTTTTGTTGGAATTCTTCTATTTTTTGATAGAAGTCTTTTGGCCTTAGGAAACGTAAGGTTACCCATTTAAAACATTTCCAATTGATAATATTTATTCTATTCGTAGTTCTTATTTATTGCTGGATTAACATGTGTTATTGGTCCTCAAAGAACCCTGAGATTCTTCTTTCAACGACATAAAATAAAAGGAGCATTATCATTTTTTGCTGGAGTAACTCTCATTTTGATGAGGTGGGCTTTTATTGGCATGATTTTAGAAATTTATGGGTTTTTCCTTTTATTCAGGTATTTATTACCCTTTTTATAGTTCTGTTGAGTTTTTAACTGAACAATTTTCAGTGGTTTCTTCCCAGTGGCCATAAACTTCCTGAGAAGAGTACCTGTACTAGGAACACTTTTAAATTTACCTGGATTAAGTATGGTAAAGAAGTTAAACATTAACCTGGATCAGACATATCTTGAGTCTTGAAATTTCAGATATTAGATAAGTTAGCTGGTGATGCTGGTAGAACAAGAGTATGAACTTTATGCAGGTGTATTTTGAGTGAAGTACCTAAATGAGTGTGAACTTTGAGGAGAAGAAATTCCAATATAGGAATATTCTACTGTGAAACTGTATTATAATGAATTGGGAAAGTTCTTCAAGTTGGATTTTTTATTGTTATTAATTTTTATTCTGTTGATATAAACACTATAATCTTTCTGAAAATGTTTACTTTTCCTATCTATTGTAAGTGAAGAAATAATAATTGAATCAATTTGGTAGCAAAAACTTTTTCCATGGATGTGTAGCATAAAATTTCCAACCAGAAGGAACTTGAAATTACTCAAATTCTAAATTTCAGGGAAAAGACCAAAAGAACCGAAAATATTCAAAAATATAATAAATAACTCATAAGTATCTTATAAAAATTTATGGCATATAAAATTACAATAAAAAATCATCTTAAACAATTAAATATTCAAAAATATATCTGTTGAATTTCATATATCGTTTTAAAATACACAATGGGGATTTTCAAAATAATTTAAAATTTGGGACAACAGTCTTCACATAATATATATATAAAAAATAAGTCATCACAATAATTTAAGTCTGAATTGAACAAAATCAGATAACTGCGGTCTTTCATAAAGCTCTGAAAAATTCAAATTTTAAATGAACCAGAATCTATTTCATTAGTTTCATGCGAGTTTTCGTAATATTTTAGTAAATTAAATAAATAAGTAGATTAGAAAAATGAGATTTTAAAAGGAAATTCCGTATCAAACAGTCAACATCAACAAGGATTGCAAATCAAGAAACACTTAAGCTAAGATAAAATAATATCAAACATTTGTTCATTGCGATATCAGAATGAATTTTCTGAACAAATATAAATAAATTACACATATAATTGATCATGATTAATGGCAGTATAATTACTTTTGAGCAATAATTCCTGAAATCATTACTATCTTCATATATTTCTCTAAATTAATAAAAAATCTAAATACATTTAATTTGGCACAACTTAAACATTGAAAAAATGGGGTAAACAACAAAAATGTCCAGAAAAGAAAATCGTTATGTTAAAAACTTGATCAATTTAAAATAAATAAAGGTGAAAACAAATTTTGAGATCATTCATCATGAATTTCAGAAATCGGAAAACATTTGTTCACTATCTAATAGTCGTTGCCCTCATTTGATGCACTTTATCACATAAATTCTACTCTCATCGTCTACAACGAGAAATGTTTCAAAGTTCTCAGATACTGAGAAATGGATGGCGTTGCTGTACAAACTTACAGTTTGAAGTAAGTTGGATACTTCATGATGAACAGTCTTATTTTTCCAAAAGTCAAAATCGAACTGAGTGTTACTTAGAGAATCGTTTTCATTGGTATAAGCATTTCCGAAACTCTCTAAATTCCACCATGACACTTCCCTTCCGATGACCACTAAAATCGGTAGGACACTTTTCGAAAACTGCACGAACTGTATCGGGAAATTGGACGCGTTCAAAATCTTGCACTCGTTGTTGTTCTGCAGATTGACGACCATGATCCTCCCATCGTTGCTTCCTACCACCAGCAGTTCTCCGGAGAACGAGAAAGCGCAGCAGGTTGGGGTGAATCCCGAGAGAAGCTTGGTGAGCATAGTTTCTCCGGTCGTTATACTTCTGATTTCTAAATAGTTCGTTTTGTGCACCTTTTCCGTAAACATCACAGCCACCAAATTTCTCTTGAGGCAAAAAGCTGAAGAGCACACTTTTCTGTCCCAAGTAGCGTAATTCACCAGTTTGATATCTCCGGATTTCTTTTCGATGAAAATTATGAAAACACCTCCTGATACATCGATACACAAGAGTCGATTGGAGCCCATGGGGAACACTTGGAAAATGTCGAATTCCCACGAGAAACCCTTGATACAACCACCTTCTAAAAGGATGTGCACTTTTGTGTCCCCATCTGTAACAACCACTATGGCTCCGTTGTGCGATTCTGAAGAATTGTAGGAAATTTCAGGATGATCTGTTAATGACTCTAACTTGATGCACTGGAGATAATTGACGGTTTTTTCCAATGTTGCCAAAGTTTTGTAGCAATCTCTTATTTTGTATGGGTATTCGATTATAACTCCATTTTCCAATGCATAAATTATGTTGTTTCCACACAGGGAGAATGTGATGAAAGTTATTCGATGTGGTTTCTCAATTTGATTTATGGTAGTGAATTCATGTTGAATTTTCAGGACATTATCGTTCAACACCTGTGCTAAGAGAGGTACATGGTTTTTCCAATAAGTTGTTAATAAGTTTTGTTCATTTCTCGGTTGTTCATAATATGGCATCATAATGTTACACTGCTGTATGTGGTTGTTATCGAATTTCATGAATATCATGCTAGTAATGTCGTCGTCATCCTTCAGGATATCCATAGCCATGGATGTCACCACTTTTTTGTGTTTTAGTGTATCAACCAAATTTCTATTAATAATACTGAACAAAAATACGTTTTCCTTAATGCCAATAGCCAAATATTCGTCATTAGCCATGGAAGAACATACAATATTGTCCTCACTTTCATGTAAAATGATAGCATTGGAATCATCCTCATAAGGGAATTTATACATCATAACATATCTGAAACGAAGATTTATTTGAAAGGTTTTACAATAAGTACTAGAAATTCAACTAAAGCTGGATATAAACTCATCTGAACAAGCTAACCTACAAATATTCGCACATAAATAATTTACAAAAGCTTTAAGAAACTTACTGTTGGTTCAACCAAATTACCTTAAATAATTTCAGAAATAATATAATTCTAGAGTAAAAGCATATTCCTAACCCTTATTCATATAAAATTTCATGAATCTACCGAAAAAGCAAATCGACAAATAAGTGATCCTTACCTTTGTCCAATAGCAATCAGGGTGTTCTCATCAGTGACATATAATTTATCAATGTCCTCCTTATTAGTGATAGAATCCAAATAGCTTAACTTCAATTCCCTGTTATCAAGTTGATAAATCTGAATCTTTTCTTGTTTTGTGAAGTATATCTTCGAATCATCATTGGAGAAATAAACATTATTGGCTGGAAACCCTGTTTCGGTGGTGACACACAGCTTTTCTCTTGTAGATGCATGCCAAATAATCACTTTTCCATTATTAGCACCGGTGCAAATTAATTTAGTTTCACTATACTTGTTGGAGAAATTTGCAGATATCAAGTACGCCCCATCCTCGTTATAAACAAATTCTTTGAAATTATGCTTTTTTCCTGGACTGAAAGCATCGAAATATTCATTCTGAATGCACTTGGGGGAGGTAACAACGTCTTTGAGACCATCCAAACTCAAGCGTTGACTGAAAAACTGCCATAACTTCACAGTTCGATCTTCGGAAACTGAAAGGAAGCACGAGTTATCACTAGAAACTTTCAAGTTGAAGACCATTTTTTTGTGGCTCTGGAACCTTTCAAACTCTTTGCTGGTCTGTGGACAGTAGAGCATAATATCTCCATTTTCAAGGCCTATCAATAGTTTAGGCACATTACTATCAAAACAATAAGCCATTGCAGTAACTACTTCCTTCATAATGAATTCATATGAACTCTTCAGTCGACCAGCCGATAACTTCATTGTAAAATACAGCTTATTGATTGAATTGGCTTTGTTCCTATCCATCAGAGTGTGTGCATCATCTATCAAAGTAGGGAGAGCTAGCTGAATAATATCCGTCTTTTCCATTTGTCGGAGTTCATTCTTATTATCCCTGAAAAACTTCATGCAATTCTCCCATTTCATCTTGAGATCAGCATTTCCACCAATAATCTCTTCTTTATACGTTCTGAGATCTTGTTCCATATTATTAACACCTACTATCCTAATCTTATGTTCAATAAATTTGAGATCAAGGAACTTTTGAAACCTATCAAACATTTCAGCCTGTTTTAAATGGTATCCCAGAAACAATAATATATAGTTATCATCAGGTAAATTATAATATTCATATCTGCTTTCATACGATTCTATCAGTTTCTTATGAAATTCTTTTCTATGAGCCTTTGTCTCATTCTTTAGATAATATAAAAATAAATCGTGAATAGCATAAATATAAACCTTTTTATTGGTATTGTAAATGGAATTGATGAGAGATCTATTCTCAAAGTGCAACATAATATTCCAAACTTCTTCTGGTTTCTTGTTCCAAAATACCTCAAGTACATCCGTATAAATGTTAGCATCCTTTGGAAAAATGGCTAATTGATAATAGAACTGTTTCATTTCTTCTGTATCAATAGTATCAATACACATCCTTAAGGCCTTATAAAAATTAGTGTGAATAATATCAACATCATTACCAAGATCTTCTATTTCTCCGTTATTGATTTTTTCTTTGATGTGGTTCCATAAGTACTTGGATGCCAGGGCATGATCTCTTTTGCAGCTGAGAAAAACTGCCAAAAGTGATAGGGTTGTTGGATGTCCTTTACATAACTCATGCAAATCTTTTACATCATCAAAGTGTAAATTGTTCAGAGATTCAGTTGAAGTATTTAAATACTTAGCAAATAAACTTATGGTTTCATTGATAGTGAAACCCAAGTCGACTTCAACAAATTCAGCATTTTTCACATTTTTAAAATGCGTAATAATGATTAACTTACATCTTATCTTTTGAAATATTTCTATGACTTTTAAAGATCTTGCATTGTCAAGGATGACTAGAGAGTTCTGGTGCTTTTCAGAAGCAAATATTTCAGCGAGCTCTTCGATCAGCTCATCTAAATCATACAATTTTCTCTTTTTGGGAGCAATCATTCGTAATAATCGTGTTAAAGGTTGTAATATATTACTGCCATTTTCACATTCACCAACATTGATCCAGTAAAGTCGATTATTGAACTCATCTTTAATTAGATCTATATCTTTTAGACATTCACACACAAGATATGATTTACCTTCTCCAACCCTTCCGAAAACAACCAAACTATTGTACCATCTCACATTGGCCAGCTTATCCTTGATCTTTTTCTCTTGTTCAGTTCTGGGGATATAAGTGTTAATTTTAGGAAATCCTCCTTTTTGGTGAATACTATCAATCAAGTCTTGTTTGAATTTCTTCAATTTATCTTCGAACATACTTCCATACAGAAACTTAAGAATATCAAAGCATTCCTTTAGGTCATTCACACTTTTTTCCTTTAAAGCTTTAAATACTGCATCAATCTTATTACCTTTGCTCTTCCAAATATTCATATAATCTTTTTCATCTATCACACCTTTGGAAATGAGATGATTAACCAAGTCGTCATAAACTATTAAATCTCTTATTTCATCAACATAACAATTTTTCTTCAGAATATATTTATAAAGGGCAGTAGTCATTTTCGTGAAATTTTAGATAAGCAACGGAACAAACTAAAACTTATAATAACTCCGATTTCCTCAATTATAAAATAGTCAAGTAGTCCATTCTGAGACGAGAAATAAATTAAAATAAATGAAAGTTTAAAATACAGGCACAAACAAACAATAGCTCTTGTGAGAATGAAAAAACAAATTTGGTCATAGAATTTGGTATTTGGGTCTTACTTATAACCACAGAATAACTTATTCATTTCACTTCAGTGAACTAACCCAGCAAAGTGGTGGCAAAGTTAGTTTTTTTGCCGATTTTTTCTGGGATGCAGTTATGGAAGGTAGAGGTACAAAATCTATTCGTACAACCATGAATTACTGCAAATTTGAAATTTGAGAGAAACGATTTTTCGAAAATTTTATCAAAATACGCAGGCTGTAGGCACACATCTCCTAAACACAAAGGTGTGTTAAGAGGGCTGTGCTGTAGAAATATCGCTAACTATTTCATACATGAAAATATCATTTTAACCGATTGGTTTAGGTTTAACACTCCAGTACTCGCGCGTCCGATAGATACATAAGCAATACGTGGAGCCTGGGGTATTGTAGTACCCCGCGCGAGTACTGGAGTGTTAAAGGACCGAAAAGTAAAATATAACATTTCATGGGAATATACCCATAAATCAATCGGTTAAAATGATATTTTCATGTATGAAATGGTTTTTTCACTATCCTCACCTATCCTCACAACCTAACCTGACCTCAAAAGAATTTAGTTTTATTTCAACAAAAATTGATCAATAAATACATTTCTCCCAATAAATTAACTCAAACCCCAATTTGTTGAGTTCTGTTCAGAACAACATTTTGTGGATTATACGAAAATTTCAAAAAATCGTAGCTACTGAACTGTAAGTTTTCTTAGATTGAGATTAACACCACCCAATTCCTCATGAAAAATTCTATCTATAAAAAATAATCATCAAATTTTGAGGTGGGCTATAAATCTAAGTCGATCCGAACAGATATTATAGAGAAGCTTTGTTAAGGAGAATAACCATGTTTCTTTTTCGGAAATCAAACAACCTTGGGTGAGTTCAGTGCCTGGATGGTTGACCGCTCTGGTGATGAAGCACGCAATATCTTCTGTCTAGATATCATCAGTGATTTCCTCATTTATTCTTTAAAAAGCCCGTTTGGAAAAGCAAAAATGGGATTCATTTATCATGTCCAAGAAGTGGATTGAACATTCTTTCCAGGGTATGCAGGCTACTTTGGCGTACACTGTGTTTGGTTCTTATAATATATATATGGAGTTCTAATTCTCAAAAAACATTCGGAGATGACAAATTAACCATGATACAATTTCCTAATTTGTGCAATTGAAAAATAGCGGATTTAATTAGGATATTATTTTCCACGTGACAACGTTGCATTTCCAGAAGTTTCATCTCTTGTGTCAGTGGTCCCTGTCCCTGATCACGTCAGTGCAGTGTCAACTATCATCCGCCATTAAATCTCAAGTTTTGCGTTGATGAATATACATTGCACCATATTACTTGAATCTAGTCCATTGATCCAGACGGTATTTGACAAACGGTGAATTTGCAATAAAAATTGTTCACTGAGCAACTGTGATGAGTTACGGTGGAGGAGCTTATCCACAAGGACCGTATAGTCAACAACAACCTTATCCAGGACAACAAGGGTATCCGGCCTACCCTCAACAAGGCTATCCTGGGGGTTATCCTCCTGGACCACCACCAGGTCAACCAGGTTTTAACGTTCCACCCCAGCAGCCTCCATACGTAGCCCAAGACATGTACGGAGGAACAGATGCTGGTTATAAGGAGCCAGGGATGGCTGCTTTTGAATTTAGTGATAGTTCCATTAGAAGGGGTTTTATAAAAAAAGTATATTCTATTTTGATGTGTCAACTGGCCGTATCTTTAGCCTTCATTGCATGGTTTGTATATGATAAAAAGACTTCTCTTTATGTCCAACACAATTCTTGGCTTGTGATACTGGCGTTTGTAACTATAATCATAACTATCATAGCTTTGTCTTGCTGCGGCGACTTGAGAAGAAAATCTCCACACAATTTCATATTTCTTGGATTATTCACTCTGGCTGAATCTTTCATCTTAGCAGTTTGTTCTTCAAGATATAAGACAGATATTGTTTTTATGGCAGTTGGAATAACTGCTGCAGTATGTCTTGGTCTAACTCTGTTTGCTTTTCAAACCAAATGGGACTTCACAATGATTGGGGGATTCCTTTTTGTTGCCCTTATAATATTGATGATTTTTGGCTTTGTAACGATATTCTTCCGAGGTAAAACAATGCAAATGGTATATGCATCATTTGGTGCCCTTTTATTCTCTGTTTATCTCATTTATGACACCCAACTCATGTTGGGAGGAAAACACAAATATTCTGTGTCTCCCGAAGAGTATGTATTTGCTGCGATGAATCTATACTTGGATATTATTAATATCTTCATTTATATCTTAACTATCCTTGGTAATGCTAAAGACTAAAATTGTTTTATTGTATTTCACCTTTTCCATTTTGTAAAGTTATGTTTATAGATCTAGAGAACGGTGTTTATTTTGTATAATGTAGTAGTAAGTAATTCACAGTATTGGTTGGTTTATGATGTCAGGTAACTTATTCTCCAATCCCCAACTCTAAAAGTAAACTCAAAATTTGCAGGATTTTGGATGTTTAAGTGCGATAAATACACTCTTGTATAAGAGTTGAAACTGCGGGCCAGCAGTAACAAGCCTTAACATCTAAAATTTTTATATTTTTTGATAGGTGAAAAACCATTTTAGGGGTTAGGGATAAGTTACTGATCTTCATAAACCAACCATTTTGGGTAATCCCAATTGTTTCTAAGCTTAATATATTCACTCAATAACTATGAAATATAATAACTGTTACACTGTGTTTCAATAAAGTTGTAAATATATTTTCATTTTGTATTTATTATTAGAATTGAAAATGAATCATTTAAAAATTCTTTGGAGATATTCATTCATCTGGGGAATGATACTGAAGCTATCAATATCGTAGGCTAGAGGACCCAGTGAACTCAATAAGAAGTTAGCTGCAAGGAATATACAAAAATATATTTGAGAAATGAAAAGAAATGCCAAGAATCTCCAAGATAAAAATATGACATCTGAGTCATTATCATTGACAAAATCACCATTGCTAATTCTATCCTTGGTCCTCGGTCCATATTACCAAAGATCCTCTTTGATATTACTTTATCAAGATGAAAGAAATCAAAATTGAGAAAAAATTATAAAAGTCAGTCGTCTCTTTATTTGATCTTTGGTGAAGGCCATCAGCTGATTTTGACAACTCCAGAAAGCTTGTGTTTGTTTTTATCAGCACTTTCATCATAGACAAACTATAGATAGGCAACTCCGGGGCAAAATTTGGTTCATGTAAAAGCGCCATCTATTGAACGTATCGGAATTAATGTCGGTAAAATTCAATGAATGCTGACAGCGCCATCTATCGGTTCATTTTGGCGGTAAGAAATATTGGTGTAATAATTTAAATATTTGTTTTCAGCGAGTTTTTCATTAGACCTGGCGACAACTTTGATTGTTGTCGCCAAATCTAATGAAAAACTCGAACTCTTTGTTAAAAAGTAATGAATAATGATGCTGTTATGAAAAAAAATTTATTCAATACAATATTCATTTCTACTTGGAACATGACAATAACTTTGCATAATAATACTCAGAAATACATGTGTGTAATACTGGGGAATACATATAACAAACTTAAGGTAAATTCATGTGTTTCACAACAAAATTGTAAAGGCTCTATACTGTTTTCTCTATGGGACTCCAATTACATATAACAATCTGTAAAGGATCTATTTGGTTTTCCCTATGGGAAAACAAAATTATAAATCAATATAAAAAATGAGTAGCAATCTTTTCAGAAATTAATTTGAAGGAATTCAACAATTTACCTTCAGTACTTGAGATTGTTTGGAATTTCTAAATTTATGAAACGTAGAAAATTGTATGTACAAGATCAATTCATTTAGCTGATTTATAAATTCAATAGAATAAATAAATACAATATTGATAATATATATAAAATTTGAAATAAATATGAGGAGATAAATAGAATCATGAAAGGATAATACCTATCTCCTTTTTTTGTCATCAAGAGAGTATCGACGACCCCTCTTCTTTTATTTTTGGTTCATTTGTTGAGACATAAAAAAATTGAATGTTGTTCTGTTCACCTTGTTGAGGCAACCCAAGGTTTTCTTCAACATCATTACTTTCTCCCTCAAAGCTATGTTTCTGCTCCTCAATCGGCCCTCCTTTCTTCTTAGATATGTGAGTTGCCGGAACTGAGCAAGGTTGAGATTCTGAAAAATAATGCCAAACATTACACTTGAAAAAATACCAATAGAGACTGTATACCTTCTGGAATATATTTCCACTGTATTTCTTCAGAATCTTCCTGTCTTGAAGGTTGACATTCTGAAAAATCCAACAATTACACTTTGTACAATAGTTACGAAAGATTACATACCTTCTTAAATAGATTGAGAAACTGTTCTTTCTGTTGCTTTCGAAATATCTTTCCCTTTTTCACTCCCATAACACTTTGTTGGAGCCAGAACCCTCAAATCTTCATCATGCATTTGGGAACACAACAAAATCTCGACATTGTGGGAATATAATTCGGAGAATAACTCGGCAAAATTAAAACTATCAGAGCGTACACAACAGGCGTAGAAGCAAAGAGGAACTTTGGTAGAAGGCAGTGAAATTTTGGTATCAGGATATACATTTTAAACACAGACGAAATGGTGTTTGTTTGTTTACATTTTTCCTCAGTCTTGACACTATGACATGACATTACATTTCACGCGCATGCGCGTCATTTCTGCTGTTTACGATACGTTCGCTAGATGGCAGCCTTGTCAGCAGATTTTAGCGGTTCACGTTGTTTCTAAGCGAGTTTCACCCCCCTGACTTTCATTTCATGCAGGTTACATGGTGGTCTAGAAAAAATGAATGCCATAATATCACTAGGTCACTTTTGTGAGTCCCATGGACCCTGCGTGATTATGTGCACCCAAAAATCAAAGGAGGAACCCCAACAAACTCCTCACAGCCTTACAGTGCCTTGGTGTGAAGCATGCCAATCTGTAGATTTAGATCTTGCTTTGGTAACTAAAAACGAATCAGGTTGCTTTGTATCTACTCGAACTCCCCTTCAACAAGACTTGGCATTTCTGCTCAAGCAAGCCATAGTTAGAAGTTTAAGCTGTGAGGTAAGCGGATATAGATCTCAAAAGGAGAATGTGAAATTAATTGGGGGAATAATGTTCAGGAGGAAACCAGCAAAGAAGGTGGTACATTATATTTTGGAGATAATGAGAGAGGTCATATTATAAGCCACAGCTTTAGTCTGCAAGACTCGTTGGCCAGGGGTTTCCATAGAAAATACAGCATACTTATGCTTATGAAAGATAAGGTTAGTAGTCTTCTCAAGATAATTTATATCATTTTTACCGAACGTTTATACTTAGATTCATCTATTAAACTTATGGCCAAGTGTTATTCCTACAATAAAACAAATAGCATCAGAACTTCAGGAGAAGGCGGCTAAAGTGAATGGAGTCGAACAAGCTCAGTGTTCACAACGGGCAGTGAGGCAGGCCCAAGGCTCTCCAGGACACCAATCCAGATCCCTGCCTCAATTAACAGGTGAACCGGCAGTGTTTGCACATCTGCACATGTGGTTCACTTGGATCTTAAACAGTGAAAGATTTATAGAAAAAGTTATTGACGTTCCAAAAATTCCAATCAAATGCGATAATCCCAGAATATTGAGGAATCTACTTAATGATATGAAAGAGGAAGTGTTTAAAGTTACCTGTTATTGTGTTTTAACTGGTATGTGCCTTCAGTTTGAGGATCAGAATGTTTTGGATGCTTTCAGGCAGTTGGTCCCCACTAATTTCAAGGTGAGAATTAATTTTGATCTGCCAGGGAATCTTAAGTAGATTTACCTTGAAGTGAAGTGAATTGATCTTTCGATGAATCAAAGCAACGAAAAAATTACAGAGTTTCGGCATGTATCAGTTTATCGTTATTTTAAGGTACCTAATACTGGTCCTCCAGCCAAACTTGTAAAGAATGAAACATGGAAAGTTGAATGGACTGGATATTTGCCAAATCGTCTTCCCACTTTACAAACCCTCATTGAAGAAGCCTTGAAAAATGATAAGTTAACAGATGAAGTACTAGAGTCCTATTTCACAAGCCTCATTCTCACTTGGCTGAATATAGCAAAATCTCTTAGGTGGACGCCAAATCCCGACCAAAATCTTCTTCAAGCTCTTGGAATAAGTAGACATGACCTACCATTATTGGCATATTGGACATCTAATTGTAGATGATGAGGTAGTATTATTCCATTATGGAGAGATTGAAAAAAGAATTTTCTTTTAATATTAATCGTTACGATGAACCTAAGCCAGTTCGGTCAATATGAGTTTGACAGTGCTCTGGGGAAAAACAGATATTGTTCAAGTAGTATTTTAATACATCTTGTGATGAAACATTTATATTCACAAAATTGTTACAAATAACAAAAAAATATAATTAACAGACAAAATCAATCAACAGGAATTTTACTCTTTTTTCTATTTTTCTTTTTTTTCTTAGGTACCACTTCTTCGTTTTTGACATCGTCATCTTCTTCGATTATTATTTTTGCTCTCTTATTAACATTGAATATTTCTGGTTCCTCCTTAATTTCTTCATCAGATGACTCCTCTTCTTTTACTTTCAATGTCGGGATAATACTCAAGCAGGTTGGCCTGCAACCTGTGTTCTCTTTGAGTATTTCTTTTAATTTCGAATTCCAAATTTTGAATTCTCCGTTACTTGAAATCGAAACAATCCATTTACCAAACTTTCCTAGTGATTTTATCCTAGAATCGTGGCCTTGTATAGAAGCTTTAGAGCAGTCATCTAATTTCACAATAGTTAGATCCCCGTTTTCGTGTCCAACTAATATTTTGTCAGACTTTAGCCATATGCAAGACGTGACTTTCTTGTCATAATCAATAGATTTGAATAGTCCTCCTTCCTCTATATTCCAAATTTCTGTGTGTTTGCCACCATATAAGATGAAATAAGTTCCTTCAGGTGACCAAACAATTTTCTCTAATGATTTGGCATCTTTACTTTTAGTCATAAGGTTTATAGCATACGCCTGCCTTCCTTTTACTAAGTTCCATGTTCTTAGAGTAGAATCTGCACCAATTGTTAATGCCAGTTTTCCTGAAAAATAATAAACAATTTTAATCATGGGAAAAAATTTTGAAGCAGTCACAAAATGGTATATCCAATAACAAAACATATACCTGAGGGATGAATAGCCACATCATAAATTGCTAAACCTTTATGTGCCTTATCCCATTTTTTCTCAATTTGCCAATTGCCAACTCTGATGATTGCTAAAACACCATCTGAACTCCCACTTATCAAATGTGTGTGTTTATCTGTGAATGATAAACAATTTACGGTTGCTACATGGTGAACTAACATATGGCATTCTTTTCGAGTATTGAAGTCGTAAATTATTATTCTATCATCGGCTCCTCCAGAAGCTACATATTGTCCACAATGATCGATGGTCCGTATGCTGCTAGAATGATCATGTGAGGCAAAACTTTGCTTGACTTCTTTATCCTAGAATAATGAAAACTGTTAGCTTAAATGATAAGTGGAGAGATTTCAACATACCTTTACAGAGCAGAGATAACCAAGAAGGAATTCTTCATATGTACCAATAATTATTTCAAAGTCATAGGCCGCCATTGTCAACAATTAAATGTAATTCAAATTAGAGGAAAGAGATGAATTTTTCATTTATAACTTATAACCTCATGTCTTGAAAGCGGTTGATTTTTGTTGAATGAAAACAAAAATTTTAAGGTTAAAAAGGTTAAACCATAGAAATTTTATCTTTTTTGTCTGTGGTTAAATGTTATTTGCCATGTGGATCATAGACATGGGAAACATAAGAATTTTTGCACTGTTGGCTTAAGAAAAAAATTTACTGGTTTCTGGCCAGTCGAAAAACAGAATTTTTTTTTATTTAAGCAGAGACTCTTTAGGCTTGTTTCAGAGACAACCTCTGGCTTGTTTGATTATGAGCTTAGGTAGACGATACCTGCATTCTTAATGAATTCCCGGCACGGAAGCTAAGCAGAAGGCATTCTCTGATACCATTCATATTTCATAATGGAATTCAAGTCTAGCCAGAGATATATCTTCTATATCTCTGAGTCTAGCACGGAATTCGAAGTCTGCAAAATTTCTTGCAAATTGCAAACTATCAGTTCGGCAATTTCGTGCCGGCTATAGATGAAGCTGATACTTATTTTTGATTCATTCGAGTATTTTATCCCAAGTTTATTGGGAATGGTAAATTTCGCGATTACGAATTCAGCTTGAGTGCTCTTTCACAAGTTAGAACGTTCCTTATATCAGACGCGTAGGGTAATTTGATAATTTATTCTTTAATCGTAATTTCCAAATATTCATTATTCAAAATTATCATTCATTAGGAACTTGTTGAAGATGCTTAATTGGCATTACAATTAACATAAAATTAAAAAAAAATTGTGGGGCTTGAACTGGTAAATAGTTTGTTTTTGAGGAAAACAAGACATGTTTATTATAACCCACCAGTTTAGGCAATATTTTCTGACCTATTAAAATTCAACTGATATCTCTCAACACCTCTAAAAGCTTATGTTCCAGTAGGTCTTATTTATTGGTTTATGCAAAACATCACATCTTGATGGAGGATAGAGAGCAGAGGAGGAGGATACAAAACTAAAACTGGAGTTTACCAGAAAAGAAGTTTACTCTAAAACAGTGTTATATTTCAAAGCAAACTAATTAAATGATAGTCAATTACAAGAATTATCTTATTTCTTATAACCACAACTCTTCCTGCGACCTCTGGCGCGTTCGAATTTAGGTCCCTTAGATCTAACGAAAGGTTTGGTATGTGAGTGGGGTACACCTGGGGCTGGACCGAAATGTTTGACGGCTTCTCTGGCATTCCTACGTCCTTGCATAAGAACGGTCTTTTGTCCCAATGGTGACCTCAGAGCAAGTTGATCGAAAGTGATAACTTCTCCACCTGTAATAAAATATGAATGACTAAAATTTTGTTCAAGGAGATTCCCTTTCATCACCAAATATTACTTTACTACTTATTCTTCAATTGCTAAATTAGCTTGTAACATCAAAACTGGCTATATTGAAAATTAATAGGATTGATTTAAATTGATGTTTGAGCTCAATGAACAACTTCTCAAGAATGTTAGCTCTTAAATGCACCCATAGTGCTCAGCAGTTGGACATGCACAAGACTATGACTATACTTGTAGGGCAACTCTTCTAACAATAACATGAAGAAGTAATCAATACTAATGAAAACCTAGCAAATGCTAACTAATTCCCAACTGAGTTAGTTATATAAATTTCTTGATTACTAACCTGCTTTCAATATTCTGGCACGAGCCTTGTCTGATACTTTCAAAGCACAAACGGTGAGTTTGGGGAGTTCCCAAATACGTGAATCGTCTGTTACATTGCCAACAATGACGGCTGTAAGATTTTCACGACCAGGTTTTTTCATAAACCTTACCACCCTGGCAATGCTTATTGGTGGACGATGGATCTTGCTCATGAAAAGCCTCTTCAATATTATTTTATTGAATTTGGAGTTGGTACGTCTAGCCAAATATCTGTACAACTAAAATATAAGGGAATTAAGTACAAATAAGAAGATTTTTCGATACAATAACATACCTTTACTAAAAGACGTAAATATACATCTTGACTTTTAGGCTCGGTTCTCCTAACCTTGCGGTCGTATTTGTGATTGATATCAATACCCTGAAAAATAAGTAATTAATGAAATTCAGAAAATCCATCTCTTCAACACAAATACCATTTTGAAAGAAACCTTTCAGTGATTATATATACAAATATAGATAAATTCAAAAATACTTACCATGTTGATATCTGAGGTTCCCTATCCCAGCACAAATGAAAAGAGAGGGCAAATGCTTCGAAGTCACCGAGGTGGACCAAATTCTATGTTCTGTGAAAAAAGCTACGTACCATAAAGTACGTAAAATAAGAATATTAATATTTTTACCATTTAATGAATATAAATATTTATCACAATACAACTAATCTTATTTCGCGACAAAACATAAGATCTTAAGAAAAAATATAGTTGATGAGATTGATTTTTCAAATTGTCTGAGAACAAGTTTAAAAAAAATCTGTAATCTGTGCTTACTCTTGACAGTCTTCGCTCTTGATTCTGTCATTTCTGTCATTGTGGAAGAATTGTTGGGCGCTACAAGAATTAAAAAACTCATAAGATGGAAACTAAAACAAAACATTTAACATTGGGTTCACCAATACCACCTAAAACAGAACCATTGACATTGTATTCCTTCGAATATTGTCCATTCGCTCAAAGAGTGAGACTTGTCTTGCACGCAAAAGGTTTAAAATATCAGGCAGTCAATATTAACTTGAAAAAGAAGCCTGAGTGGTACTCCTCAATTAACACTTCAGAGAAAGTACCCGCCTTAGATATTGGCGATAAAATAATAACGGAAAGTTTGGATATATGCAATTATTTAGATAAAACTTATCCTACACCTGCTTTGTATTCTGCAGAACCTGAAGCTGCCGAAAAAGAAAAAGAATTGATTGATAAAATTGGCAGTGTAACCAGTCTTTTCGCCAAATGCATGATGAATGCAAAAGATAAAACTCCTGAAGAATGGGTGAAAGATTTCCTTACCACCATGGAACCTTTTGAAACAGAGCTCAAATTGAAAGGTACCAAATTTTTTGGTGGAGACAACCCGGGCATGGTGGATTATATGCTATGGCCTTGGGCAGAACGAGCAAAAGTGTTGGATATGTTAATCGGTGAAAAACTGCCATTTTCTGAGGATTGTATTCCAACTTTACATGAGTGGAAGAAGAATATGCTTATGAATACGGTAGTCCAAGCTGTCTACAATGGTCCAGAGAAATGTTTCAAAGCTATACAACTCAAGTATAATACTGAAGATCCAGATTTTGACTCAATTTGAAATTGAATTCACGGTATTAATGTAACACTAAGTACATCTTACTTTGAGGTGTTAGTGTTGGCTTCTTCTGCTTCATCAGTTATACTGTCTATTATTGTGATATCTATCAATCATTCCGCTGACAATACCTTAATATTTTGTTATTAAATATGTTTGATTTCTAGTATTCTTATACTAATTTAATGCTTTATTTTTTATTTTCTTGTTATGTTTTCAATTTATCTGATTTATATAAAGATTTCTGAATAAACAAGTATTAATCCCATTGTGCATATTATTTCCTGCAAAAGTTTTTTTCAATGCCTCAATTAGCAAGACAATAAGATAAAAAAGTGATTATAGTTAGAATAAAAATAAAGTCCCAATTTTTATCATTAATTAAAAAAATATATTTTATTACATTGAATTAATGACATTATGTACAATCTTCAAAGTATTTCTATCCTATCTTTTTTTTTCTCAGAATAGTTCATGAAAACATCCTTGTTATAAGATTTGGGGTTTTGAATTCTGCAATTCTGAAGAAACATGGCCAAAGAATGATAATAGCCTTGTAAAGTCCATGTTTCGTTGTGAGTTCCTGAAGGAAACTGAAGAAGTTGCTTAGCATAACTAGCACATGTGCCATGCAAATCTGTCATCATTCTTGGTGGTACCAAAGTGTCAGCTAGGCCAGATATGAACAAAGATGGCACTCGAAGCAACTTCATCTTGTTCAATGAAAGAAACTGGAAGAAAAAGTGTTCTTGAATTTCAATGAAAATTAATATGTATTTCACAATCAATCTTATTAATTGTATGCTTCAAAATTGCGACTTGTGGAGTTTTCATAACAATTCATTACACATGCTTTGAAACGAGCTGATACTTGGACAAAAATATTATTATTCTGCCTAACTATCTGTAATTTTGGAGACAAGTACTTGTTTGATGATGTATATATAAAATAAAATAAATAATAACTGAATGGCCATTGAAGCAAGAAACTTACTTTATTTTTGTAGCATACTAATGGTAATAAATGGAATAGCTTCCAACCGAAAATAACTCTTGCCATATCAGGAATGCTAGTAAATGTATTCTCCACTACAAGGCACCAAATTTTCATGGAATATTCATCACATGATGCCAAATCTATAGCTACTGCTCCACCCAAAGATCTTCCAAACACTATAATTTCATTATTATTTATATCATTTCTTGTAAACAGATAGTCGAGGCTTGCTTTAGCATCCAAGTAAAGCCCTTCTTCAGTTGGACTACCCTCAGAAAGTCCATAACCTCTATATTCGACTAGAAGAATATTACAATGCAAATTATGATATAATCCCACACAATTCTGTAAACGATGTCCCATATTCCCTGCATTGCCATGGAAAAATAAGAAAGTGGGTGAATTTTTTCTTCGCTCTAAAGGCTGATGAATAAAATACATATGAATTACAGTTCCATCTGATGCTTTGGTATACAGACTCTCATATGGTAAACCAAACATTGAGGGAATAGGGATATAAACTCTGGAATGACTTGGTACTTCTGGGTAAAACAGAAAATTATCCTGAGCATGATATAATATACCTAAAATTAATCATTATAGTAAATTTTTCATGTTACTTCCACAGAGAAATTACCCATAACTGACATGAAAAGTAAGGTGAATGCAAGGATACCTCCATACATGTAATAAAGCAAAAAGCAAAACACAAGTACTAATCCTGAATAGGCCCATACCCGAAGCATCATTCTAAGTATAATGCCAACTATCACCGTTACTTTCAAATAACCCCCCATTTGGTGTATCATTTTTCTGCTTATCCTTGATTCAATAACACCAAATAAACATGGGAGTATTTGAAGAAAACCGAATATTTAGATTATAACCAATCATATTCATCTCACATGATCAGCATTAGAATTAACCTAACAATGACCCGACTAGAAAGAGTTGAGAAATTAAAGATATAGCTGATTTTCGTCACATAATTTTTATTCTATTTCGAATAGAATCTACTTGTAATTTGTTTGCAAAAATAATGCGAAAAGATAAATATCACAGAATACTAATATCGCTTTTCATTTCAATTCTATGACTCATACTGAAGTGTTTTGGATTTGGTCATAATAATAATAATAATAATAATAATATAGACTATAGACTATAGACATAGACTATAATCAACGATTAATCTTCTTTGCTATAATAAACAATTTAAAAAAAAACGTTTATTTGTTTATTATCGAATTCCAGTATGTTCTTTCTATTCATCATATGTTGAACGATCTTTTAGAATTCAATGTAGCCATACATAAATCTAAAAGTCTTCTGAATTATTGTTCCTTTATCTCTCAAAAGAAAACTATACTTTTTTTAACAAAATGTTTTCAAATTATTGCTTATCTGAATTTTCTTTCGACATTCAAAAAATATTACATTAAGATTTTATAAGAAACTGAAGGTATATTGAAAACGGTTAATAAAATTATATAAAACTTATTCCACCACATCTAGTCACGTTATATTGAATTGCTGATACACTAATTATTTTTTTACATTTTCTTTATGTACAATAATATCAATTACAGATTTTCAATTTCACATTCATGTCTTAATCAAATTATATCATGACATTTTGATTTTATTCAAGGCAAGCAATCTTAGTTCAGACAGGACTTTTGGAAAATAATAATCTGTACCAGAATATCTTTCCTTCATTTCACGCTCTTCATCAGTAGTAAGTAAAGAATTACTATTCCAATCAATTATTTCTTGATTACATCTATCAATTATGAACTTAATAGGGTACATTCCACAATCAAACTTGAAATTAATTATACAAGTGAATCTGTCTTCTTTAGAGTCTTCTATATGGATATGCATATCCCACACACTTGAATAATACTTTTTAGCTAAGTGTAAAGCTTCTTGGGTTGCAGCTCTTTTTTTCTGGAGGTTTAATACTTCTTGAGATATAATCTGATTTCTTAGAAGACTTGAATTTAATTTTGTTTCCAGTTCTCTTATCTCTTTTCTCATTTTTATCTCTTCCATGTAATATTTCATCGATGCTGAATTATAGGTTTCATATTCATTTTTAATTCTTTTAGGAGCAGTTAGGTATTTGCTACAAGACACACTTGTTTCTCCTGTATCTTTGTTTTCAAACAACCTCTTATATTGCATCGATATAGATGACGATATAGAATTAAAGTCTTTCGATTTTTGAAGATCTTTTCTTTTAACAATTTCATCCATAAGAGAATGTAGTGATTCAGACTCGATTGTCGTCTCCGAATTGCGTACACTTATGTTTTCACTTATATCTTCCATTTCAGCAAAGTGTTTTCATCTAACCATTTCTATGAAGTTTGAATACGACGATAACAAAAATCAAAAGATACAAAAATTTAAAAATAACACAACTGTTTTATATGAAACTTCGATTCAAAAATGACAGTTCTCTTTTGGTCCATAGATAAATACTCTGTTATAAACTCTTCTTTCTATTTCGTCATGCTTGGCCGCGGAGCTATCTACATATTGAACACTACATCTTCAGAGCGACTTTTTATAATAAAGCTATTATTTGATGTCCTGTGATGAAAATTTCCTAAATGTGCAATCCTAAATTTTAGATTTATCAATTTAGATCGCTAGGCAACCTTTGATTGAGTTACAAATATGATGGGTTGCAGCCTTCGCATTTTCTCATTGAAATTGAATAATCAGCTGTGTCGTGATGACAAAAATTTGTTGATCTGTAAAAACTTTAAGTTTTTCTTGATTTTGTATATGATTGGGAGCGGTTTTTTCACAGAAGTTTCTCTGAGAAGTTGATAATGTTGAAGGTAAATGAAGCAGATATAGATATATTATTCTGTACTAGTTCTTTCTAATGATTATGACTTAATATAGGGAGCAGTTTGTCTCGTAACGGGGGGTGCTTCTGGTCTTGGAAAAGCCACAGTTGAAAGGTTTATACAACTAGGATCCAAAGTTGTTATCTGCGATCTTTCAAAGTCTAAAGGAAACGAATTATCGAAATCATTAGGTGAAGACAAATCTTTATTTGTACCAGTAAATGTAAGTGTTTCGACGCTGATACACAAAATAATAACAGGAGTATTTTTCAACTAGATTGTCTCTGAGAATGAAGTAAAACATGCACTTGAGGCTGCACAGGAGAAGTTCGGAAAATTAAATTATCTAGTTAATTGTGCTGGAATAGGGGTAGCCTATAAAACCTATAATTTCAATAAAAATGTGTCCCACAGCTTGGATGATTTTTTGAAAGTTCTTGAAGTAAGCTTAGCATTATGTGTGTATATGGGCGATGCAATAATAATAGCTCTTTTAAGGTTAATACAATAGGGACTTTTAACGTTATCAGATTAGCAGTAGGTCTAATAGGTCAAAATAAGCCAAATGAAAATGGAGAAAGGGGAGTTATCATAAATACAGCAAGTACGGCAGCATTTGATGGACAAATGGGACAAGTAGCATATGCAGCTTCAAAAGGAGCCATTGTAGGAATGACTCTACCTTTATCTAGAGATCTAGCATCTCAAGGAATCAGAGTTGTAACAATAGCTCCTGGTTGGTGTATTTATAAATGAGAGATTCACAATAAGTATTATTTGTATATTTTAGGTCTTTTCCAAACACCCATATTATCTGCATTACCGGAGAAAGTAGTAGCTTTCCTAGAAAAATCAGTACCCTTTCCTTCTAGACTAGGAAATCCTGTTGAGTTTGCCCAATTAGTTGAGAATATTATTGATAATCCAATGCTCAATGGAGAAACGATAAGATTGGATGGTGCTTTAAGATTGCAGATTTGAAATGGATATATTTCCTTGGAATCCTTTTTTAGTTTAGTTCTTAAAATAAAAACATTGAAATCTCCTGAATTATTATTAAAAAACAGATATTCATCACAAAACGTTTTCCCACCAATCTAATAGAAAATTTTGGGTATTGTTGATTAGCAGTGTCATCTAAAGATGAATGTGATCAAACCTACTAGTGTAGGCTATGATTTCTCAAAATTGATATGATTTCATTCCATCCTAATAGACTATGGGCGAAATGGAAATGAGTTTCTAGTATCTGCCAATTAAATTGAAAATTTAGATTAGTTCGCAATGCAGCATTCCTAAAAGCTTAGAAGCGAATGTGATCGCCATCAGCTTCCTTTCTCAGTATTTAGGAAGACTGCATAAACCCACCATAAGAATTTTTCGCAGAACGCAGAGTAACCTTAGCAGCAACCTTTTTTTTTTGAGTAGTGTATGTATTTTCTACGCTACACTCTATCAATAAAAATTTAATAAATGATGATCTGATGTACCTTGTACCCCCACATTTGAAGGGTTTATTCAGAATAACCGCGTCATTGAACTTTTGAACTTCTTATTTGATTACCAAATCGTGGTTATCATGCAATGATCGTAGATCTTTCGCGTCAATCTGAAAGAGACCATTTTCTATGTAGTTTAGTTACATTTTTATAATGCTTAAGGTAATTGAATGAAAGTCCGAAAATTATTTGTTACTAATACAACATTCCCAGGGTGCAGTTTCTTTAGTTACAGGCGGTGCTTCTGGTTTGGGAAAAGCCACCGTCGAAAGGTTAGTGCAACAAGGAAGTAAAGTTGTAATTTGCGATTTACCATCTTCCAAGGGCCATGAACTGTCCAAAGCTTTAGGAGAAAATAAAGCAGTTTTTGCTCCCGTGAATGTGAGAGATTTTTTCCATAATAATATTTCTGTTCAATTTTTTATTATTATCCATAAACTTTTAGGTTACATCTGAACAAAATGTAAATGATGCCCTGAAACTAGTTAAAGATAAATTCGGAAAATTGAACTATCTAGTAAATTGTGCTGGAATAGGAGCAGCTGTCAGGACATACAATTTCAAGAAAAATGAACCTCATAGTTTAGAAGAATTTACAAAAGTATTGACTGTAAGTTCAATGAAATATTTCATCGATTAGGTTCATTTGGTCAAGTTTTATCATTCAAGTGGGTAAAAAAATCACAGACGTTTGTGTTTTGCTATGATAATATCACTTTGATGTGTTTGTCAACTCGTGAGAGATTAGAATCAACTAGAAATATTTTCTGATCGATGATTTGACAGTCACTCAATATCCAGATCTTTCTCTCCTGTGAAATTGTATTTGGACTACTCATGACTGAATTATCGAATAAAAACAAATCTATGTTGATAATCCGATCAAGTTTTGTGAAACTGGGTATAAACTAATGATTTGTTTTTAGATAAATACAGTGGGTACGTTTAATGTCATCAGGTTGGCTGTGGGTCTATTAGGTCAAAATGAACCGAATGAGAGTGGTGAGAGAGGGGTTATTGTTAATACTGCAAGTGTTGCTGCATTTGATGGGCAAATCGGTCAAGTAGCCTACTCTGCCTCGAAGGGTGGTGTGGTTGGCATGACTTTACCCTTAGCTAGAGATTTAGCTAGTCAAGGAATAAGGGTAGTAACTATAGCTCCTGGTAAGATTTTTTTGTGTTGTATTCGATTTAATCTAATTTCAATACCATCAAATTAAAATACAGGTATAAGTTGGCAGTTCATGAATTTGCTACATAAATTATTTTGCAACAGGGCTTTTTAGGACACCACTGTTGGAGGAATTGCCAGAAAAAGTAATTGCTTCTTTAGAGAAGTCTGTTCCTTTTCCTTCCAGATTAGGGGACCCAAAGGAGTACGCTCATTTGGTGGAAAGTATCATCAGGAATCCGATGTTGAATGGGGAAGTTATAAGGTTGGACGGCGCCATCAGGATGCAACCTTGATTTGATTGTCACATTTCACAATAAAATTATTGAAAGTACTACAGGATTGTATTAATCTCACAGTTCTCAAGAGACTGCCATAAAAAACTCTGAGCAAGACGGCACAAAAACACGGCGCTTTACCTATGAGTGCTTTGTGTTCCCCCCCGGGTTTTCACACCAGCAGATTCGAACTAACAGTAGAGGTAAAAAGTGGCAAGTTAGGGAAAAAAAGGATCGGCATTCACCCCTGAGTTCGTTCTGTTCCCCAGGGTTTTCACACCAGCAGAGAATCTTACTAACAGTAGGGGTAGAACACAAATTTTGGCAAGGATGGGTAAAGGTGGTCTAGAGGATCGGTATCAACAATTATACCCACCCATGTTGTGAAAAAAAAAATATATAATTCGTTAAAACTTTGTGAAGAAACTGAACCAATTGCTGCGGGAAAAAGAAAAACTTCTCTATGACAATAATATATATTCAATATTATGCATAATATTTTTACAAAATTATATTAATTTAGTCAACAATAATTTAAATGATATCTATTTGGCACATTGTATTGTTAAGTAGATATTGATCTATTTTTACACAATAAAGATAGAATATATACTTCAAGTGACTCGTACAAGTTTTATATAAACTTTTCAATATTGTCAACAAGTAAAATATGTATTCTACAACAGCCACTTTATTTTGATTATGATATATCAAATCTTCAATCTTGTATAGAAAAAATAATTCTTGATTCTCATGATTTTTTATGAAATCCTATAAGTGTGGATCATTCAAAAGAACAATAATAAACGGAATGAAAACAAGTGTGAACGTATGAAAACATGGTTTGACAAGAAATAAATCCTGGGAACGAACAAAATGATGACAATTCGTTTATAAAAAACTCAACAGCAGTCGATTCATCATCCGAAGGAATCACAAGCAAATTTAATTACATAACCTCGTTCTTTTCCGCACGCATGCAATACACTTTTAGCCTGAAACAATAAATCTGACGTTACCTCGTAACCATTTGATACAAATGAAATAAATTTTAATCCTAGTGAAGACGTACAATAATAAAAATAAATTGCGCTAACAAATTAATCGAAAGAAACGTAAGAAATATACACACGATAGACAATGACATTTTAAGCGTTCTTTAAATGTCATTCAAACCTACCAACCATAGCTTTAACCCAACTCTTAGCTGGAACAGTTTCCGTTTCTTCGTTTGTTTCTTTGTCTTTAATTTCATTGTTATTATTAGTCTTTATTGTCTCATTTGTACCAATGTGTTTGTGCCCGTTTTTTAAATGAGTAGGTTTCACTGGGATCGGGGGAGGCGCCTTATTAGGCCTCTTTATCAGAGTTTTCCTCTCCGAGAGTCTACTATCGGATTTACTGGTAGAAATGTTTGATTTTGTGACGTTTTCGGCAATCGTCCTTTCTAAACTTTCAGTTTGTTTGACGATGTATTTATTTTCGGTACTTCTGAAGCTGTCCTGCTTCAAAACGAGCGCACCTCTTTCGTCCCTCACGTATTCTTCCACTAAACGGTCGTCTAGGATGCTCTCGTAGTAACTATCATCGTTTTGACTAGAATTAAAGGAGCTAATCGATAAAGTCGACTGTTCGAACTTATCCGCGCGACTAGAAACGCAGCCGTTGTTCCTCTCCATCTGGCCGGTATCGTCAAGAGACATCGATTTTTGGAGGCGGTTCTCGATCTCGTCGAGTACGTCGTTCTCGTTGATGGTCATGTCGAGTCGCTCGGGCTCGTCCGACAGCTCGCCGTCGACCTTGTCTTGCGACAGCAGACTCGTGCGGCTCGCGTTCAGGATGAACTTCTGCGGATCTACGTATTCCGGGTTGGCGATGCGCTCGCCGGTACTCCTCGAGTTCTGCTGTTGCTGCTTCCAGATCGGCGCGCTGGCCTTCTTCTGCTGTTCGGACATCAGGGTTCTTATCCTCTGCAGCAGGCTGACCCGTATGGCGGACTTCCTGTAGATCTTGTGGTCGGGATGATCGGTATCGTCGATGTGAGAGGTGAGATCGCTGCAACAAATACTTGGATTAATAACGTGTTAATTCGTTGATGTTTTTGTGAATCTATGATATATCACAGTTTTACTTTTCATATCTACAGGGCGAGTCTCCGACTTGTATGTATATTTAAACAGTATATTCTTGAAGTTAAAAGAAGTGCTTTTCTCCTTCACCATTTTTTTCGATTCGGCCTAGTTAAAAAGATTTAGGTATTGTAAGTTTTCTCAATGACATATGTCACCCCTGAAGTTGACGTTTTTTCAAGCATTAAATATACTATTTTTACCTTGGAAATAAGCTACTATATTAGACAATCAAGCATAAACTCATCTTTTCCATTCCATTTTGAGAACGAAGTAGTATTTATAATAAAATAAATGAGTGACCGCAATTTCGTTGGCGATAAATATTTAAATGTTCTTCTGTTGATTCCACTTCCGATAATAATAACGAATTCAGCTTGCAACGGGCAAGACGGCACAGAAACACGGCAGTTCACCTTTGAGTGTTTTCTGTTCCCTCCCGGGTTTTCACACCAGCAGAGATTCGTACCAACAGTAGAGGTGGAAACTGGCACAAGTTAGGGGAAAAAAAGGAACGGCAGTTCGCCCCTCAGTGAGTTCTGTTTCCCCGGGTTTTCATACCAGCAGAAAATCTTACTAACAGTAGGGGTAGAACACAAATTTTGGCAAAGGTTGGGTTGGGATAATGGGGGATTAAAATTTTAATGGAGCATGGACCTTCTTGGAACTAGGTATATGTACGAGAAAGCTAAGGTCGTTGAACGCCAGGTGTCGGCATCAATTTATTGAGTGTTTCGATGCGGCGACTAGATTTCAAAAAGATTCCGTGCTTCATTTGGTCGGCATCGTGGGTTGAGTTATGCGATATTGATGAGTTCAAACAAGGGCGAAACGATTTCTCTCGGAAATGATCAATGAGCCATTGTCTCACTGGATGAGAGTTCCATTTAGTTGGAAGTTGATGAGTTCCTCTTGTGGAAGCTTGAGTATTTAAAAATGATTTTAAATTCAGTAAAGCTTACAGATCTTTTTTAAGAGAAATGGATTGGTAGAAGGAAGCCGATTGAATGGCCACCTCGCTCCCCAGACTCCACATCTTTAGATTTTGTCGTTTGAGGACATTCAAAGTCGGTTGTGTGTAAATACACAGTCCCGAGATGTAGAAGTAAGAATACGCATAGCATGCAGAGAAATTCAAGTTGAAGTTTTTCAAAATAATGAAGGAATGATAGCGCCTCAACAGGGGGGTAATTAATAATTTGCCATCGTCCGGACAACTAAATGGAGAACCGAAGAAGAGCAGATGCTAACCATGGTTTCGCTCACATTTAACCTCGTCAGAGCAACACAGTTCCTACTCCGATGGAGAAACGCTTAGAATTGATGGACCCTAATTAAATACGCCGCTCGAGTACTACTCAGAAGCTACTACCAGTATTCAATTAGGGTCGGTCAATTCAAAACGTTTTCTCATCGGAGAAGGAGTTGTGTTGCTCTGACGAGGTCAAATGAGACCGGCGTCTGCTCTTTTTCGGTGGAACGTTCTCCGTTTAGTTCTCCCGACGATTGCAAATTGGCCAGTTCAATTCATCCGAATTGAACTGGCCAAAGCTTCTTTTTACATTTTTTCAAATTAACAGTTGCTCACCAAAAAAAGTTCTGCAGAAGAACAGGTGGCAGTGTTCCAAAAAAAATATCACCCTGTAGATCTTTTATCGAAATTGCCATGTCACGTGGTGAGAACTCTAAAATGTAATATCTATGCCAAATTTCAGTTGAATATCTTGTGAAGTGTAGATACTATGAGAAAAAAACTTGAAAAAAATTCAAACTTCAACACTCTGTATCTCGAAAACGAAACGTTTGCGACCCCATGTTTATGGGACTTTTTTTTTTCTTGAACTCACTTAAGGAATCTCCCCTTTTCGTTTGTACGTTCAATTTAGGAACACCCTGTAAATCGGCATTTGAATTAATTCTTATTGTGTTCCAAAACGTGAGGGCCTAATTTAAGACTATAGGTTATATTTTTCACCACAAAGTAATTGACATTTCGAAAATGTTTTATAGTGAAAGGTTTTTCATTATTTTCATGTTTTATTGCAACTCTTGCTGTCGTTACTATTCTATACTTTTTTTTTAAGTTTTCGGAAGTATATACTAACAAAAAAGGTCAATTGTGTGGAATTTTTGATGAGGAAGTGGAATAACCTTTAAAATAAGGTTTCACTCAACCCCTGTTATCACGCTCACAGGGTTGATACGAATTTATTAGAACCCACCGTATAAAATGTCCCCGTAATGACCAAAGTTTACCTCTTTTTGCATTTTTTTCTGATTCTGCATGGGGCAGAGATATTAAAGGTTTTACCTCTTCAAATTGACACACCGTATGCACAAGCCGAAACTTCACCCCGTACAAGCCTCCGGCTCGAACCTACTACTGAAATAACTCACTTTTCTGGCTGATCCTCCGCGCGAACGCCGGGGCTCTCCTTCACCGACTTGTCCAGCACGTGCCTGTGGTAGTTCTCGCTGCCGCCCTGCTCGTTCAGCTGGAACGACCTGGGCAGCGAGTCCGCCTTCGCGGGCAGCTTGGCCTTCGCGTCCTCGCCCTCCGTCCAGACGCCGGGCGTCGGCTCGCTGTCCCTCAGGGCGCGCCTGTTCTTCTTCAGCTTCTTGAACTCCTCGTTCACGATGTCCGACACGATCCTCTCCAGGTCCGTGCGGCGGGCGGCGCCGTCCCCGTCCAGCTCGCAGAGACTCTGGTCTTTGCCGGGCGGCGTCGAGGTCAGGCTCTCCGTCGATTCCATGGCAGCCTCGCAGAAGTTCTCCGAGTCGGACAGGTCTGTGTAGAACTTGGAGGCGGCCTTCTGCTTCTTCAGCTTGGTGATCTTGTGCGGCAGCGTCTTGGCGGTGTATTGGGGTATGACGCCCGGCTCGGATTTCCGCCGCCAGTTGGTCAGGGAGGGGAAGGAGCGGTCCTGGGAGGCGGCGCGGCGGTTGGGGGCCTCCGCGGTCTTTCTCGTGCGGCTTCGACGTTCCAGGTAGTGGGGGGTGTTGCTGGAGTGCTTCAGCGGGGTCCATTTCTCCTCGGTCTCTTCTGGAAAAAAAAAACAGTGATCTTAGCGATGATATTACTACACTGCGCAAAAAAACTAACGCACATTCTGAAAATCTCAATTTTAATGAAAGTTAACTCTACATTGACTTTATAACTTATTTTTTATGTTCTCTCGGGAAGGTTTTGAACGAAACAAGACACATCTTATATGAAAGAAGAGAAATGAACAATTTTCAAAATACTGAAATGCTGATAAGTGATTTAATACTTGGTATTTCCACCCCTTGCGTTAATTACAGCTCGGCAACGACGGTTCATACTCAAAATGAGTGATCTTGAAATGTTCTGATCTAATCCTGCCCAGATTTCTCCGAGTTGGATTCCTAAGTCATTAAGAGTAGCTGGATGATTTTCTGAACTTCTCAGCCTTCTATTGAGGTTGTCCCAAACCTGCTCAATCGGATTGAGATCTGGACTTCTTGCTGGCCATTGCATTCGAGAGACTTCAACCTCTTCAAGGTACTCCTGAACGATGCGCGCACGATGGGGTCTGGCATTATCGTCCATAAAAATGAAGTTTCCACCAATGTATGGGGCAAATGGCACTACATGCTCTTCAAGAATGTTCTTTATACACTTATCAGCATTCATAGCTCCATTATCAACGACCACTAGGTCTGTGCGAGCAGTCAAAGATATTCCACCCCATACCATAATCGATCCTCCCCCGAAACCAGTAGTATTCAGGAAATTGCACTGAGCATATCTTTCATGTGGTCGTCTGTATACAAGGGAATGTCGATCACAATGGTAGAGGCAGAATCTAGACTCATCTGTTAAGAGAACTCTTTCCCAATCGGCCTCTTCCCAATGGATATGCTCTCTAGCAAAATCCAAACGCGCCCTTCGATGGGCTGGGGTAAGAGCTGGGCCCCTTGCCGCGACACGAGGCCTTAAATCATATTCTCTGAGGCGATTTCTTATTGTCTGAGTGTTAATTTGCACCTTATGAGTTTGCTCAAGCTGAATTCAAAGGAGGCGAGCGGTTGCAAACCGTTGTTTCAACGAAGAAACTCTCAAGTAACGTTCTTGAATGGCAGTTGTTACCCGTGGTCTACCCTGTCCTGGTCTTCGGACATTCATACCTGTCTCCCTGAATCGCTGCAACATTCTGGACACACTTGTATGGGAAACTCCAAACCTTTCTGCAATTCTTGTGTATGTCCACCCTTCTTCTAGCAAAACTACCGCTTGGGCACATTCCTCTTGGGTCAAATTGCGTGTTTCGCGTTGCATAGCGATCGAGTGTAGAAAATCAAACGAAAGAAAAACTATTGATCACTAGAATTGATCGAGAACAACTGATTTTAGAATGGAGCCAATACATTCAAAATCTGATAATATCATCTTTTTTTTATTCCTGCTGGGAAACAACATCTGTATTGAAGAAAACCGTTGAAAGTGGATAACATATGCATGCATAATTCTGATAAGAATAATCATCATTGAGAACACCTTCAGTTGTAGAATAAATTTGAGAGATTTGAGAGGTAATTTTACAATTACCTTGTGGCACAAAATACTGTCTCAACTCATAACCCAGATACCACACAAAACCTTCAAAAATGAATATTAAACAAGCTATAAGACGATGGCAACTCGGCCACTAATCCTATCCAAGTGAGTTATTATGTAGGCAGGTATATTACATACTTTACGTACCGATTTCATTGATGTCCTGTCCCAGCTGCATCACGAGTTGCCTGGCGTGGTTCGGTATGACAGCGCTGTAGTTTTCCAATATCACTCGTTTGATCTGCAACGTCCATTCCCGCTTGTGCTGAGGAGATCTGGCCCGTATGGTACATTGCAGCCTTGGATTGTCGAACGGTAATACTTGAAAGGATAAGGGTTCACCCCTCACTTGCTCCACCAGCATCAAATTGGAACACTGCAAAAATAAAAAATAAAGTTGTACTCACATTTACTCCATTCAAGAATTATTGACATCTCGATTATGGCTGACTTATAGACCGATAGATAGTCGATGCACCAACACCCCTTAAAACGAGTACTTAACTAAGTGTCGTTTAAAGTTAATGTACGCTTAATTTTATTCCCAGTTGCACGACTGTGGCTTAACAGAATCTTAAGTAAGGGGCCCTTAAGTTTTTATATCTAGTGATATTTCTGTTTTTTATTTTGGTGCAACTTCATCCTAGTTCAGTAAGGCTATTTCATTGGTTGGCCGGTTTCCGATGATCGTTGTCATTTCATTAACCTAACTTTATTGTCCTGTCAGCTGTCTGTCACTCAGTCAGTCAAGGATTGTCAAATAAAGGGCACCTTAGTTTATATAAGTTCATACAACACTTTCTTTGTAAGGTCTTGTGTGAATTTGTTTTATTAATGTTGGTTGAAGAGGAACGTGAAGAAAATGTCCTTATTGTCCTTGTTAGTACGAATATGATGAATGATTGCAAAGCAAGTGGTGGTAATCTACAAAGGGCACTCAACTTCTCAACAGAAGAAAAGAGTTTTTTGCTAACTATAGTATGTTTTGGGACACAAAATTGAAAATTGGCATAACAATGAAGGCGAAAGAAAAGGCTTGATATTCAATAATGAATGCATTCAATTTTGAAAATCCATCAAAAATGGAAGTTCTGCAGCCAGTTCAACAAATTATTCTAGGTTAGAATCCCGCCCTCAAATATTTAAGTGATCATTACAGGAGAGCTTAAATTTAAGTTTAGCTTTAGCCATTTAAATGTCACTTAACAGTTGGTGCAACGTAATTTAAGTTAAGAGTTCATTTTAAGGGACACTTAACACTAAGTATTATATGTTCGGTGCAAAGGGGTCTAATTGTATCAATTTTAAATGCTGATTGATGCTGATTAATTTGCTCTGAATTTGATTATAACTTCAGTTAAAATAGTTTTTTAGGTTATATCACAAATTACAGAAAAACTTCTTTTCTGTGGATTATTCTCATATATTTTAATTCTGTGATTGAAACTACAGAAATGTGCGTCTGAACTTTCTAAGGGATGTCAATAATCTTCGAATGAACTACAGTTGGACTCAGGTGTTCTTTTACTTCTTATTATTAGATTCGGACCACGGATTTCCGATGTTCTGTGCTCGAATATAACCTAATCACAAATCAATGACAATAATCTCCAGCGTAATTTTCGATTACAATAAACTTCTTCAGAAAAAATACTGGCTGATTTTTGCTCAATTCCCAACTCTAACTTGATAAATTATATCGAATCTGAAAAATAACCACAAACGGGTACAGTACAAGCTATAAGCACTAGGATCAAGTAACAAGAGTTGTCGCCCTTTGGTCCAAGCACTGAATATCAACCACCTGACGAGTTGAAACCGACAAACGAAAATCCCAGAAATCACCCACTCACCATGATATGAAACTTGTAGGCCAAGACTCCGCCCTGTTTGCTCTTGGTCATCAAGAACACCTTGTCGAACAGGAACACGTGTCTTCTACCCCTTGCGCCCACCACTCTGAAGGTTCCTTCAGCGATGAGTTCACCGAGGGCCGTTAGGGCCGGTCCGTTCCAGCCGTAGAGCTGAGACTGGATCTCTTGGACGCGGACGGCGTGCTCGTGCTTCCTCTTCATTATGTTGATGTCCGAGGCTATGCCGGTCATCGTGGTCAGGGCCAGGTCTACCACATGTTTGTGCTCGGGTTCGCACTGCTTGGAGAGTCTCTGAAAACGGAGGCAGTGGTCAGTGACATTTTCTGTCAAAATTGGCATAAAAATATGGCAGCAGTCGTTGAGTAACTTTGACCATAGAATATTTCGATATCTGAATGACATTATGTGTGTAACCTCTAAAGCATTTCTACCTGGAGCAAAAGATGGTATTTGAGGATTCTTTGGACGGGTTTCAGCAAATATGAGCCCAAAGGCAGGGCGTGTCCCAAAGCGAGTTGCTTCTCCCTGAATACCGGAACCATTTTTTCATCCCTGGTCAGTTCCCCGATGACATCCATGGTGCGTGGATAGTTCTGACAATACTCATGGTATACTGAGAATCCTGAGTCGTTCTGGAGAAATACGTTGGCTATTTTGGTGGAATTTCCTTCGACCTTCCTCAGTTGTTCGAGAAATTTTCTGAAAAAACGTAAATTTCAATGTTCTGAAAAAATATTTGAATTGTTTCTTTTTGTATATTTGAGTCAGGTCAACCAACAAATTCCCAAATAAAGAAAATTGATCTCAGCATGAGAATTATCATTAACAATCTAATTAATCAACTCACTTGTTGAATTCGAATATTTCCTCGATATTACTGAACAACGCATCAAGATGTGGAGCCAAAACACAATCAGGTTCCGACCTCCATCGCTTCAGGTATCCCTGAAAGAAAAACGAAAAATTTTTAAAGGTTCAAGAATCACACCTACACAATTTGAAATAAATCTAGAGGAAAAATTATTCGCTTGTGAGTGATTAGTAGCTTCTACCACAGATAAAAGTTACTCATAGATAGATGCTTCTACTTTGAAATTCTTCTGAAATCGAGGCTGGGTATATAACTGTTAAATTAGTCTTCGAATGTTTGGGTATAAGCCAAAGACTAAGTTCTTCTTACAATATATCAGCCTTCAAAATTCTAAGAACTTGACGACAAAGATGGAACTTTATAAATGTGCATAAAAATATTAACATCGATGTTTTTCGAACATAGTCATTTTCTGCCAACCCTATGCGAAAGGCGTGATGCGAAAGCATAGATGAACCAGAGAGAACAGGTTGTCTCTGGATGAACTAGGGTTGCGTTCACAACATAGAGATATAAGAGATTATGTCTATGGTTCACAAACTTACTCCGTCCAGTGGATGGAGTATGAGTATGACCATGCTCATAGAGCATTTTCCGAGAAAGAAAAAGTACGTTTGAGAACGCTTCGAGAAATCAGAGCTTACTCAGAGTAAGTTTGTGAACGCAACCTAGGAAGTACAAGAAGGAGAGCGCCAGTTTCGCGCACATGTCTTCGATAGCTCGTAAACGGTACGGAATTAGTTTATAGATTTCCGTTAGCGATCGTCCGAGAAAGAAACGAACAAAAAAAAAACTATTCGGAAATTCTTCCTGCGGACAGCACGCGCCTCCCGATTTGTAAACTTCCTGCCCCGAAGGAGTTCACCGGTTTATAATTTTAGAAACGTCCAGTCGTTTGGCTGCCATATGTGTGTTACTGAGACGAATGTAATGGGCCGTTTATCCGCCATTCGACTTGCGGAACAGAGGGCCGTGAACCCATTCACGATCCGTGATCACTCATTATCATGCACCGTTTTGGTCGCTAATTTTTGGAGACACTGGGCTAGGCCCCCATTAGAATATTTAAAATGCCCCAAATTCAGTAGAACAAAAACACAGAAATAACGCATAAGAGGCGATAATATATCCATCAAGATTCATTGAGGATTCATAAAAAAATCAGCTGATTGAAATGACCTAATAGATAAAGAAGCATGGAAATTAGTTTCGGTGCACCTTCATTATCAACAGTTTTGAATTTACGTCAAAAATAAATCCAAAGAAGAAAATGAATTTCTTTGATCCACTGGGATAAATTCTGTGCACTTTCTCTCGAACTTTTCGATCTATGCTTTATAAGTTGAAAATCGGAAACAGTGAGTGAGAAAATTTACGTGCAGGTGGTTACATTTTCGTTGAGTGGACGATGTAACAGAATGTGAGTACATTTTCGTATGTAATTATAATTAATTTGCAATGAATTATGACGAAAGGGTATTTATAATGGCCTCGAAATATAAACGATTCAACGGGTATCCATTCAGCGAACGGTATCATGTTTGGCATTCATCAGGTTGGCCATAGAACGGCAGAAATAGATGACTGCAGGTACAATGTAATAAGAATCCACTGCATGAACGAAACTCTATTCAGCTCCTTCATATTCCCAGAACATGTCGAAACATCCATCCTGTTGTCGACGAGGATACGAACAATCATCCATTTCCCGAATCCGTCAATCATAATCGACGTATTCTCCGAATGCGATGATTCAATCGGTCCCCCAAATTCTCCCGTTCATAGACTGCGATTTCGACTCGTTTAGTATGCGGACCGAGCAGATCCTCGGACTTTCATTCAACCAGGACAATTATTCGTGTTTTGTAGTAGGATCGCGCCCGCTTGATTGGCCCGGCAAGCATGAATGAATCACGACTATTGTCTGAAGCGATTCTAGATGCAATCGGCCAACAGGAAACACTTGACCGCATGAAATATGCCTTGCTAACCAACTGGGAATGCAGCCGGGACCTTTGGACAAGTCTACACGGCATTTCTTAGTCATCGAATCGGATTCCTCTACATTTCAGCTTGTTGGGGTCGAAAAATTCTTAGCCTACAGGAATTCGATCGAAAATATGTAAATACTCCATGCCACTAACCTCTACAGAGAGTTCCAATGTTATATGGAAGTATTAATATATCACTGGAAATATTAGATTATATTCGTCAACGAATAACGAATTTCCTTTGAACTTGAACACTCCTTATGACAGAAAGGTAAACGGAGATGTTTTTTGAACATCATTAGGTGAATGCATAAAGCATAATTTGCATTTTTATTATATGACAGACAGAGCCAAAAGGTGCTCTATGCACAAATAATTATTTCTACGCAGTTTATATTCTATAGTATTAATGTTCTGTGCAGATTGACATTCTGGAATTTCTATAATTTAAATTGAAGAATGTGAAGCTTTGAGGGAAAACGACCAATGTCCGTTGTAGTGATGGGTTTAAACGACTTTTGATATGCGAAACTGAAAGATGTGAGTAAATTTTCATGTTTTCTCTTTCTTTGTATAGACGACTGAATTTATACGTTTTTCGATCAACTGAATCAGCCAACCATCGGTTCTGAAAACGTAAAGGTTACGTCCATCAAATTCTGTATACCTTCCTAGAATATATCAGAATGACACACTTAATTATCTTTTACGAAGGCCAATGATACTTTGTCGAACATGTTCGATAGCGAACATTCTATATTTCAATCGAAACGATTTAGGCTAGTCAGCATTTTTACATTGATTTCAATAGCGTTTTCTATTGGTGAAATTAGTGCTGCACTGGATCACAGAACCTAAAATAAGGATATCTTGAAATTATTGCTCCTTTTTTTATGATATATACACAATTTCCTTTTACAGCCCGTTCCATTGTTAGAACTAGCTTTAGATCTTTTGGAAGGATTGTAGTGACATCAAAATATACACTCGTACACTGGACTAGTTTTACCAATAGGAACCGCAATGTGACGTAACTGATCTCCTCGATTCCAATGAACCCAGTGGGTTCTAAATACACACCTCTATGACTTCGTTGAGATCCGATACGTAAACTGCTTCAGAGTCCAGCACCTCTTGCAGAACCCTCATTTCCGCCGTCATCACCGAAGGTTGTTCGGCGATTCCACTGTCAGCCGATCCTGAAAAAAAAAAAGTTCATTGAAATATTGGTAGAAAAAACTCAAAAGCCATTTCTAATCAGAAATATTCCGCCCAGTTCGATAGGCACGAATAGTTTGGTTTTCTGTGGTGTGAACTTTGGCACGAAACAAATGATTTGTTAGCAATCCCGCGAAATACTCTGTGACCGTCAACTATCCTGTCAATTTCAAAATTCGTTTTGGTATTTATGTACGAACTACAGTTACAATGTAATTTCTTTCTGCACCACTCGGACATCTGCAACTTCGTTAAGACCATTAATCAAAAACTACGTGCGATAAGTTGCAGTGACCGCATATGCTCGTTCAATGATCCCCAATCGGTTCTCGCCAACAACGGCAACATTATTGCAAACCAGTTATCGGATAATCTTCTCATCTATATCCGATTTAAAAAAAAAAATCGTTTTCGCAGATCGAAATTTTCTATAGGCTTCGGAATTTTCAAGGTTTATTTTGTCCCAACTCCTGATCGAATCTATGCACTCCTGTCGGAACATAGACAAACTTTATACGGAGCACGGAGAGTAGGGAGATCCATACCACAGAGTCTCCATAGAAAGTTTGTCTATGTTTATACAAACGTCCATAGAAAAAATCAGGACATCGATTTCAACTAAAAGGAGTTGAAATGCTGCGTTTTTTATCGGTCGACGTTCGAAAATGAAGACTAGGTACATGTCGTTCGGATAAGTCGCATTAGATAAGGACGGAGCGTGTGCGAAATTAACATAGAAACTGGCCGAGTCTACAATTTAGATGAATCGGTATTGAATAAAACCTGAGTACACGAGGATTCCTCGAAATCTCTATGGAGATCGTCAGGAATTTATCGACTGCAGAGACGCGGTGTGTACGAAGCGTCAGAAAAAGTACCTATAGCGTTGTTCTTCCACCTGTAAATTTCTAGTGATGTCGTTGCATAAAGAATCGCATAGATAATTCTGTTTTATTGCCGGGGCGAAACAATGGGCCTTTCTTATGAAATTGATGCAGTTCGCCTCTTGAAAAAGTTGGAACGTGTGTTCGGTTGAATTAGCAATTGTCGGGATGACCGAAGTAGTTTCAGGATTTATATTGAGCAGGGAATAGAATAGACGTACACACTGCACGGTGCTGTTTTGTAGGTCCATTACCAGCTATACTAGCTACTACTTTTTCGTTTCTAGTAGCATTCAGTAGCGTAAGAAGAAAAGTAAATCTAATTTTTTCGATTCTTCATTCGAAGATTTATCGTTGAACTACCATCAACTTAAATGACCACCATTAGTCCTCAGTAGTAAGACAACGAACTGAAAGAAGGTAATATCCTTGTGGGTCTTTAATCAAGGGACTGAAAAATCCCTGTCGCATCTTCATATTTGACATATCCCATTAATATTCATTATGATATCCTGGTGGGACAAACCCGAAGAAGATTCACAACAAATGGTTTCGTTGTTGGTAATTTTTCAAGATTAATCTTACTGATACTGGGCTCTCCTTATCTGCACCATTGACCAGTGGCGGTTCCAGGTGTGATGTTGAGGTTCCACATAATAATTTTATATTCGAAATTCTGTTTCTTTTAGTAAGAAATCTGAGAATTTCATCCATTTCGGCACAACCGTTCGGTCTTGAAGAAGTTTTAACTGAACCCAACTTTTTTGGAATTTTTCAAAGGTCAACTTTTGAGTCGTGTATCTTCCAGGAAAATTGTCGTAGATCTGAATGTAATACATATTCTGAAAGAGCAACTCTTTAAGTAAGAAATCTGAGAATTTCATCCATTTCGGCACAACCGTTCGGTCTTAAAGAAGTTTTAACTGAACCCAACTTTTTTGGAATTTTTCAAAGGTCAACTTTTGAGTCGCGTATCTTCCAGGAAAATTATCGTAGATCCGAATGTGATACATATTCTGAAAGAGCAACTCTTCTAGTAAGAAATCTGAGAATTTCATCCATTTCGGCACAACCGTTCGGTCTTGAAGAAGTTTTAACTGAACCCAACTTTTTTGGAATTTTTCAAAGGTCAACTTTTGAGTCGTGTATCTTCCAGGAAAATTGTCGTAGATCCGAATGTGATACATATTCTGAAAGAGCAACTCTTCTAGTAAGAAATCTGAGAATTTCATCCATTTCGGCACAACCGTTCGGTCTTGAAGAAGTTTTAACTGAACCCAACTTTTTTGGAATTTTTCAAAGGTCAACTTTTGAGTCGTGTATCTTCCAGGAAAATTGTCGTAGATCTGAATGTGATACATATTCTGAAACAGCAACTCTTCTAATAAATAAATCTCGAAGTTCATGGCTCTCAAAACTCAACTTAATATTATATCTTTGTGATGAATTTTGCAGTGTTCAGTTTTTTGCCAATCCATATGGAATGGTAAAATAAGACTTTCTCGATAAAATCGTATACGTTCCATCATTCCCAGAAACCACAGAGTGGCCGTTTTGAAGCACGATCGTTTCCCCGATCGACCTATCCATTAATCCCGAAGCTGTTCCCTCAAATTACTGTTATTTCACTTTATTCATATTTATATCGCACCGTAGGGACCGATTCGTATTCGCGATATTTCCCTCCGGGCTACGACACACGGAATATACACGGCGAGGCACGTTGTACGGGGCGTGTCCGAGAATAATCTGATCCCAGACTCGGTTTTCGTATGTTTATAAAATTATCCAGTCTTGGAGTTTGATTTATAATTGTCAATGACGGGTCGGAATAGGGAATATCATAGATGTCTTCTCCACTCTCAATTACGTATCCAATGAAAACACTGCTTCGCTCCCGGTCGCTTGATTACTCAGGGACCTCGTAAGTGATTATCTCCGGAATTAGCTCGCTCTAATTGCATCTCATTACGAAACCCTGACGACATCTAGACTGTCTCGCCCGTTGAAATTTTTCATTGCTGATAATCTCACTGTTCCCGTTGTTGTGGCTCTGATCAAACAGAAGAGGGACGGTGCCCGATTAAAAACGACGCCCGTCAGACGCGCAACATGTTTGAAGTGCGCTTTCTTTCCAGATAATAATGTCTCTTTCGAATGGTCCATCGGCGGAAAAAATGTTTGACGAGTAGCTTTATCTCAATATGAAACGAAATCCTTATTTCATCAACGATCCATTGGAGCATTTTTGGACCGACGTATTCGCAGCATCTAATTGAAATTTGGCAACGCCTTATTCATACTAGGAATTACCTAGAACCTAGATCATACAATGTGACAAAATATTTGTTCATCTTGGGGTAGTTTTTGTAGAAACCCTTATTACATAACCAAATTTGTATTGTTATGATTTTATTTTCCTTTTTTTTGGGGGGGGGGATTCTAGTCTGCAGATTATACTTATGCGTAGACGTGGCATCTACAGGGTGCGACTACAGTATAGACACCAACATTGACTAGTTTCGAAGGGTCATTGCAATGGACTGTGGAGTGGGCAGGTAGGCAGGGAAGGGCTCTTTGCGTTCCTTTGGGTCCGTAGTTTTTAATCGACACTATGATTTTTGTACGTTTTACGGAAATGACCCTGCTGGGCTGCAGATTATCCTCGTCAACTCCATAGAAGACCACTCCACTTGCCTAAAGTCACAGTTGGGTGTTCTGTGTCCTCAGTTCGCAGTGATAGGTCCTCACTTTTTCGAGGACCGTCACAGTCATTCCCCAGCGTTATGTTTCGATGTTGGACAGCTCGATTTTCGTTAGCATGTTTCGAGGAAGTGTGGTGGGCAGCGCGCTTTACTGATTTGAGCATCTGCGACTTCTTTCTCTGAGGCTACCGCGAAGATGAGGTCTTTGAACATCGTCCAAGCACCCTGCCACAACTCAAGCAGCGAATAACCGAAGAAATCCGGGCCATACTGCTCGCTACATACCGATAATTACGCAATAAATTGAAAGAAAGAAGATGTCCACCGAAATTGTGAAAATCGAAAAATTGGAGTATCGAGCCATCATCAAGTACTCGTATTTAAAAGGGTTGCGAAGATATGCTTAATACCCTTGGTGATCAATGTCCTTCGTATGCGACCGTGAAAAATTGGACTGCAAGCTTCAAAAGAGGTAAATTTTCCAGTGAAGATATTGACCGATCGGGAAGGCCAGTTTCTGTGTCAGTCCTCGAAAATATCGATGCAGTTCATGACATGATTTTATCAGACCGTCGAATTGGGCTAAAACGGATATCTGAAGCACTGAATATTTCATACGAACGCGTTCATCATTTAGTTCACGTCAATTTGGACATGAGAAAAATTGCTGCAAAATGAATCTCCAAATGTTTGAATGTTGACCAAAAGCGTGCAAGGGTAGAAGCATCGCGTTCGATCTGTGCTCGATTTGAAAACGATGTAGACTTCTTCAATCGAATTGTTACTATGGATGAGACTTTGGCACATTTCTACGATCCACAAACAAAGCAACAATCGATGGAATGGCGACACTCTGGTTCTCCAAGTCCTAAGGAGTTTCGTGTCCAAAAATTTGCTGGAAAAGTTTTTGCTTCAGTTTTTTGAGATTGCCATGGAGTAATCATGATTGATTATTTCGGATAAGGGTAGAACAATAACCGGAGATTACTATTCGACATTACTGACCACTCTAAGGGAAAAATTAAAGAGAAAAGACGCGGAAAGCTATCCAAAGGTGTTTTGTTTTTGCAGGACAACGCCCCTGCATACAAATCTCATGTTGCCATGCAAAAAATTCGTTGTCTACTGAGGGGATCTCGAAAACTGTAGCAGCTAGGAGAAAAGGGAGCTCTTTTTTCCTGACTAATCCAAATCTGAAAATAGAACTGGCCTATCATTTCTAGATTTTGTGTTATAGACAAAAATTGAGATTTTGAAGATTTCGAACAGTTCTCATAACTTTTTTGTTACTGATCTGAACTTAAACCTTCTTTCTTTCACCATTTTTTTGGCTCTTATAGTTCTCGAGCGCCCCTCAGTAGACAACGAATTTTGCCCACCCTATAGATCTTCCAGACTCGCGGCTCGTCCCACCAAAACCGCCATATTATTAACGTCAGATCTACGCTGTAACCCAATATTATAACGGATGTGGGTCTAGCTGAGAAACGAGGTTCCCGCGTCCGTCCTCTAAGAGCCTAAATAAGACAAATAATCCAGTCTACATATTGTCCGTTTATCTTCTAGCACTGGTACGTGGAAGCCGAGCTGATATACTCTAACGAGAACATTCATTGTCGTCCGACATTTTGAATAATGACTTCGAATTAATCGTCATCGGATGATGAATCGAAGTTTGTCGAAGTGGAGAATGCACGTCCACACTTCATGATCAGTACATTTCAATTGTGTACCTATTCATCTTTTCTCGTGACCACGTAAAATATTTTACGGAGAAAGACGTCTTGGAAGAGAGAGCGTGAACAGATTTTCGGGAAGATGAATGATGTTCGAAGCATAACGAACGTAAATTTCGGATTAGGAATGGCGTTTTAACATCGAACAAGATTTCATTCGAACATGGACGTTGGACCAGAACAAACTATTTCTTCACTTTGTTAACTGGAAGATTTAGGGCCAGTTTCACCAAAGATATAAACCGAGATTGCACGTAACTGGCTTTGAGGAAAGAAACTCTCCGATTTATTTCGATAACGCTGACTAGCTCCAGTTAAAATGGGTGTCTCTCTGTGGTTTCTTTACCACCCTTACTTCACGATCTGAATCTGAATTGAACTAGACAATTTGTCATCGTCAGGACAACTCAACGGAGAACGTTCCACCGAAGAAGAGCAGATGCTGATCATGGTTTCGGTATCATTTGAACTCGTCTGAGCAACACAGCTCCTTCTCCAATGGAAACACGATTGGGATTGATGGACTCATCGGAGAAGGAGCTGTGTTGCTCAGACGAGTTCAAATTATACCGAAACCATGGTCAGCATCTGCTCTTCTTCGGTGGAACGTTCTCCATTTAGTTGTCCCGACGATGGCAAATTGACAGGTAAAATGCGTGAAAAATAGCCATCATAATATGGATTTTTTTTCCGAACCCGGATTCCGTCGTCGTCGAAGACTCTATATTGAGACATCATGAATAATTCGTCGTTTTGTGCTGAGCGAAATTCCGAAGTAAACAAGATCGAAAATACGCGAAAACACGAGACTTTCTCTCGTTGTTACAAACGACGACTTTCGTTCGAAATCGGCTTTTTTCGATCCGAAATTATGAGCGGTCTTAAATTGGCCCTCGCGATCCCGCACAAATCATTCATTATCGTACACCGAAACGCATTTAATGCGATTAAATTGAACGGATAAATTCGGCTCGTGGACCGGTCTTTCGTCCTCCGGAATTATGTTACTGGATTAACGGCATGCGAATAAATTACGCCTTTTTTTTTGCGAACTTTTCTTTTCGATAATTCATCGGCATTTTATGGGCGAATTTCGTAAGAGAATGTCCCGGAAGTTGGTCCTTCTGGCTGAACATCCCGCCACATTTTTTACGTCAAAATAGTTGGGGAGCCGACGATGCTGAATCGGGATTTACTCGAGCGTCCTGTAGACTTAGTGGATTTTGAAGATTAGATGGTAGAAAGAAAAAAAGGTTCTATGATGTATGCACTTTCATCGGTGGGGAAAGCGTCTGCAGGTTCCCAGAGATGTAAAAAAAAATCCTCAGGTGTAGATACTCGAGCGTGTCAGATTAAGATACTGTTATGCTCTACGTGTCTCTGATAATAAATTCATGCTAATCTGACAGTTTGCTTGGTGGGACTGGCCGTACGGAACAGTTGAAAATGGTTGAAAAAAAATTTGTTCCAGCGTGTCAGATTTTTTGAGAATATGTTTATTGGATCCAAAGGAAGCTACTTTTCAAGGGACTGACAATTAGGACGTGACGCAAGGTCACAGCGGTCCTTTGAAAATGTAAAAAAAATCGTTACTTGAACATACTCGAACGTGTCAGATTTTCATACAGAATGTTAATCTGGGTATTGTAGACGTGTTGACCCATTAATCTGACACTAATCAGGGGGAGTTTTCTTAATCTGACACTTTGAAGATGATAAAAATCCCTTTTTTTCGAATATTTCCCTCCATGTACCTCTAATCGTTTTTGTATTCATTATGAAAGTTAGTAGGTAGACAGAGCAGATTCTCGACCACAATGGCGACTGAAGAGTAATCCGACAAAGTATGATTCGGAGTACTTGAACATTATTATGTGGTTGGATTATGAAATGTTATACTGGTGTGTTATTAGATTGATTGATGAATATTTTTCAGAGTTAGATGAAAAAATCGTTGTTTAATTAAGGGTGGTGTCTCTGTGTGCGTGAAAGGAAGAAGCTATAAAGGTGGTCCATGATTTCGTATAATAGATAAAATTGGAAATGTTTCTTTGTTCCTTTGACAGAGGTTTTTTTTTTTCTCATCTGTGGAGATGTTCCGAGAAAAACGTTTGGGTCTTTTATTGTTTAAATAAGGGTGTCTTTGCATGCCGGAAAAAAAGAGCAATAAAGATCGGCAATAATTCAGTATAATAGATGAGATTCCTTTGACAGGGTTTTTTTTCGTTATCTATGAGGATGTTTCGAGAAAACTATCAGTTTGGGTCTTTTATCATGAAATGACAATTATCTGAATTAATGGTCACTCTTTTACTCCCCAATATACCTGTGGATTCTCACCGTAATAAAAATGTAAAGTTTACCCATTCGAAATAGTTTTGGTGCTATAGGTATTCGAAGATGTCAGTCTGCAGTCCGCCTCAGGTGATAAGAATGACAGGTTTACTCATTTCCTTTGTCCCAAAAATGGTACATTATGACCACTAATGGGGGCTGAAGGTTTATTGTGTTTAATGACAAAGGGCGGAGCTATCCCTTAATTCTTCTCGATACACCTGTCGAGTGGCGTTTCTCACCGTAATAAATAAAAGATTTAATTGGTCTTCAGTTCAGATTCGTTTGATGCAGATCTTTTATAACGAAAACAGTCTGGTTATTTTTTTGAATGGTAGGAGGGGCTATGATGTTGAAAAAATTGTAATGGTGAAATACATAAAACGTTGATGAATTGTATGTTCATATCAGTTTTCAATAAGAAATTGTTCAGCCTTATCCGAGGAATTCATACAATACTACTTCTGAAATATAATGGCTGAATATTCAGTAAATGATATCGTTTGGAAATATAAACACTTCATCCAATACATCGTCGTAGCAATAATAATAGTAATAGCAATTCTGGTGCTTATAAAATATTATAATTATAATAAATTGGTTAAGCCATCTACTATATGTCAAAAGTTCAAGTTTCATTTTGATCATATTCAATGTCTTAGTTGTGGACTTACAATCTTCTGTTTCGGCAAAAGAATTCAAAAAGATTGTTTAAAAATGGATGCCGAAAGAAACAGTTTCATTATCGATGGAAGAATATACTGCTGTCCACTGAAATGCATCGGATGGGGACTAAATGTGGACTCTGTTGATGGAATTGCATGTTCAAAATGTGAATCCTTTGGAAATTGCAGATGCGATTGTGTAACTTATCAGTATATGAGACAAAATAAAAATTGATAATGCATAGTATGATTTTATCCTCCTATTCATCCTATTATTATTATTAAGACTTTCGCATTGGTGACTTCACACGCTTCTCCAGAGCAACATTCACTTATCTCAGATATCAAAAGGATTATGCTCTAATGTTTTTTTCACATTTTAAGGATAGATAAGATGAAGGTAGCTGAAATAAAAAAAAATATAAACTTGATACATTACTCTTTATTCAATCTTATATGTCTAGATGAACATTTTAGTTTTAGAAATCTATGTTTATTATGAAAAACATCAATCCATTTATCATTTGATCTATTAGCAGTTTCACACAACCATGTATACAATTTCTCACAATTATTTATAGTACAGATTCTCATATTATCCGCATGGGCAATGCATTCAGGTTTTTCCATTTCAAATTTCGGACATATCTCATTCCCCAAATTGATCATTGTAACGGTAGATTTCAATATATTCATTAAGAACTTATATTTTGAAGCCCTTTTAGATGAACAATATCAAGGCCAACCAATATCTTGTTGAATATGTTACAAGTTCCTTATAGTCAATGAACCCGTCACTATATTACATACTGATCATATCGATGTCAACTTTCGAACTGTTTCAGTTAGAGGCAAATACTCCATCACACAGTCGTACACGATTATACAATATGCTTTAGTGGAGGTGGGAAAACCAACTCTAGATTCAATCTCAAGTTTCACATCAACAGTTGAAGATTTAAAAGATTCACTTCGTCTCGAGCAATCAATAACAAATAAGCATCTGTTTTTGAAGTCTGAATATTGCAATATTGGATTGATTTTCAGATTATTATAACTTGTTGAAAATTCTGTATAATTATAGTATGCTTCTGCATAATCATTTTTATTGAAATTCAATCTTAAATTTTCTTGAGGAATGAATTCACCATTCAGTAGCAAACGGACATTTGAGATGTCCAGATTGTCGAATAACGTGGAATTTTCAGTACTCTTATTTTTCTTATTTGTCTGAAAACAGCATATTATGAATCTAGGATAATCAATAATTGAAGTAGTTTTAATATTCCATATTTCTGTTAGAGAGTTCGCTGTCAGAGTTGGCAATTCGTGAATTTCCCATTTTCTGAATGGAAATAATATTGCTCTATTTGATTTCATTGATTCTAGTAATTCAATCTTCAATACATCATTTGGATAGATATGTTTAACTTTCAGTTCGATACTATCAATTGTAAATTTGCCTTTTGTAGCATTGACTGTTTCCTCGGGACCAGGTGTGATTTTCATAGCATTATTGTCATTTTGAGATCTCATCAATCGAATAGTTTGCTTCCCACAGATAGCTAAACGGTAATCGTCGAAGAAATTCAATACATGTCTTAATGGTATTCTAAATACAAAATTTCCATCAGCGTTTATTTTAGGATCATCAGGATATGACCAACTAGCTGTTTCCAATTCCCTCACAGAATCTTTATCGTAACACAGATATCCTTTTATTGTACTTATTAATCCTGGATCTCGTACCGAATCAACTTCAGTTCCATGTAACTCATACGAGATTGTGTCAAAAAGGAAAGCTCCCCCATTCAAAACTAATTGAACAGTTCCATTACCAGCAGTTTTTTGAAGTTTTCCCTTAATGATGAGAGCTGCATCATGCATAAGGACCCATGTATCAGCACGATTTATGGTTATTTCAATAGTATCATTATTGCCGAAAGATTTTACAAACGGCAAATATGTTCTTGTCTCCACTTTTGTGATTGATTCGTCATTGTTGACTGGCTGATATAGGTTAAAGGTGTTGTTGGATAGCATGTCCAATAGATTTTAGGAATAATTTATTCTTCACGGTGAGTTTTCCACCCAGCTTCTTACACGTTCTCTTCACAACTGGTTTAGATGGAGTAGGGGCTGCATATTTATTTTTCACAACTGGTATAGATGGAGTAGGGGCTGCATATTTATATGATGAGTTAATTATCAAGACCATTTTTTCAATTCTAATCGTATTATTATCTCCTCACCCCTGAAGTTAACTAGTTCAGAATCTTGATCGAGCACTTTCAAAGTTATATTGTATATTCTTGATGTCGTCAGTGGTAAATAAATCAAATTTCTAGGCACTTCGTCGATACTATATCCAGGATCGGAGTCTACTGAAAATTCATATATTGTATGTGATGGTCTATTGTTATAGAAAGCTCCTCCAGTAATATTGCTATCTATGTGTATAGTTTGAACCTTAACAATATTAACAGGTATATCAGATTCGTGAATTTGATTTGGTGGAAGAATTATTTTAGAGAACCCCAAGAGTTTTCCAATCGAATTGTCTTTGGAGAAATCAATCGCAAAGTCTTTATGGTAAATTTCACTTTTGAGTGTATTGCGATTGGGTCTTAAGAAAAATAGTTCCTCACTGTCACTCCTGTATTTTTCTTCCGGAAGTAGTTTTTTCTTCAGAAATTCTTCAATATCACTTATTTCATACGCCCCTGAAGGAATTTCAATTACTTTTTTATTTTCATTCAGAAAGTCATCAAAACCTGCTTTAGTTTCATAATAACAGAACTTATTATTATTTTCGTCAATGTTTGGGATTGAGTTATAAGTATGAAATCCTATCAATGCAATGCCATACTGGTAATTTGGATCTAATTCTATTGGAGTTGGTAAATCAATAGAGAGTATAGGAGATCGATCTTTCAATGTGAAAAGAACAGACATGACTGAAAGAGAGTAACACATCATCTATTTATTTATATCATTTTGTTTGATAAAAATTCCAAACACAGATGACCACAATTGTAGGGATTAGTTCTCTGATAATCAGTTTGGTTATATTTAATTTCAGAGTTTCTGAAATAACGAACTAATTCTTTAGGCGGTTTCAAATTTCCATAACTATCAAAATATTCTACATCTTTTCCCTTTTTGACATATGCAACCCAGTGCGTTCCTGGACCATATGAAGTATCTAAATTCACAACTCCACACTCTGTTCTGTTTATAGCTTTTGGTAAAGTGTTTCGCATAAATACACCTCGAAAATGAGGAATACTTTGGGCAAATTGTAATATCTCGTGATCATATAATGCCCTTTTGGGCAAACTTTTCAGAGGTTTTTTTTTTTTTGCTTCTTCAAAAATAGTCCATAACCTTTATTCATCTTTTTTAAGAACAATCCATGTCCAATAGCTTCCATAGCCCTATTATGCCGTTTTTCTTCCTCTAACTTCTTTTTTGCTCTGTTGGCATTGATAACAGCATTGGCAACTGAACCACTTCCTCCAAGCACTGATCCAATAGCACCCAAACCAGCTAAAATACCCATTAATGGTAGTACTCCACCACACTTACTTTCAAATGGTATAGTTCGTGGAATTCGTATTTTACGTTTACCACCTGCCCTTTTAACAGCTGCTCTTGCTGCTCTCAGAGCTATGGATGCTGATTTCTTCAGATCATTCGTATTAGATTTTTGTAATATTTTATTCACAGGGTTCAATATAGCAGTCCGGAAGGATTTTCGATATCCCATACCTAATTTTCGTTTGGCTTTCATAGTACCAGTTACAAAAAGCGCTGCAGTTTTTTCACGCCACGAAGCGTCCTTGGAGCGAAATCGATTCCAAGCTCTATCTTCCAATTCTTTGTCTGCTTTATGTCTTTCTTCTAAATTGTTTGTCCTGCTATAGGTTATATCATGAACCTTACACGCCTGATCTAAAGGATTTATTCCAGGATCACCTCTTTCTAATCGTTTTTGCAGTTTAGTACCAGGTCCACAATATGAGTATCCTACAGAGAGAGAGAGAAAGAGAGAGAGAGAAAGAGAGAATATATTAATTATCATCGTACAACTTTCATCATTTTTTTTTCTCACCAGGCAAATGGAGTTCAATAGGAAGCTTATTTATTATGGAGTTTATAAGACCCCCACCATTGGCGAAGGTCAGCATTATACTGAATAAATAATGTGTAAGCTCTATTCATATATAACATTATATAATGAGACAGAAAGAGGATCTGGCTTTATTTGATTGTAAGATGGAAGTCGAACAGCAACCATCTGTTTTATCAGTTGATAATTTAGATATGTTAGAAAATGAAAGATTTCCAAAACATGGAGATCTCTTTCCTGACAGTTGTCGAATTTTATTTGCCGGACCAAGTGGTTGTGGAAAATCCAATGCACTTTTGAGTTTACTGTTATCTCCGAATGGATTACGATTCAAAAATATATATATTTATTCTAAGAGTCTTTATCAACCGAAATATCAATTGTTGGAACAAGTGCTGAAAGGCGTGCCTGAAATAGGTTATCATCCATACAAGGAGAATGATGATATAATTGATCCTAATGACGCTGAAGAAAATTCTATCATTATTTTTGATGATGTTGTTGGAGATAAGCAAGATAAGATTAAAGCCTATTACTCTATGGGTCGACATAAGGCCATTGATGTGGCATTTCTATGTCAAACTTATGTTATGGCAAGCAAACACTTATGTCGTGATAACTTGAATGTTATTGTATTATTCAAACAAGATGATACTAATCTGAAACATGCATTCAATGAGCATGTCTCTCCGGATATGTCATATGAAGAGTTTAAACAACTGTGTGCATTCTGTTGGAATTCAACCAAATATGGATTCATTGTTATTGTTAAAAACTTTGATATTGATGGAGGACGCTATCGTCAAGGATTTGATAGGTTCATAAAAAAAAAATTCAGTCAAATATAAAAATTATGTAAATACATGAAATGCCCTCAGTATACATCAAACTAAGCCGTAATGAAGAGTGCTATTGAGCAGCAGAGAAAACGTAAAATACAACAACTTATAAGAGATGTGAGAAAGAAGTTTCTCACATTCAAGCTAGGAAAAAATGAAGACGATCGATCAATTTCTCAATTATTTGATCCGATCACCAAACGACTAGATAGAATAGAATATAAGCAAACAGATGGTTTATTGAAGACTGTGAAACTCCATACACCTCCAGTACAGCTCAAGACAGCTCAACTGACAGATCCAACACAGCTTCAGACAGATAAGCTGTCAGCTCTGAAACAGCATCAGACAGCAGGGCTGTCAGATTCCTCATATTTTTCAAAGGAAGATTTCTTTCCGGAAAACACTGAAGAAGAAAGTCAAGAGACTCAGTATGAAAATGTGTACCAATCAAGTGTTGATGAATATTTGAAACAGTATCCAGTTGAATCTAGACATTATATTTCATCTATATTGTCATCCCCTGAACAAGATAATGTAGTCGATATCACATATGGGCCTAAATACGATTCTAAAATTTCTAAATGGTTCCTTGGTAACAAGGCTATCAGTTTTGATGGGAAAACTAGTGAGATTATAATAGACAATAATGAACGATTTCCCGGTACACCAGGGCTGTACAGACTGATATTCGATAAACAACCGACCGATTATACGAAAGAGGATTCACAATGTTATAAAACAGTTTTAAATTTGACAAACGTTCATAGGAGACAGTTTGATGCTACAAAGCAACGACGTGGATCAGCAGCATTTAAATGGGTTGAAATTATAAAACCTTTAACTTCAACTCAAGGAGGTAGTTTGTTGACATACAATGAAAAACCAATCGAGTATGTGTATTGGAATGATGTGAATGAACTAGTTGATAGATTACAATTACTTCATGCGTCAAGAGATGCAGGTAATACATCGGTGGATAATGAAATCCAATCTATTATCGAAGAACTACGCGAAGCTAACATTATATATTAATAATGCAGTTTGAAATGATCAACAGTTCAAGAATGCCTCTCAGTAAGTTTGGTGGAACCTCACGAGGGCTGCAAAATAAATATAAACGTAAACGTACTGAAATTCAAAGCTTCCCTTTAACTTCAGATGGTGATTATGATTTCGGTAATCGTAAGCTATGCAATGTGAGAATACCTACCGAAAAAAGTGATGTTGTGACTAAAGAAATTCTAGACAATGAATTGCTCAAAGTTATCAATTTAATGGGCGATTTAGGAATCAGAGTCCAAAGTATCAAAAACGAGTTGGAGCTCAGCCATGAGAAAATTATCTCCGATGTTTTATCCAACCAGGAAAAATGTCTTCAGGATTTGAAACAAGAACTGAGGGAAGATTTCAGATCATTTGTTATAAAGTTTAGTGAGAAGGTCACAAAGAATTGATTGAGATTTTAACTTTACGAATAGACTAGGTACAACTACAACTGACTCGATAGTTATCCTACTCAATAAAAAAAAAAGACCATTTCCAATGGAGCACTCAAAGGAGAAAGTTCAAGTGGTTAATGAGCTGCATAGACCAGCTAGAAAAAATTTCCTCCGAAGGCGTACTATCATCAAGGGTATAGATGATTTGTGGCAGAGTGATTTGATGCAAATGGACTCGTATGCTGATGAAAACAAAAATCATACATTTGTTCTCGTTGTGATTGATTGCTTTTCCAAATTTGTCTGGACTAAAGCATTGAAAACGAAATGTGCCGAAGAAGTTACTAAGGCGTTTTCGGAAATATTGAAACAGAGTAATAGAAGACCCAAGAACCTACAGACTGACCAAGGAAGAGAGTTTTTCAATTTTAAATTCAAAAACCTAATGAAAAAATATAAGATCAATCATTACAATACATATTCTGTGAAAAAAGCAGCAATTGTTGAACGAGTAATACGAACTCTTAAAGAAAAACTATTCAAGTATTTCAGTTTGAATGGAACATACTATTGGTTGCAAATCCTACCGAAAATTGTCGCTGATTACAATACAATTAAACATAGAACAATTGGAATGAGTCCTATTGAAGTAAATAAGTCAAATGAGAAACTCCTACTTAGAAGTCGGTACAATCACATCAAAATAGCTGGTAGAGGAAAATTTAAAGTTGGTGATACTGTGCGTATAAGTAAATTCAAACATGTTTTCTCTAAGGGTTATTTACCAAATTGGACAACAGAAATATTCAAAATCAGTAAGATACAAATTACTAATCCAGTAACTTACCTTCTTGATGACTTACAAGGTAATCCAATCCGAGGAGCTTTTTATGAGCCTGAACTGCAAAGCGCTTCAAACTCAGATATATATTTAGTTGAAAAAATTCTATGTGAGCGGGGAAACAAAGTACTTGTGAGATGGCTTGGATTCGATCAGTCACATGATTCATGGATAGATAAATCCAACCGTTTATAGAGATTTTTTAATTTAGTATCGCTTTGATCTTCAGTTCAGCAACATGTACTGTCAAGAGAGTGAATTTAATCCATCTCCATATTACGATTCTGAAATGATTGATATCGAAAAAAAATTTGTTTTGAATACAAATTTCAAAACAGGAGGATATAACATCGATTGCGGCTTAAGTAGTGCGAGAAACTATGAACCCTCAGTGAAGCTGTCAACGAATGAAGACTCTTTGATGTTTGGTGGAAAAATGTTCATTTCGTTTGATTACATGCAATGGATGATGCTTACTGAAATCCTCAACTTGAATGAAGCAAATGATATTCGATTTATTGATGATATTTCTGTTACAACCACAACTGTGAATGGATTCAAAATGATCATGATATCAAGGAAGGAAAATCATTTATATCTTATTAGCGACGATGTTGCTAAGATTCTAGAATTCAATAAAAGTTTTCTCAGAAATAGATTGGAAATGCTTATGAAACTTGATTTCAAATCTTATTATAAGAATTTTCTGATAACTATAACCAATATTAAAAAAGATAGTTCGAAATCCATAGAAGAACTAATAGGAATTTTTTGTCAGATCAATCCTTCTATTGAAAATTTGATATTATGTGAATGTATGATTTCAAATGAAAACAACATTCTTTGTGACATAGAGAAATATTTGTGAAGGATAATAAAAATACTTTTTATACATTTCTTAGTATTTATTTCATATACATATATATCCACATATTTACAATGTTGAATGGTTCATTTAACATATTTCATAAATAAAATATTTCAGAGTCCGAATCTGAAGATTCGGAATCGAAACAAAATGAGGATTTGTATAAATCTGGAGGTTCCCTTTCCAACTTTTCATATAAATATCTATAAATGGGGTACACAGAGGGATCGCTTAAGTATTTCAAAAAAGACAAATATTTAAGAGGAGGAGGATTATAAACTAAAACATTTTTATACATTTCAGAATCAATTGATTCAACACAATGAGAGTGACATTTACTATAGTAAGAATTAATCAATATGGATTTTTTTAACAGCAATGCTCGTCTGTCAACATGATTTGAAAAATAATCATTCAGTTTACTGAACGTGTCCAAATAATGACAATGCGACATATTTTTCGCTGGCATATCTGTGTATTCCATAACATGAACTTTGATAGTAATTTCATTAATCGTACATATATATGAATCAGATTTGATTAAATTCCACTCAAAATGAAAATCTGCGTGATTTTCATCATCATCATCATCATCATCATCGCCCTCATTTGTCTTTGTCCACAATATGGATTTGCCACGGAACCAATCCATCATTAGATCATGATGAGGACCCAGTATCCATACTTCGATTATGTCAAAGGTTGGAATCAATCCCTGTAAGTACAATATGAATTGTCCCACAAGCATCCAATCCTTTATTGGAAACTGTTCAAATTCTTCATATTGTTGTGGAAACTTTTTGATGAATTTCTCAGACAAATTCGGGTCGTATGAGAAAGTTCTCTCAATGGCTGTCACAGCATAATTCATCATTATATTTCTCCCCCTCTCACCCTCTGGAATCTAGGATGATGATGGTATTCGATAATGACCCCAAGGTAGAGTACAATGTGAATTAGGTAGGATGTATCTTTTATCGTCTCTACTACACAATGCAATTTTCTCCTGCTCAATAGAAAAAACATCATGACATTTAGATATTATATTTCTTTGTCTTACTAATTTAGTGTTGGAATCAATCAAGCATTTCAAGTAGTCATCGAAAGAAAGGCTTTTAATCACATTCCGCTTTATGCCTTTCACTTTTTTTATTTCCTCTTTATCAACACGAAATGAGTACATTTTTGATCTTAATCCTACGAAATCGGTCATAATCTTACCATTATTCTCATCCTTCATCAAACCCAATACTTTTTTATTGACTTGAGGAATTCCATATGGATTTCCTTTAGGATAGTCAGATGTATCAAAGCGTGTGTAGCAATCTCGTTTTATGCACTCATAGGGATTTTGATTTGATACCTCATAAGTTAAACTATCAGTATCTACATAATTCAATATACTTTCTTTGAAATTAGGTTGGAAATAATCGTAATGAAATTCATACAAGCAAACCTTTGAAATGTCTAATACAGACATTCCTACATATATTGGTTTATCGATTGTGATTAAACGCTTTTGCAATTCAATAGCGACTAGATTTTCTCCGAAGATCATTCTATCCTTGTAGAAAGGGCTAGAAATCAAATTCATTGCACCATATCTGCCATACCATTTGTTGACCAATTTAACTTCTCTATGCTTCCGGACGTTTTCAATCGTTTTCCCATACACAGCATTAACCATTAATTTGAAAAGATTTTTTTCAAAATTGTTTTTTGCTGTCTGCCTCAAATGTGTATTTTTGTCAATATACATTTTGAGCCAGGCAGATTGTTTGAATTGAAGAACTCTATGGACTTTTTTCAAAACAAGTCCATGACTCAAGGCTTGTTTCAACGTCCTATAATGCACGATATAATTTTTTTTATGATAAAGGGTAGTTAATAATTTAGGCAACTTTGATCCAGGTGGGATACGTGATTCCGCACAGAATGGCAAGTCTTTGTGCTTGTCGTGTATTTCGGCGGGATATTCCAAATCAACCTCTAAAATATATCCCTCGGGAGCATCATCAGGTATTTGTGTAATATCTATATTTGTGTCTGTCCACTTGAATCCCCCATATGGCAAAAACTGACTCATAGCCCAACCATATAAGTTATTCACATCTAAGTAGAGTAAATACTTTTCAGGTTCATTAACATCGAATTTTGGCCCCATATATTTGTTATTAGCCGTAGAGTATCTGTTTGAACACTGACTTATTCCACCTCTTATACCGTTTTCTATGAATAGTAATATGTCAATATCTTTAATGATTTCTAATTTGATTTTTGTTGTTTTAAGCATACATTGAAAGGTATAACCCGGAAGGGTGTAAAAATGAATAGGATCTAATTCATACTCTTTTATACAGCTATTGCGGAATTGTTCAAATACATCGGCTAAAAGCATAATATCAGTTTTAAGATATAACATCATATAATCTTTCAATGATTGACAATTGAATGTGGACCATATTAGTTGAGCGTGTAGATATTGTTCATCACTTATCTCTTCATAATTCAATTTGTTGTAGAATTTCTCAATGGACGGTAGACATGTATCATTCAATTTATCAACACTACTAATATAGTCATAGGGAAACACACCTTTTTTAGTCAAAAGTTTGAATGCATCATCATTATAGTCGAAAAATTGTTTTTTCAATTCAATAAACTGATTCAATGAAAGATATGAGGCTAAATTCTCTAGCGAACTGTTGAGAAAACGTAAACTGTCAATGAACCTGAATTGTATTTGAGTATTTTCATCATATTTCGTAAAACTAATATATTTTTCTTTATTTAATGGTAGAAGAGAAACGCGGCCCTGTTTTGCAATCTCCTTTATAAGAAAATGTGCGTCATATCCACCTAGATTATGGAAAACTACTGGTATGATAAAAGACTTTTTGAAATTGAGATTACAACTATTGTGAGCCCACCCGCGGCACACTCCAGTAAAGTGATCATGGTCCATGACTATTTTATCATCCGCTTTGAATGTTTTCTCACATATATGGCATACAACTCGACTATGTGAACCAGTTGAGTTTATGGGTTTCACATCATTAATTATTTTGCATAACCTATCTGCAATCTCACACAATTTATTCGAGAACCATTCCATGCAATCAACCCCAGTATAGCTCTCATAATATGACGGTACAATGTCCTCATAAGAACTTTTCAAATAAAAACCAGCGCTGATAGGTTTGTGTTCTTGATACTTTAAACAACTCAAATTTATATCATTGATTGGTTTCAAATATGACTCAAAGTCACAATACATTACAAAAGGACTTCTCTGTTTGTATCTGTAATTTGTAAAACTAACATGAGACTTTTCTGGAAACTGTATGTGACATGGCTCATGATTCGAGCACAATTCGATATGTTTCCCTAGTTTTTCTTCTGTAGTGAAATAATTAAGACATTGATCGCATATGAACTTATTTTTTTTAGACTTACTAAGTTGTTTCGACACTAACCTCGACAAGTTCTTAATATACACATAATGATATTCTATTTTGACATCAATAGGAGCATTTTTCCCATCATCAATATGGTTATATATATTCTGAATTAGAAGTAAATTGGCATGTCTTTGTGGAATTTTGGATTTGCAGATACGAGATGGAACTACAATGAAATCATCATTTTTAACCATTTGCAGTGAGAAAACATTCACTGAAACATTATTCAACATTTCAAACCTCTCTATATCTTTAAGTTTTATAGGAAAATCTATACCATCACAATTAAAAATAGTGCTTGGGTGGGGATATGATGACACTCGATCAGAGTGGGAAGATGCTGGATGTAAGCATGCAGTAATACTCCACAAAAAACAACATTGATCATTGTTTTTGATATTAATGCATGCTTTTTTGGCCGCAATTTTTTCAGGAAGATTGATGAATGAACTACCTCCATTACCCATTTCCACCTTATTCATATTGACTTCTAATGAAACAATTGATTGAAGAGCAAAACCACTCTCTTTCTCTTGAAATTCTTCAAGTTTTTGTTTGATTATGTTTAAAGCATTTCTTTCAAACCAATCGTTTAAATCTGTTCCCCCATCAATTGTTGCATTTTGTGTAGGGAAATATTTGAAATCGAGTAGCTCTTCATCACCACTTTTTTTAATGAATTGTCCGCAAAATACTAAATTCACTTTAACAATTCCAATACTGCTTATTACATTTCTAATTCTATATTTGAAAAGATGAAATGCATCATCGAAAAATTCTTCAACGACCGTATGCTTCAAATTGATTATAACCCCAGTTCTTATTCTTGATTCAAATGCTGATTGAACATCCTCCCATTTCACCCGATTACTTCTTACGCTTCTTATTCCCTCACCTCTATGCGCATCAAAGGATTTGAGTTGAATTTTGTATCTTTTCAAATGGCAAATGGCAGATTGAATGCTGAATTTTTGTCCGTGATGAGTATTTTTCATTAAATTTTTCAATAAACGAATATGTTTGTTAATCAAATTGATCCATTTTTTTCTAATCATGATGTCATTTTCGTGAAACAGAAGATTCATTGCATTATGGAATAAATCAATATTACATACCTCCATCTTCACAATTGGACAATCTCAAAGAGTTGAACTGGTTTATATTTCGGTATTTCCTTCACCCCAAGGAATTTGATTCCAAACCCAGCTCCACTGAATTCCTTTATGACTTGCTTCAGATGGTCGTTTGCACGTTTCGGTAGAAATATACACTTTTCTTCCAACTCCAAGAGAATAGATTCCCCGAATCTAGTCTTCAGTAATTTTGCATCAATTATTCGATGGACTTCACCCACTATCAAATCCTTAAGTGATGCAATTGGTTTCTGGTGCTGTGAAAGTGAACCACACTGGTTAATTTTTGTCAGATCCATTGTTATAATTATTATTGTTTTTTTTTTTTTTATTTTATGCTGAAATAAATTTCAAATATTTAAGAATATTTCCATCGCTACAAAGTTTGAATACTTACATTGGAAAATGAGATTCGTAACACAAATTCACTGAAGAAAAACAATTTCTTATTACTCTATGGACTGCAACAAACTCTGTGATATTTCTTTTTTCATCAAAGTCAGAGCAACTGAGAATTGAAGACTGATGTTGGAATGTCAGTTCTATTCTTTTTATATTCTTCTCGACCCTTTTTCCCCACCATCATGGCCCTTCTTACCATTCAAAAAAATAACCAGACTGTTTTCGTTATAAAAGATCTGCATCAAACGAATCTGAACTGAAGACCAATTAAATCTTTTATTTATTACGGTGAGAAACGCCACTCGACAGGTGTATCGAGAAGAATTAAGGGATAGCTCCGCCCTTTGTCATTAAACACAATAAACCTTCAGCCCCCATTAGTGGTCATAATGTACCATTTTTGGGACAAAGGAAATGAGTAAACCTGTCATTCTTATCACCTGAGGCGGACTGCAGACTGACATCTTCGAATACCTATAGCACCAAAACTATTTCGAATGGGTAAACTTTACATTTTTATTACGGTGAGAATCCACAGGTATATTGGGGAGTAAAAGAGTGACCATTAATTCAGATAATTGTCATTTCATGATAAAAGACCCAAACTGATAGTTTTCTCGAAACATCCTCATAGATAACGAAAAAAAACCCTGTCAAAGGAATCTCATCTATTATACTGAATTATTGCCGATCTTTATTGCTCTTTTTTTCCGGCATGCAAAGACACCCTTATTTAAACAATAAAAGACCCAAACGTTTTTCTCGGAACATCTCCACAGATGAGAAAAAAAAAAACCTCTGTCAAAGGAACAAAGAAACATTTCCAATTTTATCTATTATACGAAATCATGGACCACCTTTATAGCTTCTTCCTTTCACGCACACAGAGACACCACCCTTAATTAAACAACGATTTTTTCATCTAACTCTGAAAAATATTCATCAATCAATCTAATAACACACCAGTATAACATTTCATAATCCAACCACATAATAATGTTCAAGTACTCCGAATCATACTTTGTCGGATTACTCTTCAGTCGCCATTGTGGTCGAGAATCTGCTCTGTCTACCTACTAAAGTTGTAGATAATAAAATTCTACACAACTTTTGTGTGAAGCAATTTTACATACTCTTAACCGTTCTTGAGTTAAAGGGCGAGAAGCTTAGCCACACATGCGAAAGGGCAAGGTCAATGTAGAATCCCAGTCTAATCTACAATTGTCGAAATGACAGGGTATTTCTATGATGACAATTTCGAAATTAATCACGAAAATTTTAGCGTTGTCTGTGACTGAACCTTAGAATGTACTATTTTCCAACGGGTGAATTTTCGCTTCAGCATGTATCGCTAAACACCTCGCATTAATCGCCATATATCTCAAAAACGTTTGAACGTATAAAAAATTGATTGGGTACAAAATTGTGGAAAATGTTATGCTTTACAACTTTCATAATGAATGCGAAAAAGATTTGAAGCCCAGGGAAGGAGATTATTCAAAAAAACTGATATTTGTGACTTTTATGGCCAATTTTTATTGTTTCGGCTTGCTATAATTGTCAGATTATATTTTTTCCCTCTTCGGCTCCCCAACTAAAAGTTTCGATCTTTTTCTTCTTTCTCAACCAAAGTTGCTGGTTATTATTATCAAATGAATATTCCCGAAGAAATCTATATCTATTAGTAGCCAGTTAAATGGTAGAAAGCCGATAGATTGCACTATTTTCTACGCGAATAAAGCCATTTTAAGAAAGTGACATCGATATGTCACTAAGTATATTTCAGGGGTGCTTCACTCACCTTGACTTCCACTCGGTTCCGGATCGCTGTCCAGGCTTTCAGCCGAGGCCAGATAGGCGGAACCAGGCTGGTTGTTTCCGCTGCTTCCACTCGACGAGCATGATCCTATGCTGGTCAGCGAGACTGGTCTGGAAACCTCCGAAGAATTGGTGCTGCTAGACGTCCCCTGACTGCTCTCACTGGGAATCTGCCAAAAAGAACGTGTTTTAATGCCAATTTCGAGGACGCATTTTCGTAATTGCTTATTCTGCTATGAATGAGATCGACTAGGAATCAGATCTTGGCTAGTTAACATTTCGGCTCAGGAGAACTATGAGAAACGTCAGAAAAATAAAATAACGATGTTTGACATTTATCAGAATCAAACGCAAATGTAAACAAATCCACGATCATTCTATCCGACGTTTATCACAAATACAACTTAACGTAATTTCGAGGACGGTTACGTTTTTGGATATATCGAAGAAGTAGCAATTCAGAATCTTGGAATGGACGTATAAAGGTCATAATTTGATGCGCGAATGATATTCTGAATGCTCAATTATTCATTGAAAACAAAGTGACGTTCATTCGTCGATCAAGCGTTGATTCCCCGATCAAGCTTTGTAAGGATTGAAGCGATACTGGAATCAAAAATCGACAAATGTCCAAGCGTTTTCGTATACTTCGGTTCCGCCGACCTACAGAACCGCTGTTTCGTTCTCAATGGCCCACTCTGTACATATTCGACGAACAAAAGCGAGAGTTATCCTTGGAACTTGAAATCACTTCATTGTTTCGAAAAAACCAAAAAGGATTTTCCCCATCGAAGAAACCGCAAACGCGTTATTCCATCGTCTACGCGCGCGCTGCATGTTAACAAGACGCGAGGCGATATTTACCGATCCGACTCGCTTTCTTTCAAAAGGGCCCCGCTCGTCGGCGACGTACAAACGCCGTTTTTTCACAACGCGAATCCAGAGAAGACTTGGAGCGCGTTTCCTCAAACGAATCGCGAAAATTCAAATAGGCTTCGTAATCATTATCGGCCGGTGTCAGGTCCTCCCATGTCGGCGACCGCCTACGCGACACGGCCGTCGTGATGAAATATTAATTTTCTTCGATTTGGAAAAAATGGGGGCGGTTAGCTATGCATACGTTAACTACTAGGGGGGAAGTCGACAGGTTTTTTTTGCAAGAACTAGCGATTCAGCATTCCTTACTGGGCATCTGCCAACACTTGTCTTATGTATATGCAGAAAACCGAACGGCTTCGATTTTCTGTAAGCATCAATAGACACGTAATACTAAAAAATGAGAACCGTAGGATGGGTCCGGGGATAGACATTTCTCTAAATGAAATTCATTGCCAGATTGTTGAATATTGCAGGATGAGTCTTTGACGCATACGAATATTTCAACAGTAGATTTGTTAGGTCAAAAGAAAGACTTTTTTCCTTCCCCATTTTTTTCGAATCGGCTCGGTTTAAAAGATACAGGCTCTTGAAAAACCATAAAAAAACGTTATCATCTCACAAACGGTTTTAGGGTATAGGAAAAAAGTGTTTCTTTTGACCTCAAAAATCTACTGTTGAAATATTCGTACGAGTCAAAGACTCACCATGTATAAATACTTGTCAATATTGTCGTGAAAATACTTTATCCCCCAGTGCTGATGTGAAAGTGCGTTATGATAAGAATCATAGATTTCTATCGCATCTCATTTATAAGCATGATTAGGTAAAGACGTTTGTGTGTTACTCGACGTGACGTCAATCCGAAATACCCATTTCTACGCACATTTGACAGATGACATCATAAAACACTCAGATAAGCATCAGATGACACGTCATCTCCCTCACACAAGGTGCCATAAACATAAAACCACTCCAGACCCGATAGTTTGGCCTTATCCGCAATTTATACAGCTCGAGTAGCCAGACGCGTGAAAAAATAAGAAGTTTAAAAAAAGGCACCAACACCCCACGCGTCGTTTCCTGCAATTCCTCGGAAACGTTGCCAGACGCCGGAGTCTCTTATCGCGCGAACGTACGTCACGTTGACGTATTCATATTTGTCACTTGTCAATTCGCGGGAACTGACGTTTCAATTAAATCGTACGAGGTAGGTCGTTTTTCAACGTTGATGGCCGGCCTGGATGAATTGAATTATCTAGTCGCCTTGTGTTCAGACTGCAATCGGTCAAAGGCGTCTCTAGTTCCACAGGCCGAACGACTTTTTGATTCATTTTATGGCAAACTGTTGTGTTGTCGCCTACGACTGTGTGGATACGTTCTTGCAGATGGTTTTGGATTTACGCGAAAATATGTTCAAATTATTCAGTAGCACCTTCGTATTAGGACTGGTTTTTGCTAGCCCCCAATTTATCCTCAAAGCCCTCAACTTGCAATATTACGACGTTTATGTTACAGGCGAAGACCAAGTGATAAGGCCATAATATAAGTTACCGTCCAGTATAAACCAGGCCTTTATAATGGCAGAAGATGAGTTTGGTGTTCTGCTTCATCTTCTTTACTGCGGTTCAAAGTCTACCACAATATTCTGTACATGCATATCTATATTCACATGATTTCAAGTATCCCTACTGAAAAAAGTATCACTAGTCATGAGGCCTTCAAGACATACGAATAAAAGAGGCTTAACCTACAAAATCCACATTTACTTTCTCTAATGACGATCTGTCACATCGTGAACCAGAGCCGGAACTAGGATTCTGGCGCCTGTGGCAAATTCTCATAATGCGCCCCTAAGAGATTCTCTTTCTTATGTTGATTTGTATTTATCTTTCATAATCGAATACCTAGATTTTTTTGCTCGGAAAAATCTTTCCTATTTTAAAGAAATTGATACAAATTAAATCAAAATAAAAGGGATACAAAATAACAATAACATGCATTCAAAATGAACTATAATTTCACTTTTCTTGCTTTGGTTTCTGCAAGAATATCAATGATGTCGTGATTCTTTTTTATTGATGGGACTGCTATGCTAAATAAGTCAGCCTTTTCTGTCCAGTTGAAGACCTTAAATAGGTTTGCACGAATTTCAAATTGTTGAAAGAACGTTAATATGTAGCTGTGGCAGCTGTAGTTACTGATAAAGTCAAAAATATTTTGAGTGGCCATAAATTTGTATGCATCTGAATCGGAACTATAATTCAATGCTTTCTTGTTTAGTTCGCCAAGTAGAAAGTCTTGCAAACATATTCCCTCGAGAAAGCTGTCTTCAGCAACTTCTGGCAAAACACTGAATCTTTCTTCAGGTTGCACTGAAATAGAGTTCAATACTTGAATGAGATCCTTTTTTAGCTTAATCTTCTAGTCAAAATTAAATGTTTCATCATCAGCTTCTCCTCCAGGCTCTTTTATTTTTCTCCTCTTTTCCTCTTCTGTAATCTTCATCTGTGATAATTTACCAGCTCTCCAGTTCGAATGATTTCCAGGCTCATATTATAACTTCACTCATTAATTAAGTATATACAGGGTGTGGCGTAATGAATGGATAATATGGTGCCTGCGGGTAGAGGACCGCATAGCAGTGCGGAAAAATATATTTTATGTTCAGTAAAAGTCCAATGGTTTTCGAGATATTGGAGATTTTCGAAAATTCAAGAAAATCACACCCTTCGCTACTCGTTTTTCAGGCAAGACTCCAAATGAAGGAATTTTTTCGAACTGTTTTTTGGATAGTATTCCTGGATAGATGCGCTATCGAATGTGAATTATTATTTTTGGGGTGCATAAATAGTTTTTCATAAAAAAAAGATGTAACTCAAATTTTCTGCTTCGCTTATTTTTTTCCTAAGTTCACCCCAGCGTGGTGTAAAAAAATAATACGGTTACCTGAGTGCCAAAGCAAGAGAAAACATGCCTGTTTATCTGAGATTCTGAAATGGTATAACTCACTCTATTTCCAGCATTAAATACAAAATAAATTTCTATTATTATGAGTGAATGCAGAGTTTGATGTAAGCCTTCTTCTTTAATTTTAGGCAACTGAAATGAGACTTGCAAGCAGAATAAAGCAATTATTCATAAGAAGTTGTAAAGCATCTAGTAGAGCTCCTGATGCCCACTTTGAATACTTTTTGTAAACCTCAATTCAATTAAACGATATTTTAAAAGTTTTTTTCTCTCGTATTCTTTAATTATTAAGCCCTATAGTTATAAAGTTAATAGTTTTTAAGCGAATTTCAAACGAGGTGAATTTTTGCACTTTTATAGTTAAGAAAAAATTAATTTCCATTACATTGAGTCAAGATCTTTGTTACAAAAATGCTGAAATTTAATTCATAACTTGAAAATATTGATTCCACGACGTTAGGGTTCAATAATAAAAGAAAACGAGACAAACTAATTTTGAAATATCGTTTCATTGAATAAAGTTTCACAAATAATGTTTAAATTGGCCACCATGAGTTCTGATACATGCTCTATAGTCTACACTTGCTAATGAATCATAGTTTTATTGCATATCAACAATTTAAAAATGAGTATCGTTTCATTGAATTAAATTTCGCAAAAGATGCTCTAAGAGGCCACCATGAGCTTCAGTACATGCTCTATACCTTCTTATAGATCATTGCTTCATTTTGCTTGCATTTCTCATTTTAGCTGCTAAAAATTACAGAAACAGTGTTCAAATTAAACTAGGCCTCAAATGATTGTAAAAGGAATTCATTTTGTATCAAATGCTGAAAATACAGAGAGTTATACCATTTCGGAATTTCAATAAAACGGGCATGTTTATTCTTGCATTGGCACTCAAGTAACCATATTATTTTTTACACCACGGTAGGTTGAACTTATGAAAAAAAAATAAGCAAAACGGAAAAGTTGAAATAGAACTTTTTTTTATGAAGAACTATTCATGCGCCTCAAAAATAATGAATTACATTCGATAGATCATCTATCCAGGAATACTATACAAAATACAGTTTGAAAAAATTTCCTCATTTGAAGTCTTGCCTGCAAAACGAGTGGCGAAGAGTGTAATTCTCTTGAATTTTCGAAAATCTCCAATATCTCGAAAACCAAGACATTTTTAATAAACGTTAAATATATTTTTCTGAACCGCCATAGAGTCCTCTACCCGCAGGCTCCATATTATCCATTCATTACGCCACACCCTGTAGAAGTAAAACCATTAGAAACACAAATGCACGAGCGTTGTCTCCGATAAAAGGGGCCATTGTTGTCTATGTTCTGAAGGAAATACCCCCAATCTATAGCCATCTATAGAGACGTTCTTCAGAAGGCTGTGCCAACGCATTATGTTTTCAGACTGATGGTGTGGACCAAAGATTATAGAGTTACTCTAAAATCTTTGGTGTGGACTATATACTTGATAATTTATTATTATTAAGTATTTGGTTATTGTTCTCCAGTCTATGGTGTGGACTACGGACGTTGTTTACAATTACACATGTATAGTGTTCGTTTACGTTCACATTAATTTAATTCACACACATATGTATAATGTGTTATAGCATATTTTCATAATATTATGTTTTGTGTTAAAAATTAAATAAAAAATATTCAATTGGAGAGAATACTGTTTTTTTATTATTTTTATTTTGCGCCCCCAGATCGCTAGCGCCCGTGGCGACCGCCTCTTTCGCCACGCCCTCGCTCCGGCTCTGTCGTGAACGAAAAATTAAGGTGAATCCAAACCTTTCAGCTGTAACAAAAATGAGGAAATAGTGGTCCCGTTACAGACCAAACAAACATTCGCTAATGAACAGTCTCATAACCAAATATGTATTTCAAAATATCCCAAACTGAAGATAAGCATTATATAAACATACTCACATTCATCTATCCGATTGTGCAACATAGAAATGTTATTGGGTCATGTTTGTTTAGAACTGCAAACGCTCACGAAAGAATTGGAGATTTCGTGGAAACGGAACGTTGAGATCGTTAGTTATTTCTATGCATTTTCTCAACTGGCAACAAGAATTGTGTAGAGTTTTCGATGTATCTAATCGCGCTTATCGATAAGAGGTTATTGTTGATCTGATGTTTTATCTGATAACTAGGTCAGACGTTTGTTTTCAAAATTCCTGCCGAGTTCGAATTACACCTCAATAGAATTTTAGAAACAGGGTACAATGAAAGAATATAAAACTTCACAAGTCTTCAGTATTGATTATTTAGTTATGAATATTTTCCAATCAGTTGCGAGAATTACCATCACGGCCATTTTCAGAGAAAAATTGCGCATAAAACAGCACCTCTTGACGATTTTCATTCTGTACGCATCATCGGAAACTGAACGAAACCAGTATAAGTCGGCGTGAAATGACTAGGAGATAATCTTTATTGCTGACTATTAACCTTCTTTATTACCTAGAAGTATGATTATTTCAATTCATTGACTCGCTTGCATTCAGCACTTTAAGATTGGTGACTCAATCTCATACGATACGAGCATGAAATACATCTTGGAATCGGCGGAGATAAGTGAACAATCGTTGAAGACCACAATGGTACTTGAATTAAACAGGCCATTACAGAGGCCGAGGCAGGAAATGATTTTGATTGATTATTTTCGCCCCTTAGAATAGTCTTTACCCTTTATCCCAGAATCTCTTCATACGGAAAACACTAAATTTGGTACACTGGAGTTTTATGATACGCAAAATCTTACAGTGCCACTTATTTCGGCATTGAACCTCTTAAAAACATTGTTCTCTGGGCAAAATTGTCTTTGGAACAACTCTCTACGATCCATAGGAACAGCGTATTGTTGAAAAGTAAGGTACCATCTCAATCTGTGACCAAATTTTGTTACATTGATTTCGGGACACCCTGTAGAGATTGGGAAGTAGTTCTAAATTTTCTGGAATCATGACACTATCACTAGTTTGGGAAATAACGAAGTTTTCGTGAAACCTGCCACGTGTCGAATTGAAATCCCGCTAACCTGAAAAGTGATAATTTCAGGATAGATTGAATTTTTTAGACTATCATAAGAAAATATTGAATTCAAAAATTCCTGATTCCACTTCAATCTGTGACCAAATTTTGTCGCATTAATTTCGGGACTCTCTGTAGAGGGTAGATTGGGGAGTAGTTCTAAATTTTCTGGAATCCTGACATTATCACTAGTATGAAAATAACGAAGCTTTTCGTGAAACCTGCTACGTGTCGAATTGAAATTCCGCTAACCTGAAAAGTGATCATTTCAGGATAGATTGAATTTTTTCGACTATCATAAGAAAATATTGAATTCAAAAATTACTGATTTCACCTCAATATGTGACCAAATTTTGTTGCATTAATTTCGGGACACCCTGTAGAGGGTAGATTGGGGAGTGGTTCTAAATTTTCTGGAATCCCGACATTACCAGGAGTATGAAAATAACGAAGCTTCTCGTGAAACCTGCTACGTGTCGAATTGAAATTCCGCTAACCTGAAAAGTGGTCATTTCAGGATAGATTGAATTTTTTCAACTATCATAAGAAAATATTGAATTCAAAAATTACTGATTCCACCTCAATATGTGACCAAATTTTGTTGCATTAATTTCGGGACACCCTGTAGAGGGTAGATTGGGGAGTAGTTCTAAATTTTCTGGAATCCCGACATTACCAGGAGTATGAAAATAACGAAGCTTCTCGTGAAACCTGCCACGTGTCGAATTGAAATTCCGCTAACCTGAAAAGTGATCATTTCAGGATAGATTGAATTTTTTCAACTATCATAAGAAAATATTGAATTAAAAAATTACTGATTTCACCTCAATATGTGACCAAATTTTGTTGCATTAATTTCGGGACACCCTGTAGAGGGTAGATTGGGGAGTGGTTCTAAATTTTCTGGAATCCTGACATTATCACTAGTATGAAAATAACGAAACTTTTCGTGAAACCTGCCACGTGTCGATTTGAAATTCCGCTAACCTGAAAAGTGGTCATTTCAGGATAGATTGGGGAGTGGTTCTAAATTTTCTGGAATCCTGACATTATCACTAGTATGAAAATAACGAAACTTTTCGTGAAACCTGCCACGTGTCGAATTGAAATTCCGCTAACCTGAAAAGTGATCATTTCAGGATAGATTGAATTTTTTCAACTATCATAGGAAAATATGGAATTCAAAATTTGAAATCGACTTTAAGCATGGCAATGTTATCAGTTCCACTTCAAACCTTTTGAAATTTTTCACTTAATACCTTTTGAAATTGGTCTTGTAACGTGACGCTTGCTCTTATACCCTTGTAATCCGAGCGAGAACAATCAGAATCCGATCTCTCGTCAATTCCGATCGCACACATATCGTCATTATCGTTAATTGAAATCAATACTAATTACCATACCGCGTCCAATTAATTAGCGTCCGATCGTGATTGATTCATTGCGTTCTGTTCCCGTTTATTGAATCCGACATTATGTTGGCGAGGGGGCTAGTATAGCAGAACCGCTCAAGTGTGTCAAGGAACCGAGCGATTTCTTGTCTTACGTCCGTTCTTCATCGATGTGTTACGATGTCGGCCAAGCCTGCGGTAGTATATACGAATTGAATCATCAACAACATTCGATCGCTATATCGAAAGTGCGATCTGCTTGCGACACATTCATAACTATCGCGAATATTCGGCGGAGAATTTCGAAATTCAAGGCGTCGATTAGGAATGCTGTTAACATGATCGGTTAACGGTTAGCGTCCGTAGCTTGGTGGTTAGAGCGTCGGCTCGGTAAATTGCAACCGCAAGGTACTGAGTTCGATCCCGGGCTAGGGAAGAAATTTTCTAGTCGATACGGGTATGGGCCACCATTCACTGTTGGGTTCAAATTAACAGTGCTGTGCCTAAGGTGGCGTAAGGACACAGTAACAAAGCCTACACAGAACACAACTGGTTCTCCGAACTCGCACAAGCTCACGGAGCTTCTGAGGGGTACTTCGGTACCTACGGAGAATCAGGATAATATAGGATAGGATAGGATAGGATATAGGTTGGCGACCCTGAGGAGAATCGATTCGATATACCGGGAGGAATAGTGATCGAGTTGCATTCTGCCACTGGTGGAATGGTTGGAGGTTAGAACGCACACGGAATAAAGATTCGGATACGATTGACTCGGTTTGGACGGTATTTTCATCAATCCGGACGCTTTCCAACGGTTGGCCTGCCTTGGGTCGAGACGCAGGTCATCGATGTTTGTTATGGCAAGGTCCATATTGGGATGTTTTCAGTTTTCGTCGACTTATGCTTATGAATTCTGTTTCTGCAAGTTTCCTGTTACATTGTTTAGATATCATTAGCACTATTTTATTGACAGAAAATTTATTGGCGAGTTTCTAATGTGTGAGTTAATGATTCCATTAATTAACTATGTTCTCATAATGCACATAATGGCACTACATGCTCTTCAAGAATGTTCCTTATATTCTTATCAGCATTCATAGCTCCATTATCAACGACCACTAGGTCTGTGCGAGCAGTCAAAGATATTCCACCCCATACCATAATTGATCCTCCCCCGAAACCAGTAGTATTCAGGAAATTGCACTGAGCATATCTTTCATGTGGACGTCTGTATACAAGCGAACGTCGATCACAATGGTAGAGGCAGAATCTAGACTCATATGTGAAGAGAACTCTTTCCCAATCGGCCTCTTCCCATGGATATGCTCTCTCGCAAAATCCAAACGCGCCCTTCGATGGGCTGGGGTAAGAGCTGGGTCTCTTGCCGCGACACGAGGCCTCAAATCATATTCTCTGAGGCGATTTCTTATTGTCTGAGTGCTAATTTGCACCTCATGAGTTTGCTCAAGCTGAATTTGAAGGAGGCGAGCTGTTGCAAACCGTTGTCTCAACGAAGAAACTCTCAAGTAACGTTCTTGAATGGCAGTTTTTACCGGTGGTCTACCCTGTCCTGGTCTTCGGACATTCATACCTATCTCCCTGAATCGCTGCAACATTCTGGACACACTTGTATGGGAAACTCCAAACCTTTCTGCAATTCTTGTGTATGTCCACCCTTCTTCTCGCAAAACTACCGCTTGGGCACATTCCTCTTGGGTCAAATTGCGTGTTTCGCGTTGCATAGCGATCGAGTGTAGGAAATCAAACGAAAGAAAAACTATTGATCACTAGAATTTTGATCGAGAACAACTGATTTTAGAATGGAGCCATGGAGCCAATACATTCAAAATCTGATAATATCATCTCTTTTTATTCCTGCTGGTAAAAAACATCTGTATTGAAGAAAACCGTTGAAAGTGGATAACATATGCATGCATAATTCTGATCAAAATAATTATCATTGAGAACACCTTCACTTGTAGAATAAATTTGAGATTTCCATAATGTGCGTTAATTTTTTGGCTCAGTGTAGTTGCCAATTCCTGAACCCTAAACCTAAGGCGAAATGACCTAATCAAGGACTCACCTGAAGATACTTTCCCAGGGACTTCCTCCCTACCGGAGTCCTGGAAGCGATCCCATGTGGCGACGTGTGCAGGTACGATCCCAAAGGCACTGGTTTAAAACTGTCACTCGCGTTTTCTTCGCGCGCACAACCATCACCGACCTCCCCCTTGGGAGAGCCGCTGTCAGTCCCGAAACCATCCCCTTCGCCGTTTTGCCCGACTGCCGAAGTCTCGCAGCCCTCCCTCTTCGAATGCAAGAAAGAACGGTTGGTCTTCTTGTCTGCGGAGATGATCAGCTCCGCGTCGGGCAGGTTGGACAGCATCTTCTGGACGTTCGGCGATATGATGTCCAGGGATTCGTTGCTCCTGTTCAGGGCGGCGCTGCTCCTGGCGTGGCTCCTCAGCGACCGGTAGACGGAGCCGTTGGACCTCCTGAAGCCTAGGTTCTCCTCCGACGAGAAGCTCCTGCTGATCTCCTGGTCGGGCACGTGGGACAGCAGCTTCTGGACGCCGGGCGAGAGGTGGGCGAAGTTGCTGGATTGGTACGTTCGTCTCGGGGGCGGTTGTTGCTTTCCTTCCTCAATTATCGAGTCGAATACGCCCATAATACATGGCATCAACTCCGTTGACGCTCCTGGAATGAAAATTCAAGTTCAAGACAGAATATTTATTTAATCCTACTCATAAAAGCCAAGAGTGGGGAAATGAGGTGTTCCAGAACATTCAGAGCAATTTCAGAGGAAATACAAATCAAACTAGAGTAGGGAGTGGTAATTTTTGGAGGCGAAACAACTCATTTTGTGAAAATTATATATATAATTTGCTTTTATCTGAAATGGAGACGACAAGTCGAAGAATTGTCGTTCCATTTATAGGACCTTGTCATACATCAGCGCAGGAATTCCCAGAGAGGCTGAAACATATAAACACAAACTGTAGACCGTTTTCGGGATCGTTGTCCCTCATCGGTACAGTGCAGTGTTACACATCTCAACCAGAGGATGCTGTCTTTAAGCGCCACCTGTCCCACCAAGACTGAACCACCCCTCACTTACTCTGTAGAAGACTACACCCATCCATGACTCCCCATCGATTCTAATCAAGTATCTGCCACATCGATTCAGTACTCTTTGAGTTCGATGAGGAAAATATAGGTTGAGATTAGACTAAAGTAAAAGATATAGGTAGTTCGTGCATAATAAGCCCACATTTATATACAGTATATGAAGGTGAGGTTCTTTTTTCACCAGAAGGTAGAACTGGTCAAAATGAAGCGTTTCACCAAAACTCACCTATACAAAACTTGACAAAGTTGAAAGAAAAAAAATGAAAATTATTACTGATATAGATCTTAATACTACCCTAGACCGTTCGTAAGCTGAATTATCGCAAAGCAGTGGAAAAAACTTATCCAACGATTCGACCATGTGGTTTCGTTCAGGATATTGGCTCGTTCGATATTTACGTGGTTATGAAAGTGGAAACTTAGGATTGCCGAATTGTTCTCATTATTTTTTAATAACTTACACGATTTTATGACATGGCTCATGTCGATACCAACTGACAGAAGAGACTTAGGACACATGTGTAAAAAATAGAATAATACTTCAAAATCTCACCAATAAAATTCGTCTAAATTATTCACAATTTTTTCACAATTGGCATCACAATCTTCTTGTTCGAACATTCCAACAATCGTCGTAAAAATGGGAAGAAATGGGGAAACATCATGGCACTTTTTCAACATAACATACATAAGCACTTTCAGAAACTGCCTCGATTTTCTATATTTTTTTTTCACCCTAAATTACACGATACAACAGTTATGATTCTCTCAAAAGTGACCCGATGCATATAATCCGATGAACTTGGTACTGAACCATTAATTGTCCAGCCATATGTTTATGTTTCGTTTCGTTTTTGCGTTGCCTGAGTCACCTTCCACAGTCCCGTACTTTATATTCAATTAAATTTTGCCGAACTTCTAAGGGTTGCATCTCAGCCATCTTGGACATTTTATATGGACAATTTTTGGTTAAACGACTCATTTTGAGGAGTTCTACGTTCTGTCAAAAAAAAATGCCTCACCTTTGAAAACACTCTGTATAATTGAATTTTTATTTTTAGGTGCTGCAGAAGCTAGTCATTATGTTTTGCCGTCTTCGAGTCCCATCAATCAAGTAGGTACAAATTTTATTTAATAAAACGGTCTCTTCTTGTTTATTTCATGGAAAATAGAAAAATATTTCACTTTTCGAAGAGTATTTGACGACAAATGTTGTAAATGCGCCGAATTTTGAGTAAGAGCTGATGTAGAAGCCACATTTATCCGCAATGTTGGTTACGCTAGAGCAGCATGGCTCTGAAGCTGGGTACAGACATGTAACAAAACTTTGTAACGTAAGACAGACGCGCAACCAGTAGGAAATCATCCAGAAGAACTTCGACGCTCAACAAAACTGTTTACTGACGATGTTACGCCACTATAGTCTAAGCTAAGGCCTTATAGTTTCTGCCTATGCACCAATATCATTCATTATTAGTAAGAATCGCTTCAAAAACAACGGCCCGTATGTGATGAACCAATTTCAATAGTCAAGACATTACTATTTTCCCTTAGGGGGGTTTAGATGGGTTCATTTCTAGAATAACACGAGGGTACACAACAAACAACATCATATCGGGATTATGGAAAAAATTCAGAACGCAACTACCATCCGATCGGCGATCTCAAACGTCAACGTCAAGAATCCGATGCCGGTCGACAGCGATCGATCTGACGGAACGCATCCGAGCGTAAGAAACGGTTTCTACATCTATGGTCATCCTATCACGGATCTACGCGGTGTTTATAAGGTTCATAGAAAGTTAATAGTTGAGCGAACCGCGATAAGATCGTACGTCCACTTGCATCACTTATTCCGCTGCGCTGCGATCGAAACGCGTGTGGAAAAAATCGTGCCGCCTAGGCAAAAACGAGCGCGTCGCTCGGATTTCTTGAAACATAACTCAACCGAACAAGGTCAGTTGGGATGGAGCGAATTGTCCATCTCTCAGGAAATGAGAGATAACAGAGCCGAGAGGAAGGAATCGATCCTAATCCGTCCTGAATCCAAAATAAAATCCATTTTGGTCTGTCGCGAATTCATGATGGAAAGTCCAAGAAAATAGGCTCACGAAAAGATTCAGAACAAGGCCTCTCATGAGAAATACAACACATCAGTTTTGACATATCCCAAACCTTAAGTAGCAAACTTCGTACTCAGAGTCATAGAAAGTGCAACATGTAATTTGCTATAGAATGCAGCCTTCGCGTTCTATAGACTGTTACCTGTTTTATAGGGATCAGAATAAATGCATATTATTCATTCATTCGTTGCTCTATTCCGTTACCGAGAATAAATCTACAAAAATACTCAAAAACAAAACTATCGGTGAGATCAAACGTATAATTTCTTAGGGCTACTTGCGACTGTGTGTCCTCCTGTGACTGAAGAGACCCAACCGTGACCTACAGACCCTTCCACACTCCGGGCATAGATAGTCACCAACCAGATCTGGCCTCCGCTGTATTCTTCTCGAGTCTCCATTATAACTGTGGACCAAAGACCTCCACTGTGATCTGTCTAACGCTAGTTGTTCACAGTCATGATTGGCATTAACTGATTTTAGGGTTGATGCAGTATATTCTCAAACCGCTCATACTGGCCTCCTGGTTTCCGAGCTACCTCTGTGAATTCGCCATACAAAGACATTTCAAGGGAGTCTTGTCTTGCATCCTCAGAGTGTGGCCGCTCCATCTGAGTCGGGCCCTCGTTACATGAGTCTCAATTGTTGTACAACTCGCGCGTTGCAAGACGTCTGCATTCGAAACTTTGTGGAACCATCTGATGTGCATTATCTGTCTTAGATGACGTTGTTGCGTTTGTTCAAGCTGTTTGATATGTCGCCTGTAGGGCGTCCAGCTTTCGCTTCCGTGAAGAAGCGTTGGGAGAACCACTGCTTTGTAAACAGCTGTCTTGGTCTTCAGATTGAGGTCCTGATTTTGAAACACTCTGACCTTTAGCTTCCAGAATGCCCGTGATGCCGAATTGATACGGTTGTGTATTTACGTTTTCAGGTTAGCCCTAGTATTTATGAAGCTTCCCAAGTATTTGAACTGTCCAACTTGTTCTAGAGTTTCATCCTCCAGGCTGATATCTGTTTGAAGGCTTTCTGCCGGATTTTGGTTTTGTCAATATTGAGTCTGAGGCCTAAAGCTTTGTATATATGTTTATAGGTGTCCAATATTAACTGTAAATCCTCTGAGCTGCTATAGCGATAAATAGACAGTTGTCTGCATATTGAAGTTAACTGAGGTTAAAATAAAGATCTAGCCTTTTGGCTTTCACACTCCTCTCCAGAGGAACATCCACATATCCCAGATATCGAAAGGATTAAGCTCTATTGGTAGTGATGTGCTAGATGGTTTTATAGCCATAACGACAGCCACTGAGGAATCTTTATCGATATATTCTATATACATAGTTCTTTGTTGAAATCGTTCGATCTTGGATGGCCATGATGAAGCCCTCTGTCTCAGGAAACAACTTTCCAGAAGTCAACCAGTGGTTCGCCCCAGATATGTCGACGTAATCATGGTCGACCTCGTTCTGGTGTTTTCCATGCAAAGGTTTGCCAATCAGGAACTGATTTCAGAGTGTTCGACGATTTCTAAGTGATGCTATTTCAACTATCAACATCCCAAACTACTGGATGAAGTTCTGCACAGCCTTGTGCTGGAGATATGCTCGAAGTCCTTCAATTTCCTGAGACTTATGGTTGGATAAATCAAGAATTCCCCGACCTCCAAGATACCGTTGAAGCTGTATTCGTTCTTTTGAGCTTAAGGATGATGAAACTCAGTCGGAACCATTTTAGGTACCACAGGTGTTTCCTTTAGCGTGCTTGTTCCTCGCCTTGGTGTCAATTTTACGTCACACTGATAAGTCTGCCAAGAACTCCTCAGATTTGCAATAGACTTCGGCGATAACGTCTGGAGTTAATGATGCTGACTACACGATTAGAGTGATCAGATATTCAAAACGACGTTTTCGAATATCTTCCACTAAATTAAGCTCCACAAAGAGAGGAATGTTTACAGAAACGCATTCCTCCGGTTCAGACTCCCAGGGCCATTGTTTACTGATAACAGAAAACACCATAATCTTCATTCTTCCCCTATCAAGAATAGCGGCATTATCTCGGCGTGTTTATAAATATACTTTATTACAACGATTGTTGTACGAATTCGAGGAAAATTATCTTGTAACTGTAATCTCGGCCATAATTACAGTCTTTTAGAGGCGATTTAATATCGCAGCCACACAAGCTACTACTGCAGAGGCGATTATGAACATGCATACGTGAAAGAAGCCATTGTTCGAGGCTCAATGGTGGTGTTCTATCAAGAATTTCCCGGAAACCTGCGGCCTCTAAAAATCGGAGTTGTTGACTTGTTCCTATTTCCTCAGATATACATTAAAAACAGCCACCAATTGAGGAATCATTTTCCTGAATATTTTTCGACAGAAAATAATGAATGGTTTGCGCCGACCTCCAAGTAGCGAGTTAGAGCTCCGTGGGCGTATATTTATGGCCCATAAACCTCTACGTGCCATTTGATTTCCTATGCACTCATTCACTAACAATATTTACGATAGGTTCTCTCAGTGCTCGTAACCCAACACTTGCGTTTCCTCGAACCATGAATGAATGTACCACCATGAGACGTGATAATTCTCCAGTTTCCCATACAGGCTCTCTCGGAGCTCTTGCCGAATGATGGATGGAGTGAGGTTAGGTTTCGTCGCCTCAACCATAAATACAAGGTGAATTTGTTGGGACGTTTTGCAACTCGGTTGAATGAGATGCGGACGCGCTGATTCACGTGATAGTGGCTTCAGTATAAGGTGAGTAAGTAAATGTCCGAAGCTGTGATTGATTGTCGTTTAATGGGTGACATTTCCTTGAATGACGAAGTTTTCTCACAATGGGGAGACGAGTGGACTCAATGGATATCATTCCATGAATACTTGACTAAACCGATCCTTGCATTTTATGGTTTATTTTAATGGATTACTGTTTTCCTCCATTAGAAACTTTGAGATGTGTAAAGTTAGGTATAATTTAATATAATTATCAATTTTCCATCTCCAAGAACCGTCTCATGATTTGTTCCAGTTGTTTCAAAACTGGGATTTGCATAAATTTCGCTTATGTAATGTAGGTCATCGATAATGTTCATCTGCTGAGTGTTACGGTATAATCTAGTGTGGGTTCTTTGAACTGACTAATGGCGAAAAGTTTATGTTCGCTTATGGTCTGTCGTGAATAATAAATCAGTTGGGAATCCAGATATCAATGTGTTATTACGAAGAACATGTATTTTCATGCAAGATGTACCTATTTATCCTCGATTTACTGTGGTATCAAAGAAAAATTGTAATGTAAATACTGGTTATCGAGGGAATGGAGAAAATCGAAGATTTTAGTTCTTTTTCTCTTGTACCCTCTGGCCGATTTAATCATTTTTTCTTATTGCGGCTTATATCTAATGATATTTCGCTCAGGCTTTTTTTAACTGTCGATTTCAATTTTGTCACCCATTTTTAAGCAGGTGGAATACAGGGTCTATATTCACTCCGATGTTGAAATCATTTATAAAGACCCTGTACAATATTTTCTGATGTGATTGTAGTATCCCTGAGTGATGAACCATTCTATCTCTTGATCATATCAACTGATTATTCCGGTTTGTTCGTTATTTTACGAGGATGTATTGATATCTAGTTAGCCTAGACCAGTTCCACGCACAAAGAAAATATTGCGTTACCATAGCAACGAACAATAACTCATTAGAAGTGTCAGTGTGAAGTTTGAGGTAAAAGAAGCAAACCAGAGTTACGCAATAAATTTTAAAAAAATAAGATGTCCACCGAACTTCTGGAAATCGAAAAATTGGAGTATCGAGCCATCATCGAGTACCTGTATTTAAAAAGGGTTAAGAGGTAAGCAGATTTACGAAGATATGCTTACTACCCTTGGTGATCAATGTCCTTCGTATGCGACCGTGAAAAATTGGACTGCAAGCTTCAAAAGAGGTAAATTTTCCATTGAAGATGAGGACCGATCGGGAAGGCCAGTTTCTGTGTCAGTCCCCGAAAATACCGATGCAGTTCATGACATGATTTTAACAGACCGTCGAATTGGGCTTGAACGGATATCTGAAGCACTCAATATTTCACACGAACGCGTTCATCATATAGTTCACCTCAATTTGGACATGAGAAAAATTGCTGCAAAATGGATCTCCAAATGTTTGAATGTTGACCAAAAGCGTGCAAGGGTAGAAGCATCGCGTTCGATCTGTGCTCGATTTGAAAACGATGTAGACTTCTTGAACCGAATTGTTACTATGGATGAGATTTGGGTACATTTCCACAATCCAGAAACAAAGCAACAATCGATGGAATGGCGACACTCTAGTTCTCCAAGACCTAAGAAGTTTCCTGTCCAAAAATTAGCTGCAAAAGTTCTTTCTTCAGTTTTTTGGGATGTCCATGGAGTAATCAATGATAGATTTTTTGGATAAGGGTAGAAAAATAACCGGAGATTACTATTCTACATTACGGACCACTATACGGGAAAAAATTAAAGAAAAAAGACGCGGAAAGCTATCCAAAGGTGTTTTGTTTTTGCAGGACAACGCCCCTGCACACAAATCGCATGGTGCCATGTAAAAAATTCGTGATTTAGGAATTGAAATACTAGAACACCCCCCTTATTCACCAGATTTGGCTTTATCCAACTGAAAAAAAGTTTAAATGGTCGTTAATTTTCTTCTAACGAGGAGATAATAAAAGCTGGAGAGGTCTGCTTTGCAGAGCAGGAAGAAACATTTTTTTTGAAAGGTCTAGAGACGTTGCAGGTTCGCTGTAATAAATGTATCCAATTAAGAGGAGAATATGTTGGGTAATAAAATATTTTGACATTGAAATTTTGTTTGGTTCTGTAGTAGGCTAAGAATTTTTCAATATATCCTGTTGAAAAATTATTTTTTTGGGAAATGATGATTTTATTGGTATATGTAATTACTTTTACGTCAAGCTTTCAGAAAGACAACACAAAACCAACGTCTACGCTCTACAGGATGTCGTAAGACTCCACAGCACCTACCCGTCCACAACAAACGTCGAGCAAGCCTACAACACCGAATTAGAAACAAACAAGAAACTGTTTATAATTCAAGGTCCCACACACATTTGTCGCCAACTGGAAAGTTCCTAGACAGGTTCATCAATTCCAGTCGGCGCTGAATGCGGCTTAAGCCCTTTTTAAACGATCGAGACCAACCCAAAGACACCACCAAGTCGAGAGGGTGGATCAAGCGACCGCGACAGCGAGGCTTAAACCCCTCTATGGTCTCACCTGTCATTTGTAATCCCGTGTTAGTGCACATTTCGAGGACACACACTCACATAATTCAATAAGGCACTGGCATACTATCGCGATATCGACTATTGGCCAAGATTAGATCACTCGTGAACGTTGCGGTAGCGCGTAGCGATCCGGACCACAGAGCATAGTGAACTGACTTAACTTAAGTCATCGCGTTTCGAATTGATCTAGCGACGGGAGACTCGACCGCTACGCGTCGTTCGGGTATGAATCATCTTTTTAGTTTAATTGTCGTTTCTTATGAGCGGCAGCCTGATGGTTGACGGTCCGAGAAGAAGACAGGATGCTTCAGTATGGATCTTCGACTCGTTGTCTCTCATGGATATCAGTTTCATCGAGGGCTCCTTGTTTTGCGGTCTCAAAGGCACTTGTTGTTCACGAGGGGTGGGGGAAGACCCTTGAAAAAGGTGTGACGAACTATGCGTTACAAAAGATGATTTTTTTTTTGATTCCCGAGAAATTCAGGTTTTGGTCTGTCAACAAACGCATGGTTCATAATAACTAACGTGCGTTCAAAAAAATTCGTCGTCAAGTAGGGCAAGTAGGCTATGAAATTTTGAAGGCTGATGTTCGGTGGCTGAACGTATGTCTTTCCTTGAATTACTTCATCTTCCCAAAATGTAAACAATGATGACATTAACCTATATATCGTAATTTTGTACGGAAAGGCACTTTTCAGAAAAGGTTACCTGTAAATTTCACCCAACGTTCGAAAAGCATTTCTTTCATTGAGTAAGATGACAAGAATCCAAACAATCTGAGGCGGTTAGAAAAGTTCTTCGTAAAAATTTTAACCGTCCACTATTTTCATACGTAAGAGACATGAATCTTGAATTGATCGTGGTAGTATGTTTTTTTGTAAGAAGGTTCTAGTTACTTCAGTCATATGAATAGATCACAGTAAGATTCTCAATAATATGTTTATTAATTCTCTATAAATATTGATTTGATTCAGTCATTACTGAAAATCCATGACTAAACTAAAAGAACTGAATTACATGAAAATAGCTATTGGACAATTTATTAAAATTCAATTCAGCTATAAAAAGGCATGATGCTTTCTCCTTCATAACGTTCTGCTATTGTTCCATAAAAGAAAGTAGGTCCACATTTTGCTTTTGACTGATGCATACTGTCAGTATGCATCAGTTCAGTATGATACTGAACTCCAATTTTTCTCGGATGCTACAAGGTTAGGTAATCACAACCTTTTCAGTTTTCTGATAACATGTCAATCTTCATGGAAACAAATGGATATCTTTTTTTCAAAATCGGGTGGCATATGCCAACGGATACTCCATCCACTTGAGATAAAATCTGAAGAGAGGTTTGTCGAGCTTCTGTCACCATGTTTTCATTATTACTGAACACTAGAGATTTCTTTTTTGGTATACCACTTCCTTTTTTGTTTGAACATACCTGTTTCGTCAACACATCGCAAAACAGTACAATGGAAAAATTCATTCTTAATTATCTACAGCAACATAGGCTTCAATGAAGTCGCCGGAACAGAATATTTCCATTTTCCTTCAATTTTCTTTCCAATTTTGAAGTAGAATTCAATAGTAAAAGTCTTTCACACGTCCGTAAAAACCATCTTTATAATTTGCTGATAATTTTAATTCAACAACAACCCAAAATGCTAAAATGACAGTTCACCTGGAAAATAGTAAAGCACGAGCTAAGAATTACGTTTAGACACGAAATACCGACGTTCAAAATTCCATAGCCTACTTGACGACGAATTTTTTTGAACGCACGTTATATATTGGCCAAATGAATTGGGTCGTCGAATGGATGAAGGAATGTCAAATTCTGACATTTGACGTTGACATTTCGAAAACAAAACGTCAAATGTCAAAATTGTCCAGTATAATTGACGATGCTTAAGCTATTTGACATTTATGACGTCAGGAAAAATGTAGCATGATTGAAAGTAATGTAAGAATAATCCATGATGCCATTTTAACGTTAAGTTATTAAGAATTATTGCTAAAGTTTACGTGTATCGTCGTTAATCAAAGGTGAAACTCAACTTCACAACAAAATACGGGGTGTCGTAGACTCGTACAAATATTTCAACAGCAGATTCTAGAGATCAAAAGAAACACTGTTTTCCTATACCATTTTTTCCGATTTGGCCATGATGAAAAGATATAGCCATTTTAATTTTTCACAATGAGTTGTGCCACCCCTGGAAAAACAAAATTACCTTCAGCTTATCTTAATTACCTTATCCAGCTACATCCGGGACACTACATATCTCTGGATCTTTTAAACAGAGTTGCATTCAGCCAAAGTGCCCAATTTTTCAAATTTCACAGATACTTTTTAATTTTTGAACATCAAGTTATTCGAAAACGGAGCATTATACGAGAAAATATGAAGAATTCTTTTATTTTACAAAGCTTTAAAATATTCATTAGCTAGCCACAAACTTAGTTTCAAGAGTTGGGTTCTTTGAATTTTTGGTATTTTTATGGTACGTAATAATGGTCATAATGAGAAAACTGGAAGACGTGGGTGATATCTTGTATTCGAAAAAGATTAATCGAATAAATGAAAAACTATATTCCGAAATTCATTTCATTCGATTAAATCGTTTGTGAGAATTAAAAATAACATTTTTTTATGGTTTTTTAACAGCCTGAATATTTTTAACCGAGCCTAATCGGAAAAAATGGCATTGGAAAAAAGTGTTTCTTCTGTAAGAGTCAAAGACTCACCCAGTATAGAGATATTTTTGATATTTGAAGCTGAATAGTTGCTTCCGTTTATAACCATGCCACAAAGTTTTGCGTTCGTTAAAATTTCCTGAATAAAAATTTCAAGTAGGTCATATTTTTACTACTGAGTAAACTTAAGTTTGACGGAAAAAATCCTTGTCGTTTTTATTTAATAGTGTTGATGCGCTCTTTCAAAAATATCAAGTTATTCAAATGAACAGTAGACATTTACTCATTGTTGAAACATAATATAACATTTGAAAGTTTGACAATTCGTAAGAAGAAGTTAGATATGTTGAAGTTACGTTTCTATTTTGAAGACGTTAAATACGAATCACATCACAAGCCCTAAGTGAAGAAGTACACCACTTCTTTCTTCTTGAGAGAGAAGAACCAGATTTTTTCATCAGAAGACACTATCAAAAAATGACTCCAAGCATCACGATAACGGTTCTAGAACTTATTCCTAGAATTTTCAATATCAGAACTTCATTCTGCTTCAGAAAAATAATCAGTTCGACAAGATTGAACCACCGATAAGAGAAACAGTCATTCGAACAAGGGTATCGAAGAAACTGGGTCCATTTTCGGTACATGCCTTTATCGTACGAAACAAATTCAGATAGTATCGTAATAACGTTCCGAACACCGTTTGTGCCGGTGTTATTTCAACACACAATACAGTAATCTTTGAATGAATAACGCATGAAAGGAAGCTTATAAAATATGTATTAACAATTTCCTGATAACCGGTCGGAAATAATGGGTTTTATTCAAAAACCACACAGCTCGTTGGGAAAAACTACATTGACGTTTGTTTTCAAACACGATGTAATTCTTTCAGCAGCCTTCTTGTTCAGATTCATCAAGATTAAGAAGACACGAAGAGGAAAGTTTGAAACGAGTCGAAGTTTTGAATGCCATACTTTTAAAAGAGTCGAATTTTCAATGAAAGGTTTGAAAAATGTGAGAATCTTTGGACTATTTAAATTATGCCCGATATTCGGAAATTCTTGGAATTCGTTACATAAGAAATGAACAAACAATAAAAATCTGGCTTCAGATCAAGAAAAATCTCATTCTCCATAAAATCATCGAAGGAATATCTGAACCCTAAACCTTTTCTATACAAGAACAATGAGATACCTTAAAATGCGTGCTCAAACCATGTTTGCGAACGTTCTTTTTCTACCGTTGCAGAATTTTTCCCATATCCTTGATACTATAATGTTAAAACAATACCTATCCTACGACCAAAACCTTCGTTAATCGAATTCGCGAAACATAAATATTGAAAAGTGCCACATTTTTACTTCCTCATTCTAGTTACGGTCAGTGGGTGGCAAAAGCGGAGAATGCGAAGGCCACCACAATAAATTAACCTCAGATCATGACACGTGATTCAGAGTTATACGGGTAATAATCAGCGGAGAATAAAACATCGCCTACCAAACCATGAGGGGTCGTTAAAACTGCGAAGTATTGCGGAAAATTTTAAAAAAGGAATACGGTAGATCGGCCCAGTTCCCCGGTACCCATAAATCATTGAATTATGGCTCATTGGAAGACGGGGAACAGTTGGAATTCGACGTGTGGGTAGGAGGATGAAGAATATATGGGGCGTCATTAGAAACGAAGGAAAATCGAATGAAAGTTGATAGAACAGCTCTGATCAGGTACACAATAGACCTCAAGGTTCAAGGTCGCAGTGAAATGTAACCCCTTTACCAAATTATAACTACACTGCGCAAAAAAAATAACGCACCTTCTGAAAATCTCAATTTTAATGAAAGTTAACTCTACATTGACTTTATAACTTATTTTTTATGTTCTCTCGGGAAGGTTTTGAACGAAACAAGACACATTATGGAAGAAAAATTCAGGATTTCACCGAATCTTATGTGAAAGAAGAGAAATGAACAATTTTCAAAATACTGAAATGCTGATAAGTGATTTAATACTTGGTATCTCCACCCCTTGCGTTAATTACAGCTCGGCAACGACGGTTCATACTCAAAATGAGTGATCTTAAAATGTTCTGATCTAATCCTTCCCAGATTTCTCCGAGTTGGATTCCTAAGTCATTAAGAGTAGCTGGATGATTTTCTGAACTTTTCAGCCTTCTATTGCGGTTGTCCCAAACCTGCTCAATCGGACTGAGATCTGGACTTCTTGCTGGTCATTCCATTCGAGAGATTTCAACCTCTTCAAGGTACTCCTAAACGATGCGCGCACGATGGGGTCTTATCGTCCATAAAAATGACATTTTCACCAATGTATGGGGCAAATGACACTACATGCTCTTCAAGAATGTTCCTTATATACTTATCAGCATTCATAGCACCATTATCAACGACGACTAGGTCTGTGCGAGCAGTCAAAGATATTCCACCCCATACCATAATCGATTCTCTCCCGAAACCAGTAGTATTCAGGAAATTGCACTGAGCATATCTTTCATGTTGACGTCTGTATACAAGGGAACGTCGATCACAATGATAGAGGCAGAATCTAGACTCATCTGTGAAGAGAACTCTTTCCCAATCGGCCTCTTCCCAATGGATATGCTCTCTCGCAAAATCCAAACGCGCCCTTCGATGGGCTGGGGTAAGAGCTGGGCCTTTTGCCGGGACACGAGGCCTTAAATCATATTCTCTGAGGCGATTTCGTATTGTCTGAGTGCTAATTTGCACCTCATGAGTTTGCTCAAGCTGAATTTGAAGGAGGCGAGCGGTTGCAAACCGTTGTCTCAAAGTAGAAACTCTCAAGTAACGTTCTTGAATGGTAGTTGTTACCCGTGGTCTACCCTGTCCTGGTCTTCGGATATTCATACCTGTCTCCCTGAATCGCTGCAACATTCTGGACACACTTGTATGGGAAACTCCAAACCTTTCTGCAATTCTTGTGTATGTCCACCCTTTTTCTCGCAAAACTACCGCTTGGGCACATTCCTCTTGGGTCAAATTGAGTGTTTTGCGTTGCATAGCGATCGAGTGTAGAAAATCAAACGAAAGAAAAACTATTGATCACTAGAATTGATCGAGAACAACTGATTTTAGAATGGAGCCAATACATTCAAAATCTGATAATATCATATTTTTTTATTCCTGCTGGGAAAAAACATCTGTATTGAAGAAAACCGTTGATAGTGGATAACATATGCATGCATAATTCTGATGAAAATAATTATCATTGAGAACACCTTCAGTTGTAGAATAAATTTGAGATTTCCATAATGTGCGTTAATTTTTTGCGCAGTGTATATAGGTTTGACCCCTGAGATTTGATAAGGCTCGAAAACCAGAATATACGTATGAATTTTTTTTTCGCAATAAAACACGATCGAAATGGCCCTCGCTCATGCTGTTATGACAGAAATTTCTGTATATTACGCGACTATAATGGGAGTCTCCGTTATAGTTAATTTACGTTAAATACCCGAAGATTTCCCAGAATTGGTGGTGAAATTGTGAACGCGGAATTTTTGATATGATTACGGGCAGAAACCAGTTCGCAGAGCAATTTGTAATATTGCCGGTTAATAATTGGCTAACTGTGATTGCCCCATAAACGGCGGACCGCATGCTGTTAAAAAGGTACGATAAACTAAAATATGTTCATTACAATGAAAAAAATGTTCGTGGCATTCATGAACGGGAAGCAGTTATACTGGGTGAATCTTCGACGTATACATATAGCATATATTACACTTATCGAATAAGATCTTCTTTTCTTTCATCATTTAACCAATCAGGCTCAGTTGGAAAAATACAGGCTGTTGATATTTCATACAGAAATATCGTGTTTCCTATAATATCCCAGACAATGCGCATCTGTCTCTTAACTTTAAACTTGAAAGATGAAGAAGTAGAGTGTGACCTTTTCATTTTGTATCAGATATATGATAATATGTATTTATTTAGAAGTATTAAGCTATTAGGGGAGACTGGGGAGGGTTGATACGTTTTTTGGAATTTTTATTCTGGAAACGGAATTATATGAAGAAGCAGGACTTTTCTTATATTATATAATTCTTCAATTAATCGTTCAACAAAATAAATATAGAAGTCGCAAAATATAAACATCTTATTCTGTACAGAACGTTGAACACAAAAACATGCAAACTGTCTCAAGCCTCCCCACATATGGGAGGATTGATACGATGTACTGGGAGAGTAATCGAGAGGATTATTCAGCTCAGTAGGTAGGTCAGCAATGATACTGGCTTGCTTTGGTCCTATAGGTGTAGAAAAATCAGGAAATTGTCAGTTAGTCACTTCCACACAAGAAAAGTCGGCCTCGTTAAATACATGGGGATTGTACGGTTTTTAAAAATCCCTTTGATATGTTGGATGGTGAAGACGCCTTCATGTAGGCCTATCCAACTAGCTACGGAATATTTTTTGAAGATTATACATGTATCAGGCCTCCCCACGACAAATGTCTCAAACCTCCCTGAAAGCAATTTTTAAAGTGATTTATGTTTTCATCTTATACCCATATATTTTGAAAAGCGAATAAAACTGTAAATTGAGTAGTTTTATGCATATTTCCCAGTGAAATGTTTGTTTATGCCGAAGAATTAATGCATGATCATAAAACCCTTAGGTAACTTGAGTAAAAACTTACAATTTCTCACCTCGAAACACTCTTCGTTGAATATTTCACAAACAAACTACTGTTAGCCTTACATATTAACGTCACGCAATGCCCTCTGCCAAAGAATAGTGTTCACTAGTATAATACTTTTGAAAACGGCTACAGATCGCGGATATAAGCCTGTATCAAGCCTCCCCATGTATCAATGCTCCCTAGTCTCCCCTATTCGTGCCAGTCGATTATTTTATGAAATTTAGATTGCACACAATTGATTCGAACATCGATAAACGTTATCCTTACAATTATTCATCGTTCATTAACTGCAAGGCAACTGTATCTACTCAGTTGATTCAATAATCTCAGTTCCAACCGAATGCAGTGGGGAGTTTATTATTATTTTATTATCAATTGAGATCAACGTTTGATATGCGGAAATAGGTCGTTAGAGTGGAGTGGTTATATTTAAGAATGAAAGAAACATCTGGATCATTCTCATAAGAGAAATTTCATAGCTGCAGTAACCCATTCTCCCAATACAATCATTTATTTTCGAGTTCAATCTGGAATTGTGAGTTTTAAAGCCTATGTGGCTATGAAATATAGGATTGGCAGAAATCTACATACCAAAGCATAGAAAATGTCCTGTTGGAAACCCTCAAATATTTCTTGAATTCAACATGTACATCTGCAATTATAATATTATTTCAGAAAAGTAGGTACTCATTTCATACGCTCTCAATTCCATATCTTTTAGCATTGAGTACCTATTGGATTCGTGTTGAATTCTCATACTTTTATTCTAGTCATCGCAATAGGTCGTAGGTGTATTACGCTACAATTCCTTTAAGTAACTACATTTGTTTATCTTTTCTCTGAATACAGCAACATCAGTTCGCAATGACATTGAAAATTCCCAATTGAGGAAATGACATCAATTTTCCCTTTATTTGTCACCTAAACACGGCAATCGACCTTGATTGCGTGAAAATTGCCTGTATCTCGATTGTGCAATACATTCCATGATGAAATTAACGAAGTTTCACAAGGAATGCCATAGTATCATCGTACGGTTAACTTTGGATCTACTGCGTCGTGCTCAAATTCATGTCGGAATCGAAATATAGGTACAACAATAATAGAATGATCACGCCTAAAGGCAATGAATACAATAATAAGGATAATAAGAGAAAATATGAGACATATGCTATTGTCTTCGTCTTGGTTTCTATCTGGAGGGGATTGAATCGGACACCGTTTCATATTGGGTGGCGCTCTTCGTAAATGTATAGTACTCAGTAGCGCTTGCCAATATTGAAAAGGGGTCCATCAATTCCAAACGTTCTCCATCGGAGAAAAAAGCTATGTTGCTCTGATGAGATCAAATGAGACCGAAACCGTGGTCAGCATCTGCTTTTCTTCGATGGAGCGTACTCCATTTGGGGCCTTGACGATGGCAAATTGGCTAGTTCAATTCAGATCGTAACACTTGTTTATATTCATATCGGCGGGTGGTATGCATCTGAATTTATCCTTATTATAGGTACAACATTATAACGCCGATCGGGATTTCGGGCTTGACTGTCATCTTCAGAGCATAGGAGATTTGTAATACGTTATTCGGGATCTATTTTTTCCAGAACGAAATTCTGGTGACGTTATACCTATTTCATTTTTTATTCTCTGGATGTGAATTTGAAGGTGATACATACTCTAAAAGAGCAACCATTCTAGTGATGAAATTACACCCATCCCGGCACAACCGTTCGATCCTGAAGAAGTTTGAACCGAACCCAAATTTTTGGTAATTTTTCGAATGTCGCGTACTTTCGAGTCACATACCTTCAAGGAAAATCATCGTAGATCCGAATGTTATATATATATTCCGAGATATATTCTGATAGAGCAACTCTTTTTGTAATAAATCTGAGAATTTCATTCATTTCGGCATAACCCTTGGGTCTTGAGGAAGTTTTAATTGACTCCATCTTTTTGGGAAATTTTCGAAGGTCAACTTTAGAGTCGCGTATCTTCAGGAAAAATTATCTTAGGTCCAAATTTTATACATATTCTGAAAGAGCAACTCTTCTAGTAATAAATCTGCGAATTTCATCCATCTCGGCACAACCGTTCGGTCTTGAGGAAGTTTTAATTGACCCCATCTTTTTGGAAATTTATCAAGGGTCATCTTTAGAGTGGATTATCTTCCAGAAAAATTATCGTAGATCTGAATCTGATACATATTCTGAAAGAGCAACTCTTCTATAATAGTAATAAATCTGAGAATTTCAACCATTTCGGCATTTTCGGTACCATCAAAATACCAAAAATTTAAAGAATCCAATTCTTGAAACTAAGCTGTAGGTTATCTAATGGATGTGTCAAAGATTTAGCTTGTTATTCTTAAGGGAATTTTGATTTTCCAGGGGTGGCATAGCTCATTATGAAAACTTAAAATGGCTATAACTTTTTATCACAGCCGAATCGAAAAAAATTGTATGGGAAAAAAGTGTTTCTTTTGACCTCAAGAATCTACTGTTAAAATATTTGCTCGAGTCAAAGACTAACCCTGTGTAGAGTCATTCGGGGTAACTGAGCGCAGTGGGTATATCTCGACTATGCAATGTATGAAAGAGGGGTTCATTTGGGTGAAGCAAGGGAGCAGAATCGCCATATTAGTTTTTCATAGGAGTGCGCCGTGCGACGTTTCTTTAACTTTTTATTTGCAATCAATCAAATTCACTAGTTTTCTTGTTAATTTTTAGCATCTCTGCAACTTCTGCCAGGTCCAAGTTCCGAGTCCGAAAGTGTTAAATAATATTTTATTCGATCATGGGCATATTAATCTAAATATATGATAAAAAATTTTAGGTTCTCTTAGCTCTATAAGAACGTCACTTCAAATTTTGGCTTACTGGGGAAAGTGTGCGCGGGTAAGTGTGCGCATAGATTCATTATAAGGGCATTAGTTCAGTGAGGAATAAATTATGACATTGTTGATTTTCTTGGTTAAGACTCGATCAATATTGTCCTATTTGTTCAGAAAAATATGAAGAGCCACCAACAGGGGAATGTATCAAGTGTTGTGTTCACCAGGAATTGTGACACGAACAATAAAGCACTGCTTGTAAAAAGGCGCTTCTGTATTGACAATAAACAGCATTTCTCTAATATTGTAACATTTTGATGACATTATTTTGTAATTTGTTTTGATTGTGTGGTTCACTAAGCACTGCGTTCACTTACCCCGTGAGGGTGCGCACACTTACCTGCAATATGGGGCATGTGAACGTACTCCGACTTTCTCTATTAAATTCTTTTTTGCGGAAAGAAAACGTTTTTGTTTGTTTGCTTTTTGATGTTTTCTTATAGATTAGAAAATTCTCTATCTTATGAATATGTTTTAATCTTCCTAGCTTCAACATTTGAAACAGGGTATGGCTTGAAAGGCAAAAGTGCGCACAGATGCCCCGAATGACTCTATAGTTGTTTTCCGATGTGCGATAACAATCTTCAAAACTCACCGAATTACCGAACCTGCACTGGCCATCTCTGCCCTTTCTCATCCATTAATCACATATAACACTCAACACTTGGTCGGATTTCCTAAACAGACGCGCAATTGTCCGATTTACAAAGATCCGTCGCCGAAATGACATAACGGCGCCAGTTCTGCCCACGGCACGCCGCCAGTCAATGACATTCTTCGCCGATCCGATCGAAAAAACATTCGAACAGCGCGTTATCGGTCGACAGGAAGTGCACACTCTAAATGGGCTCTCGAGACTGCAAAGCAGAAACGTTCCACCACGAGGTGAGGAAACCAAGCTTCCGACCGACGTCAACAGACCGTGCAGAGAAGAAGGCCGTCCTATTTTTCGGGTTCGCTAACTTTGGGTATTTTTAATCACGCCAGATGAACGTGGCTCTAGTGTCGGAAAAGAGAGACGAGACGAGGAAATAGGAGAAATCTCGTGTTAAGTCGTACTCGACGCTTTATCTGTGGTTTGCAGATAATGAAGAGGTCAGGGTTTCTTGCTAAATTCCAAGAAGTGAAAACACCCTGTATATGCGAAGACATCCGATGTCACGTCTTGTTATCAGTTGGCGTTTAAGAGCTTATCTGACAGTTTTTTTTTTAATCATAAGTTTCAGTGCGACTGAGTAAGTTGCGATTGTAGCATTGCAGTAGGTCATGAATGGCTCTATGATGGAAAATACGCGACAAGGTACAAAGGATTGCCTATGGGTGCATCGCTGTAGCTATGAGAACGTGCCCAACTAGAGCACTTGAGGTCTTCGCAGATCTCACTCCTCTACATCGAGTGATATAAGGTTTGTTCGTAGAGTGGTTTGGAACTGTACAGAGCAAGAGCAATTCCATTTCAGGCTAGCGAAAATCCATTTGCGCTTGCTCTGTACAGTTCACAACCGTTCCAAACCCCTCAACGAACAAACCTATAGCATAGATGTATAATACTAACCTAGATGGCGAACTTGTCAAAATTTTTGAGGCAAACAGGCGCCATTTGCAGTTTGGGATAGTTTCTGTTTTGATGTGGTAGCGTGGTATTATATTTACATATATTTACATTTTCAATATTTTTCACACAGATCGGAAATATTCTTCATTTAAGATTGGTCAATATTTCGATTTTCAGAATTCGTTTTTCATAACTTTTAAAATTCGACTGAATTGCGCATGTTCGTCCCGCATAATTCTATAATATCTTTATAGTTCATCCCAAACTACAAATGGCGGCCAAATGCCTCACATCGTTCTTCGTTAACGGATATGAAGTTCGACGTCCAGTTGGTATTATAGGTCCATGACCTATAGATAGGGTAGCCAATGAGGCCAACCTCATAATACCTAGGAAAGGTACATGGAATAGTTCACAACCGTTCCAAACCACTCAACGAACAAACCTATAAATAGGGTAGCCAATGAGGCCAACCTCATAATACCTAGGAAAGGTACATGGAACAGGTAATGAAATAGTTGAAAGTCAGACTGCCTGGTCTTCTCTCAAAGAGTACTACATCTCATCAGCGAACGCACTTGGTGATGTCTTTGTCTTAATTTGAAGCTAATGATTCAAGAATAACGTAGAAAATATAATCTGACAGTTTCAGTAAGCCGAAACAATGAAAATTGGCCATAATGGTAACAGAAATCAGTTTTTTCGAATTATCTCCTTTCCTGGGCTTCAAATTGTTTTCGCATCCATTATAAAAGTTGTAGAACATAACATTTTCTACCAATTTCGTCCGAAGCAATTTTTTCTACGTTCGAACGTTTCTGAGATATATGGTGATGAATTTACGTTAGACTGGGTTTCTACATTGACCTTGGCCTTTCGCATGTGTGGCTAAGCTCCTCGCCGTTATCACGAAAAAAGCTCGAAAACGGTTCAGAGTATGTAAAATTGCTTCGGACAAAAGTTGTATAGAATTTTATTAACTACAACTTTCATAATGAATACAGTAACGATTAGAGGTACAGGAATCGAGATACCTTGAAAAAAAGCATTGTTATCATCTTCAAACTGTCAGATTAAGAAAACTCCCCCTGATTAGTATCAGATTAATGGGTCAACACGTCTACAACACCCAAATTAACCATCTGTATGAAAATCTGACACGCTCGAGCATGTACAAGTACCTTTTTTTTGCATTTTCAAAGGACCTCTGTGACCTTGCGTCGCGTCCGAATTGTCAGTCTCTTGAAAAGTCGCTTCATTTGGGTCCAATTTACATATCCTCTGAAAATCTGAAACGAAATATTTTTTTTAACCATTATCAATGCTTCCGTACGACCAGCCCCACCACGCAAATTGTCATATTAACATAATTTATTATCAGAGACATGTAGGACACATACAGCTCGAATATGTACACTTGACGATTTTTTGTTACATCTTTGAAAACCTGCAGACGCTTTCCCCACCGCTGAAAGTGCATACATCATAAAACCTCTTTTTCTTTCTACCATCTAATCTTCAAAATCCACTAGGTCTTCACGACCTAGCTCGAGTAAATCCCGATTTAGCATCGTCGGCTCCCTAACTTATAGTGATCCATTCTGATAGTCAAGCCGCTATCAAAGCACTCCTATGTCATCGCCTCAAAGTTGATATGGCAGTGCCGAAGGAAACTCAATGACATAGACAAGAACAACAAGTTCTCTCTAGTCTGTGTTTCAGGTCACTCTGGCATCAAAGGAAACGAGAAAGCCAACAAATTCGCCAGAAAGAGAGCACAAACGCCACTTACTGGCCTTTCTGTGGTATAGGAAAATGCTCTGGAAAGAGTTTCTGGTCCAACTTAAAGTGCCTATACACGCACCGGCGACTTGCAGTCCAGTACTGTCAATGGGGAATCCTCCTTATCACTGCATATGCAAGTTCAAACTGAATAAGTATGAGTTTAATTCATGATTTTTTCAAATTCACCGCGGAAACTATTCAAAATCATCCTTCAAATGAGGGGTTTTAAAATTTAAATCGCTTTGTGCGGAGTTTACGATTTGGCAACAGCGTCTACAAGACAATGAAAAGAACAATGTCCGATCAGCTTGTTTATAAAATAACAGCTGTTGATCTACAGGCGCGTACTTACTGGCGAGCTTCAACAGCAACCGGCCATGAAATTCCCATAAAATTTTACGACCTTCCTCGTTCGTCGCAGACTTCATAGACAGCCATCTTTGTCTATCTCATCAGGATAATGCATTTGTTGTCCTTTATTATCAAGGCATATTTCAGTCGATGTTGCCAGCTTATACAATTCTCACAAAACGCTTTAAACTTTAAATACCCATTTTTATTTTTCATTTTTAGGTGCTTAAAATAATTTTTTTTGGGAAACGGTTGAAAAATACATCATTTTCGTCAGAAGGAGTATTCCCTAATTGAACTGTAGTGCAGTTGCATTGAAGATCTACGTGTCCGCAGTATAGGCATTTTTAGTTGTCCTATCGGACAAAGAACCCAGTTTCGCGTTTCTCGAAGATACCGCGTTCAAAAAACAACATTCTCATTACACCTAGAAACTTCCAATTAATTTGGAAACTACCGATCTCGGAATATTGCATCTTCCTCTATCTAGGGAACGAAAAACGTCATTCCCCGTGGCGGTCTCGACAAAAAAGTGACGTTCGCAATTAGAAAATTGGCAGTAAAAATTCCGCACCTCATCTAATACGTCCCCTTTTCGGGAGATAAGGAAAGTTGGCCGGAATAATTACGCCATTAATTAAAAGACACTGGCGTCTCACAGAGAGGCAAATTACGCGCGCTCGTCTGAATCATTCCATTCATCTATAGTGTATCTCTGCGCTCTCAGAATTACGTAACGTCGATTTGGAAAGCTGAGGACGAGGCGTCGGTCGTAGCTGTTCCTTACGTACACCAACATTTAATAATTCACCATATGGTCTTTTATTATCCTAATATGTGGATCAATGTCAACGACTCATTTTGTAACAGAACGATGGAGAGAAGGACGCCATTTCGTTTGTTGTTGGGACTGTTGGGAGGTCTTAGCTCAAGTCAAAATTTCGATTTCATCGTGAGAAATACAACCTTTGACTCGCACAAATATTTCAACAATAGATTCTTGAAGTCAAAAGAAACACTTTTTTCATCATCTTTTCCGATTCGGCCATGATGAAAAAGATATAGTCATTTTAATTTTTCAATAGAGCTATGCCAAAATTCCCTGACCAAATCGACAGAAGCCTAGAGCTAATAGGATTGTTTTATCATAGTCCCATTTCGGAAAAAATGATGGATGGCAATACGGCATCACAGGCATTCTGGATGCTAAAGGACAGAGTGTTTCAAAATCATGACCTCAATCTAAAGACCAAGTGAGCTGTTTACGAAGCAGAGGTCCTCCAAAAGCTTCTTTACGGAAGCGAAAGCTGGACGCCCTACAGGCGACATATTAAACAGCTTGAACAAACGCAACAACGTCATCTAAGACAGATAATGCACTTCAGATGGTTTCACAAAGTTTCAAATGCAGAAGTCTTGCCTATAAACATATATATGAAGCTTTAGGCCTTAGCCTGGAGGATGAAACACTAGAAGAGGTCGAGCAGTTCAAATACTTGGGAACTTAATACTAGGGCTAACCTGGACACGGAAATACACAACCGTATCAATTCGGCATCACAGGCATTCTGGAAGCTAAAGGACAGAGTGTTTTAAAATCACCATCTCAATCTGAAGACCAAGATAGCTGTTCTCAAAGCAACGCTTATTCTCGGAAGCAAAAGCTGAACGCCCTACATATATTAAACAGCTTGAACAAACGCAACAACGTCATCTAAGACAAATAATGCACATCAGATGGTTCCACAAAGTTTCAAATGAAGAAGTCTTGCAGCGCGCGAGTTGTATAACAATTGACACTCAAGTTACGAGGGCCGGACTAGGATGGAGCGGCCACATTCTGAGGACGCAAGACACAAGACTACCCAAAATAGCTCTGGCGAATTCATAGAGCAAGCTCAGAAATCAGTAGGCTAGTATAAACGGTTCGAGGATATACTGCATCAATCCCTAAAATCAGTTAATGCCCATCATAACTGGGAACAACTAGCGTTAGACAGATCACAGTGGAGGTCTCTGGTCCACAGTTATAATGGAGACTCGAGAAGAATACAGCGGCGGCCAGATCTGGTTGGTAACTATCCATGCCCGGAGTGTGGAAGAAAATTTAGGTCACGGTTGGGTCTCTTCAGTCACAGGGGGGCACACAGTCGCAAGTAACCCTTTGATCGCACAGATAATTTTGTTTTTGAGTCTTTTTGTGGATTTATTCACGGTAACAGGATATAGCAATGAATGAATGAATGAATCGAGAAACGTACTTCCAATGATTCCGAGTCTATGTGGAGGGAAATCTAGGTATCAGTTAATAATTATATCAGCCACAATAGAAGATATACGTATGGGAAAATTAAGTGTGAAGTTTAGCCTGTAGATAAACTGAAAAAATAACACTCAATCAGTCTGCGAAATTGTCCGGATGAATCTCTTCGATTTGAAGGCTTGAAAAATTCCAACTGTCGAGCATTCATTCATTTTGATAGGAATGAAGGTTTGGTTGGTTGTAAGATGTATTACCAATTTCCGTGTAATGCAAGATTATAGCTCCGATGAGGCGAAAATATTTACGTTACCTTGCATGGAAGGAAGTTCTCACAACTTACTCAATACTTCACTATTCCACCATCACTTTCGGAGTTTACTCACCTGGAAAGAAATGAAAACCGTCAGTTTACAAGGGATGACACGAAATAAATAAGATGTCACCAACATTAGAGCATTTTTTCACAATCGGTTACATGTTGAAATCATTCAGACTCAAGTTTACATACAAATATACTACACATTTCCATCAATCTCAAGGTAGGTATCATCGTAGGTGATATCACCGTACAGAAATATTCATACTAGAGTGTGGACCAGGTAGAAATCTTGATGATCGTTCTTCAAGGTACATAATAAAGAAACAACAATATTACGATGATCATATTTATTATTAGAATTGATTCGAGATGTCAATTTCAACATTGTATAGACAATACGAATGACTGATTTTTCACTCAAGAGATTGATAAGTCGAATATTCATCCTTCTGAAGATTCTATTGTTAAAGTGAAGTCGATACTTCATCACAATCATAAGATATATGTTTGTGATTCTCGCAGAGCTTCATAAGTTTCATGGGGTTTATGGAAATTAAATTCTTCCTGGCATGTTAAATCAATAAATTCAGATTCTGATAGGAATATAATAATGATAATTCCCAGAAAAATTAATCAATATTTTTGGTGTTTTCTCGATTTGAATGAGATGAACAGAATACCTCACTCATGCATTCAAGCCGTGGGCGTTTTGTGTGAAAACTCTCTCAGATCTAGTGGCCACCCACATAACCCCAAGCAATGAAAGATTACAAAAATTATACTCCATTCACTTTTATTTTATCAGTCGGTTAGCCATGGAAATTTGACACATTTCACTCTGTATAGTACGAAAAAGTGGGGGTTATGACGCTTGTCAAAACATTTTTGGGTTTTGAATCAACGCTATGTTGCCCGTTCTACGTGAAAGTTTCTGTTATTAAGTATTTTATCACAATGTCGAATCTCTTCGGAAAATATGTGACGAACATAATTGAAGTTTATACAAACTGATTGAAGGCATACCAAATCCAGTTATTTGCATGGAAAATACAAGAGATCAGTATAATATCATAATATGCACTAGCTTGAGGAGAGTTAATGTACTTTGTCTTGTTTGGCTGAAGTTTGAATACGTTACATCAGTTGTAGATTTCAAAAATATTAACCCGAAGATAAAATGAATATGTTGCAGTTGTTGGGAATGGGTATCTCCCGAAGGAATTAACAGATAATTACAAGAATGTTAAATTCTTCAACAAAAATCGTCTTGCATCAATATAAGTAAAAGGAATTAAAGGAAGTTTCAATCAAGATGAACTTCATCTTTGAACAAAAGTTTCACATGAATGAACAATTAGCAGGACAACTGGCACGTATTTGTGTCTGTTCATCTTAATGCATTGAGATAATAATAATAATTAGGTATTAATTGGTACCTCAAGACATTTACAATGTATAGGACAAGTCAAATGAAAAAATAGAAAAATCAATTTTCGGGAACTTATTCTACGATGACATTCATCGAAAATCCTGTAGTAGACTTGTCGCATTATTCACTCAAACATTAAATTCTCAAATGCCACCACTTTTTTGTGTCTCCCAATAGAAGGAAATTCTTTGTCATCCTCTTCATTCACAATCTTTCTGATTGTGGAAATATTCAGCTGAAATACAAGTCGTTTAGATTCAGATGAAACATTATATAAATTCTCTTACATTGAATATGTTCGCTACCGTCTGACGTATTGTAGATTTGAGAATATCAGGGTATAACTATTTGAATGAGCGGACCTGAATTCTAAATAGCACTTCCTGACATCCTGTCTCTTTTCTCAATCACTTTCGGCATTTTCGTAATAAAAATTGATATTAGTTGTGGCAACGGCGTTATGACATTAACGACATTTCATGAGTGCCAACCTTACTCGGTTCTAGTTACAAAAACTTGAGAAAATTATTTCATGGCCAACCGACTGCTAAAATAAATGTGAATGCAGTATACCTTAGGAATCAAATTTGACCGGTACCGCGTAGAGCCTTTGGGCCGCTGTAGGGCCATCATCGGTCAGTTCTACCGGCCTTAAACGCCTCGAGATCTCGGCAATACGATACCCGATAAATTATCCTCGGAAATTAGCGTAATTGAAAGTCGAAATGCACGTTATTAACTGCCTGGCGTTCACTACAACAACCCCCGACCAGGCGGCGGCTATACTAATACCGAAACGGTTTTCGATATTTACGAGTATTACTCAGTTGTTTAGCAATCAAATATGTATTGTGCGATAAATGAGCATTTTATGGCGGTTGACGGGTACTTACGTGTTTTGCCGTGTTGAGCAATGCCGTTCCATTGTTTGCTTTTATGCCGCGCCGCCGTACCGCAACAGCGGGGCATTGTTAATGACTGCTGAAAAATCGACGTGGAGGAATTCTCGGCCGTTTGTACCGCTCGCTGTTAATCATAGTTGCTAGAAACTTTTTGTCTCCCCATAAAGTCGAATTAGAGAAGTATTCAACTGCATGTAATCGCGCTGTGGGATTGCCTATTTTTGAAATACTTCATAACCTGCAAAATAACGCGACAAACAAGAGTGGAGGGAAGGTAAAAAGAATTAACAGAAACGAAAACAACGTTTCATTTACGGATAACAAAACAGATGACTCAGACTGAAAAGGACGCTTGGCGAGAAAGAGCCATCAGCTCCAGCGAAACTATGGGAAGCAAATTATGATATTGAGGCATCGTAGGATAGGCAGATCGTTGTCTGCCGAGCCTCTGCCTAACCTTAGAAGTACTGAGCCGACAATTTGACTTCAGTTTGGGCGCTTAGCATTTTATTTTCTCTGGAAAATTTTACTATTATACGGGGTGAGTCTTTGACTCGTTCAAATATGTTAACAGTAGATTCTTGAGGTGAAAAGAAACACTTTCCTCCTATACCATTCTTTTCTATTCGGCCCTGTTATAAAGATATAGCCATTTTAAGTTTTCATAATGAGCTGTGCCAATCCTGGAAAAACAAAATTATCTTTAGAATAACTAGCTACACTGCGCAAAAAAATTAACGCACATTCTGAAAATCTCAATTTCAATGAAAGTTAACTCTACATTGACTTTATAACTTATTTTTTATGTTCTCTCGGGAAGGTTTTGAACGAAACAAGACACATTAAATGGAGGAAAAATTCAGGATTTCCCGAATCTTATGTGAAAGAAAAGAAATGAACAATTTTCAAAATACTGAAATGCTGATAAGTGATTTAATACTTGGTATTTCCACCCCTTGCGTTAATTACAGCTCGGCAACTCGGCGGTTCATACTCAAAATGAGTGATCTTAAAATGTTCTGATCTAATCCTTCCCAGATTTCTCTGAGTTGGATTCCTAAGTTATTAAGAATAGCTGGATGATTTTCTGAACTTCTCAGCCTTCTATTGAGGTTGTCCCAAACCTGCTCAATCGGATTGAGATCTGGACTTCTAGCTGGCCATTCCATTCGAGAGACTTCAACCTCTTCAAGGTACTCCTGAACGATGCGCGCACGATGGGGTCTGGCATTATCGTCCATAAAACTGAAATTTTCACCAATGTATGGAGCAAATGGCACTACATGCTCTTCAAGAATGTTCCTTATATACTTATCAGCATTCATAGCGCCATTATCAACGACCACTAGGTCTGTGCGAGCAGTCAAAGATATTCCACACCATACCATAATCGATCCTCCCCCGAAACCAGTAGTATCCAGGAAATTGCACTGAACATATCTTTCATGTGGACGTCTGTATACAAGGGAACGTCGATCACAATGGTAGAGGCATAATCTAGACTCATCTGTGAAGAGAATTCTTTCTCAATCGGCTTCTTCCCAATGGATATGCTCTCTCGCAAAATCCAAACGCGCCCTTCGATGGGCTGGGATAAGAGCTGGGCCTGTTGCCGCGACACAAGGCCTTAAATCATATTCTCTGAGGCGATTTCTTATTGTCAGAGTGCTAATTTGCACCTCATGAGTTTGCTCAAGCTGAATTTGAAGGAGGCGAGCGGTTGCAAACCGTTGTATCAACGAAGAAACTCTCAAGTAACGTTCTTGAATGGCAGTTGTTACCCGTGGTCTACCCTGTCCTGGTCTTCGGACATCATACCTGTCTCCCTGAATTGCTGCAACATTCTGGACACACTTGTATGGGAAACTCCAAACCTTTCTGCAATTCTTGTGTATGTCCACCCTTCTTCTCGCAAAACTACCGCTTCGGCACTTCGGCCCGCGAATTGATTGTGAATGCAGCTTTAGAGATTGGTCTTTTTCTTAGGTATTACATAGTTCCCAGTAACTGTGCATAAACTCACGATAATAAAATTGTAGTGTGCTATAGGTTTTGGCAGGGCAATTTGGCTGATTCGAGTCACTTTCACTGACTCTGTCGTGATTCGTGGTTGGGGCCTTACGATAATCGTATCAGGCATTAGAGCCTGTTGTGGGCTTCGCAGGTCGAGATTAGACAGAGGCATCCTCGTGGGCACCTCGAGACGGTCGTGTTGACTAGCCATTAACTCGATCGTCCAGTCTTCTAGCTATCTATTGTTGCCGAACTACGGAGCCTATTACCGGAGTTTATTACGCATTCAGAGCTCGATAATACGTCGTTAACGGGGGGTTATTTTATAGACGAAATGATTGTTGCAGATAGCCGGTGGAGGCGCGTGCAACTAGAAGACATGAAGATATTCTTTTTTTAATTTTCGCGCGCCTCGGGCTCACGTCAGTCCATGCCGCAGACGATTCCTCTCGTGAGATTGGACGTGAAGCGGAGGAAATTGCTGTCTAGATTCCGATCTACAGGTTGTTTCACGGAAAATATTGGATATCTCTGTTCAGTAGATATGACCAACTGAATTTTGGGATTTGTGTGACTAGGAAAAAGCCTGTCGGCTGGTAGGCACGGATTAGTCTCCTCAAAATATACGGAGATAAAACCAGAATTTCTCCTGATGGAAGGGCCAAATGCGAGCGATTCTCCGACCAATGCATGATGATTGCTGAGGAAAATAACTCCAGACGTCTCTTATTGAATAAGATCATCCCCAGGTTTGGCGTCAAAAACAAATCGACAAGTTTCTGTATCTCACCCTTGATGGCCTTCTTGTAGCTCAAAAATTCCATTTCCGACTAGTTGCATTGTGCTTCAAGTCGCACTCGTGGGATGTTAGTGTAATTTCTTCTTCAAATATCATACAAAAATAGTATAGGACCAACGCAATTCAGCATCACGAGCATTCTGGAAGATCAAGGACAGAGTGTATCAAAATCATGACCTCAATCTGAAGACCCAGACAGCTATTTACAAAGCAGTGGTCCTCCCAACGCTTCTTCTCGGACGCGAAAGATGAACGCCTACAGGCGACACATTAAACAGCTTGAACAAACGCAATAACGTCCTCTAAGAGAAATAATGCACATCAGATGGTTCCACAAAGTTTCAAATGCAGAAAGTCTTGCAGCGCGTAAGTTGTATAACAATTGAGACTAAGGTAACTAGGTCCCGACTCAGATGGAGCGGCCACATTCTGAGGATGCAATACACAAGACTCCCCAAAATAGCTCTGTATAGCGAATTCACAGAGGGAGCTCGGAAACCAGGAGGCCACTATAAGCGGTTTAAGGATACATTTCAACAATCCGTAAAATCAGTTAATGCCAATCATCTATAGGTCACAGTTGGGTATCTTCAGTCACATGAGGGCACACAGTCGCAAGTAGCCCTAAGAAATAATAAGTTTGATCGCACCGATAGCTTTGTTTTTCGAGTCTTTTTGTAGATTTATTCTTGGTAATTGTATCGGATTTTTTCTTATCAATTCAACTATGTCTCTGCAAGTTTCGGGTAATATCTCGAGTCGATAAAATCCGGATTTCGAATTTCGTACAAATCTCGGATCTGAACGTGTGAGCAAACCGTCTGCAGTCCAATCAATATTCTTGCATCTAAGATCTTATGATCCCGATATAACAGTAGATTCTCACCTCTGTCTGAGCGAGCGAGGCATATTAAACGCGGCATACGACCGGTGGCAGGAGGCCATATAATTTGCCATTATACGTTTGACATGTTTTGATATAAGCCCATATGATGGCTACCGTGAATGGTGTTTCCACGCAGGTAATAGATGTAAACGTCGCGTAGAATAATGCAATAAATTACAACCGGCAGTTCGACTGTGATTGCCTATATTATTCACTGGCATTTTTGGTATTACTCGTTTCATCATTAATTCCAATCGAGGTATATTATAGATCGGTTTCTGTATTATTAGATTTTAGAATAGGAATGGAGAATTCATCATATTAAATCGCAAATTTTATAATTTTGTTTGAATGACTCTACATATATACTGAAAACTAATAGATTTAGACTTATTGACGAACAGTTTTTGATCAGATCCCATTCTGCCTCAAAAAGAATCCATTTTCAGGAAAGGTTGATAGTCCAAATTTGCCGTTAAAGTTCGTTAATGGACCCAATTCGCTCGATGCGTTCGGAGTTATAGACATACCACTACTACACAAGAAAATATCATATGCATTATCTCATGTAATGAATCGAAATTGAAAATTCCTGCCTTTTCGAAGAATGAGCATATGGCAAATAACACCAATTAGATTATGAAGTATGAACACCTAATCTCATCTAAGGGGAATTCCTTCCTCATGAGCAGCTGAACAAATTATGGCTAGAGCAGACTACAGCTAGTTAAAAATCCTATCTTCGAACAATGATATCCTTCAGACCATGAAATCATATATTACTTCTCTGATTTTTACAGCTACATGCTATTGTTGTCCGATATCTAATGGCAGATGTTGGAAGAGATTGTGGCCTTCATTAGTGGTTAAGCAATGGGGAATTCTCCTCAGTTTGGGTTATCACTGCATATGCAAGTTTAAACTGAATAATTATGAGTTCAATTCATGATTTCTTCAAATTCACCGCGTAAACTATTCGAAATCATCCTTCAAATATGGGGTTTTAAAATTTAATTCGTTTTGTGCGGAGTTTAAGATTTGGCAACAACGCATACAAGACAATGATAAGAACAATGTCCGATCAGCTTGTTTATAAAATAACAGCTGTTGATCTACAGGCGCCTACTTACTGGCAAGCTTCAACTGCAACCGGTCATAAAAATCCCATAAAATTTTACGACCTTCCTCGTTCGTCGCAGACTTCATAGACAGCCATCTTTGTCTATCTCATCAAGATAATGCATTTGTTGTCCTTTACTATCAAGGCATATCTCAGTCGATGTTGCCAGCTTGTAAAATTCTCACAAAATGCTTTAAACTTTAAATACCCATTCTTATTTTTAATTTTTAAGTGCTTAAAATCATTTTTTTTTTTGGAAACGGTTGAAATGGTTATTTCAAAATGTGACGTTTCCAAGATATTTCATAAAAAACACATCATTTTCGTCAGAAGGAGTATTCCCTATTATCTTCGCAGTTATTGACGATATTGTGAAAACAAACATTTTCTGAATTTTTCACTCATCTGTAATGTCACATTTCCCATTCCTGAAGAAATTCCATTGGGGCGTAGAAAGAGGATGAATCTTCAGATGACCTGGTGACAGAATGACTGGCCATTGCTAGCCAACGCAAAAAAATGTTTGCAGAATGGTGTTTATAAGAACTGCTGAGCTGTAGACATAATAATAAGAAGCTAAAATAGCTTTGAATAGAGCCACAACAGGTCTTAAGATCGCAGTCCAAGTCCACCCCTCTGAAAATCTACAATCTAGGGTGGGACAAGCAGCATTCGGATCATGCATCTTTATTGAAATGAGTTGAAACAAACGAACGTTTGTTACCTACCCATACCGTATTCTTCCGCGATATCAGATATCGGTCGAATGTTGTCATTATTATGTATGAACCCGATTCGAATGCCCATCGCACCTAATGCAACTCCTTATTCAGGTATTTTATGAGTAGGACTCGTGCGTTTAGGTCTTCTCGGCGCCATCAAAGCGTGGGCTTTCCATTCGGAATTTTCGACGCGTATAGAATCACACACGTGTAATTCGATACAAATGGTGCTTATCCGTGGCGGTTGAGTAACTTAATTTGAATCTTATTCCGAGGCGCTGTACAAATATTATATGGTCCTGCGGTATTTATTTAAGGACGGGTTGGTACGCCCACAGACGGTCGCCCGAATGACGTTAATCAAACAATCGGGTACCGCTTTGTGGTTTCGACCATATGTTTTCCTCAGAAACGGACAGGTGTTTTACACAAACTATCATTGTTCAAAGCGCATACAAAATAATCTCTGCCGTTTTCTTTCCAAAATTCTGAGAGACTTTCGGCTGTCAAGCCCATTTGTAAGATCCGAGAATTCTCTACCAAATTTTGGTAAGAAAACGTCAGAGATCATTTTGTGTGCAACTGAACAGTGAATTCTACCGAAAGTGCGTATGTAACGGTAAAGAATTCACGGCGCATGAATTCTCAAGTAAACCCTCTAGAGAATTCTCGGCTGTTGTAAACGGGCTTTACAAACGGGCTTTAGTTGAGAAGAGCGCCTTATGGAAAGCTCTGGAATTTTCTTTGCGATGGTTAAAAATTGGCTGGGTTTTATTGAAATTCTGGAAGAGAGTTGAAAAGATTAAAATTCAAAGTGTTCTCACCAATAGCGAAGTTGCGAACTCGTTTCAAGATTATTTTGACCTAAAAGTTATTATACATTACCATATTTCAGAAATTTTTCAGTTACAGTGAATTGAAAATCATTTAACTTGAAAAATTATACGATTTTCCTAAAATCAGTGTTCGAACCACGACACGTGTTTCGCTATCACAAAAGCATCTTCAGGAGGTTGAAGGAAGACTGGTTCATCTAGCAATTTTTAGTTTTTTTTCCAACATCAGTATTTTGGGAAATAAATCACTTTTGGTGGAAAATTTCAGAATATTTGGTCAACTTTGAAGTGCTGTGACAGCCAGAAAAAAGCGTACTGGAGGAAAGCTGATTTTTTTGGTTATAGATTGATCCTTTACGAATGGAAATGTCCTATTTTTATTCACCTATCGCGAACATTTCAGATTTTATGATTTTTTCCGCGAGGGTTCAAAATTTCGGATTTACCGTCGACCATCACTTGAAAAATAATCCTTCTAGCAAAAATCTGTTTTCATAATCGTAATCTACGCCCTCGAATTAGTCAACAGTAAAAATTTGGTTTTGATCGGAGCAAAAAAATTTTTTTTACGAAAAATCGCAATTTTTCCATACATATGTATGGAAATTTTGCCAAAAAATAAATTTTCTCCGATCGCCACCAGAATTGAACCACTGATTAAATCGGGGGCGTAGATTACGAATATGCTAACAGATTTTTGCTAGAAGGATTATTTTTTGAGTGATGGTCGACGGAAAATCCGAAATTTTGAATCTTCGCGGAAAAAATCATAAAATCTGAAATGTTTGTAATAGGTGAATAAAAATTGAAGATTTTCATTGCTAAAGGATGAATCTATCAGCAAAAAAATCAACATTTGTTCAGTACGATTTTCCTGGCTGCTGCAGCACTTCAAATTTGACCAAATTTGCTGAAATTTTCCACAAAAAGTGATTGATTTCACAAGATACTGATCTTGGAGAAAAACTACCTGTGATCTCAGATCTCGAATCTATTTAAAAAATGACCCGGGTCGATATAGATAAAAAAATAAACGACGAACGTATAAAAGCCAGGCGCATTCGGCAATTTGTCATTACGTAGCTTCTGTGTTAGTAAACGTGTCATAAAAGTAAGTTGTTTCGACAACGTTCGATTATTAAGTCAGGACATATTAAAATTTTCATTCATATCAAATTGTACACACTGACAAATGTCCACAAGTAAGTGTAAAACAGTGTTTTTACTCTTTCGACCATATCCTTCAAAAATCAACATCTACTTTCCAAGGTCGCGTCTTGAAGCAAACATTTTTTATGATCTCGGAACGTTCTTTCAATCTGGTTATCTGATAATGAAATTAAAACGCCATACCAACAAAAAACCTTTCATTTACGAACCGCGTTCGTAATCACGAAAGCGTTGACCTCGATTTATCGACCGGCGCCAAGATGCCTTCTCACCGACACGAGTTAGTCCCCCCTGTGCAAATCGCCCGTGAAACGAATCTCCGTGCATTCCGCTTTGACGACATGACTCCCACGGAATCCATTGTCATTCTTTCGCGACCTACAACTGCTATCCGATGTGCGAGAATCGGCACGGTCTATCGACCATTTGACGATCTGGTACTCGCGACAGTATGAGGCTGTCTTCGGGTAAACTCGAAGGCTTTTTCGACGGTCCAAGTTTCTGTAGCAACACGACAAATGGGTACTTCCACCAGGCGCAACTTGGTATTTTTCGTTATATCTAAATTTTACCGAATGCTCGTTAGCTTGGTCGATGCTGACGTTTGTCAGTTTGACATAAGTGAGGTCAGAGATTCAACTCGTAGAGCAAAGAGTAACGCGTTTGAGGGAAATCAGATTGGGAGAACCACTGCTTTATAAACAGCTGTCTTGGTCTTCAGATTGAGGTCGTGATTTTGAAACACTCTGTCCTTTAGCTTCCAGAATGCCCGTGATGCCGAAATACACGGTTAGCCCTAGTATTTATGAAGCTTCCCCAACGTATTCTAGAGTTTCATCCTCCAGACTTAGCAGGATTTTGGTGAAGTCAATATTGAGTCTAAGGCCTAAAGCTTCGTATAAATATTTATAGGTGTCCAACATTATCTGTAGATCCTATGGGCTGCTAGCGATAAGTGCGCAGTCGTCTGCACACTGGAGTACCGTGATAAACTTTGTACGGGTTTTTACTCTGAGGACCTTCAGGTTAAACAGGCCTCCATCAAATCTGAATCTTATTTCAACACCTCTTACAGGCATACTCATGTCAGCAATTATCGAGACAGCTATGGCGAAAATATTGAACTATTTGAATTAAGGCACTAACACGCAGCCTTGTTTCATTCCAGAGTTGGTTAAGTAATAGATACAATTGATCTAGGGGAGACTAGGGAGCATTGATACATGGGGAGGCTTGATACAGGCTTATATCCGCGATCTGTAGCCGTTTTCAAAAGTATTATACTAGTGAACACTATTCTTTGACAGAGGGCATTGCGTGACGTTAATATGTAAGGCTAACAGTAGTTTGTTTGTGAAATATTCAACGAAGAGTGTTTCGAGGTGAGAAATTGTAAGTTTTTACTCAAGTTACCTAAGGGTTTTATGATCATGCATTAATTCTTCGGCATAAACAAACATTTCACTGGGAAATATGCATAAAACTACTCAATTTGAAGTTTTATTCGCTTTTCAAAATATATGGGTATAAGATGAAAACATAAATCACTTTAAAAATTGCTTTCAGGGAGGTTTGAGAAATTTGTCGTGGGGAGGCCTGATACATGTATAATCTTCAAAAAATATTCCGTAGCTAGTTGGATAGGCCTACATGAAGGCGTCTTCACCATCCAACATATCAAAGGGATTTTTAAAAACCGTACAATCCCCATGTATTTAACGAGGCCGACTTTTCCTGTGTGGAAGTGACTAACTGACAATTTCCTGATTTTTCTACACCTATAGGACCAAAGCAAGCCAGTATCATTGCTGACCTACCTACTGAGCTGAATAATCCTCTCGATTACTCTCCCAGTACATCGTATCAATCCTCCCATATGTGGGGAGGCTTGAGACAGTTTGCATGTTTTTGTGTTCAACGTTCTGTACAGAATAAGATGTTTATGTTTTGCGACTTCTATATTTATTTTGTTGAACGATTAATTGAAGAATTATATAATATAAGAAAAGTCCTGCTTCTTCATATAATTCCGTTTCCAGAATAAAAATTCCAAAAAACGTATCAACCCTCCCCAGTCTCCCCTACTACTTTTCCTTCCGAATATAAGAAATTTTGCTATTCTTCTGTGGTACAGTTGTGGTGCTCTAAACTCCAAGCAAATCGATCAGTTAGGTGTATAACTCTAGTCATCTGGTAAACTGATAAATTCTCCTGTTGCTTGTGAAAATGGTGAAGATCTGGATGTGTTCCGCCTGGATTCCTTTAATCCATGTGAACTGTCTTGATGTTCCCCAGTTTAACTAAATTCTTGCATAAGTTCCCTCGAAATACTCTCGCAGTACGTCAATGGTTGCAGCATACTGAGTTATACCATATAAGTTCGGTTTCGTTCTACAGGATTTGTAAATCACCATCAAGATCGACGTGAGTCGCTAAGCCGATAAGAAAACACGGAACATCCTGCGATGCAGAAAAAACCTTCCGTTCCTCTTCTCCTTGTTTGTCGCCGCCATATTGCCGCGGTTCACAGAGCGATCGCTCGTCAACCATAGAGATCGAAGCCGCCGATAAGCGACTTCGGTATTGGACAAACGTCGTACGTGTTTCTCGACACTTTCCAATGTCAGCGTTGAATTGCATCGGCTTAATTATCGTTACGAGGGATTTTCCGACGTTATCGAATGTCAATTCAATTCAATTCAATTCAATGCTTCTTTATTTCAAATTAAATTACATTTTTATACAATAAAAACAAATATGAAATGAAATGACGTCAAAATTAATATTCTATCTGTTTCCATCAGTTTTATAACTCATATACTCTTCTATACTGTAGGGTTCAAGATTTATTAAGAACTGCTTCAACATCTGCCTAAATTGTTTTTCGACTGTGGCATTCTTGATCTTGTCATCCAGCTTATTGAAGAGTTTAATACCCATGTAGTACGGGCTTTTTTCGTAGAGTGTCAAGCGATGGATAGGGTATAAAATGTCGTCCTTACGCGTATTGTAGCAATGATTTGACCGAGGAAATACTTGACTATTCTTATATACGAAAACAAGGATTTCAAATATATACAATGCATACATTGTGAGCATTCTCTTCGATCTAAAGACTCCTCTACATGATTGTAAATAGGACATGTTGAATATAACTCTTATGACACGTTTCTGCGTAACAAAAATATCTTGCATGGCAGAACTAGATCCCCAAAACATTATACCATATCGGGCTCTTCCTTGGAAATTAGCAAAATACAGTGTTCTCCTGGCCGTGTCATTAAGATATTTTGACACAATTCTTATGCAATAGCAGATGTTGTTCAGTTTCTTATTCAGGGAATCGATTTGATGAGACCAGTCCAACTGCTCATCCACATAAATACCTAGGAACTTCGAGACACTTTTTATTTCGAGCTGTGTATTTTCAACGGTAATCATTTCAGGTATTTCTATTTTGTTCTGCTTAGTCCTAAAGATAACGACAGTTGTTTTATCCTTGTTGATACATAATTTATTTTTCCTGAACCACTCCACCAAGGCACCGAAAACGAAATCAGTTTTTTCAACAAGGCATCGAATATTTGGTCCTTGCACTGCTACACTGGTGTCATCTGCGAACTGTGTTAAGCTGGAATCTTGTTGGTCTATCACAGGATCCATGAATCGAGTCAAGCTGTTCAAATGGTCCATTATAAGGCTCAAGTCATTCACATATATGAGAAACAAGAGTGCACCCAATATGCTGCCTTGAACAACTCCAACCATGTTCTCAAGAATGTCTGATTTAGTCATTGTACCTCCTTGCAGGATAACCACTCTTTGGGTCCTATTTTTCAAATATGATTCAAACCATTTTAATGCCCATCCTCTTATTCCATATTTTTCGAGTTTCTTTAGGAGAATGTTCCTGTCTAAACAATCAAAGGCCTTCGACAAGTCCAAGAATATGCCCATGCCCATACTGCCCTTCTCTAAATATTTCAGGATTGCTTGTGTGAGCTGAAAAATAGCACTTTGTGTTGATTTGTTAGTCAGGTAACCATGTTGACTTTCGGTAATTATGTTGCATTCTGTTAGGAATTTGGTCACTCTAACATACACCACTTGTTCGAATAGCTTTGAGAACCCCGAGAGTAAGCCTATTGGTCTATAATTATCGAAGCAGTTTTTATCCCCTTTGCCTTTGTACACTGGCCGAATTGCTGCTAGCTTTAGAGTGTCTGGAAATATTCCTTCTTTGAGAGAGTTATTCACGATGTGACAAAAAATCTCAGTAATTGCTGGCAATATTTCACGAATAAGAGAAGTTGGGATTTCATCTTCACCTGAACTATGCTTGTTTTTTAACTTTTTATTCAGTGCTATTAGTTCTTCTTCTGTAACTGGCTCCAATACTATTGATCTATCGTTTTCGAATTTGAAAGTATATTCTTTTCCTTCTTCACTAGTTTTCATCAAGTCTGGGATAATGTCGATTAGATATTTATTGTAGGCATTTGCTACCTCATTTGTATTTCCATCGATAAAGCATTCACTTGATTTTTTCGTCTTGCCAGTAATTTCCTTGTAAATAGTCCACATACACTTATTCTTATCGTCAGAGTTATTTATTCTATTTTCATAATTTTCCGATCTGGCCCTTACTAATAATTTTTCATATTCTTTTTTTTCTGCACAATACAAATCTTTATAATGTCCATTTAATTGTTTCAAAAATAGGAGATTATCTAATTTAATTTTCTTCTGTTGGATCGCTTCATTTGTCTCATATAGTTTTTGCCTAGATTTATAGCCTTGATTGAATAATTTTTTCGGGAATTTTTGATTAAATATAGTCATAAAGATTTTCATGAAAATATGCCATTGTTTATTCACATTCTCATTATCTACCTCGTAAATTTCATTCCAGTTTTGTTCTTTTAAGTCATCAAAGAATTCATTTTTACTCATCACATCAAAAAATCTTTTATAATATGGGGAATTCCTTGTCTGTAAATCTAAACTGAGTACAATTTTTTGAGCTGTATGGTCTGAAATTGTCGTAAACAATACTGAACTTGAGATGCACTGATCAGGTAAATTTGTAAAAATGTTATCGATACATGATTTTGAGGTAGGTGTTATTCTGGTGTTTTCAAAAATTGATGGATACAAATTGAAAGACGCTAATACAGCCAGAAGTTGTGATCCAAAATTATTATGTTCGAGCAGCTCAACGTTAAAATCTCCCAATACAAATACCTTCTTGTTCTCTGATATGATCATATGCAGTATCAGCTCTAGCTTCCCGAGGAAAATTTTGAAATCTCCCTTAGGGGGTCTGTATATTGATATTATAATAATATTTTCTTTCTTGAGTTTACATTCAATACTAGCGCATTCAAATATGCTCTCCGATGAAAGCATTTCAATTTTTTTTCTTTTTTTATATTCCAATTTTTCAGACAAATATATAGCTGTACCCCCATAACCATTCCTCCTACAAAAGCTAGCAGCTAGTTTGAAGTTTTCAACATTGAAACATTTCAATTGTTCTTGTGTTTTCCAATGTTCTGAGATACATAGACATTTACAATCATCGTTACTTTCTAGTAGAGCATTTACTAAGTCTATACTATTACCCACGGATTGTACATTTTGGTGTATAATACTAAAGTTTCCACAGTTGTCACTTACTTGATTTTGTTTAGTTGTCCCTGGATTCGATTCTTTCATAAAAAATCAGTTTGCTCATCACCATCACCATTGAAGTTGATATATTGGCGTTGCTTTTCCCTTCTTTGTATATAGGCTGGACATTTCTGATCTCTTGCAGAGTGTCTCCTATCTTTAATACCCAAACGTTTGCAATTTGGACAGTTTAATGGATCTTTATTGGTGCACTCCTTCGATTCATGTCTACCACTACATTTGTGACAGCATGGCTCTGCTCGACAATGTTTGGCTATATGCCCGAAGTTACTACATCTAAAACACATTGCTATATCCACAAATTCTTGAACATACAATTTAGTGAGGTCAAAGTGTAACGATTCGTTTTTAATCAGCCATTTAAAAACCTGCGGAGATGTTTCAAATATCCAGTTTTCTTTCATATTATTCCTACATACCTTTTTTGCGATGAATTTGAGGCTATTTTCCACCTGTGGGCCAAAAATTTCTGTCATCTGCGGATTATCTTCTATCAGCTCCTTCCTGAAGATATCTTCTTGATAGCCTTTCTTGATTCCCGTTATCATAATCATTGGATCCTTGTTTTGTATGTTCTTTGTCTGAAGACTGCCTTGTTTTTTCAAAATTTCCTGAATCCGTTTTTGTTGCTCGTCATTATAGCATTCAAATATTACTCCTCCTTTCTGCAAGTGTCTAATATTTTTTAGAGTTTCATTTTTGCCCAATTCTTTAAATTTTAGCTTGACATTTTTTACGATGTCGCAAGTTTCTTCTCTATTATTTGAATTTATCAATATTTCATATTTATTTTCCTTTTCCGGAGTTTTCCATTTTTGAGTTTTAGTTGTTTCCGTATTTTTCCTTGTAGTGAGTATCGAACTGTAAGTCTTGATTTGTGAATGATTTTCCTGGTATACTTCTCTGTCAATCTCTGTATCTCTATTAATTTCGTCGGGCTTGAGGATATTACTTTTAGGATGATTTTCTTTGCGGTTTTCTGTTTCGAGTTTTCCAAATCTATAAACAAGTTTAGTCACTTTTTCGTGGAGTTTGAAAACTGCCTTCCTTAATTGTTCTTGATCCGTCTTTTCAAGTTTTTCTTTCTCCGAAAAATCATTTAGATTTCTTAGCGCATCAAGTATAGTCTCTATTATATTCTCCGTATTTTCCGAATCTCTACTGACTAATGGTAGGTTCATATCTATTTTTCCTATGGATGGTCCAGATATTGCTATGTGTCCATCTCCTGTTCTCTTGACTTCAGGTGGAGTACGCATTACGGTCTTCTTTGGTGTGAAAACTTCGTTATATTCATCCTGTTGTTGTTCCTTTAAGTTTTGAACCTGCCCTCGTACATTATGTTCATTGATAACTTCTTCATTCATAATATCGCTCACGTTATCAGAGGTGGTTCCAGCTGTTTTCACTTCCTTCGAGATAATGGTGTTGTTTACCTCCGGGAGAACTGAATCGGTTCTAGATTTCCCTGACAAATTCCTAGTTATTGGACCACTATTTGCCTTTATTTGTTTCTTCCTTGCGTTAATCTTTTCGTTCTCGTTTTTCTCCGACATAATATAAAATTATTCCGAATTTTCTTAAACAAAATACACTGTTATAAACTCGAATCTTCGGGATCGAACGAGTACGGTGTGCATTCGGTTCGCGAGAACTTCTTTGTCTTTGTCGGAGATTCAACTCGAGTCCTTTCCGAAGCATAGAGAACAACGAACAATGGCGGAGGTCTGTCAGTCGGATAGAAAATGGAGTTCGATTGACTTGACTGTCAAAGTGACAGTATGTGGCATCAGTTGGTGAGGAAAGTCGAATGAATCTTCGACGTCGACTTCATGACGAAATAAAAAAAAAATTAAAAATGTAGGAAGAGAATTCAGTGCTATATGAAAAACATCGGAGACAAAATCGGAACTACACTGCGAAAAAAAATTAACGCACATTATGGAAATCTCAAATTTATTCTACAACTGAAGGTGTTCTCAATGATAATTATTTTTATCAGAATTATGCATGCATAAGTTATCCACTTTCAACGGTTTTCTTCAATACAGATGTTTTTTCCCAGCAGGAATAAAAAAATATGATATAATCAGATTTTGAATGTATTGGCTCCATTCTAAAATCAGTTGTTCTCGATCAATTCTAGTGATCCATAGTTTTTCTTTCGTTTGATTTTCTACACTCGATCGCTATGCAACGCGAAACACGCAATTTGACCCAAGAGGAATGTGCCCAAGCGGTAGTTTTGCGAGAAGAAGGGTGGACATACACAAGAATTGCAGAAAGGTTTGGAGTTTCCCATACAAATGTAACCAGAATGTTGCAGCGATTCAAGGAGACAGGTTTGAATGTCCGAAGACCAGGGCAGGGTAGACCACGGGTAACAACTGCCATTCAAGAACGGTACTTGAGAGTTTCTTCGTTGAGACAACGGTTTGCAACCGCTCGCCTCCTTCAAATTCAGCTTGAGCAAACTCATGAGGTGCAAATTAGCACTCAGACAATAAGAAATCGCCTCAGAGAATATGATTTAAGGACTCTTGTCGCGGCAAGAGGCCCAGCTCTTACCCCAGCCCATCGAAGGGCGCGTTTGGATTTTGCGAGAGAGCATATCCATTGGGAAGAGGCCGATTGGGAAAGAGTCTCTTCACAGATGAGTCTAGATTCTGCCTCTACCATTGTGATCGACGTTCCCTTGTATACAGACGTCCACATGAAAGATATGCTTAGTGCAATTTCCTGAATACTACTGGTTTCGGGGGAGGATCGATTATGGTATGGGGTGGAATATCTTTGACTGCTCGCACAGACCTAGTGGTCGTTGATAATGGAGCTATGAATGCTGATAAGTGTATAAAGAACATTCTTGAAGAGCATGTAGTGCCATTTGCCCCATACATTGGTGAAAATTTCATTTTTATGGACGATAATGCCAGACCCCATCGTGCGCGCATCGTTCAAGTACCTTAAAGAGGTTGAAGTCTCTCGAATGGAATGGCCAGCAAGAAGTCCAGATCTCAATTCGATTGAGCAGGTTTGGGAAGGAACATTTCAAGATCACTCATTTTGAGTGTGAACCGTCGTTGTCGAGCTGTAATTAACGCAAGGGGTGGAAATACCAAGTATTAAATCACTTATAGGCATTTCAGTATTTTGAAAATTGTTCATTTCTCTTCTTCCACATAAGATTCGTTGAAATTCTGAATTTTTCTTCCATTTAATATGTCTTGTTTCGTTCAAAACCTTCCCTAGAGAACATAAAAAATAAGTAATAAACTCTATGTAGAGTTGACTTTCATTAAAATTGAGATTTTCAGAATGTGCGTTAATTTTTTGCGCAGTGTTTTTATAGGAGTTGAGGAATTTTTCTTGAATTTAAATTGATCTTGGCGATCCATTTCAGAAAAACTTATTTGAAATTCTATACGAATACCCCCGGGTTTCATAACACTTGATCGGGGAATCAACGCTTGATTGACTAATAGACGTCAATTTGTTTTCAATCGATAATTCAGTCATGATCATTCAGAAAATTATTCTAGAATCAAATAATGATGTTCATACGTCCATTGAATTATTCCCAAATGCTACTTCTTCAATATATTCAGAAATGAAAAGGTTTCAGTGATTTTGTTTTAGACATCGTTGATCGGACAATCAAAGTTTCATGAAACCCGCTGTAAAAGTGAAATACTTTTAGTAGTGCATACCTTTGCATTATTCCGTTGATTTTTCGAGTAAAAAAACTCTCTGCTTCACAATCTACCATTTTCCCAAGACAGGTTTGCTCGATTGACGGAACGGCTTCAAGAGATTAGATCCTCCACCAGCTAGAATCCAATAAAAGCGCCATATGCCCTCCAACAGATAGAGATACGTCTATTTCTATCCGTTTTATCTGAGTAACTAATTTGGGAATTTTATTTTCGATACCTTCGTACAAATAACTTCCGACAGGGTCTCTCTTTCGGACAGAACGAATTGTGTTGGATGCAGGGGAACAGAAAACCGTGAAGATGTCATGACTTGATGACAAGTTTCGGCATTTGTTAATTAGACGTTAGGTTGTTCGATGCTCGCGATGTCACTTCTTCATGAAAAATCTATGGATAGTGACCAAGGCTGATCCTTGGACTTGGAGAAGAAAGATCACTCAAAAATCAGACCTATTTTGACGATTTTTATGAATATAATACTGTACTTTTTTAAATTCTATACCACTCGCGTCCTAAGTTGAAAATTTTCGTGTTTTTTTTTCAGAGAAATCCAATTTCCTTCCGAAGTATGGTTGTGTAGTGTTTTTCAGGTTGAAATAATAAGATTCCAAGGAAATTATGCATTCACAGTAACAAAAATAAAAAATTTCAAAATATTCTGAAAATTTCAAAAATTCAAAGTTTTCTTCAGGTGCATAAATGACATGGCATCTTCTCTGCTCTGCTTCAATATCATGAACTTTTCCGGAGCAGTTTATCAACTAGATTCATTCGTGCGATTTGAGACCTCGCAATAAAAATAAGGAAAGAAAAAACCCACATAGTGCGCCTTCAGTTCACTAGCCTAAGCTTCATTGACAGTTGCATGGTTTACGAGTGGTAAACTCCAATTTAAGTGCTGCAACGAAACTTTTTACCGTTCGTTATTAGTGCTCATTGTTCCTATACGAAATTCTATTAATAAAGCCGCCACACGATTGTTTATTCGAATGTTATTTATTGTCCTATTGTTGGTGATTTTACCACTTTTCTTTGTGCCCATCGATCGGTGGTTTTCTATTGCCAGAACCGCAGAACGTTTTGCATATTAATTAAATTGAAAGCCTCCCACCTGGTACATTGTTAACAGCTGCATATCGTGTAATAGGTGCCAATTTAAGATTATTTTTTCATTCGTTTCCGTTATTGGTTATTGCTCGTCTATTGTGCGATGAATGGATGAATTACATCTGTCATAAAAGATAATTATTGCGATGGAGTCTGTATTGAAGGAATAACGGTAACACATAGTCTTGCAGCAAAAATGTCTTATCTTCGATAAATTTTTATTTATACTCCATTCACTTATATTTTAGCACTCGGTTGGCCATGGAAATTTGACACATTTCAATCTGTATAGTACGAAAATGTGGGGTTATGAAGGTTGTCAAAACATTTTTGGGTTTTAAATCAACGCTTTGTTGCCCGTTCTACGTAAAAGCTTCTGTTATTACGTATTTTATAACAATGTCGAATCTCTTCGGAAAATATGTGAGGAACATAATTGAAGTTACACAAACTTATTGAAGGCATACCCAATCCAGTTATTTGCATGGAAAATACAAGAGATCATTATAATATCATAATATGCACTAGCTTGAGGAGAGTTAATGTTCGTTATCTTCTTTGGATAAAGTTTGAATACGTTACATTAGTTGTAGATTTCAAAAATATTAACCCGAAGAAGTCAAACTTATTCTACGATAACATTCATCGAAAATCCTGTAGTAAACTTTTCGCATTAATTCACTCAAACATAAAATTTTCAAATGCCACCACTTTTTTGGGACGCCCAATAGAAGGAAATTCTTTGTAATCCTCTTCATTCACAATCTTTCTGATTATGGAAATATTCAGCTGAAATATAAGTCGTTTAGATTCAGATGAAACATTATATAAATTCTTACATTGAATATGTTCGCTACCGTCTGACGTATTGTGGATTTTAGAATATCAGGGTATAATTATTTGAATGAGCTGACCTGCATTCTAAATAGCACTTCCTGTAACCCTGCTCTTTTTTCAATACTTTCGTCATTTTGGTAATAAAAATTGATATTAGTTGTGGCAACGGCGTTATGACATTAACGACATTTCATGAGTGCCAACCTTACTCCGTTCTAGTTACAAAAACTTGAGAAAATTATTTCATGGCCAACCGACAGCTAAAATAAATTTGAATGGAGTATAGTAGCCTGGGTCACATAAATATGTATGTGTCGAGTTTTTTTTTAATTATGTACATCTGAGGATTCTGTATTAATTTCGCCAATTGCTTTTTCATCTGCATGGTGGAAGCAGACGAATACAAACAAAACGTCTACGAATTTATTTATGGTTTTACACCCATATATCCCCATTAAAACTAATGCAGTCGGACAATAAGCAATTCGCAGAATGTGGGGTTGCTTATTAATTTGCTCTTTGCATCGTTGGAACCGAACCGAGCGTCTGCAAAAAGAGAGGATTTGAGGTTATACTCGGGACAGCATTTTATTGACGATTTCGCATTCAATTAACCGATTCATTGCGAGATAAATTGCAATCTGGTTTTATTGAGATAGATGGGTGGCCCATTTTAAAATTGACCTATTCGGGCATTTTTCTACAACGAATACCGAATATTTAAATTTGTGCGTTCTTTTTATTCTCTGTATAAGAAGGGAACTGACAGTTTAATCTGCAAAGGAAGACGTTGCTTCTCACGATTATTCGAGGAAAGGCTGATGACAATCATTAAGTCCATTTTCGAGTCGTTTTAAGCAGATTTCACCGTTAAAAGCCTCAGGTTAACAGTTAACAAAGATCCATTCATAAAAAGACTGGGCCATATCGTGTCTTAATAATCGATATCAAAATTCAATTAAATATCTATGAGTCATTTGTGTGTTTAGTGAATCAGTAAACTTCCTAACTGTACCTTAATGTTGCTGTTTTGATCGCTTAAGTTCATGATTCACCTTTCCACACGTCGTTATGTTTTATTTAACCGTTTTTATCTTTTATTTGCATTTCAATAATGATTTCGGAATAGCTCTCTGACTTCACCTTTATAGTTGCGTTTGTTCTGTTGATAATTCATTCGAAATATCATTTCGATGCAACACAATGCTCTTGTCAACTCCTGCACCTGTCATTCTTGGTTTTCTCCTGCAGCTTTATCCCGATTTTTGAGTTTTGCACTTCTTGAGGAAATTACGCCTAATTCTTCAAAACAGCAACTTCGAGTTGTGAATTTCGGAAACTGCAGTGACATTTTCTTCCTAGAGAAATGAGAAAGTAGTAGACTTGTTTTTACCATTAACATCGCATTGACTCACCCTGTACAGGGTAAGGCTTTGTCACGTATAAATATTTCGACAGTAGATTCTTGAGGTCAAAAGAAACACTTTTGCCTTAACCATTTTTTCAGAATCAGCTCGGTTTGGAAGATACAGGCTGTTGAAAAATCGTAAAAAATGTTTTTTTTAGTTTTATCTCTCAAAAGGTTTTATCGAATGTAATGAATTTCGGAATATAGTTTTTCATTTATTCGATGAATCTTCTTCGAACACAAGATGTTAACTACGTCTTCCAGTTTTCTCTTTATGACCATTACGTACCATAAAAATACCAAAAATTCAGAGAACCCAACTCTTGAAGTATTTGTGAAATTTGTAAAATTGGGTACAAATGCAACTCTGTTTCAAAGATCCACAGATGTGTAGTGTCACAGATTAAGCTGGTTATTCTGAAGGTAATTCTGTTTTGTCCAGGGATGGCACAGCTCATTATGAAAACTTAAAGTGGTTGTATCTTTTTATCAGGACTGAATCGGAAATTATGGTAGAGGAAAAAGTGTTTCTTTTGACCTAAAGAGAGTCAAAGACTCACCCTGTATATTGGTGTTCGCAGTAATCTCGATTCGTTCAGGCATAAGAGCCATTAGGATGAAATATTTCCTGTTCTTCTTTATGGAAAAGAGCATAACAAATCTCAATAATAAAAGACACTGATTCATCCATTCATAGCCGGCAGTTTCGTGAGAGTAAACCGTATACACACCCTCCAATTTTTCCGGGTTTCAGAAAAGGACAATTCCCCTCCGAAAACTACATTTTCCGACCATCTGTTCCGAAGCAGAAACCCATCAATTTCGATAATGTAATTCGACAGCCAAGTTTGAGTAGGTCAATTAATCATCCGGTTCATATATAGGGGGGCCAAGATTAAATTGAGTTCTCCCAGTCGCCGATATCTAATAGGTACATAGTGGAGGGAGCGCCCTGTAATGTTTATGTACATGTCAACGGCGCGTCCACATTATTGTACACATAGAAATACAAATGATATGACGATCCGGTGGGAGAAACTTGCATATCCGGTGTGTGAAGGACCATGTGATGCGATGCATCTCTATGGGCGAACAGTGGCGGAGGATAGGATGAAAAAATCGGAAGATTTCTTGTCAAGAAATATATTGTCTAACCATGAATACGCTAAAAAGTGTTTATTTGTGAAAAAGACACCTAATTCTATTCATTGAACACAGTTTTCGCTAGAAAAATGTTAATTGAAAATAAATTAATGATAATTTTGTTGAAACTCCAATTTTACAATTTTTACTTTCAGGCATACACTTTTTTTATGTTTATCTATGAAAACATGATATGATTCTTCCTTATGTATTATTTTCGCCATTGGTACTTGTGTCCACCTGAATTTAGAAAGAATTACAGAATTTCTTTCTGTCAGTATTGCTATTAGTACCTCCCACTATCTTACATTGGTGAATGCTGCTGCTTTTTCCTTTTACTGCCTTGACAAACTTTATCAGCTCGTCCGTATTTCGCCATCAGTGTGAATTTTTCAAGAAAATCCTTCTATTTTGAAGAATAATCTGGCATTCTTATAGCCATTAACAAAAAGAGATCTATTCTGAAGTTGACACTTCCTATGATCGCTCATTATCAAGAAAGCTGTCGTTAAGCTGTCATACATAATTGGGACATTGGAAGAATCTGAAATGCTTGTCATCGATGCTCAATTTCGACATTAAGGAAAACTTAGTGTCAAATATTTCGTAAGCCCATGCCTATGCAAAATACTCCACACTTCTCCACTATGTTTGCTCACGTAACATTTCACGCCGAACCCAAAATGGAATATTCTCATTAATCCACTCTTTCGATGAATTCGATGTAGTTACGCCCATGGAATGACGACCATATATGTCAAAATTTCAACAGGCGCTTCAGAGAAGCAAGGTCCTATGAATGAATAAACATACACACGGCTGAAAACAAAGCGCTATTGTTCAACGGGTTTACTAAAAAGGATGAGATGCGACACACGAGCAAATGATAATTTTTAATTATTTCCGTCCGCTACTCAGGTGCTAGAATCGATGTACATAAGACATTGAGGGATAAAGTCACTGATTCAGTTATACGAAAGCACAATTTCTATATGCCCCTTTCAAAAAATCTCAGGCGATTGTGGAAAATTGAAAATTTATTGGTAATAGTCCATTTAGTAAGATTTTGAGTTATTGGGAACAGTTTGGGACAATGATTGTATCAATTTTGAATGCTTATCGTGAGTATTTCTATAATTTATGTATTATATTTTACTCCCATGATGAAACTACACAAACTATCGGTTTTATTTTGTAACCAGAAATTGAGCTGCGTCTGGACTTCTCACTCTTTTCGCTCCACTACAAACACTTCAACTTGTGTGGCCGCAAAATTGAGATCGAGAGGCAGCATCCTTCCCGGCCACTGGGCATCCATTATAACCCATATCCAAACGGGCTGAATTATGGGATAAATCAGCCTTTGAAGCAGGCGAATTCATTTGAAGTCGATTGGTCAATAATCTATATCAGGATGCCTTCGGGAAAATCACTCAGGACTGGCGCCTTACGCCACTTGTGTGTTCTGTTACCGGCGATATATCCTTGTAATAATACGCTCAACTGAGTCACTTACTGAAGTACCAAATCGGTATTTCAACCACGCCAGAGCCCACAGCGTAACAGTATAAAAATGATAGCATTACTTATGCGAGACTCTGAAGTCTTAATGGCATAATCTAGTGGTCGTTATTGTTTTTGTCTTGTAGGAGTGCAGGAAACAGACACTGCGGGTCCAGAATGACCACCCTGAAACGGTTCAAATATACTGGGTGACATAGAAAATAGACCACTCAGTATAACTTCATAAACTTTTTAGGGTTTTCACTCCCAATCTCTGAAACAAAATCAATTAAAAATGAAATCAACGATTTGCTCCTGAGATTGGGAGTGAAAACCCTAAAAAGTTTATGAAGAGATGCAAAATCCTCCCAAAATAAATTTCAATCGATATCACTCAGTATAACAATAACTTTTGAGAGATAATGCAAGATAAGAGTGTTTTGGGGAGTTACACATTCACACATTTCACTCATCAGAAGTGTCAGTGTGAAGTTGAGGTCAAAAAATTAAACCAGAGTTACGCAATAAATTAAAAAAAAAAGATGTCCACCGAAGTTGTGAATATCGAAAAACCATCATCAAGTACCTGTATTCAAAAGGATTAAGAGGTAAGCAGATTTACGAAGATATGCTCGATACCCTTGGTTATCAATGTCCTTCGTATGCGACCGGGAAAAATTTTACTGCAAGCTTTAAAAGGGATAGATTTTCCATTGAAGATGATGACCGATCGGGAAGGCCAGTTTCTGTGTCAGTCCCCGAAAATATCGATGCAGTTCATGACATGATTTAATCAGATCGAATTGGGCTAAAACGGATATCTGAAGCACTGAATACGAACGCGTTCATCATACAGTACACGTCAGTTGGGACACGAGAAAAATTGCTGCAAAATTGATCCCCAAATGTTTAAATGTTGACCAAAAGCGTGCAAGGATAGAATCATCGCGTTCGATCTGTGCTCGATTTCAAAAACGATGTGAACTTCTTAAACCGCATTGTTACTATGGATGAGACTTGGGTACATTTCTACGATCCAGAAACAAAGCGGCAATCGATGGAATGGCGACACTCTGATTTTCCAAGATCTAAGGAGTTTCGTGTCCAAAAATCTGGTGGAAAAGTTCTTGCTTCAGTTTTTTGGGATTGCCATGGAGTAATCAAGATTGATTTTTTGGATGAGGGTAAAACAATAACCGGAGATTACTATTCGACATTACTGACCACTCTACGGGAAAAAATTAAAGAGAAAAAACTCGGAAAGCTATCCAGAGGTGTTTTGTTTTTGCAGGACAACGCCCCTGTACAGAAATCTCATGTTGCCATGCAAAAAAATCGTGATTTTAGGGTTTGAATTATTAGAATACCCCCCTCATTCACCAGATTTGGCTCCATCCGACTATCATCTCTTTCCTCAACTGAAAAAAGTTTAAAAGGTCGTAAATTTTCTTCCAACGAGGAGGTAATAAAAGTGGAGGTCTGGTTCGCAGAGCAAGAAGAAAAATTTTTTTGAAGATCTAGAGACGTTTCAGGTTCGGTGTAATCAATGTATCCAATTAAGAGGAGAATATGTTGAGTAATAAAATATTTTGACATTGAAATTTTGTTTGGTTCTATAGTAAGCTAAGAATTTTTCAATATATCCTCGTATTATGTCGTTAACTCATCACTCTAACTCTAGTCTAATATAAAGACGATTTTTATTTAAAGTCAAATAAAAATGTATCCCAGGACTTTTTGCCCACCGCGTGAAGAAGCGTATTCTAGGCCAAACGAGTGAGGAAATCGTTACGTTTACTAATCCAGATCAAGAATATTACGTCGTGTTTTATGGTCTGAACTTGAGAATAATTTTAGATTAGCAGGCTCCAAAAGCTTAATAAAGATCGGCGGTCAGTGAACTTTCTTGTGGCTTCCGCCGTGTCCACAATGCAGTATCACGACAATTCGCATGTGATTATTATTTCATGTCAAAGAGGACCGTTTATCTTTGTTGAGACAAGGTCTGCTCATATTGTGGACGACAAGTGTAATAGTTTCCTCGAAAAACGTCCGACAATTTCGGTCGATCGGGATTGGTCTCGTTTCTGTTATAAAATACCAGTAAAGGTTATGATGTGTGGAAACAAATCCGAAAAAAATTCAGGGCGCGTCCATTAAAGAAAACTGACAGGTTCTATTGATGCAGGAAACGGATCAATAGATACATTTCGCAACTCCATGAAATATCATTCCTATCGATAAACAATCGAAGATGCAACAATGGCCCAGCATCTGAATAGAAAGGACCACACTATCCCTGACATTTGTTATTAATAGCTGTCTTCGGCCTCCTGACCGATGTACTCCTTGTTGCACTCACTCATTTTATGGCCGTCGAGCCAACAATAGACCGAGTGATTGTGAGAGGAAACAAGATCTATTCTGGTTTTAATTGATGCTTCGATTTCGTTTAGACGTAAGTTTCAGTCGATAGTTGGGCCCCTATTATGTGGTTAATTAACAATTATACCGGTTAGAAAAGAGGGTTACAGTTCCCTGCGACCTTTAGGTGTTATCATCCCTACACCATTTAATGCTCATTCTCCTACTGTAGAGTTTCCAGTCTGAAAGGGCTTCAAGGTGGCTGATTTCCCTCTCCTCGTATTATTTTCTCATCCAAGACATTCTTTGCCATTTCTTATAACGGTGAGACACTCTGTAATCAGCTGATTAGGAGTTTCCTCTTCCTCTCCATAGAATCTTCAGTTTCTGATAAACTTATACTCATCATATGCTTTCTGAGGTGACAATGTCCAAACACTTTTTGGATCTTACATTTTTGATATTCCGAAGTAGGCTGTTTCTTCTTTTCCAAAGATTCTTTCTTATCGGTGCATTTTCTCATACCACAAAAAGCTTCTAGATCAGTAAGTTGCGTTTATGCCCCCTTTCTGTCAAGTGTGTTGGCCTCTTCGTTTCATGAGTGACCAGAAACACAGATTAGAGATACTTTGTTTTTCTTTATCTCTGTGAAGTCTTTGGCTTTCACCATTAATATAGGGGGTGAATCTTCGACTAGTACAAATATTTCAACAGTAGATTCTTGAGGTCAAAAGAAACACTTTTTTCCTGTACCATTTTTGCCGATTCGGCCTTGATAAAAAGATATAGCCGTTTTAAGTTTTCATAATGAGCTGTGCCACCCCTGGAAAAACAGAATTACTTTCGAAATAACTAGCTATATCTGTGACACTTCACATCTGCGGATCTTTGAAGCAGAGTTGCATTCGGTCAAAGTACCCAATTTGAAACCTCAGCTTCAAAAGTTGAATTTTTTTAATTTTTGGTATTTTTAGTGTACGTTATGATCATAATGAAAAAACTGGAAGACGTGGGTGATATCTTGTGTTCGAAAAAGATTAATCAGATAAATGAAAAACTATATTCCCAAATTCATTACATTCGATAAAACCGTTAGTGTGAGAAATAACATTTCTTTATGGTTTTTCAACACCATGTGTTTCTCTTGACCTCAAGAATCTACAGTATTTTGTACGAGTCAAAGAATCACCCTGTAAAGGTAGGAAAAATTGATAAGCCTTATTATTGGTGGATCTATTCATTGAAGATTACAGAATCCCCTTTACTCAAATAGTTTCAATGACTTTTCATCATAATTTTCAAGAGCTGAGAACCCTACAAGGTGCAGCCGTTCAGAAAAATTCTCCAGTTGGGCCGAATTGACCAAAACAATTTCTCGAAGTCAAAAATCAGCAGCTCAACGATATTACACATTTAGTGCTTGCTCTGTATATTCCAACGTCAGTCCTTATCGCTTGGAACAAAATTGATGGACCAAGAACGGACTCTTGAGGAATCTCACTTCCGAAAATTTCTTCTACGAGTAGGCACTCGTAGCACGGTTTGCAACCGCTCGTCTCCTTCAAATTCAGCTTGATCAAACTCATGAGGTGCAAATTAGCACTCAGACAATAAGAAATCGCCTCAGAGAATATGATTTAAGGCCTCGTGTCGCGGCAAGAGGCCCAGCTCTTACCCCAGCCCATCGAAGGGCGCGTTTGTATTTTGCGAGAGAGCATATATATCCATTGGGAAGAGGCCGATTGGGAAAGAGTTCTCTTCACAGATGAGTCTAGATTCTGCCTCTACCATTGTGATCGACGTTCCCCTGTATACAGACGTCCACATGAAAGATATGCTCAGTGCAATTTCCTGAATACTACTGGTTTCGGGGGAGGATCGATTATGGTATGGGGTGGAATATCTTTGACTGCTCGCCCAGACCTAGTGGTCGTTGATAATGGAGCTATGAATGCTGATAAGTATATAAGGAACATTCTTGAAGAGCATGTAGTGCCATTTGCCCCATACATTGGTGAAAATTTCATTTTTATGGACGATAATGCCAGACCCCATCGTGCGCGCATCGTTCAGGAGTACCTTGAAGAGGTTGAAGTCTCTCGAATGGAATGGCCAGCAAGAAGTCCAGATCTCAATCCGATTGAGCAGGTTTGGGACAACCTCAATAGAAGGCTGAGAAGTTCAGAAAATCATCCAGCTACTCTTAATGACTTAGGAATCCAACTCGGAGAAATCTGGGAAGGATTAGATCAGAACATTTTAAGATCACTCATTCTGAGTATGAACCGTCGTTGCCGAGCTGTAATTAACGCTAGGGGTGGAAATACCAAGTATTAAATCACTTATCAGCATTTCAGTATTTTGAAAATTGTTCATTTCTCTTCTTTCACATAAGATTCGGTGAAATCCTGAATTTTTCTTCCATTTGATGTGTCTTGTTTCGTTCAAAACCTTCCCGAGATAACAGAAAAAATAAGTTATAAAGTCAATGTAGAGTTAACTTTCATAAAAATTGAGATTTTCAGAATGTGCGTTAATTTTTTTGCGCACTGTATATATAAAACAGGTCTAAGGATGTTCCACCATTTAGCTAGCAGTGACATACCTACCCGACATTCCTCGTATCGGATCCTCAGGCCGTGAATCATCCCGGAAAAAATCCGGATCGGCCATAATGAAATGGAATGGTCGTTGCAGAGGCGAAGTTCGACCCGTCCGATATCAAGTTTGCGGTAAAGTCAATTTCTCATCGTCGTCTCCGCGGATGATGGAAGGTCCGAGGAAGCAATAAAACTCCGCGTGCCTGAAATTGCTCGACTATGAATCAGGTGTTGCGAGTGGAACCCTGAGCGGAGTCGAGACCACGGGGGTATCGCCGGTCGCTGCTTTGAAATTTATGCAAAACGATCCTCTACGTCTCTCTCTCTCTCCCCCCGACCGATGACCTGCCAGATTGCGGTAGCTGCATGCGCTCGATCTCTTTTGTGGTGATAATCCGGTGGTCAAGTATCGGTAAGGACCGGTGCGCACTTGTTGTTGAAGTTACAAGGTAACTATGCCTGTTTTCCACCCTATATTCTTTGATACAGTCTTGATGGCTACCAGAATTGACCCTCCCGACAATTCAACTGGTCAACCTGATTTTTTCTCTGGAAATAATGTCGCAGTATCAAAGGAACCTCTGCAGCAAGAGCGCACCGGCACTTAGATGGAGAAGAATGGAGATTTGTTGGGTTGTTTTTTGTTGGGTACAAAGCATCACGAGGTTATGAGAGCAGTCTAGGTACCTACTGCGAATTGTCTACGCTACAAGATCGTGAGCACGAAAATATCCGCACTAGTAAAAGATGAATAAACATTTTTCAACAAGATCTCTTAACCTTTAACTATAACCACGAAGTCATAAAAGAGATTTTTGTTCTCAACAAACCTGGCCTCTAGTCCAACACAGAATTCCCTGTTATCTAGGGAACACAGTAGACCCTAATGCAACAATCATGAAATCCATCGATTTACAAGAATATAAACAATTATCAGTCAAATGGAAGTCCAGTACACTACAGGGTGTTTTCAAATGTGAGGCTTTTTTTGACTGAGGGTAGAACTCATCAAAATAAGTCGTTCAATCAAAAATTGTCTCTTTAAAATATCCAAGATGGCTGAGATACAACCCCTAGAAGTTAGACGAAATTTCATTGAATTTCAAGTACGGGAGTGCAAGGTGACACAGGCATCGCAAAAACGAAACAAAACATAAACTTATGGCTGGACAATTAATGGTTCAGTACCAAGTTCATCGGATTAGATGCATCAGGTCACTTTTGAGAGAATCATAATTGTTGTATCGTGCAATTTAGGGTGAAAAAAAGAAAACTAGAAAATCGAGGCAGTTTGTTGAAGGTGCTTAAGTCAGTTATGTTGAAAAAGTGATATGATATTTCCCCATTTCATCCCATTTTTACGACGATTGTTGGGATGTTCGAACAAGAAGATTGTGATGTCCATAGTGAAAAAAATTCGTGAATAATTTAGACGAATTTTATTGGTGAGATTTCGAACTATAATTCTATTTTTTACACTCGTGTCCTGATTATCTTCTGTCAGTTGGTATCGAAATGAGCCATCTCATAAAATCGTGTAAGTTACTAAAAAATAATGACAACAATTCGGCAATCCTAAGTTTCCATTTTCATTACCACGTAAATATCGAACGAGCCAATATGCTAAACAAAACAACATGGTCGAATCAGGAGATGAACTTTTTCCCACTGCTCTGCGATAATTCAGCTAACAAATGGTCTAGCGTCGTATTAGGATCTATTTCAATAATAAATTTTCAACAGAAAAAGAGTATGTCCCTGCTGCATCATTTTTAGAGCTAAAATAGGATAAAAAAGGTCTGAAATGTTTACGGTTTCTGATAATTTCTGAATCCTATAATGAGTAAAACAAAAAACTCGAAGAATCATCTTAAATTGAAGACGGATTTTTGTTGAAAATCCAGCTTACAGGTGCCATGGATGCTATGACCTTCAACGATTTACGATCGTGCTCTATTTTTTTTAAGTGATGATATAAATCTGCTCTGAGATCATTTTAATCCGCACTCATTACTTTGAGTTGAACTCCTACATACGACCTGAACCTCTTCTTCATTTTACAGTTATCCTCCAGTATTAAACCACCAGCGGCTGTTATGAATTTTCGTAACCAGAAGCGCGTTATGCATTCTGAATTAATTTATTAACTGAACAGGTCGATAAAGTTTACGTTGGGCAGATTCTACCATATGGAAGATGATTTAGTGCTCGACATTAACTTTTTACCATAGCAGTACAAGGAGAGACAAAAGCAGAGGAAACATGTAAAATCCTGTTGAAATTTTCAATTGAAAAAACTATTCGGAAGAAGGACTAATTGACTGACTTTCAAATGGTGAATCTGAATGAACTTTTCTACATGGCCACAATAGAGAAATGTTCTTTGATTTGACATAAAGTACATTCTATGTATCTGATTTCATGATCAGGCAATGAATTCCTTTCAGTACCATACTGTAGGTAGTCAGATGATCAATAAAATTTGATACAAAATCAGGGTTTTATCTCTCAAGGAATAATTCCAACCAAACTGTTGGGTTCGTCTTCGAGCAATAAAAATCCTTCCAAACCGACTTGGACAACCCCTTTTCCAATATCTGCCTGAAAATGTAATAACATACATCATTCTGACAGGAGCACACCTCGTCGAGTATCAAGTGGCGCATTTTTATGTGTTATGAGCATTATCCCAAGAAGTCAAGTTGCCGTTGATGATATTTATAGAGGGGCTCACCAATTAGGAAAAGGTCTGGACCAAAAGTAACGACAAGCGACAAGCATCTGTTAATGCAGTCGTGGAAGCGTTCTTTATGGCGCATTTTTCCAGAAATATACACGAAGATTGTGAATTGATCGTTTATTTTTTCGTTGGGATAATGGTCTTTCTGAGGATTGAAAATTTTCAGTAATTAAAAACTTATAACATCGTCTGTTTTGGAGTTCTTTATATTTTGACATCGCAGCATTTTTATTGAATTCGACTCTTGACATCTTAATTTAAAGTAGGTATAAATTGCCATCGCATTTATTTGAATCAATTCCAAAAATTTTGTAGTTGAACAGATTTTTTTTGTGTCATATGTATGCAGTCGATATCGTTTAGGAAGAAATTTATGTGATCAACAGAAAACTTCATAGCACTTCCACTGTATACTACGATATTTCATTTCGATAAATGTATACTTCATTCAAAGTTATTTTAGCAGTCGGTTGGCCATGAAATAATTTTCTCAAGCTTTTGTAACTAGAACGAAGTTAGGTTGGCACTCATGAAATGTCGTTAATGTCATAACGCCGTTGCCACAACTAATATCAATTTTTATAACGAAAATGCCGAAAGTAATTGAAAAAAAGAGAGAGGGGTCAGGATGATATTCTAAAATCCACAATACGTCAGACGGTAGCGAACATATTCAATGTAAGAGAATTTATATAATGTTTCATCTGAATCTAAACGACTTATATTTCAGCTGAATATTTCCACAATCAGAAAGATTGTGAATGAAGAGGATGACAAAGAATTTCCTTCTATTGGGAGACCCAAAAAAGGGGTGGCATTTGAGAATTTTATGTTTGAGTGAATTAATGCGAAAAGTTTACTACAGGATTTTCGATAAATGTCATCGGAGAATAAGTTCCCTTAAATGGATTTTTCTATTTTTCATTTGACTTGTCCTATACAATGTTAATGTACTAATAAATACCTAATTATTATTATTACATCAACGTATTAAGATGAATAGCCACAAATACGCGCAAGTTGCCCTGTTACTTGTTTATTCATGTAAAATTTTTGTTCAAAGGTGAAGTTCATCTTAACTTGAAACTTCCTTCAATTCCTTTTACTTATATTGATGCAAGATGATTTTTGTTGAAGAATTTAACATTCTTGTAATTATCTGTTAATTCCTTCGGGAGATACCCATTTCCAACTACTGCATCATATGCATTTCGTCTTCGGTTTAATATTTTTGAAATCTACAACTGATGTAACGTATTCAAACTTCAGCCAAAGAAGATAAAGAACATTAGCTCTCCTCAAGCTAGTGCATATTATGATATTATACTGATCTCTTGTATTTTCCATGCAAATAACTGGATTTGGTATGCCTTCAATCAGTTTGAATAAACTTCAATTATGTTCTTTACATATTTTCCGAAGAGATTCGACATTGTGATGAAATACGTAATAACAGAAACTTTTACGTAGAACGGGCAACATAGCGTTGATTTAAGACCCAAAAATATTTTGACAAGCTTCATAACCCCACATTTTCGTACTATACAGAGTGGAATGTTTCAAATTTCCATGGCCAACCGACTGCTAAAATAAAAGTGAATGGAGTATAGTGCTTTTTTGTGATAATTCTCTATAAATAGATGAGAGGGATATATCTAGGGTAAATAAATGGGTAGTTGGGAAAATTTTTGTCATTCGAACCAATCGAAATTCATCTTGGTATAGGTCCAGTTGTGCCTAGGGACTTAAAACACTCACAGCAAAAGCATACGATGTTACTTACTCAAACAAAGTTTTTCTGGCATGTTTTGACAGTCTTTGAGATGTGAAACTCACCTGAAACAAGGAAAAAAAATCAATGAATTAAAATAAGACAGAAAATTATGAGTAGAATTATTTCAGTTGGGAAAAAATAACGAGAAAAAGTCACGTCTCACATCAGATTCCTTTCCGTCAGTATCCTACAAATTAGCCATGCGGACTATTACCGGGAATGCATTTCAGTTGGAATTGACATAAAAAGCCGACTGTTCTCCCCATAGCACCGGCGTAAATTGCTCTTTTATTATCGGTAAATATTTACCAGGGAGGTTGTTGACATTCGCACTAAGAATAGACAGACGTGTACGTGTATAGGTACAGTGGTCAGAGAGCAGTTTCATTGATGTTGTTGGGGATTCGGTTTCAATGAACCTGCTGCTTTATGTCAGAGAACAAATATTTGAGTGTCAAGTTCAAAATTGTTGTCGAATGCAGAGATATGGAAATCGTTCTAGTTGGAATTCTGTACCATTCTTTCCGATCCGGCATTTTAAGATTTGAGTTAAGAACAATCTGTTGCATCTAGATGGATGAAATTCTCGTATTTATTAGTAGAAGAGTTGATCTTTCAGAATAAGCATCACATTGCCATCTACGCTTGATTTTATTGAGAAATAAACGACTCGAAAGCTGACCTTCGAAAAATCCTGAAAAAGCTGGGTTCAGTTAAAAATTCGTCAAGACCGAACGGTTGCGCTGAGATGGATGAAGTTCTCAAATTTACTACTAGAAGGGTTGCTCTTTCACAATATGTATCACATTGCCATCTACGCTTAATTTTATTGAGAAATAAACAACTCGAAAGCTGACGTTCGAAAAATCCTGAAAAATATGGGTTCAGTTAAAAATTCGTCAAGACCCAACGGTTGCGCCGAAATGGATGAAATTCTCAGATTTATTACTAGAAGAGTCGCTCTTTCAGAATATGTATCACATTTCTATCTACGGTTACTTTTATTGAGAGACAAACGTCTCGAAATCTGACCTTCAAAAAATCCTGAAAAAGAAGGGTTCAGTTAAAAATTCGTCAAGACCGAACGGTTGCGCCGAGATGGATGAAATTCTCAAATTTATTACTAGAAGAGTTGCTCTTTCAGAATATGTATCACATTTCCATCTACGGTTACTTTTATTGAGAGATAAACGACTCGAAAGCTGACCTTCGAAAAATCCTGAGAAGATGGGTTCAGTTAAAAATTTGTCAAGACCGAACGGTTGCGCCGAAATGGATGAAATTCTCAGATCTATTACTAGAAGAGTTGATCTTTCAGAATAAGCATCACATTTCCATCTACGGTTACTATTATTGATAGATAAAACGCTCGCAAGCTGATCTTCGAAAAATCCTGAAAAAGATGGGTTCAGATAAAAATTCGTCAAGACCGAACGGTTGCGCGGAGATGGATGAAAATCTCAGATTTTCAACTAGAAGAGTTGCTCTTTCAGAATATGTACCACAGTGTCATCTATTTCTATCTATTCTATCTATTTCTATCTATTTTATTCAAATACAAGTAGGTAAATTAACCTTCATGCACAGAATATCAATTCGTCAAATATCCATAGCCAACTCGTCGTCTTCATCGCCAATTTGAGACGAAACGCCGGTTTCTAATGCGTTTATCTTGTAACGCAACATGAATAAAATGTTATTTCAGCGACGTACGCGCATTTCTCTAATGGTTCCCGATATCGCATACGTACCAGATTAACGACGTTTTCAGATTAATTGCTTTTTTGCCTTGCATTATTTATTCATCTCGTTCGTTATAAAACGCAGACGACCGTTGAATTTTTACTTTCTTCGCTATCTGATGGCGCCACAGTTAGATATTCGTCGTTTATGTCTCGCAATACTTTTCATATTTGGCTTGTTTACTGGATATCCGAACGGATGGCGCCGTGCAATGTCTCTCTCGTCCGACCAGAAAAAAACTTTCTTCTTATTCTCCAAAACGATATAAAACCGTTATTAACTACTTCGGCGGTTATACGGGCTTGTTACACGCCTTTTCATATTTTGAGAAATTCTTATTCCGAAAAAAATCACCACGAATCAGAAGCTGCAGGATTTTACGCCTGTGGAAATTGAAAAAACGATTTTTGAGTTATTACGAGAATGTATTGATATCTAGTTAGCCTATGCCATGCATAAAAAAATATTGCGTTAACATAGCAACGAACAATAATTCATAAGAACTGTCAGTGTGAAGTTTGAGGTCAAAAAAGTAAACCAGAGTTACTCAATAAATTAAAAGAAAGAAGATGTCCACCGAAATTGTGAAAACCGAAATATTGGAGTATGCAGCCATCATCAAATACCTTCATTTAAGAAGGTCAAGAGTTAAGCAGATTTACGAAGATATGCTTAATACCCTTTGTGATCAATGCCCTTCGTATGCGACCGTGGAAAATTGGACTGCAACCTTCAAAGATGTAAATTTTCCATTGAACATGATGACCACTTGGGAAGGCCAGTTTCTGTGTAAATCCCCGAAAATATTTATACAGTTCATGATGTGATTTTATTAGACCGTCGAATTGGGCTAAAACCTAAAACGGATATCTGAAGCACTGAATATTTCATACGAACGCGTTCATCATATAGTTCACGTCAATTTGGACATGAGAAAAACTGCTGCGAAATGGATCCCCAAATGTTTGAATGTTGACCAAAATCGTGGAAGGGTAGAAGCATCGCGGTCGATGTGTGCTCGATTTGAAAGCGATGGCAACTTCTTGAACCGAATTGTTACTATGAGAGTTAGGTACATTTCTACGATCCAGAAACAAAGCAACAATCGATGGAATGGCGAAACTCTGGTTTTCCAAGACCTAAGAAGTTTCGTGTTCAAAAATCTGCTGGAAAAGTTCTTGCTTCAGTTCTTTGGGATTGCCAAGGAGTAATCATGATTAATTTTTTGGATAAGGGTAGAACAATAACCGGAGATTACTATTCGACATTACTGACCACTATACGGGAAAAAATTGAGGAGAAAAGATCCGGAAAGCTATCCAAAGGACTTGTGTTTTGCAGGACAACGCCCCTGCACACAAATCTCATGTTGCCATGCAAAAATTCGTGATTTAGGGTTTCATTTACTAGAACACCCCCCTTATTCACCAGATTTGGCTCCATCCGACTATCATCTCTTTCCTCAACTGGAAAAAAGTTTAAAAGGTCGTAAATTTTCTTCCAACGAGGAGGTAATAAAAGCTGTGGAGATCCGGTTTGAAGAGCAAGAAGAAACATTTTTTTTGAAGGGTCTAGAGACGTTGCAGGTTCGCTGTGATAAAGGTATCCAATTAAAAGGAGAAAACTTTGAGTAATTCAATATTTTGACATTGAAATTTAGTTTGGTTCTTTAGTAGGCTAAGAATTTTTCAATATATCCTCGTAGTTATCTTTCAGAAAAATCTACAGTTTTGCAATTTTGTTGCTCATCCTCAGAGTTGTTTCTCGAGAGAAAGTGACATAAAACATAAACTCTACATCAGCTCACATTTCGCCCATGTCTTTTCCCTCCTCCATCTCTCGCCGGCCTCATTTACGGCTCAGATCCATCCAGATATAAATATCCCGGAGACACTCGGAATAATATTACATAATTCTATCGGTTCCGGAAACATTATAATTGGCTCGTTTTCTTGCGATATTCTCGTGCAGGTGAAACGGCCTCGTTAGCCGGGACACAGCGTGCTAACTGAAGCGCCATTTTGCATCGACGGTACAGTGTGATACATTATCGACGACCGATCTGAAAGACCCGCGTGGCGTTTGAAGGAACAGTCTATCGGGAAAGAGACGCTATCGATGGAGAATGTGATGTGAAATTGTCGCTCTAGGGTGGCAAAACTGAGATTATATCTTGATTTTGTCGCATTGCGGTTTGAGGTCATCGCAGAATATATTAATTGGAGATTCTATGCTCGAAGGGGAATGAACTGAAGATGCATAGGATATAACTGATGAATCCTGTTGATCGAAACAGAGAAGTGTTTGACAACATTCATCTATAAGAGCTAGAAGAAAACGGATGACACATTTCCGAGCTCTTTTTCAGAGAAACAAAGAATGGTGAAAACCGTAGCCTCCTACGACTCTTAGTTTTCGAGATATTAGCAAAAAATGAAATTTTGACGATTTCGAAAAGTTCTCTCTTAACTTTTTTGTCTTTGACGTTACAGATCTGAAATTTGAACCTTCTACAGGCACTTTCTTATGTAGAATCCACTGATGAAAGGTTTTTTCCAATTCAAAAATAACAAAGTCATTAAAAGTTCGCATTTGAAAAAATTAAATCAGCCTAATGTTTCGAACTGAGAAAATATTTTGAGCTCGTCAGTAGATTCTACGTGAAAAAGCGCCTGTGGAAGTTCAAAGTTTCAGATATGTAACTATAAAAACCAAAACCATAGAAATATTGACAAAATAGGTATTTGACCATTTTCTATTATTTATATTTATACAAACCATATGATGTTATATATTTTTGAAATTAGTGAAAATTGAGCTTTGAAAAAATTACATAGAAATTTAGTGTTCCCATTTAAAAAAACATAACTTTGGGTCATAGCTTCGTAATTAAAAATCCTGCGAAAAAGGCAAGCACGCCACTGGATTCTACTCAAAAAAGTGCCTGAATAATGATTTCATTTCAGAGCTCTATCATCGGTATTAGCGGAGATATAAATTTATTTCGAAATATCCATTTTTCCAATTTTCGCTTATAACTCGAAAACAAAAGGAGGTGGCCAAAAATGGCCACTACTTTTGTTAGTTTCTCAGAAAAAGAGAACGAGAATGGGGTATCAGATTTTGTCTTTCTCCACTGGTGTAAAAGCTGTAGTGCTAAAACATCGAAATTTGCCCACCCTGTACAATTTAAGTGACAGAAATTATAGCATCCATTTTTTTTCGTCCTTCATCAAGTCCGGAAATAAATGAACATATTCTCCAAAATCCTTCCTTTTTTACATATGTCATGTATCCACATTCGTCTACGATTCCTTCGCTTTTGAAACTCTTCTTCCTCCAGAACAAACGCTAGTTCCTCACCGCTTGAAGACATTCGCAACTAATCTATTCCTCCGGCGATTCCGATGTTATATGTGCGATACCTTCATAAAAATTCCGCCGCTGCCGTGCCGTTCCTTCCATGCCGTCCGTCCGATGCCGTTGTATGTGCGCTTACCTTTATCTGGACACTTGCAACCACAATTTTACAGTCGGCCATAATTGTCGCATATGGTCAGGACGGGTCGTATTTTTTCCAATTTATGGTCCGTAGGTGGCTGTGAACGGGTAGATTTTTGTCTGGGTATTTCTGGTCAGGTTTCGAGACCGCGTGTGGGAGCGCAGACTAAACATCCCACTTTTAATGCTAATTCTTTCTTAATCAGCTCCTACAATCCACGTAATGTGGTATTTATGTCGGTGTATGGTGCTCGATCAACGAGTCTGTGTTCACACCAGTTATGGGTTGAGATTTTGAAGAATATTCGAGTAAAGTTTATTGGTACACCCAGTTCTATTAAGGTCTCGAACTTATTTGGAACCGAACCAGTTCCAGATCATCCTAGTTCCGAACTGATTTCGAAATGTCAGTTCAAATGTCATCTTTCAATAAGACATTTCAGATTGACGTCGAGCTGAGGAACAAACGAACCATCTATGACATTTAGAATAACAAATTATATATTCTAGGAGTCAATAATGTCAATAACAATAGGTTCTTCATCATACCGCACATTTATGTCACCACGGAGGAATAAATAATATTCACTGAACGGGGTTCTATCAGAAAATTGAAAAGAATTTATAAGAACCAACCGATTCGTCCAAAAACTATGTTATATGGGTCATCTTTATCAAGAATTAAAAAATCGGATATTTGGTTCAAAAGTTATAAGTACAAACAAACATACAGACTTTTACATAAAATATAAGGGAGATAAAAACAAAAAGATTTGGGAAATATGAAGGTCAGTGAAATAAGAAGGTGCAACTTTTTTGTGATTACCTATATACTCGGAAAAGAGACACAAAATTCAGTACCATCTGATGGAAATCGAAAGAAATTCGACATGATTGTACGTTTCCATTTTATTTAATCCAAGAATTAGTTTGTGTTCAAGGAAAACAAAACATGATTATGAATAAACTCTTGAAAACTTAAGAATCGAAATTATGAACCAATAAAATATGTATGCAACTATAAATACAAGAAGAGATTGAAAACTTAAGAATCGAAATTATGAACCAATAAAATATGTATGCAACTATAAATACAAGAAGAGACCATTTGTAAACAAAAATTACAACAAAAATATATCAACAAATTTTAATCAATAGATCAGCCAGAATAATAACGTTTTTTTGATATTTGACAGTTTATGCTGAACTTTGTTTTTCAACTCTAGGATTTATTTACTCTTTTCTGATTTATTTATTGTTAGCAATGTTCTTCATGGGTTGGATTTACGTGAGACACCTCAAGCAGTCTTTGTGTTCAAATAAGGACCCCATTCAATATGAATGAGATGTGAATGAAAATGAGAAATTTAAATTCATTGCGATTATATAAAAAAAATAGAGCGATTATTATAATAATTATTGGATGCAAAAGTTAGCCAAAGCGACATAAGGTTTGCCCTGCTGGTGATGACGGAACGCCACTGGGTACTCAGTACCGAATACCATAATGCTACGTGCTAACCGACTGTTAGTTCTCTGTTCGTCAAAAATATTTCACTAATCTGAAGGAAGTGTTGAGTATTATCTTTGAGTATTCATTTTGAGTTAATACTCGACGGTATATTATGAAGAACTTCCCTTGCCTTTTTTTCGCAAACATATTGATATTATTTTTGGTTCTTCAATTGGAAAATTTAATATTTATGTGAAACGAAAATGGAAAAAGTTATAATAAAAAATTTTCAGTCAGATTCGAAACAATTATAATAAGTTTATCCTGAATTAAATGGTTCTAAATTGTTATTGTCTTCATTTTACTACTCCAGAGATGGCACAATATTGATACTGACTCTCGTAGTACATTTTGCATAATACCAGATACTTCGCGGCGATTTTAAGAATATATGCATGCAAGAAGTATGGGTCAATCGGTTGGCACGCCCCATTAAGGTATTTACAGTACTTACTCATGGTACTAGGTGGAGGGACTCGCCATAATAACTTGGCAAACCTTTAATGGCGCTTTGGCTAACTTTTTTGTTTGTTATATACAGAATGAGTCTCTGGCTTGTACAGATATTTTAATAGTAGATTCTTAAGATCAAAAGAAACACTTTTTTCCTTTACCATTTCTTCCGACTCGTCTTTTTTCAAAAGATACAGGCATTTGACTTTCGAAAAATTGCCAAAAAAATGGGGTCAGTTAAAACTCCCTGAAGACCGAACGGTTGTGCCGAGATGAATAAAATTCTCAGATTTATTACTAGAAGAGTTGCTCTTTCAGAATATGTATCACAATTAGATCTACGATATTTTTCCTGGAAGAAAAACTCGACTCGAAAGTTGACGAAAAATTCCCAAAAATATTGTGTAAAATACTTTACTCGAAAATGCGGCGAAAGAAGAAAAAAGTCCGACTCACCTTGAAAACCGCTTGCGCGCATCTCCGTCAAAATCACAGAAACGGAACAGATCCTTGACACTAACCTTTCCTCTAAACATCGAACTGCCAAAGTGCAGTGACTCCGACTGAGTCTTGTAGAAAAGACTTTAAGGAAAACAATGTTACGTTATTCCTAATACGGCTCGCGAGTGGAGACCAGAAGAGTTTTATGGCCGGCAGCATCCCATCCGTGGCGTCTGCAGCTTTTTATCGATTCCGTATCACTCAGACGGAAAGATGACAAAGTTCAAATCGGAAATTCTATGGACGATGTCCTATGACTTGTCCATCCATCCTGTGGGTGTATTTTAGGAGAAAACGTGAAGAAAATGAAATGAAGGAAAACACAGGATATACTATCTTAGACTCGTACAACAAAAGATCCTTGAAATCAAAAGAAACACTTTTCTCCTATACCATTTTTTCCGATTCGGTCCTGAAAAAATCATATAGCCATTTTAAGTTTTCATAATGAGCTGTGCCACCCCTGGAGAGACAAAATTCCCTTCAGAATAACTGGCTAAATCTGTGACACTCACATCTATGGATCTTTTAAACAGAGTTGCATTCGGTCAAAGTAACCAATTTTTCTAATATCACAGATACTTCAAATTACTCGAAAACGGCGCATTATACGAGAAAATATCAAGAATACTATTATTTTACAAAACGTTCAAATATTCATTAGATAGCGTGCAACTTAGTTTCAAGAGTTGGTTTGGTATTTTTATGATACGTAATGGTCATAATGAGAAAACCGCAAGAGCTGGGTGATAACTTGTGATTAATCAAATAAATGAAAAACTACATTTCGAAATTCATTTCATTCGATAAAACCATTTGTGAGATAGAACTAAAAATTTTTTTATGGATATTCGACAGCCTGTATCTTTTAAACAGAGCCGATGCGGAAAAAATGGTAAAGAAAAAAAGTGTTTCTTTTGACCTCAAGAATCTACTTTTGAAAATTTTTCCACGAGTCAAAGACTTACCTTTTATTTTTGTGATGATTATCTCTTATTTCAGCTGACCTCTAACCGTAATCCATAACAACGGAATAAATCTCAATAGAAATAGTGCATTTTTCACTTTCATAAGACCATATATTTCTTTAATACTCGACATACTGATGAATGATACAGCGGGTTTCATAAAACTTTGATTGTCCGATCAACGATTTGACAGTCACTCGATTTATAATACGAAATCACTGAAACCTTTTCATTTCTGAACATATTGAAGAAGTAGCAATTGAGAATACATAATTGAATGGTCGTATTAACATCATAATTTGATGCGAAAAGGATATTCTGAATGATCATGACTGAATTATCGATTGAAACAAATTGACGTCTATTCGTCAATCAAGCGTTGATTCCCCGATCAAGCTTTATGAAACCGGGGTAAATCTGCAAAATGAAATCAGTGTAGTCTGTGTAGTTTTTCTCCTGTATACCGGTTGATCGATTAAGTGTTCATAGACTTTGATCGAACTTGTCAATCCAAAAACTTGAAGGATGTTCTGGCACTTGAGAATGGGTAACTTCTACTTTGGGTAATTTCTTCTGAAAGAATTGTCCTGCAAAGCGGACGAGTAGATGAAAAAGAAACTTCGATATTTAGGGATAAAACTCGATATAGGGCATAAAATACATAAAACAAAGAAGTTTCTCATGAATAAATCGAACATCCAAAGATAACCGACCGAAGTCAACCTTCCCAGATATAAACTAGACCAATTTGTCTAAGCCTCGTCCAAATTCCACCAGACGTATTATCTGAATGAAGACTAATGAGATGTTTAGATGCTATCTTCCGAACGGAACCTTCCTAACCGCACAAAGTGTGGGGTATTTAAATATTGGGTTTTAGTTTAACGTTACATTTTCGAACTACTCACACAAAAACGAGACCTGCTGTTTGAACACCGGTCCGATTCGCCCATTTGACAAATGGATTTCTTCCATTTTCGGCATCGGTGTCCGGATTCGTTGCAACACTTTTCGAAGGCTAGTTTGACCACGTACTTGAACTTATAGTCTCGTTACGAGACGGTGTAAACACCAGATTCTGCCTTCGAGACAGCTGTGCAAGCCTATGAGCTTACGGGACAGATTTAGACGGCCGTCTAAATATAAATGAGGTCGGTTTGCCTCCCTGAAGATGTAGAAATACATCCTTTGGAATCAGGAATGCTCCATCAGTTATTCAACATTGAATACATTAACCTGTATATCGTAATTTTGTATGGAAACCATTTTTTCAGAAACAGTTACTAGCAAATTCAACAATGATTTCTTCCAAAGTGTGAAAGGCATTTCTTTCATTGAGTTAGATCGCAAGAATCCAAAGAATTAACACCATCAATAACACTTGGTTTTATTTGGGAACAAATTATGAAGCCTCTGCCACCAATTTTCAACATTGTTGGTTTGTGTTCTCTTCTTTGGTCGACCATTTCCTTTTTTCTTTGAACGCTATCTGCTTCAGGGAAAACGCTAACAATATGTGGGTAAAATTCGTTGTCTACTGAGGGGATCTCGAGAACTATAAGAGCTAGAAGAAAACGAATGACACATTTTCAAGCTCTTTATCAGAGAAACAAAGAATGGTTAAAACCGTAGGCTCCTGCTGTTCTTCGTTTTTGAGTTATTAGCAAAATTCAGATTTGACGATTTCGAAAAGTTCTCATAACTTTTTTGTTTTTGTTAGTTGCAGATCTGAAACTTGAACCGACTGACTGATTCTGAAAAAATCCTTTCCTAAAAATTCGAAATTGAATCACGTTTTTTTTTGTAGCTTCTGTGATACAAGAAATGTGTGAAATCTTACGTAGACGAGTGTTCACTCAGGTTAATTTCTCTTTCCATTTCCGATAAAATTATCACCGAATTTCCGAACAAAATCTTGTGAAACTGGTGGAATTTAGTGTCCTAAATTAGATGACCTATACTTATTTATAGCATATCGAGGAAGGATGTTATTTTCTATGTTGCATAATGATGCTGGAATAAGGATGTTCATTTGATTAATTAAACTACGCGCACAACTCATAACATATCAGCGAAAAGCAGCAAGTATTCCTTACCTGAAAAAAAGACATAAAATCGATATTATGTTTGGAAATATTGATGCTAGAGAATTTGGTAAAAAATGCGATGTGTTACAATTACACAAACTTTTTCAACGAATCTGTTTGAACTGAAGACGTGACATCCTTTCTAGAAGAAAGATTGTTTTAGAGGGAGGGTAAAAGGAAACCATCCAGTCTCACCTATATTTCCTACGGAAGCTGCGATCACCTGCTAACTGTGTTTTTTTTTAAGATATCTATCACAATCTAGAGAACGGCTGTATACCATCTCGACTTACACAGGTTCATTACATTGTAATGTATATTACAAATTTCAACGAGGAAATATTATGTTGCCCTTCGGTCATTGGAAAGTGTCAGAGAAATGAATCAAACGTACAATGGGTTTCTTGATTACTGGCATTAGGATCCTTTCGCAGTCTATTAGTGTTGGATTGACAGCTTGACCTTACCGCAGTTGATCAATTTATGCATATACTGTGAGTAATTCATGATACAAACGAGGATATACTGAAAAATTCTTAGCCTACTGTAGAGCCAAACAAAATTTCAATGTCAAAATATTTTATTACTCAAGATATTCTCCTCTTAATTGGATACATTTATTACAGCGAACCTGCAAAGTCTCTAGACCTTTAAAAAAAAATGTTTCTTCTTGCTCTGCAAACCAGACCTCCCCAGCTTTTATTATCTCCTCGTTGGAAGAAAATTTACGACGTTTAAATTTTTTTTCAGTTGAAGAAAGAGATGATAATCGGATGGAGCCAAATCTGGTGGATAAAGAGGGTGTTCCAGTATTTCAAACCCTAAATCACGAATTTTTTGCATGACAACATGAGACTTGTGCGCCATTCCATCGATTGTTGCTTTGTTTCTGGATCGTAGAAATGTACCCAAGTCTCATCCATAGTAACAATTCGGTTTAAGAAGTCTACATCGTTTTCAAATCGAGCACAGATCGAACGCGATGCTTCTACCCTTGCACGCTTTTGGTCAACATTCAAACATTTGGGTATCCATTTTACAACAATTCTTCTTTTGTCCAAATTGACGTGAACTATATGATGAAGGCGTTTGTATGAAATATTCAGTGCTTCAGATATCCGTTTTAGTCCAATTCGATAATCCAATAGTCTGATAAAATCATGTCATGAACTGCATCTATATCTTCGGGGACTGGCACAGAAACTGGCCTTCCCGATCGGTCATCATCTTCAATGGAAAATTTACCTCTTTTGAAGCTTTCAGTCCAATTTTTCACGAAATTTCATTGATCTTCGGTCTTGAGGAAGTTTTAACTGACCCCATCTTTTTGGGAATTTTCGCTGGTCAACTTTCGAGTAGTTTTTCTTCCACAAAAATTATCGCAGATCTAAATGTGATAGATATTCTGAAAAAGCCACTCTTCTAGTAATAAATCTGAGAATTTGATCAATTTCGGCACAACCGTTCCATTTTTAGGAAGTTTTAACCGACCCCTGCTTCTGGGAATTTTTCGATGGTTAACTTTCGAGTAGTTTTTCTTTCAGGAAGATCTTCGCAGATCTAAATGTGATACATATTCTGAAAGAGCAACTCTTCTAGTAATAAATCTGAGAATTTCATCCATATCGGCACAACCGTTCGGTCTTGAGGAAGTTTTAACTGACTCCATCTTTTTGGGAAATTTTCGATGGTCAACTTTCGAGTAGTTTTTTTCTTTTTTTCCAGGAAAATTATCGCAGATCTAAATGTGATCTCTTTGCGACATAAATCATGAAACAGATCCGAGTAATTTCGTTTCTCTGTCGGAAAGACAATTTCACCGTTTAAATCGGACAATCCATCTGATTTGAATACGGCACAGAGCAATCTTATCCTCGTTGAAATCGTAACCCGATGGCGCCAATTATCCATTAACTCAAATGGTACTTCCACGCTGTGAGCCTTTTCATTACCGGAAACCACATATCTTCAAGTTATTTTCCAATTTCAGCAATCAACGGTTTTTGCGTAGTATCCACGATTTGTTGTATCTAAACGCATATTAGATCATCTATCTCATTTGAATGGTCATGTCGCTTTGTGGAATGAAACCTTTCGGAATTAGGTATCTCTTTCTTTCATGATTTCTCCGAGGACTGTTCTCTGCTGGAACAATCACCAACAGGAACTCCACATATCTATCTCTTCGTCAGTTTCAGAAACTTTCTGGCCTTTGTGGAAATGTAATGAGGAGATGTTGGAGCATAGGGACTCATTGCATTTTCAGTATTTTGCAGGAATTTCTCTGGAACAGTCACAATCACTGGCTATTTTTCTGGAAAGAAGCTGGGATTTTTCGCTCAAAACTTAACAATAAACACACAGGTCACACGTTCGCACGGTATGGCGTATTTCAATTACTCGTAATTGAAAACTCAAAGGTGAAAAATTTGAATGTTGACTGAATAATAACGAAACAGACATAACGCAATATTCTCTTCATTTTGGAACGGTCGCGTATATTGAGGCTGTTCAACCCGAGTTCATGTACGAGATCCGATAAGAGCGTTGGACCAAAAACAGTAAAAGTTGAATAATATCTGATATATCGCAGAAATAGCTTCTCTTCTTACATAACTGGCTAGCCATGGGTGAATTTTCAATGAGGAGATTCGAACGTTCCTATCGGACTTCCTGGTCTTGATCCTCTTTCGAGATTGCTAGTCTCAATAACGATTTCGAAGTTAGTGTGAAGAGGAAGAAGGAAACAACAACAATTAAAGTTAATATCATTATTCATCAGTAAACCGTAGGAAGGAATAGGAATTTTATCGTTCCGTTTGATGAATGACTTAGTTCGAATACGCTAGGAAGTTACAAAGAAATTCCACCTACTCGTGGCTGTCGCTCTCCTCGATTATCTTTGCGAATAATTGATTGATCCGATTTCATTTTTTTAAACGAACACGAAAATAATTATTCATGTACCAAGGACGATGTGCATATTACATTTTTTCGTCGACCTCGTATACTTTCATGAAAGTATAATAAGTACTGCCCATTTGCTAGCCTGAGCTACGTCGCCGTAGTTGCCAATTCCCTCAGCTCTGTGGTAGTGTTTCTGAAATACACAAAGATAGGATCACGTGAAAATTCTTAAAAACCGGAGGATTACATTGAAGTAGATGAAATTTCGGGATTTATTGCAAGAGGAGTTTCTCTTTCAAAATATGAATCACGTTTCCATCTACGGTTATGTTTATTGAGAGAAAAACGGCTCGAGAAAAATCCTAAAAAAGATGGGTCAGTTAAAAATTCGTCAAAACCGAACGGATGCTCCGAGATGGATGGAATTGTCAGATTCATTACTAGAAGAGTTGCTCTTTCAGAATATGCATCACATTTAGATCTGCGATAATTTTCCTGGAAGAAAAACTACTCGAAAGTTGACCATCGGAAAATTCACAAGAAGATGGGGTCTGTTAAAACTTCCTCAAGACCGAACGATTGTGTCGAAATGCATGAAATTGTCAGATTTACTACTAGAAGAGTTGCTCTTTCAGAATATGTATCACATTTAAATCTGCCATAATTTTCCTGGAAGAAAAACCACTCGAAGTTTGACCATCGAAAAATTCCCAAAAAGATGGGGTCAGTTAAAACTTCCTCAAGACCGAACGGTTTTGCCGAAATGGATGAAATTCTCAGATTTATTACTAGAGGAGTTGCTTTGTTAGACTATGTATGTATCACTCGAAAAAACTTGATTGTTATAAATATGTAATAGACATAAGGACCTCCAACAAACCGATCGCCGATCAAGTTATGCCCACGCGACGAGTTGCCACTGAACCAATAATTTTCAAGGCGATATTCAATGAATGCAGTAATCATCGTACATGGATGTTTACACTCCTCCGCATGCAAGCAAGCATCTTCCCCCTTTAATGACAACAGAACGCAACCTCAGCCTACACGGGCAATCAAAAATGATCAAACGACGCATCTATTAGAATCCGTGCCGTTTTGCACGAGTTCAAACTCGAGTTGCCCTGATGCGAAACTGGCCTATGAGCAATTTGAATTTAAACGCCGGTCGTGATAGTCGGCAAATCCACGTCATTATGGCATGTCGCCATTGATGGATCGGCTCAGTGGACACGGAGAAATTCAAAATTCGAATGGATCCAAGAGCTGCTGATTTCAAAATGTCTTTTTACATTATGCTGGTGTTCCACAGGGTTCAGTGTTTGTACCAGCATTATAAAGGGTGGTTTCAAAGGTGGGGCTTTATTTTTGACAGAAGGTAGAGGTCATCAAAGTAAGTCTTTCAACCAAAAATTGTCCATATAAAATATCTAAGATGACTGAGATTCGTGAATAATTTAGACGAATTTTATTGGTGAGATTTTGAAGTATTATTCTATTTTTTACACTTGTGTCCTAAGTCTCTTCTGTCAGTTGGTATCGAAATGAGCCATTTCATAAAATCGTGTAAGTTACAAAAAATAATGAGAACAATTCGTCAATCCTAAGTTTCCATTTTCATTACCACGTAAATATCGAACACGCCAATATCCTAAACGAAACCACATGGACGAATCAGGAGAGAAGTTTTTTCTCACTGCTATGCGACAATTCAGCTAACAAACAGTCTATGGTCGTAATAGCATCTTTACTGCGCAAAAAAATTAACGCACATTATGGAAATCTCAAATTTATTCTACAACTGATGGTGTCCTCAATGATAATTGTTTTTATCAGAATTCTGCATGCATACGTTATCCACTTTCAACGGTTTTCTTCAATACAGATGTTTTTTCCCAGCAGGAATAAAAAAAGATGATATTATCAGATTTTGAATGTATTGGCTCCATTCTAAGATCAGTTGTTCTCGATCAATTCTAGTGATCAATAGTTTTTCTTTCGTTTGATTTTCTACACTCGATTGCTATGCAACGCGAAACACGCAATTTGACCCAAGAGGAATGTGCCCAAGCGGTAGTTTTGCGGGAAGAAGGGTGGACATACACAAGAATTGCAGAAAAGTTTGGAGTTTCCCATACAAGTGTATCCAGAATGTTGCAGCGATTCAGGGAGACAAGTATGAATGGCCGAAGACCAGGACAAGGTAGACCACGGGTAACAACTGCCATTCAAAAACGTTATTTGAGAGTTTCTTCGTTGAGACAACGGTTTGCAACCGCTCGCCCCATTCAAATTCAGCTTGAGCAACCTCATGAAGTGCAAATTAGCACTCAGACAATAAGAAATCGCCTCAGAGAATATGATTTAAGGCCTCGTGTCGCGGCAAGAAGCCCAGCTCTTACCCCAGCCCATCGAAGAGCCCTTTTGGATTTTGCGAGAGAGCATATCCATTGGGAAGAGGCCGATTGGGAAAGAGTTCTCTTCACAGATCAGTCTAGATTCTGCCTCTACCATTGTGATCGACGTTCCCTTGTATACAGACGTCCACATGAAAGATGTGCTCAGTGCAATTTCTTGAATTATACTGGTTTCGGGGAAGGATCGATTATGGTATGGGGTGGAATATCTTTGACTGCTCGCACATACCTAGTGGTCGTTGATAATGGAGCTATGAATGCTGATAAGTATATAAGGAACATTCTTGAAGAGCATGTAGTGCCATTTGCCCCATACATTGGTGAAAATTTCCTTTTTATGGACGATAATGCCAGACCTCATCGTGCGCGCATCGTTCAGGAGTACCTTGAAGAGGTTGAAGTCTCTCGAATGGAATGGCCAGCACGAAGTCCAGATCTCAATCCGATTGAGCAGGTTTGGGACAACCTCAATAGAAGGCTGAGAAGTTCAGAAAATCATCCAGCTACTCTTAATAACTTAGGAATCCAAGTCGGAGAAATCTGGGAAAGATTAGATGAGAACATTTTAAGATCACTCATTTTGAGTATGAACCGTCGTTGCCGAGCAGTAATTAAAGCAAGGGGTGGAAATACCAAGTATTAAATCACTTATCAGCATTTCGGTATTTTGAAAATTGTTCGTTTCTCTTCTTTCACATAAGATTCGGTGAAATCCTAAATTTTTCTTCCATTTGATGTGTCTTGTTTCGTTCAAAACCTCCCCGAGAGAACATAAAAAATAAGTTATAAAGTCAATGTAAAGTTAACTTTCAATAAAATTGAGATTTTCAGAAGGTCCGTTAATTTTTTTGCGCAGTGTATAAATGACGTACCGACATTCGATCAATGACAAATAAACTCTTATTATTTAGTTTCAATAACAGATTTATTCGATGAATAACACCGTTTGAAACTGAAAAGGCAGCATTTTTACTTATCCTTCGAATAAGACTTATCTATCGAATAAATTAAGTTATTCGCACGTGAAAGTACCGGGCCTAAATCAGACAGGACTTGATGAATATATCCCAATATCATTAATCATATCCACTATGCAAAGAGCATCAGTGGCGTCCTGACAAACCGACAATAATTATGCACTTCGCTACACAAACACAGACGCCACCTCCGACATACAAAAGCCTCTCCCTCGTCAATTTTGACGTGAAACCACATACCTGTCAGACGAACTGCACCTCATGTCGGACACCACCCTTGCAGAAAGAATCGCGCACAAAAAAAAATCGCACGAATTCTGACCCATATCCTGAACGTCCAAACAAATCATATTCGTAACTTATAATTACACGATTACGGGGGTTAACAATCCATCGGACGATCGCCGTTCAACAGACGTTAATGATGGCGAACGTAGCTCTTTGTTTCACATTCAGAATGACTCAGACGAAGTTCCACCTCTGGCTGGTGGCTCGAATGATAATTATTAGTTTTGATTATTCCAAGGACGTGCCGTGAACGAATTGCGAGTGGAACGGGCGAAATTGAATTTCAAATTACCGTTTCGACACGATTACGAGCTTGTTTTTACTGGTTTTTGGCGAAATATTGGGCGATAAACTCGGACGTTGGGAAACGATGTATTTTTCGACGTGCTAACATCAATCACACGCAACAAATACAAAAAGCGTAGCTCATAACATAACATAAACTCTCAAATTAATCAAGTAAATTAACAAAAAAACCCTTAACACAAGTTTCCCAGTGAGTCATAGTGCCCAACACAGAGAAATCTCTCTTGATTGATAAACAAACAAAAAAGTTGTCGAAAAACTAAGCTACGCACAAACTACACTGCGCAAAAAAATTAACGCACATTCTGAAAATCTCAATTTTAATGACAGTTGACTCTACATTGACTTTATAACTTATTTTTTATGTCCTCTCGGGAAGGTTTTGAACGAAACAAGACACATTAAATGGAAGAAATTTTCAGGATTTCACCGAATCTTATGTGAAAGAAGAGAAATGAACAATTTTCAAAATACAGAAATGCTGATAAGTGATTCAATACTTGGTATTTCCACCCCTTGCGTTAATTACAGCTCGGCAACGACGGTTCATACTCAAAATGAGTGATCTTAAAATGTTCTGATCTAATCCTTCCCAGATTTCTCCGAGTTGGATTCCTAAGTCATTAAGAGTAGCTGGATGATTTTCTGAACTTCTCAGCATTCTATTGAAGTTGTCCCAAACCTGCTCAATCGGATTGAGATCTGGACTTCTTGCTGGCCATTCCATTCGAGAGACTTCAACATCTTCAAGATACTCCTGAACGATGCGCGCACGATGGGGTCTGGCATTATCGTCCATAAAAATGAAATTTTCACCAATGTATGGGGCAAATGGCACTACATGCTCTTCAAGAATGTTCCTTATACACTTATCAGCATTCATAGCTCCATTATCAACGACCACTAGGTCTGTGCGAGCAGTCAAAGATATTCCACCCCATACCATAATCGATCCTCCCCCGAAACCAGAAGTATTCAGGAAATTGCACTGAGCATATCTTTCATGTGGACGTCTGTATACAAGGGAACGTCGATCACAATGGTAGAGGCAGAATCTAGACTAATCTGTGAAAAGAACTCTTTCCCAATCGACCTCTTCCCAATGGATATGCTCTCTCGCAAAATCCAAACGCGCCCTTCGATGGGCTGGGGTAAGAGCTGTGGGCCTCTTGCCGCGACACGAGGCCTTAAATCATATTCTCTGAGGAGGTTTCTTATTGTCTGAGTGCTAATTTGCTCCTCATGAGTTTTCTCAAGCTGAATTTGAAGGAGGCGAGCGGTTGCAGATGCAAACCGTTGTCTCAACGAAGAAACTCTCAAGTAACGTTCTTGAATGGCAGTTGTTACCCGTGGTCTACCCTGTCCTGATCTTCGGATATTCATACCTGTCTCACTGAATCGCTGCAACATTCTGGACACACTTGTATGGGAAACTCCAAACCATTCTGCAATTCTTGTGTATGTCCACCCTTCTTCTCGCAAAACTACCGCTTGGGCACATTCCTCTTGGGTCAAATTGCGTGTTTCGCGTTGCATAGCGATCGAGTGTAGAAAATCAAACGAAAGAAAAACTATTGATCACTAGAATTGATCGAGAACAACTGATTTTAGAATGAAGCCAATACATTCAAAATCTGATAATATCATCTTTTTTATTCCTGCTGGGAAAAAACATCTGTATTGAAGAAAACCGTTGAAAGTGGATAACATATGCTTGCAAAATTCTGATAAAAATAATTATCATTGAGAACACCTTCAGTTGTAGAATAAATTTGAGATTTCCATAACGTGCGTTAATTTTTTTGCGCAGTGTATATCAATGGGGAATTATCCTCAATTTGGTTTATCCCAGCATATGCAAGTTTAAACTGCATAATTATGAGTTTCATTCAGGAATTTTTCAAATGTACCGCAGAAACTATTCAAAATCATTCTTCACATATGAGGTTTTAAAATTTAAATCGCTTCGTTTCTAGTTTACGATTTGGCAACAGCGCCTACTAGAAAATAAAGAGAAAAGTGGCTTGTTCATAAAACAACTGTTGATTCACAGCCATCAAGATGTATTTGTTATCCTTTATTATCAACGCATATTTCAGTCGATGTTGCCAATTTGTGCTATTGAAACGAAACGCTTTAAATTTTAAATACCCATTTTTAATTTTCATTTTTAAGTACTCAAAATAATTTTTTTGGGAAACGGTTCAAATGGTTATTTCAAAATGTGACGTTTCAAAGATATTTCATAAAAAATACATCATTTTCGTCAGAAGGAGTATTCCCTATTATTTATACAACCATAAATCAATATCAAAATATTGTTATCAAGAAAAATCATATCAAATATCAAGGGTAAACAAAGCGAGAGTTACCAACGACTTCTATTTGTCATTCAAATATTCAAGCAAGTGAACATACAAGAGAAGACTACATAATACAAACAAACAGCATTCAATAAAGTATATCATTTCAACATCTTGTCATCCTTATCAACGTACAATGTAGCGGATGAACATTTCAATCATAACCATCTCTAGGAACCTACATCATCAAACGTTATATTCTGTCAAACATGCAAAGATAAACATTAAGTCCGATCGAGAAATAAAAAGGTATACAATTACAGACTTTACACAAGGTGGAACAAGGTTACTTTCGGTTTTATCTGAACGCTAGCCGTTAATCAATGGCTACACATAGATAAACAAGAATCGTGTCGTTTGAAAATTGAGAGCCCGGTCTGAAATAATTATATCTGTAAATGGTTTTGTTGTGTTCTTGATCTTCACAACGACTCTATTGTGTGCATCTCTATCGCGCTTTGGTGAGATGGCGATACTTTCGGTTTTGAGTGGGCAACAGTGTTGAAAATGACGAGGATTCTTTAAGATGAAGAGGGGAAATTTCATTTTGTTGAATCGATGACCAAACTTTCAAAAGATGATGAATAGGTCATGAAATTAGGAACATTTCTTTTCGTTTTACTGATAGATGATTTAGAGAATTGCTTTTACAATTGCCGTCTTTGGGAGGCTGCTGTATCTAAACAGGGGCTGCCTATGAAAGATCAACACTAGTTTTTCACTGTACAAATTATTCATCTACACCCTGCATATTATATTTTTTCAAATAGCGGTGATCTCTGATAAGGAATCATTGCTACTTATGTCCTATCTCACAAACGGTTTTATCGAATGAAATGAATTTCGGAATATAGTTTTCATTTATTTGTTGAATCTTTTTCAAACACAAGATATCACCCACGTCTTCCAGTTTTCTCATTATGACCATTACGTACCATAAAAATACTAAAAATTCAGAGAATGTTCAAAAATTTGAACATTAATCACAGATTTAGCTAGTTATTCTGAAGATACTTTTGTTTTACCAGAGGTGGCATAGCGCATAGCTCATTATGAAAACTTAAAATGCCTATATCTTTTTATCAGGGCAAAATCGGAAAAAATGATACAGGAAAAAAGTGTTTCATTTGACCTCTAGAATCTACTGTTGAAATATTTGTACGAGTTAAACTGTATTTTATCTGAGTAGTTCGCACATTGATCGAATTTGTATATCATACCTCGTTTTGAACATTAATTTAGATTGAATTGGGGGTTTTCAGGATTTAAAATCGCTTCAATAAGCGATGAGGATTTTCGATCTTTAATCAGGGCAGGGACAAATTCTCGTATTTCATAAAACCATAACTCAAACTCCGCACAAGATATAACACAGCGTCCTACACATCTCTTCCTATCTTACATCGTAATCATACCCTCAGATTCGCTATTTATATCCTCACCAACACCAACATCACTATTTACACGCCTGCCTCTCAAAAAAAAAAATAAAAGAGCCGCATTGCGTATGATGATACGCTGCAAGATGATGGAGGAAAATTGTTACCCGACGTATGAGTTCGTGCCAACGAGCCAAATAAAATATGTAATGTTCTTATTTAGCCGATCGTCCATTAGAATGGTCGGTAATTAAGTATTTATGCAATCTTTCGCTGTAAGTGATAAGTAATAATTCTAGGTTTCGCTCGGACCTATTAGGATTTTGCTCTCGCTTTACGACCGCACTCTAAAATCCTGCTAGCGGTTTCAGAGGTGTAGGATGAGTTTGTAACCAAGATAGGATATGTTCGTGTTTTGGTGATGTACATTTCTAAGTGAGTACATATCTAAATACACTCTACGATATGCTTGGTATCTATAAATAGAGTAAATTCACTTCTTAAGTAGACCGGCAAATTGCTATGAATAAATCCAATCAAAACAAGGAAAAATGAGAGGTTATCGTAATGTAATCGACATTATTTCCGACACAGATAACAGTTGGCGTAATTCCACATAAATCTAAGATTCGTTTTTCTTCGATGAATGAGAGTGATTAAACGACAGTCTTTTACGATTATGAGTATTCAAAAACATACTCAAGAAGTTTACCGAGGAAATTTCAACACTTGAACTTAGAGTCTATACTCCATTCACTTTTATTTTAGTACTCGGTTGGCCATGGAAATTTGACACATTTCACTCTGTATACTACGAAAATGTGGGGTTAAGACGCTTGTCAAAACATTTTTGGGTTTTAAATCAACGGTATGTTGCCCGTTCTACGTAAAAGTTTATGTTACTACGTATTTTATCACAATGTCGAATCTCTTCGGAAAATATGTGACGAACAAAATTGAAGTTTATACAAACTGATTGAAGGCATACCAAATCCAGTTATTTGCATGAAGAATACAAGAGATCAGTATAATATCATAATATGCACTAGCTTGAGGAGAGTTAATGTTCGTTATCTTCTTTGGCTAATGTTTGAATGCGGTACATCAGTTGTAGATTTCAAAAATATTAACCCGAAGATGAAATGCATATGATGCAGTGGTTGGGAATGGGTATTTCTCGAAGGAATTAACAGATAATTACAAGAATGTTAAATTCTTCGACAAAAATCAACTTGCATCAATACAAGTAAAAGGAATTAAAAGAAAGTTTCAAGCCAAGATGAACTACACCCCTTGAACAAAAATTTCACATGAATAAACAATTAACAGGACAACTGGCGCGTATTTGTGTTGCTGAGTCTCGACTTATCTTCATAGTCGTCCAGGAATGTTAGGCTTTTCCCACAATGTATTTATTTTCGTAGTCTCATTTTATTGAGAAGTTCTTCACTTTTTTCAGCATATTTCTTATTTTATCTATCCTGTATTTTTTATTCTGTTCAGATTTTCAATGCTTTAGATTTCTGCTGCAGTTTCACAGCCTTCATTTCAAAAAGTATTGCTCTAAGCTTTTTTGTTTTTGGGTCCCCCTTATAACAATCAAAATAATTCTCGTATCCAATTCTTCTTCGTTTGTAGCCGCCGAACATATCGAAAATCATCCCACAAGGTCTACCTGCATCTTGGCAGCTATAACAACTGCCCACAACGAGCCAATATGTTACCGCCGACACCTCGGCAACGTTTCTCTAACTGTAAATCAATAATACAGCTCGGTTTATGTCAACATCTGAGTGCAATATCACGAAAAAATGTCTATTGAACCATTTGAAAATGTTATTTCACACACAATGTTAATTGCTACAAACGCCATATGGCTGACCATGAACGCGGCAGAGGTAAAACTACGACGTTGTGAAACAACTCGACAAAGTGGGCTTGTTCTCGTTAGTAAATGGAGTCTTCACAGAGGTGGAATGAAAACGTTCATTCAGTCCGATATGTGTGGATGGAATTAACATATTATCTATCGATTCATGGCTTCAATTCAATGGATTTCACTATTCGATTTTCTGAACATTCGCGCTATCTTGCAGAAGCGAAATTCGAAAAACAGTTCACTCTGAATTGCTGTTCTTCCTTGTGTTCTTCATACAAGTAGACAACATATTTCTTTTTCCGAGCAACATACATATTAAACGTTCAAAATCTTGTGATCAGCTGACTGATCCTGTCAAAGCTTTGGCGAACTGTTGTAATTTCTGCGTAGAGACGGGTCAGCGGTGTAATTTTCTTGACATGGCAGACTAGACTTGCTACGGGTGGAGGAATACCTCCACAAACGCACAATGAGCCACAATCGAAAAGAGTTGTTGGCCATCAGGAAATGTTCATTATACCTTTGACTTCGTTCTCGCCACACAAACATTCGCCAATCAGATTTTTAAATCTGGACCAGAACCTATGCATCAGTAGCTTTCCGTGAATGGACTATGGATTCAGGAAGCTGTGAAGAAGGGATTTCTTGGTGCAGTTAACTGTTTTAGCCGATCTTGTGTAACGCTTGTAGCTCTTGTTCTTCCACCCCTATGAGTATATGCAGCACTTGCACTACAGCCATAGCGATTCCACGGTCTACTAATTACACTTAGTAAGTAGCAGTTAGTAACAGAAAAGTGCAACAAGTTCGTACATACGTAAAATATTGTCCCACTCGATCTCTTGTATTTTCTCGGTGCAATTCAATTGTTTCATTATTCATGGTTACTGTCGTGTTAACTGAGATAGCTATTGAGTTGAATAATAAGAATCATCCAGTAGATACAGCAAATTTGATGCCAAAATTCTGTCTCGCCTCAATTTTTGGGCAGAGTAAATTCAAATGACTCTAAATCGCAAAATATTAACACATTATTATTAATATCTGTCTGCAGAATCAAACATTTGCCCAGTTGTAACCGCACCTCTAATGTCTCCCACAGTTGCGTTATGTTTGGTCTGTTATTCCTTCTACCGATGAAGGCTGACTTCGCCACGGTATCAAGTTCATGAGTGCATGACTTTATCCAAAACAATTAACTAAGTAGAAATGTGATCTAGGTGCCAGGTTTCGGTTACACCTTCCTCCTCAATGATCGAGCTAATGCTGGTAATAGAGCTCGATCATTTGAAGGGGGTCACTAAACTGGTCACTTTTCAAAACGCTAAATTTCGTGTCGCGAATATTAAATATGGTGGAAGACGTTCACCCAAGGTGATCTGAATACTGATTGACTGTTATAAAACCGTCGCTGTCAAAGAACACCGTATTTTTTTCAATCGGTTGTTTTCAGGAATGATCAAATTGCAGGGTGGCATTTGAGAGAATCAGCAAACAAGCTATACTCCATTCACTTTTATTTTAGCAGTCGGTTGGCCATGGAAATTTGACACATTTCACTCTGTATAGTACGAAAATGTGGGGTTATGACGCTTGTCAAAACATTTTTGGGTTTTAAATCTACGCTATGTTGTCCATTCTACGTAAAAATTTCTGTTATTACGTATTTTATCACAATGTCGAATCTCTTCAGAAAATATGTGACGAACATAATTGAAGTTTATACAAACTGATTGAAGGCATACCAAATCCAGTTATTTGCATGGAAAATACAAGAGATCAGTATAATATCATATATGCACTAGCTTAAGGAGAGTTAATGTTCGTTATATTCTAAAGTTTGAATACGTTACATCCGTTGTAGATTTCAAAAATATTAACCCGAAGATGAAATGGATATGATGCAGTGGTTGGGAATGGGTATCTCTCGAAGGAATTAAAGGATAATTACAAGAATGCTAAATTCTTCAACAAAAATCATCTTGCATCAATAATAAGTAAAAGGAATTAAAGGAAGTTTCAAGTCAAGATGAACTTCACCTTTGAACAAAAATTTCCCATGAATAAACAATTAACAGGACAACTGGCACATATTTGTGGCTGTTCATCTTAATACATTGATATAATAATAATAATAAGGTATTTATTGGTACCTTAAGACATTTACAATGTATAAGACAAGCCAAATGGAAAATAGAAAAATCAATTTTCGGGAACTTATTCTACGAAAATCCTGTAGTAAACTTTTCGCATCAATTCACCCAAACATAAAATTCTCAAATGCCACCACTTTTTTGGGTCTCTCAAAAGAAGGAAATTCTTTGTCATCCTCTTCATTTACAATCTTTCTGATTGTGGAACTATTCAGCTGAAATATAAGTCGCTTAGATTCAGATGAAATATATATAAATTCTCTTGAATTGAATATGTTCGCTACCGTCTGACGTATTGTGGATTTTAGAATATCAGGAAACTAATTGAATGAGTGGACCTGAATTCTAAATAGCATTTCCTGAAACCCTGTCTTTTTTTTCAATCACTTTCGGCATTTTCGTAATAAAAATTGATATTAGTTGTGGCAACGGCGTTATGACATTAAGGACATTTCTTGCGTGCCAACCTTACTCCGTTCTACTTACAAAAACTTGAGAAAATTATTTCATGGTCAACCGACTGCTTAAATAAATGTGAATGAAGCAATTTGCGGAAATAATAATTTTCTTGAGCATTTCATTTACCTTTTCAGGAACTGTTTTCCTGAATCGGGTTCTTCAGAATTTCAACAGGTTATCGAACCAATAAATCTCCCAACCCGGGACAGGTACGGCTATGATGAAAACTATTAAATTTCGACGTCAATGAACTGAATAATAATTCATCGACGTATTTTTAACGAACAATTCCCAAAGCGCAATTACGTTCCAAGTAGAGCTCATTATGGGTCAATTATTCACGTGTATAGGCGTTATTGAGAACTATCCATCAACTTTACACCTATTGGATAATAACTCATCGTTCGACTTCACTTTCCCTCGAAATGCTCGAAACTGGAAAACTTATTATGTAAATTTGTGATTAGGAATTCATGTAGTCTACGAAGAGTCTGATGGAGGTGTCGATATCACAAATCACGTAAATTTGAGGAACTTTCTCGATCGTTGGAGGAATTTTTTATCGATTGATCGGGTTCTGACTGAAATTGATAAGAGTGCAGTAGGCGATGTACGTAGGTACTGGTTTCCACCGGTCGAAATCTACCTACTTGTTTATGAGGATTTGAGACATCGATCTAAAATGGATTTAGGTTATACTGAGACTGGTTGAAAAACTGTTCGTTTCTTTTCCTGATTTAGGACCAAATTCACCAAACGATGATCCGCTTAACTCAAACTCAGATTAAAATTCAAACAAACTATTTCTAACATTGACAACTGGATTGTCTAGATAGATAGATAGATAGATAGTATTTATTCATCTCTTAGTATTCACGAATACAAGAAAAAATGTCAAATAAACAATATAAACAATATAAACCCTACACAACCATGTGTTTGTTTACCTTACAATATTCCAAGAATTCATTAACATTGTATGGTTCACAAGTAATTACAAACTTAAACAACTTTTTCAAAAACATTTTCTCAACATCGATAGTATGAAATTGTACAGGCAGGGAATTAAGCAACCTAATACACATATACTGTGCATTATTTTGTGTCAGTGTTAGACTATGTATTGGGTATATATATTTCACAATCTGTCTGGTTCTAGTGTTCACATTTCTAAATTCTTCGAAAAGATCTGGGTGCTGTATGAGAAATTTAATGCTGTTATATACGTAAAGACCCATAAGGGTAAGAATATTATTCATCCGGAAAACACCTCTACAAGTCTGTCTGTACTTCATACCTAGCATAGTTCTCAATGCAATTTTTTGTTTAACGAATAAAGAATCAGAAAATGAACTATTTCCCCAGCAGACAATACCATATGATAATATTGATTGAATATTTGCAAAATATACAGTTCTCAAAGTTGATACATCAACCGACCTTTTTAATACATTAATGGAATAGATAGCAGAGTTAAGTCTTCTTTCTAGAGACTCAACATGAACCTTCCACTTTACATTGCAGTCCATGTGAACCCCAAGAAATTTGGTGGAGTTACATACCGTAACACATACACCATCCAGCTTTATTTCACAAGGTAATTCATAGCTAGCTCTATCTGTATGAAAAATAACACACTCTGTTTTACTTGCATTCAAGCTTAAATCATTGCTAAGGCACCAGTTCTTCACGCTAATGAAGACATCATTCAATTCAATTGTCACCCTACTCAAATCTTTCAAAATTTTGACTATATTAGTATCATCTACAAATATAATTATATTAAGTGATTGATCAATGTAAATATAATACAGGGTAATAATACAGGGTTTCTTTTTTTCAACAGAAGGTAGAATTGGTCAAAATGCAGCATTTCACCAAAAATCACATATACGAAACTTTCAAAATGATAAAATGATAAAGTTGAAAAAAAAAATTGAAAATTATTACTAAAATAGATCCTCATACGATCCTAGACCGTTTGTGAGCTGAATTATCGCAAAGCAGTAGGAAAAAACTTATCTCCTGATTAGACCATGTGGTTTCGTTTGGGATATTCGCTCGTTAGATATTTTCGTGGTAATGAAAATAGAAACTTAGGATTGCCGAATTGTTCTCATTATTTTTTTAGTAACTTACACGATTTTATGAAATAGCTCATTTCGATACCAACTGACAGAAGAGACTTAGGCTCAAGTGCAAAAACTAGAATAATACTTCAAAATCTCACCAATAAAATTCGTCTAAATTATTCACGACTTTTTTCACAATAGGCATCACAATCTTCTAGTTCGAACATTCCAACAATTGTCGTAAAAATGGGATGAAATGGGGAAATATCATACAACTTTTTCAACATAACTAACATAAGCACTTTCAAGAAACTGCCTCGATTTTCTAAATTTTTTTTTCACCCTAAATTGCACGTTACAACAATTATGATTCTCTCCGAAGTGACCTGATGCATCTAATCCGATGAACTTGGTACTGAACCATTCATTGTCCAGCCATATGCTCATGTTTTGTTTCGTTTTTGCGATGCCGGAGTCACCTTCCACAGTCCCGTACTTGAAATTCAATAAAATTTTGTCGAACTTCTAGGGGTTGTATCTCAGCCATCTTGAATATTTTATATAGACAATTTTTGGTAAAACGACCTTTTTTTTCATGAGTTCTACATTCTGCCAAAGAAAGCTTCACCTTCGAAAACACCTTGTATATTCCAAGGAATTCTTTTTAATTCATCCATCAATACTGGGTGTTCCCAATACAAATACGCAGACTTGACTTCGAAGGCGATAAGCTCTGCAGACCAGAACGTTATTGAGACAAGTCCAAAAGGCGCCTCGTTTCGTAAAAACGCACTTCCAGTCATGACTAACGACAGACTTAACGAACAGAAGGATTTATTACTGAAAACAATCGTCATGCGAATTCCTATTTGCGGGCATACATTTTGCTGCATTTTTCGCGGTCGGCCATCTACGTGACAGATTAAAATCGGAATAGCGAGAAATAGAGCGGCCTGATAAGCCTTTTCTCAATATTTCACGTCTCCGGTGTAAATATTTCGCTTGGCTTATCGTCGTTCAAACAATGGGAATGGCGTCTAAATTAATAACTGGGCAAGTGCGATGATGAAAAATGGAGTTATTATGGCGTTTGTTGTAATAGCAACGTGTGTTAGAGGTTGATAATGGTAACGCAGAGTAGAGCAATTGAGCAATGCCAATGAGAATACAGGATGAGTCTTCGACTCGTAAAGGTATTTTAGCAGTAGATTCTTGAGGTCAAAAGAAACACTTTTTTTCTTTGCCATTTTTTCCGAATCGGCTCGGTTTAAAAGATACAGGCTGTTGAAAAACCATTAAAAAATGTTATTCTTAGTTAGAATTAAATGAACTTCGGAATATGATTTTTCCTTTATTTGAGAATCGTTTTCGAACACAAGATATCACCCACGTCTTCCAGTTTTCTCATTATGACCATTACGTACCATAAATATACCAAAAATTCAAAGAACCTAACTCTTGAAACTAAGTTTTGTAGAATAAAAGTATTCTTTATATTTTCTCGCCGTTTTCGTTTTCCTCGCTATGCAACGCGAAATACGCAATTTCACCCAAGAGGAATGTGCCCAAGCGGTAGTTTTGCGAGAAGAAGGGTGGATATACACGAGAATTGCAGAAAGGTTTGGAGTTTCCCATACAAGTGTGTCCAGAATGTTGCAGCGATTCAGGGAGACAGGTATGAATATCCGAAGACCAGGACAGGGTAGACCACGGTTAACAACTGCCATTCAAGAACGTTACTTGAGAGTTTCTTCGTTGAGACAACGGTTTGCAACCGCTCGCCTCCTTCAAATTCAGCTTGAGCAAACCCATGAGCTGCAAATTAGCACTCAGACAATAAGAAATCTCCTCAGAGAATATGATTTAAGGCCTCGTGTAGCGGCAAGAGGCCCAGCTCTTACCCCAGCCCATCGAAGGGCGCGTTTGGATTTTGCGAGAGGACATATACATTGGGAAGAGGCCGATTGGGAAAGAGTTCTCTTCGCAGGTGAGTCTAGATTCTGCCTCTACCTTTGTGATCGACGTTCCCTTGTATACAGACGTCAACATGAAAGATATGCTCAGTGCAATTTCCTGAATACTACTGGTTTCGGGGGAGGATCGATTATGGTATGGGGTGGAATATCTTTGACTGCTCGCACAGACCTAGTGGTCGTTGATAATGAAGCTATGAATGCTAATAAGTATATAAGGAACATTCTTGAAGAGCATGTAGTGCCATTTGCCCCATACATTGGTGAAAATTTCATTTTTATGGACGATAATGTCAGACCCCATTGTGCGCGCATCGTTCAGGAGTACCTTGAAGAGGTTGAAGTCTCTCGAATGGAATGGCCAGCAAGAAATCCAGATTTCTATCCGATTGAGCAGGTTTGAGACAACCTCAATAGAAGGCTGAGAAGTTCAGAAAATCATCCAGCTACTCTTAATGACTTAGGAATCCCACTCGGAGAAATCTGGGAAGGATTAGATCAGAACATATTAAGATCACTCATTTTGAGTATGAACCGTCGTTGCCGACCTGTAATTAACGCAAGGGGTGGAAATACCAAGTATTAAATCACTTACCAGCATTTCAGTATTTTGAAAATTGTTCATTTCTCTTCTTTTACAGATTCGGTGAAATCCTGAATTTTTCTTCCATTTAATGTGTCTTGTTTCGTTCAAAGCCTTCCCGAGAGAACATAAAAAATAAGTTATAAAGTCAATGTAGAGTTAACTTTCATTGAAAATGAGATTTTCAGAATGTGCGTTAATTTTTTTGCGCAGTGTATTCATTCACACCCCGCATTTTGTAGCGTCCAGCTGAAATTTACAGCGTTTTCATACAATTTGAACCCTTCTTAACTTAAAACGAAGTGTAACACCCCATCCATTCATTCGTTTCGAATTCCTGGAAAATTCCCTTTGGAACACCTACCCCAAAACCGGTCTCCAACCTAGACACGATCACGTACCTCCAAAAATAACAATTTTACGAATAACAGACGCGGCCCGAAGACGTGATTAATTTCGTGTTCCGCACTTTACGAACGGCTGTCAGTTCGCCGCATTTTAAAATGTCCCAGACGGAATTCCTGGCTGGCAGGATCTTTGTCGCGGTAATTGCCGGTTCGTCCTCAGAAAAATCGCCGACCGCTCACGGCTTTGGGTTAATGGATTCGTAGAGCGGGACCGGCGTGAACGTTTTCGGACGCGTGCGGTTTCGGTCGAAAAAAAATTAACGCTGCTCGTTTCGCACAACGGTTTATTGCGTATTTTTTGAGGTGTTGCAACCTTTAGAAGTCAAATCAGACTTGAAAAGATGTTAAAAAGTATTCTATCCTGGATCCATGCATAAAATGATCACAATTTCATTATGATATTCATAAATCACTAATGACTAATGAGTTATTATTCACTTATTCGTCTGTCAAACATTCATTAATCACTTGTGATTTATTAGGCATTCGTTATGGTTAGAATCACTGAACAAAGACACAGGCCAACACACATTTTGGTGCCTGCGATTTTTTAACTGTTCCTGAGTTATTTTTTGGATGCAGAATGTAAAAAAGTTCTCAGATTTTGTCTATCAGATCTAGTTTTTGAAATTTTTCAAAAAAATTGTGTATAAAATTTACGTTATAACTGTTATATAATATCACTATTGACAGTTAAAAAAACAAAGACACATGGATTTAAGTATTTATTGCAAAAACTTTATTTACATAATTACATTAGTCACTAATCACATAAAAATTTTCTTTTATACGATTTTCTAGAATGGAGTTTACTAGGACAGTCTCGCTGAAGGCTCCAGCAGTAGTCCGCCATCATGTGGCTATCCCATCGTCCTTGATAACGATCTTCCATAGTTTTAATATCCTGATGGAATCTTTCCCCCTGTTCTTCACTACAACCACCTAAGTTTTCTGGAAAACGATCTAGGTGGCTGTGGAGGTAGTGAACTTTTATACTCATGTTACAGCCGAGAATATCAAAATTTGAAAGCATAGTTTCCACTAATTCTACGTAATTCTCTGCTTTATGATTGCCAAGAAAATTTTGTACTACTTGAACAAATGAACTCCAAGCGTTAGATTCAGTCCCGTTCATTGATGTGGTGAATTGTGGATCTTTAACAAGTTGCCTTATTTGAGGACCATCAAATATACCAGCTTTTAGTTTTTCCGTGCTAATGCCAGGAAATTTACGTGACAAATACCCAAAACAATTTCCATCTCGATTTAAAGCCTTCACAAATTGCTTCATTAGGCCTAGCTTGATATGCAAGGGCGGAAGTAAGATTTTTTCTCTTGAAACCAAAGGTTCGTTGATCACGTTTTGTATTCCTTGAATCATGGCATCCCTTGAAGGCCAATTTTTCTTAACCCAGTGCTCATTTTTAGCTCTGCTGTCCCAGAGGCACAAAAAAAAAGGATATTTTGTATAACCACTCTGCTGTCCAAGGAGTTAATCATTTTCAAATCCTTGTCCTTTATCAGAAAAAAATATACCATTTAACCTGTAACGTGTATCTCAGAAACTAGAGCTGATAGAAAAAATCTGGTGGCATTTTTGGAATCAGCACATTAAAAACATCTAAAATCAGATGTAAGATTTCCGGCACCAATTTTTTTCTTCCATTTTGTTGGCCTGTGAGATATATACAGACAGGGTGAGTGTTTGACTCGTACGAATATTTTAACAGTAGATTCTTGAGGTCAAAAGAAACACTTTTTCATACCATTTTTTCCGATTCGGCCCTGATAAAAATATATAGCCATTTTGACTTTTCATAACGAGCTGTGCCACCTCTGGAAAACAAAATTCCCTTCAGAATAACTGTAGATCTTTTAAACAGACTTTAGAATTCTAATCAGGTTTAAAAAGATGATGTTTGAAAGTATTTTATCCTCGATCGATGCATAAAATGATCAAGATTTCATTAAGCAGTATGATATTCATAAATCACTAGTGACTTATGAGCTTTTATTCACCGATTGTCTATTAAACATTCATTAATCACTTGTGATTTATGAGGCATTTGTTATGGTTATAATCACTGATATAAGCTCTGAACAAAGGGTTATACAGGGCGAGTCTTTTGACTCGTATGAATATTTTGACAGTGGATTCTTGAGGTAAAAAAAAACACTTTTTTCCTATACCACTTTTTTCGATTCGGCCCTGATTAAAAGATATAGCCATTTTGAGTTTTCATAATGAGCTGTGCCATCCCTGGAAAAACAAAATTACCTTCAGAATAACAAGCTAAATCTGTGACACTACTCATCTGTGGATCTTTTGAACAGAGTTGTATTTAGTCAAAGTACCCGATATTTCAAATGTCGCAGATACATTTTAAATTTTGAACATCAAATTACTCGAAAACGGATCATTATGCGAGAAAATATGAAGAATACTTTTTTTTACGAAACGTTCAAATATTCATTAGATAGCGTCCAATTTAGTTTCAAGAGTTAGGTTCTTTGAATTTTTGGTATTTTTATGGTACGTTATGGTCATAATGAGATAACTGGGTAATTTTTTGTGTTCGAAAAAGATTCATCAAATAAATGAAAAACTATATTCCGAAATTCATTTCATTCGATAAAACCGTTTGTGAGATAGAACTAGAAATAACATTTCTTTATGGTTTTTCAACAGCCTGTATCTTTTAAACCCAGCCGATTCGGAAAAAATGGTGAAAGAAAAAGTATTTCTTTTGACCTCAAGAATCTACTTCTTAAATATTTGTACGAGTCAAAGAATTACCCTGCATTGTTAGTTAATGCTGCAAAATTTGGAGATAGAAGCATGAGGGGACCCCTATTTTTTCCAAGAGACCCCTTCTTCTGCTCCCGGAATTTTTCCCCTAAAAATAGTCTTCTATTTTCATGTCAGAATCCGGTCATAAGAAAATCACTGAATTTGGTACACAGGATTGTGATGAATTTTCATAAAAATGTAACATTTTGTAGTATATTTTCGCTTTTGGCAGGGTTATTTGGCTGGTGTAGGTTTAAGTCACTAAAAATTGAACCAAAAGTCATTTTCTATCCACTTGGTGTGGCTCCTACCTCTCCTCATTCGAAAAGTCGAACCTGGTACATATTGTGATAAAACATCGTATATCTGTCCCGCACAAGAAGGGCCACCCCCGTCGTCATTAAAAACCGAAGAAACCTTTTTAGCAATTTATCAGATGATAAAAAGATGAGGTAACCCATAAATTGCATGATTTATCACTGTAGGTCCTTTCGGGTTAACTGGTTTTTGACTGCGGTACTGATTAAAAAAAACTCGAAATCCCATCGGGTATTTTATCACTTCTCGATAGCCTTTCTATCGGTTTTATCCTAAACGTTAGCCTGGTTCTCTGGCCCATTACGCACTATTAGTAACCCTTCTTTCCTGCACTCGAAGATCTAAGCTCAGATTTTATTTTTAGACCGAGCGGTCTTGATCAACTGAAACTGGTTTAGGGCCCTGTTTCACAGCGATTTTTTATGGGAGATGGATATCGGAGATATCACATTACAATGATTCTTTAGCACCTACCAGTTTCTTGTCATAAATATTAATATCTCCGTGTTATTCTCTATACTTTGGACGCCCGGATATTGTCTAAATTTCTTAGGGTCAGGTTTAATATCCACCAGTATCTAAAAGGAAGACGCAAGACCATTAAGCTGGAAAATTCACAAGAAAGTATTGAGATCGACTCTTGGAATGTAGAGTTTGTATTGATTGCAAGTTTTGAAAAAATTATTTCGATTTCGGTCTTTCTCAACATTATGAGAGTAATTGTTTATCGGAATGGCCAACAAGGAATGCGCAATTGAATCAATTCATGAAAAAAATTATCAATTTTCATTCAACGATATTTCTTAATAAACCGCTGATAGTTTTATGGATCAAATCCCATAACTTCACTACTTGAACGATCCCATTATCGACAACATAAAAGCTATCGTTTCAATCATGAAGTCGAGTATTTGATGAGTTTCATCTCGATGAAAAATAAATTCTGAAAGACGATATGATGGGATTTATTGAATGATATGTAAGCAGTAAAAGAATGCCTGAAACGACACACAATAATGGCTGTTTTATTTATAGGAGTAGTTTTCTACAAAGCAAATAATCAAAGATTTCAATTAATGCTGTTTTAAATGAATATTCGATTACATAATGATATAATAAAATTAACAACTTTATTTTTCAGTTTTGTTCTTTATTTTCTTCTGATAAGTAGAAAAAGGAACAATCAGAATTTAATATCCATCCAAGAAAAATTAATAATGTTTTGAGTATAAAGATTCAGTTACTATAGATTAATTATACTCCTACTGTAGCACTGTATGTACATACTGTACACACAAAGCATCCAAATCAATTCCATTCATGAAATCCAATAAATAATAAAAGGAAATCGCAATAATAGGGATTTTTCTGATACAGCATAGGGCACGCGAGGGAGATCGTGCCTATGAAAATTTTATTCTTCCCTGGTTTGTTTACCAGAAAAGAAACCCCAAGTGTCAACCCCGTACCAATTCGTGACAACCCTATATGAGTAGCACGTGGCCAGCAGATGTTGAAGGGTCGCAACAAGCACAAGTCGCACGATATGTGATAAAACAGGAGTTTAGGGTCCACTTTCTTTGTTATTTTACTTATATTGTCGCTAAGGTTACCTCATCGTTATCAAAGATATGGAGAATGAGTGAGGAAGACCAATTAACGACCTGTTCCATATAAAAGGGTATTTCCAATAGCAATAATATGTCGTTAACCTTTGTGGTTAGGATTCTTTATGTATATTAACATATCAAATTGACGAAGAACAAATTATATGTTTACAAGTTCACGCTTCGTGGTCTACGTCAAAATAATCTGATTATTCAATTTAGTCTATGGTTAGCAGCTGTCAATATGTTATTATGTAGTTAAATCTGATGTGAGGTTTATCATGTGAGAAATCATTCAAATCTTCATTTCAATCAAGTGTTGAATTCATTCAAGAAACATCAAATTCAGGTATGTCTGATAAAGTGCAGGTATTGGTTTATTACTTCCAAAAATATCTTCGGAAAAAAGCTTGAAACACCCTCATTTTGGTACAGTTTACGTTTTGACATCATGTAGATTAAGAAAAACGGTTAGAAACTACCAAAAAGTTGAAATAGACATAAGTATTTTGGCTATGTTGATCCAGATCAATTAGATTCAGAGTAATGAAGATCTATTTACAAAAACGAGGTTAATTCATAGATATACTTCTCCAATTTTCAAACTTCATTCAGAGAAAGCTCATTTTGGTTGAGTGAGTTTGCGAAAAAGAAGAAAAAACAGAGTAATAGAATCTGAATATTCACATCAAAAATTCTACATACTTACATACATGCATTCTTTAAACAATAACAAGGTATTTAATTGCTTCATTCGTATAATCAAGGAGAATATAAATCCGAAGTTCATAAAACCAATGTCAAACTAGAAAATTGCCGTCTCTACGATGACTGCAATTAAGTCGAATAAATCATTCACTAAATCGAAGCATACATTTAAGTATAACCAAGGCAAGTGAGCACGGAAGTAAATTAAATTAAAACTAGTTGAATTAACAATAACAATATTAACTCAGAGAGCCATTCCCACTATTACAACCCCTACTATGATCTTTTAACGACCTTCATAAATTCGTGGAGTTAAATTGACCGTGCCCTAAATGTTTATTTTCCATTTAGAGAAAACGCGTTCAATTATCATAGTTTGTCAAGGGTAAGTCATCAACCCCTTGATGGCCACATAATCTAGCCGATTATTTTGGATTTTTTCACTTTCTTCGTGGTTTTTTTTAAATTTTTTCCAATAAAATACTACTGGGGACAGAATTGATTGAAAAACTATAAATTTGAATTAAATTCGAGAACACTACAATAAATTTTGATGTGGTATCAACATTTTCAAGCGATCCTTCGCCCAGTCCATAACCCTGAAACTCCTGTGATCACATCATACCCACAGACACTGTGTTAAAACATCCGAAGTGTTTTTATTGTTACCCGGATAGGCGAGAGATAATGCACATTTGAGATGAGCCGCAGGTTCATCATCATGAAAAAGATATTAACTACATTTCATATTACGCTTCCATACCAATCAATGCCGTCGTGTAATAGCGTTAGTTAACGCTAAGCTCCGAAGATACGGTTCATCAACTTGTAAGTTGTAACCATACAGAGAGGAGGATGGGGCCTTCTTGAACATATGTAAACTATCATGTTAAAGTTAATGAGTAATCCGATGTAAGTACAACCAACTTGATTAATGGCGTCTTGATGGGAACCGAAATATTATGATACCGGGGGAAAATATAGGCGATGAAAAGTTTCGAAAACAGTTACATTTCAGTTAGACCAGGATACATTCAGCCCAGTGTAAACTAAGACTACTTTCTATGTACCCTGTATTATTGAAAAAAAAAAATATATACAGGGTGGTCCAGATCGTAACCAAGAAATTTTAACCACGTATTTTACATCAAAAATAAGCCCTAGTTTTTCATATAAACATATGTCGAGAAATGGTTCCTCTCCGAGATACGGGGTGTTAAAATTATAGAAAAAAAAATTTTTTTTTTTATTAATAACTTTCACACTGCTTGAAATATTTTTATTAAATTTGAGACATAGGTTTTTAGCGCCAAGGAGCACTTTTTGCATAATATCATTTCTTTTCTATTCTACCAGTGGAGACTGAATATTTTCAGATAAAAAAATGATACGCCACTGGTTTTTTTGACAATAAAAATTTGAATCCTTATTTAATTCGGAGCAAATTCGGTCTCTTCACTTTTTGCTGTACGAGGCACCGTTTCCGTTTAAAAAAATAAAACACATTCTCATGCAAGAAGAAATCGCCAAAATTTGATATAGCAAAAAATAGTCTTATTATTATGTACCTACCATAACAAATTTTGGCGAGATCTTCATGCATGAAAATGTGTTTTATTTTTTTAACCGGAAACGGTGCCTCGTAGAGCAAAAAGTCAAGAGACCGCATTTGCTCCAAATTAAATAAGGATTTGAATAGTAATTTTTATTGTCAGAAAACCCAGTGACGTATCATTTTTTTATCCGAAAATATTCCGTCTCGCTGCAGTACGGACACCACTGGTAGAATAAAAAAGAAATGATATTATGCAAAAACTGCTCCTTGAAGCTCAAAACCTATATCTCAAATTTCATAAAAATATTTCACGCAGTGTGAAAGTTATTAATAAAAAACATTTTTTTCTATAATTTTAACACCCCGTATCTCGGAGAGGAAACATTTCTCGACATATGTTTATATGACAAACTAGGGCTTATTTTTGATGTAGAATACGTGGTTAAAATTTCTTGGTTACGATCTGGACCAGCCTATATATTTGCGAGTATATTGGTATGCTACGTATAGGTAGGTATCTACTTCATCAATTATTCGGAATAATTTAATGATGTGAACAATTATATGTTGAAACATTAGGTATAGATTATTGATTAAACTGTACCTAGAATTGTCTGAACAACATAATTCAATGATAATTATCGGTGAGTAATTCTAACCAAACTGTCGTCTGTTTATTGCAGTACCAACTTAAGAGTATGTTATTAGGTTTGTTCGTAGAGTGGTTTGCAACGGTTGTGAACTGTACAGAGCAAGCGCAATTCCATTTTAGGGTAGCGAAAATCTATTTGCGCTTGCTCTGTCCACAACCGTTGCAAACCACTCTACGAGCAAACCTTTTATTTCTTAGCGTTCTATGGGGAAGTGCATTTGAGACAATTTTGGCAACGTTTGGCACATTTTGAGATGTCAGAAGTCATACTATGATTAGGTGTTATTTATAAGATATTTATCAGATTATAAATTTTGATAATTCAAATTCAAAGCTTTTCGAGACCATGCATCCATGTTGAAAACACTAAGCCCATATTGGGTTAAGATAAAGAGAAAATTGGTCTTTTTATAGGCATACTATCGAAGAAAAAAATGAAGTGAATCTAACTATGAAATAGGGACTCGAGAAATAAGTTCTTAAATTTTATAATTCCCAAAACGTATTCCATATTCTTCATTTTATATTCGTTCGATGGTTTTTCGAATATATTGACTGGGTAAAATGAAGAAAACCAAATCTTTCTATGCTCCAACCCTAATTGAAGGTCTTGAAGCACGCCCTCAAGTTCAGTACCTGAGTTGTAGTGAAAGTCAAGACATAGTATAAAATACTTCGTGCTAATAGTTGACCGGCGATAAATCGAGAGGTATTTAGTGAACTCCGTAAAGGAATTTAGTCGTATAAGTGTATTGAAGATATTCAAAATGGATAAAATTAACGAGAACCAGATAAAAATTGAAACAACCGTCGAGAAAGACAACCAGGTAAGTCAAGTTATTTTTAGCGCAACTATCCTGAAATTTTCCTAGCATTCAAAGCAATCTTTCGCACATTTTTTCTTTTATAAATTGTAACGTTTCTATTACAGGATGAGGTGAATACAGTGTCCACGGAAACAAACACACAGGTTCTGGATTCCAATAGAGGTTTACTATTCGTAACTCAGATTCCCTTGTGTTTCTATGAGGAAGAGATGATGGAACATTTTTCGCAGTTTGGACACGTAACAAATGTGAAAATTTGCAGATCTAAATTGTCTGGGATGAGCAAAGGATGCGGCTTCGTGGAATTCACAACTTCTGAGATGGCCAAAATTGCGTTGGAAACAACCAACAACTCCATCTTCTCCAAGAAGAGGATTTCAGGTACTTCTTTAGGATGATCAGTTTTTTTCTTGATATTTTTATAATTTTATATATTCGCTCATTGAAATTCCTTGATTGCAGCTTCCTTCGTACCGTTTGAGAAGAGACCGTCGTTCAATTCAGTTGTTCGTAAAAATGCTGCAGGGGAATACGGACCTGGCAAGAATTCGTTGACCAGAAGCAAAATTTTACGTAATAGATATATGGCAAAGAAGAAAACTCTAGCAACTATCCGATTGCAAGCGATGGAGTGCAAAATTCAAGCCGTTGAATAGATGATAGATTTTATATTTGAAGTATATTAAGGTAAAATCAATAACATTGTTTCGAAATGCTTCTTTTTTTATACTTAACTTATTTAAATGCTTTTTTTTAGTTTATTAATGTATTTTCTGTTAAAAAGTTGAATAATCTGTTTCCAAAAATTCGCTCAACCAAATATCTACATCTAAATGTTGTTTTAAAATGAATCAATTGAATAAATCCTAGAAATAAACAGATCTTTTTATACCTGAAATGCATACGTATACGTACGTATGTAAAACATACTCGCAATGATTAGAAATCATCATCGCTACCTTTATTCCCACTTTCTGCTAATTTGCATTCTTGTTGTAACCCTTTATGATGGTATTTTTGGTAGAAATAGAAATGGTCTTTTCATATTGACTCGAAGAGATATTTAGAGCTGAATAATAATTCGCTCAGGTAAAAATTTTGAAAGGGCCTCTAATAACATCACACAAAGTGACCGTAGGTACTGTATTGTTGAATTCTGAGGATGAGAAAGTTTTCAAGAAATTGAATCATCAACTGCCTCCTTTTGTAGCTTCCTAGTTTTAGAAGCAGTTTCTAGGAAGGTTCCAAACGGGTCAAAATTTTAATTTGTAAGAGAAGACAGTGTGATCCTTTGTTTGTAACATTGTAAGAGCACTCGAATTCTAAAGAAGCCGATAATACTACGAAAAAAACGAAATCAGCCAAACTTAACGTTTCACAGGTGAAACCTTGACAGATAAGTGTTATCATCCTGCTTTTGGAATATGTACTGAATTTTATTGTTATAGTTTTGGAAATGGCTCGGGAAATGGCAATAAAGCTGGACCCAGACTTGCAACAAAACTTCGTAAAGTAACATGGTCGAGCGACAATTTTGTTAAACGTCGAAAATTCGTTCTGTTATGTTACATGCATGTCTGTACCCAGCTTTAGTTATCGACCGTATCTCAAAGAAAAATTGAAAAACATCAAAAGTTTGTTTAAGGAATAATTCTTCCTCTTTTGAATAAACAAGGAAATGCCGTCTTTATGCAAGAAACCATTAGTTTCAAACGAAGTTTAGAAGATATTATCAATGAGGGATTAGTTATATCGATCATATCCATGGTAAACTTTAATGTTTACCAAATTATACTCTATTCACTTTTATTTTAGCACTCGGTTGGTCATGGAAATTTGACAGATTTCACTCTGTTTAGTACGAAAATGTGGGGTTATGACGTTTGTCAAAACATTTTTGGGTTTTAAATCAACGCTATGTTGCCCGTTCTACGTAAAAGTTTCTGTTATTACGTGTTTTATCACAATGTCGAATCTCTTCGGAAAATATGTGAAGTTTATACAAACTGATTGAAGGCATACCAAATCCAGTTATTTGCATGGAAAATACAAGAGATCAGTATAATATCATAATATGTACTAGCTTGAGGAGAGTTAATGTTTGTTATCTTCTTTGGCTGAAGTTTGAATACGTTACATCAGTTGTTGATTTCAAAAATATTAACACGAAGATGAAATGCATATATGATGCAGTGGTTGGGAATGGGAATCTCCCGAAGGAATCAATAGATAATTACAAAAATGTAAAATTCTTCAACAAAAAGCATCTTGCATCAATAAAAGTAAAAGGAATTAAAGGAAGTTTCAAGTCAAGATGAACTTCACCTTTGAACAAAATTTCACATGAATACACAATTAACAAGACAACTGGCACGAATTTGTGGCTGTTCATCTTATTACATTGATATAATAATAATAATTAGGTATTTATTGGTACCTTAAGACATTTACAATGTATAGGACAAGTCAAACGAAAAATAGAAAAATCAATTTTCGGGAACTTATTCTACGATGACATTCATCGAAAATCCTGTAGTAAAATTTTCGCAGTAATTCACTCAAACATAAAATTCTCAAATGCCACCACTTTTTTGGGTCTCCAATATAAGGAAATTCTTTGTCATCCTCTTCATTCACAATCTTTCTGATTGTGGAAATATTCAGCTGAAATATAAGTCGTTTAGATTCAGAGTAAACATTAGGTATATAAATTCTCTTACATTGAATATGTTTGCTACCATCTGACGTAATTGTGGATTTTAGAATATCAGGGTATAACTATTTGAATGAGCGGACCTGAATTATAACTAGTACTTCCTGAAACCCTGTCTCTTTTTTCAATCACTTTCGGCATTTTCGTAATAAAAATTGATGTTAGTTGTGGCAACGGCGTTGTGACATTAACGACATTTCATGAGTGCCAACACATTACTCCGTTCTAGTCACAAAAACTTGAGAAAATTATTTCATGGCCAAACGACTGCTAAAATAAATATGAATGGAGTAGAGTTGACATTTATAACGTCAAATTTGACGTTTTCCGTGAAGTCCCTTGGCCTCTAGTCTCTAGGGACAAAGGGACCACGTTTCCCCTTGATTGAGAGACTTTCTGTTATGCTGTCCCTTCTTATGAGGACTGATGAACGAAGAAATAAAATTGTTACTGAGCCTTTTATTTCGTCATTACTAGTAATAGTAAGGGAATAGAATAAATTCAGTTTGTACTTGATCCATTGTTTGGAGACCACAGATGGACTTAATACGGATATTCTAGTTCTTTCACTTGATTTTTCCATCGTAAACTCGCCCATTTAAAGCGTCTCAAGGCCGTTGCAGTTTCGCGAAATTGATCCCCTGCATCGGGGTCATCGCATCCCCGAAACGCCCAGTAGTGACCTACGTCACTCGCGACCTTGAAAACCACCCCCGGCGCCAACTCGAGATCAACAACTCAAACTCACCCCAGAAATCTTCCCACGTATCATCGTCATCGATGAGACCGTCGCTCATGCTCATTGTCAGCAACCAAGAACCAAATATTGTCACATTGCACTCCGTGGTTAACAACTTGCACCACTGCAGTTCGCACGGACGCGATTTTTTTTGCGCGTAAACGAATCCGCAGGTCCGCCCGCTAACGAGACACAGAGGCACGTTCGACCATGGCACGCCGTCGCGACCATGAATACGAAACGAATGGTGGAGAAAATTGGTTGATGGAAGCCGGGCTGCTTTCGGCGATCGAGAGAATAGAGAATAGGGATTCGGCGAGCGAGATGGATGCCGTGGGTATCGCGGGTCGTGGAAAAGGATGGGAAATCGGAGGAAGGAACGTTTGAAAGCTGAGATTTATGGGGATAGAGTGGCTTGGATTCCTCGATCCAGTGTGGACAGATCTCAGGTGATCTAGATTGGAATTATTCTGTAATTTTTTGAGTAGTTTCTTATTAAGACACGTGAAAAGATTCCAAGACCAGAAAAAGGAATCCAAAACTGGCATTTGTGCGAACTTTTGCAAAAATGCCTCAGTAATTCAAAATCACCAAAAAAAATTTCCTGGCTAGAAAGTCATGGGAGCGTTTCTTGAAAAATTATTGATTTGAAGCTACACCAGCAAGATCTCCCTGCCAAATCCATAAGCATCACGTAGTTTGATAAATTTTCATTACAATTTATTACACGTGGACCGAATTTTATTGCACTTGGTCTTCTGCCTGTTTGGAGAGTTTGGGCTAGATTATTTGCTTCATCGCCCACTTATTGTAACTTTTGCAATAACTTGACAGTTAGCGAAATGAGATTTACAGCCGGTTTCATAATCAAACCTAAAGTAGCTCTAATTTTAAAGCTTCCTTTAACCCTACTAACATCCGGTTTCATAATCAAATTTAAAGTCACTTTAAGCTTAAAGCTTCCTTTACTATCATTTTTACGCCCAGTTTCATAATCAAATTTAAAGTCACTTCAAGCTTAAAGCTTTCTTTACGGCCGGTTTCATAATCAAACCTAAAGTCGCTTTAATTTTAAAGCTTCCTTTAACCCTACTAAAAATGACATCAAAGGAAGCTTTAAGCTTAAAGTAACATTTAATTTGATTATGAAACTGGACGTTGGTGTCATTTTTAGTAGGGTTAAAGGAAGCTTTAAACTTAAAGGGACTTTAGGTTTTATTATGAAACCGGCCGCGTAAAAATGACAGTAAAGGAAGCTTTAAGCTTAAAGTGACATTAAATTCGATTATGAAATTGGACGTTATTAGAAATTAGTAAAATGTTAATTTTTGTTAGGACCGACGAAAAAGGATATTTTAGTGGAAATCTCACATTCACCCTCAATCTCAATCGATTGGATGATAATATAAAAAAATATAACGAATTGTGCTATGCTTCTGACTTTGGCAGGGTGATTTGGTGTGTGTAGCTTTAACGCCCAGTTTCCGCAAAGCAATGTCAATAATAAATTAATTGTCCATTAAATTATAATTGGCGTTCCTTCAACTGGGAATAAGTCACCTAAAATATTGTTTCTCCATCACTGGTGGTGTCCCAACTCAAGACATATAAACTGTGGAAATTTCAGAAGGGTTATTTTTTTTCAATTAAAAAGTTCATTCTAGAACGCTTGCGCTTGTAAAGTGAGTACCGTGCATGTTAAACAATATACAGGGTGAGTCTTTGACTCGTACAAATATTTCAACAGTAGATTATTGAGGTCAAGAGAAACACTTTTTTTCTATACCATTTTTTCCGATTCGACCCTGATAAAAAGATATATAGCCATTTTAAGTTTTCATAATGAGCTATGCCACCCCTGGAGAAACAAAATTCCCTTCAGAATAACAAGCTTAATCTATGTCACTAAACATCTGTGTATCACAGAGCTGCATTTAGCCAAATTACCCAATTTTTCAAATTTCACAGATACTTTTTGATTTTTCAACTTTTCGAATTACTCGAAAACCGCGTATTGTATGAGAAAATATGAGGAATACTTTTATTTTACGAAAATTTCAAACATTTTTTAGATTGCGTCCAACACAGTCTCATAAGTTGGGTTCTTTGAATTTTTGCTATTTTAATGATACGTAATAGTCATAATGAGAAAAATGGAAGGCGTGGGTGATATCTTGTGTTCGAAAAAGATTCATCAAATAAATTAAAAACTATATATAAAATTGAAAAAACCTTCTTTATGGTTTTTCAACAGCCTGTATCTTTCAAACTGAGTCGATTTGGAAAAAATGGTATAAAAAAATGTTTCTTTTGCCCTCAAGAATCCACTGTTAAGATATTTATACGAGTCACGAGGCTCACCCTGTATGAGTTTAGTCTCTTCTGACCACAGAACAGACCCATGACTTACTTTATGCTTCTGACTGAATTGAAGTTGAAGGTTATTGCTGCTCTATTCTATTATTCAGTCCTGTTATGAAAGGAGTGAAATCGCTTGAAAGGGATGGCAGGAAAGTCCAAACGCATGAAAGATGGGGCATTTAACCTGATGGAAGCATGAAGATATTCAGGCTATATAAGCATAATAGAGAAAGAATTTTTTTAATTAACGTTAATGATGTCGCGTGACTTTTGGATCATTCCGGCAGCGCATGGATCTATTGTCATTTGTCACGATTTCGAGTTCCGAAATGTGCAGACAAGAATCACGAATTGTGTTCAAGGTCTAGAGCAGCAGATGGTACGGTCAATGCGGTACAAAATGAAGAGCGACAGACAAAGAGTACCCCCAATTGTATTTAACAAACTTGTAACTGATAGGAAAAACTTTCTGAGAACGAGATTATGGTTTCAATCGGTTTTCCATCGAGATAATTGCAAATCTAGAATCGAACACACTGGCTGCAGTTTTTTTGAGCAGCCATTTTGGTTGGAAACCAATTTAATTTCTGTCAGTTTTCTGGTTTCAAAGAAAAATACTAAAATTTGCTGTTGAAGTGCCATCTCTTCATGGGGCTTGTCAGTATATAAGCAGTGCTTGCTCAGAAATATATGAAGTACTACTGCCCACACTATTTTGTGTCCTTTTTCGCAACATTCACTTATAGTTCCATTGCGCATCCACCAATTTGGGCAATTATATTTGGAAATTCTGTAATATGTAACCAACATTCGTTATTTCGTCTTTGTGCTGCCTAGAATTGGCGTTAACAGATTTTGCCATGGTAAACCTCAAAAAACGCCTCCGAAACATCTTTCTTCAACCATATGCTATGTGCACCCCTCTTTAATACAATTCTGGGTGCTCCAATGCTGCCTAGTAATCTGAAAACTTGGCCAGTAGCCAAAAATCTTGAACTTACTTATAATGAATTGATTCTTTTTTATTATTGCGATCTCTGCCTCTGGATTTATTATGACTAGGTTATCACGGCTGTTGGGTTAAGGGATGCAGAAAATAATCAGCCTAGGGCAAATGAAACCCCTCCCTTAAAATCCCATTATGATTTTCGTGTTTTACGACTTATTTTAAAAAGGATTTAGCCTTATTTTGAGTTTAGCAGCTGCTCCTTCCTGATGACGCCTATATAGATGAACTGTACAAAGCTTTTTAGCATTCTCAATTCCATTCACAAAGACTAATATAAAAACACCAACTTGTTAGTTTGGATTTTTTTAATCATATCATTGATATACAATAAAGTTCAGGTATAATATACTTCATCATATAAAATTGGGAAATTTTTGTGGTACACACTTCCTAATGAAGATAAGGAACTATTGTATTTTTTTTTTCACAATATAACAACTGAATCAAACAAAACATATAGTGTTTCATAAAAAATAATTCAGCGTATAAATGAGCGTACATAATTGTAAATTTCATGTAATATAATTTTCACTTTTCATTTGAGCATGTATACGAAGCATAAATACTGTTTGTCGAGTTGAAGCTAATCATTTAACTAGGAAAAGTACCTACATAAATATACACTTTTTTTCACTAGTCTTTCACAACCATTTCAAGCCAGGTATCAGAATAAAGTTTCCCAATTTCTTCACTTTCATTTAACCTACGATAGATATTTCTAATTGCTACAGTGTTCCCTGTTCATATTTCTTATCTTAAAGCTCATTGTCACAACATAAATACAAATATGTATACGATTATATGGAAATTTTTTCATTCTAACTACTTAGTCTTTAATTTACCCCATCTCTGGAATCGCTGCTTTTTTTTTCAAATAAAAAAGTTTTGATACGACAAATCTAAGGTTAAATGTAGCAGTACATATAGGATGCTCCAAGAACACCTGATAACATCATACATTCACTGAAAGAGTTTTCTGAAGGCCTAAAGTTTGAGGACTTACATTCCTCTCCGTTTAGGGCAAAGTTTCACTCTTCGGTTAAAGTCAATTTTTTTCGACATTCTTCAAATTCAGGAGCTTGGGAAATGAGGAACAAAAACACGAAAAATTTGGTGAAATTTCGCCCCAATCTAAATTTGAAATGAGCAAGAATCGAGAAATAACAAAAAATTAAAACAACATAATAGGATTATTTGGTAGCAGGTGCAAAATTAAAACAACGAATAGAATTACAAGAGAGCAGGATGACGAAAAATATCCATAAAAATAAATCAACAAATAATCTCAAAACAATACGAAAACAACAACAAAGTCTTCAGATGGCCCTAAATTATATCTCTGTTTGTGTATGTGAAAAAGTTTGTTGTAAATCGTTCGTAGCTTCATCGTTTCTAGGGAAACTCTCAGACTGTTCTTTCCAGAGTTCAGTCTTTTTGAAAAGGAACCTTTTAACATTCTCCTCCATTTCTTGATATTTTGACCTATCTAAATTTTGAAAATTTTCTTTGTTATTCTGAAAATTAGTACCTTGATTTTGGTCCTCCGTTTTGTCTTCTACATCTTTTCTAACAGAATTCACAATTGATATATCACTATCTGTAGTTTTGTGAGCGTGAACGAGATTGAGTTTGTTGCCATAAGCTTTGACGGCTTGGTTCTTTCTATCAATCTGAGCGGAGTGAGGGATCAACGGTGTGAAAGAAGCTATTGTTTTACTATTCAGGTTTGAAGGAACTTCACTAGAAATTTTGAAATTCTGGAAAGTAGGAAGTGGTTGACCCTGCAAACCTTCATGCTTTTTTAAAAAACTATTATCTAGCCTCGGCTGATTTATTTTATTATTGCATTCAACACCGACTGCACTCACTAAAACGTTTGGTTCCAAGACCACGCTCTCCGAGTTCAGGTTGATGTCGAGATCTATAAGGCTCGATGCGTTGGAACTACTCTTTTCCACGAGAAAATTATTAGGTTGTACTTTCACTATATTATTGCAATTTTCGAGTTCGAAATTTGGCATTTTGGCATTCGCTATGTCGGCGCTCCTGGGCAGCTTGAGGATCTGAAAACTGGCCTCTTTGCAAGTTTTACAAGACTGCTTGAACTCGTCGGTTTGAGTTCCCACGTCGTGGTGTCTGTTGGGGTCGGTGAGTTTCAAATTCTTGGAGCAGGTGCAGGTGTCGCAGTGTTTGATGCACATCCGCTCTTTCTGTCTCTCCTCCAGTACTTTGGCCATTATGGCCGCCGAAACCACGTCCACCGGGGGAGTAGATGGGGGCGCCTCTTCCACGATCCGTCTCTCCTCCTTCGGCGATTTCGGTACCGAGTAAAACATGGCGGTTGGAGGAAAAGTCGGTATTGGAACTTTGATGCTTTTCGGTTCGATCAGTTTCCTTTCTTCCGGTTTCTTCTTGTGAGTCATGAAAACCGATACTTCGCCCTGGATCTCTGGAGGTAACTAGAAGGAGGAATGTATGATGAGGATTTACAACAGAAAATGGATTTGGCTGCTTACAGTGTCGAATTTATGGCCGACAAAGTTGCTCTGCTTGCATTGGAGGAATTGTATGGCAACATTGACATCCTTCTTGTACCTTTCCTGAAGGAAGGAATGTACCAATCATTCGATGTGAAAAATTTTAAAGTTAAAATTGTTTGTCCGGGTAACCAAAAGATTGGGGGATCTATTTTTACGGGACTTTGACCGAATAGGGTAATCTCCAAAAAGAGTTTCAGAATTCAGAGAAAATTACAGTAGGGAGTTTGTAAGGATAAAGTGGAGAAGAATAGAGTGTAGTAGGGTGGAGCAGAGTTCAATAAAGCAAAGTGGATTGGAGTTAAATACAAAGTAGAGAAGTGAAATAAAGATGAGTAAAGAAAGAAGAAATTATTCAAGTCAAGTAAAGAAAATAAGATCTGCAAAGCATTCAGACAAATTTAGTATGAAACAAAATAATTAATATTTATTAAATGATTATGAAAGAAATTTAGTAATCTTTAACACTAGCTCTCAATATCATAGTTCTATAATTATTCACTCTTTTGATATGTGATTAAGGATTAAGTTGATTCTATTTTTCAGACTCCACGCAATCAAGGTGAGATAGATCTCAAGGTGAACTGCAATGAACCGTCCAATATAATTGTACATTCAAGCAAGAAATATGTATCATTATTCCCCAATGATAAAGGAAGCAAGACAATAGACTACAAACTGTATTGTTGAATAGGTAAGAAAATGATAACAAATTTGAATTGGCGATTCAAAAAGCAATCAATAAATCTGAAATAAAACTGGTTCATCGGGTACTCACATTGCTTTCAGTGAGTTTTTTCACCGTATAATTGGCCTCCGCTAACTTTTCAGAAAGAACAGCCACATCTTTAGCTAGAGCACTTTTATCAGTTTCACAAGCATCCACTAGTTTTAACAATTTATCTTCTAACCCTTGATTCACTCTTTGGACTCGTTTATGTGCATCAGACAGCCTGAAATGAATTCAAGGTGTCAATTCACTTGAATAAAATATTTAAAATTCAATATATACTAGTCAAATCTGATATCTTGTTGACCGTTATGAATCCTGATATGTATTATAAACAATGAGATAGATAAGCAATTATTCGGAAGGACATCAATTGGTTTAAATTGAAAATTTTGACCTCATTCACAAAGAACTGGTGATAGAAATAAATTAACTTTCACAAAAAACGAGGTGATTGTTTAAATTATGTATATTAGAAAGTTTATCAATGAGAAATTGGATATAGCCCAAAAATCCTTTTGTTACCTTTTATGTTTATCTTGTAAAGTAAGTAACTCGTCTTTGAGAAGCATCATTTCGTCGCTATCAACGGTGGATTCGTTCAAAAAATTGGTCTCCATCCTTATGATATGACTGTCCCTTTCAGCAAGCTTCTGCTTGAGATTTTCGATTTCGAGATGAAGATGGATGTCATTATCAACTCTTCCACAATGTTTGCACGTACATCCGCATTCCTGGAAAAATACGTTGTAGTAATCAGCTTGAAATCATTGGGAAAACCCACTAAACTTGATATGTTTTGATCAAGGTTAATCTTGAAATTTACCTTGCAAGTGTTGATCATTTTCGAAGTTTATTTGAATGAAAAATAGCGACTCAGGAATACACTCACACCGGGTCAAAATAGTTCGTGTTCCAGATGGAAATTTTGAGATAATGCCAATGCAAACATTAAAATGATACGCCAACGCTCGACTGTTTGATAGTGATTGTGTTTGTTGTCATTTCGCGATGACATTCATCGAGCATATGGTAATTTGACAGTTGTTGGTCATCTGACACAGCTGATTGTTCGATACGGAACTGAGAGAGCTGCAACCATTCATACATCGACCTTCATCATTAGCTGCCTAGCATTTCGTTTATTTTGAAACTTTGGAAGAAAAATAATGAGAGAAATGTCGAGTCTTTAAATTCATGACACTTCCTATGTGTTTTTTAAAATGAAAGAATATTTTTGATTGGCATTGTTTCAGTTCACAGAAAATGATGTATAAGTATAATGGTCATTGGTCCTTGTTGAATTTGCTTTATTTTGGTCATCGCTAAAGAATAAAGAATAAAAATTCAAAATTCACTGTTGTCGGTGTTGGTGATTTCATAATTTTCATACTCAGCCTTATTCATTCATATAAAGTAGCTTATGTTGTTTCCAACTTTTGTATACTAACACTAGGAAAAACGCCGAACATTCAATGGTAAAAGAATATCTGAGTCTTTTTAACTTCATTATTCTACGTAACGGCATTCGGTCAAAAAAAAATTAATGGGTTATCTATAGACAGGGGCGTAGCTACCGCGGTATCAGCGGTATCAGTGATACGGGGCCCCCAGGCTTTAGGGGCCCCCGAATGTCTGTAAGCAAAAAATTCCTAAAAATGTTATCCAAAACCTCTTACAGGTTATACAATAGCATTTTTTGAGAATAACTGCTAAGACAACTATTCATTTCAAAATCCCGTTCAATACACCGAATCGGTCATTCAGATGCCTCGTTCCAGAATCGCATTTTTTCCATCTTTTCCATCTGTTATGTCAATACCGTCCAATCAGAGCGTAGACCTACGTCTATCTACGAATCAGAGCAAAGTCTGCTCGCTCTCTTTCCTCCGAGATGTAATTCTGGAACTCTACAATATAGATACGAATACTTAAAATCTGAAGTTCAGAAAATTCGTGCCATCAAAGAACTTTTAAAATTAGTCCTGATAAAATTCAATAGACTTGCATCCAGTTTTCCGGACGATATTACTGCATGCCTGTTATTTTAGAACCTTCCGGTTACAACTGCAATCGCTGAAAGGAGTTTTTCAAAATTAAAACTCATAAAAAGTTATCTGAGGACTTCTACGGGACAGGAACGGCTGTCAGACATGTCGTTATTGTCAATAGAGGGGGAACAACTTAAAAAACTGAAATCGTCATCAGCTATGGCTGATTTGATAAATAGATTTGCTGAAATAAATGCTAGAAAAGCGTATCATTAATTTTTGGTATTTTTTGTTTAATATTTGTTTGTTTATCATTTTATGTTGTTTGTATATTATTTTATATTGTTTGTATGTTATTTGTTTGTGTATTATTTCGCCCCCAGAACCAAGTATGAGTTAGAACTTTCAATTATAAGTACATATAATCATTTCGATACTAATCGAACATTTTTTGCTACTTTTATTTTTACTTCACCTTTCCTTAGGGCCCCCCAACACATTTTGATACAGGGCCCCTCTAAGGCAAGCTACGCTACTGTCTATAGATCAAGGAAATTTCTTCCAAACATTCGCTATTGTTTGGCAAGATTCCCAAACCAGTTTAACATTTCGCACATATTTTTCGGCATTATTTGCCATCCCAGTTAATGACCGTATTAAGAGTATTTCATCTCATTCTTGACTCCAAAGACTGTGCGAAGCTTTGAAATAATTGATGGCATTGCCGAAGCCCGCATAAGCTATACTTCTGCCTCGGGGTCTGTTGAGTGAGGTGGGTACCCTGGTTGGGTTAGGAACGGTCATGATACCTTCGATGCGGTGTTGCGTTGTCTAGCTTAGTAATTTCCCTAAATATATATCTGTTGCTACGGCTTTATGCAATGAAAATTTGAGATTGGGGCTTGAATCATTAGATTGTGTGGATAAATTTGAAGAGTTGAGGTAAATAAAAATTCTTTGAAACGTGAAATAATTTAAAGCGAGTTCAAAACAATTGATCAAGAGCTTTGGTTGATATGAGGATGATTCATATTTTGCCGAGTATTTTATGCTTATCTCTCATTAGGTATGTAATTTGATTTGATAAATTCTTCGGGACGAAATCATAATTTTCAGAAAAAAGTGTTTCCGCTCGGGATCGAACCGGAGATATTCAGCGTGTTGTTCGTTTTGTAGGAGTCATGTTAAATTAGGTGCGGTATGCTGTAAAACTTTTTGTTTCCGCCCGGGATCGAACCGGGGACCTTCCGCGTGTTAGGCGGATGTGATAACCACTACACCACGGAAACAAGTTAAGAGCATGTATTTTTTTTAGGAACTCATAGAAAAGAATGATTCTCGGTCCAATATAATCAAGTTGTTACGATGAATGCATCATGAATGATATTCTTCAAGTATATACTGGGTGTCTCCAAAGGTCAGTCCTTTTTCTTGACAGAAGGTAGATCCTATCAGAATTATTCATATGATCTATATAAAATATTCAAGATGGCGGATATCATCCCCTGAATTTCGATGCGATTCTGTGGAAGGTGATCATTATAGTCCAAGATAATGAGGAATATCCGGGAATCCTAAGCTTTAATTTCAATTCCCATTCAAAAATAATAATATGTACATAAATGGTTTTTTTCAGTTATTACGAGCACGAGATACGTGTACCTCGTTGTTTTTTTGTCAGAGTAGAACTTATAAACTATTGATCACATGGTTCACAGTTTCTGCACGAAACTTCATAACGTGTTCGACTTTATTGGTTCTGCTTTGGGAAACATTGGTAGCCAAGCAGCGTTGAAGAAGTACAGCATCTGGATGGGGGTGTGACTGCCTTCTGGCTATGAATTCAGACAAACGCACAAAAGCTGTTGATTTCAAGCGACTCAAGCGAGTGAGAAGATCCGCAAAATAGCAATAATAATCTAGGTATATCTTGCACACGAAGAATAATTTTCTGGAGGGCCCATATTCCCCCTTCAATTTGGCAACGTGGAATTTTTATTTCCTGATCCATGCCGGACGAGCTCGGATCGGATGAGAACCAAGTGAACAACTCCACAACACCGACCATTTAAATTCAAACCTGCTCGGCCGGATAGAGACAGACGCAACGGAAAAGAGAGAAGACAGCACAAGGGATTGAAAACCGAAATAGGGACTGAAGGGGCAATAGGGCTTCAGTCAGCTTTCAGCTCTTCCAGCTCGAGTGCTCGCGAATAGGGGTGGCACGAAGCTCCTATTTGTCAAAACTGAACGAACGCGCTGCTGTGTTTTCCGCTTTTGTTAGTTTGTTATAACGTTGCGGCAACTTTGCCTACCGAATAGTTTTTCATTTGCGTCCGGTACGATGGATAACAGCGGCATTCACGAAATGTGATTTTTGACTTTTTTGTTTATTATTAGTGCCGATATGAGATTTTCGGTTTCGAGAATGAGTGGATTAGGTGCCGTTTGGATTGGTGTTTTATTTTTGGGTAGGTTATCCTTGGATGTTCTCTTCTGCACGGTTCCTTGATTAGTTTCGAAAATTTCCATATACTTATTTGATATCTCATTTTTTCAATAATGATGTTTGGATTCGGTTTTTATTGTTGACGTTGACTCGTAACTCTTTCGGAAAATTCGAGGTTGAAATAGAAACAAACTAGGTATGATGAATCATCTCCTATGAGTGTGATGAAAATATGTAATCGATATATATATATATATATATATTCTTTTGAATGTCAGCAATACATTTTTAATTATCAAACAATATAGCATATGTGTGAGTTTTAGCAAAGGTTAGTGTAACGGGGTACCATACAATTTAGAGTATGATACAAGAGCTTAGGGAAAAACCTCAGTAAAAAAACCCTGTCTCCCCGTGAGAAGTGTAGTGATGACAAATTTGTTTACAGAATAAGCTTTAAATACTGAAGGGCTTCCTTTCCATTGACATAAAAATTTCTTTATCCTCTTTCCATTTCGAAATAATATCTGAAACAAAGAAACAGAGCAGAAAACGAGAAAAAAGGCGAATAATAAAGCCCTCATCCAAACTTATTTCAAGACTTGATGATGACTGAAGAAAAAAATAAATAATCATAGGTACATAACTTGTTTTTCAATTGCATTGGGAGGAATATCATCTCTGCATCAAAAATCTTCAGCTGATCTTGGTGGAGGATCACCCTCGTCGTTAGAAATGCCTTCAGTACTCAAATTAATAATAGCCAAATCTTGCTTTTGACTGGGAGGGCCTTTCGATATGATTGAATAACGAAGTCTCCTGTTATATTCTGATATTGAATTTTGCAGAAAAAGTTCTCATCAGTTATTGTAAAGTTTCACCACTATACCTTCATCAACAAGAAGAGTAGTTTTTTGTAGGAAGTTTCGTATAAGCTTCGTATTTTCACTAATTCTCAGATTCTGACCTATCTCACTCTCGATTCAATTGGCGATATTTCAATTTTATAATCTAATTAACGATAAATTGATTACTATGATTACATTATTACAACAATGGTAAGAAGGGAATCAAAGATTGATTGGAGTCTAGAGGGTGGTCTACATTCTACAGGGTGTCTCGAGTTGTCGTAAACACACAATATCTAGCTTATTTGACAAGATAATTAAAAATTGCAACACTTTGTCGTGTGAAAAGTACCCTCCTAATGACTAATTCATAGCATTCGATTTGCGTGTGGCAACAATATAGGTACTATATATCTCTCACTTTCTATTCGCAAATGTCAGCACTTGTATATTGTCATTGTTTGAAATTATTTCCTGCAGAATTCATGCAAGATGCAAAACGTGTCAAAAGCGTTCTTATGCCTGAATTACACCTAAGACATGCTTCACGAAATCGATGTTTCAAGTAATCTAAATCTGGAGATTATTTGATGAACTAAATCTCTGGGACAAGCCCACAGAAATAGTCCAGTGGTATCAAATGTGCCAAGCTACAGTTTCATAAATCTAACGTTTTGTTCCTTTTTTGAATTGCATCACAGTTGAAATTCATACTACATGCAATGTTAACTTTTCTCTTATTAATTTGAAAAAATACTAGCAGGCTAGAACAACCTCACCTTTGTGGGTTTCGTCAAACTGACGAGTGAAGTATATTTGTTTACATTTGCGATTGGTAAACGTAAAAAATGTCGATTTCCCAACTAGCCAAATTAGCTGATTTTCCCATCTTACCTCAATCACTAGACCTGTTTATGAATACCGACCATGTATTCCGAATAGAAATGAGATGCAATTTTCAATGACAATATACAGGGTTGGCAAAATTCGTTGTCTACTGAGGGGATCTCGAGAACTATGAGAGCTAGAAGAAAACAGATGAGACATTTCCGGGCTCCTTTTCTGAGAAACAAAGTATGGTGAAAACCGTAGCCTCCTACTGTTATTCGTTTTTGAGTTATTAGCAAAAAATGAGATTTTGACGTTTTCGAAAAGTTCTCATAACTTTTTTGTCTTTGAAGTTACAGATCTGAAACTTGAACCTTCTACGGGCATTTTTTTACGTTGAATCACTGACGAGCTAGGAATATTTTTTCATTTCGAATCATTAGACGAACTTTCGTTTTTTCAAATGCGACCTTTAATGAATTTGTTTTTTTTTGAATTGTAACAAAATATTTCGTCAGTAGATTCTACGTATAAAAGTGCCTAAGAACTTCAAAGACAAAAAGCGAGCAAAAAAGTTATGAGAACTCTTCGAAATTGCAAAATCTAATTTTGTGCTAATAACTTAAAAACGGAGAATCGTAGGGGGCTACGGTTTTCACAACTCTTTGTTTCCCTGAAAAAGAGCTCGCAAATGTGACATCTGTGTCCTTCTATCACTTACAGTTCTCGAGATCCCCTCAGTAGACAACGAATTTTGCCAACCCTGTACAGCGAATACCATTTGAAAATAAAAAGCAAAGCTCTCAAATAGAGTCTCAAATGCAATGAATTTTCTCCCTGCCTCATTACAGGCTCATTACACAAAACGCTCGGACACTGAGAAACCCTGGTTTCGATATTCGCAGTATTATCTAGTTAAGTAATTTTTCCCTATAATCGGACATAATGAAACAAACCAAATTAAATTCCACCGCTCCAACAGCATCCGACACGCACGAATAAACAGCATTGTACATATAACATCTCCTCGATAGGGCCAATGTAATTTCGAAACCAGGTGGTTCATTCCCTACCCTAATACGGTCCCTTACAACACAAACACAATATGTATATGCATAATAAACCCGTTAATAAATTTCTTCTCCATCTCGACTCTATTCATCCCCCTGTTTCAGCGCACATCTGTCTTTGTGCCGACGATATGTACTTCACCAAGAGCCCCAAGAACGTGGAGGTGGTACAGGGGACGGCGGTGACCTTACCCTGCGAAGTGGCCCCCGCGGATGGGGTTAGGTACTACTGGGAACTGAATGGTGAGTGTCATTATTAGAGGATTATTTGAAGGAGTTGACAGGTTACTATCGCAGGTAGCATGGCTGTAAAAATGACGGGTTTATTGTTGTCATAATCTGCACGTCAAAAGTTAAGGATTGAGTCAAGGATATTGGTATTTTCCTTTCGAATTATGTGTATGTAGGGTTTGTTTTTTGTTAAAAATATGAGATTTCAGAGAAATGTGTTCAGAGTAACAGGAATAAAATATTGTATTGAAAAATTCGACAAATAAATGGTAGTTTGGCTGAAATCTGACCTGATTGATATGGATCAATCAGGTCAGATGTATTAATATCTAGTTGGCCCAGTGTGAAGTTTGAGGTCTAAAAGTAAACCATTGTTACGCAATGAATTGAAACAAAGAAGATGTCCACAGGAATTGTGAAAATCGAAAAATTGGAGTATCGAGCCATCATCAAGTACCTGTATTTAAAGGTTAAGAGGTAAGCAGATTTACGAAGATATGCTTAATACCTTTGGTGATCAATGTCCTTCGTATGCGACCGTGAAAAATTGGACTGCAAGCTTCAAAAGAGGTAAATTTTCCATTGAAGATGATGACCGATCGGGAAGGCCAGTTTCTGTGACAGTCCCCGAAAATACCGATGCATTCATGACATGATGTTATCAGACCGTCGAATTGGACTAAAACGGATATCTGAAGCACTGAATATTTCATACGAACGCTTTCATCATATAGTTCACGTCAATTTGGACATGAGAAAAATTGCCGCAAAATGGATCCCCAAATGTTTGAATGTTGACCAAAAGCGTGCAAGGGTAGAAGCATCGCGTTCGATCTGTGCTCGATTTGAAAACGATGTAGACTTCTTAAACCGAATTGTTACTATGGATGAGACTTGGGTACATTTCTACGCTCCAGAAACAAAGCAACAATCGATGGAATGGCGACACTCTGGTTCTCCAAGATCTAAGAAGTTTCGTGCCCAAAAATCTGCTGGAAAAGTTCTTGCTTCAGTTTTTTGGGATTGCTATGGAGTAATCATGATTGATTTTTTGGATGAGGGTAGAAAAATAACCAGAGATTACTATTCGACATTACTGACCATTCTATATGAAAAAATTAAAGAGAAAAGACGCGGAAAGCTATCCAAAGGAGATTTGTTTTTGCAGGACAACGCCCCTGCACCCAAATCTCATGTTGTCATGCAACAAAGTCGTGATTTAGGGTTTGAATTACAAGAACACCCCCCTTGTTTACCAGATTTGGCTCCATCCGACTATCATCTCTTTCCTCAACTGAAAAAAAGTTTAAAATTCGTAAATTTTCTTCCAACGAAGAGATAATAAAAGCTGTGGAGGTCTGGTTTGCAGAGCAAGAAGAAACATTTTTTTGTAAGGTCTAGAGACGTTGCAGGTTCGCTGTAATAAATGTATCCAATAAAGAGGAGAATATGTTGAGTAATAAAATATTTTGACATTGAAATTTCGTTTGGTTCTATATAGTAGGCTAAGAATTTTTCAATATATCCTCGTACGAATACTTGTGGACGTTCCCAATGGATCATAATTTGATTCTTCAAAACGAACATGTGTACCGCAGCACCGTTACAAATACTTACTATAACAAGTGAAAGACAAGTTGATTTGCCAATTGGACGCGTAATGGTGGTGATTTAGGGATTTATCGAGATCTATGAATGGATATTCAGCAGTTTTACGCCGAAGTATCAGGTCAGGTACCATAAAAGGACCTAGAGAACGTCGTTCGGTCAATTTTTCTAGTTCCAACTTGTCGGATAATGGCTGTGATTCATAACGTCGTGAATGCCCTCTGAGATACCATGACTGAAGAGATGGAAGGCCTGTGGTTAATCATATTTATTGGGTTTATAGTTCTCGGTGTATTTCCTTAAAGGAATTATGAACTTCGGGCAGGTAAAAGGGACCCAAAGCCTTCATAATAATATATCTGGAATATACTTGAGCTAGATAAGGTTAACATTTATCTTGTGTCAAATTGTTTCAATTTGTTTTTCCGTGGAAAAACCTGCGTTTCACGAAGAAAAAACTAATTTTTCTGCTGTGTCTCCAAAGATACGTCACATTATCTCTTATTAAATTCTTCGTGCAACAAACAGAAAATGAGGCATTATAAATTTGGAACGGAAAGTGTTGAAAGGGGAAAGGTATCAGTAAGTATATCACATCAAAGGCTTTTTCCGCAGAGTCTTAACCTACTAGAGAGGCAAAATCTCAAACACGCTCTTCGTCACCTCTACCGAAATAAAAAAAACCGTCTCTAGGGAAAACTCGAGAATAATGAGGCCCTTTCATAACTTTTTTTCCGTGACCATTCTGTCACCTTCACCTTTGACATCGAACGTCAAAGGTGACAGAGTGTGAGTTTCTGAACGCACCCGTATAATGAGTTTCCTGCAGGCAAAGCATCGAGTGAATATTGTGACAGGAGCATAGCAAGAGGAACAAAATGGAAACAGGCTCGTGCTCTGGAACGGAATAGAATTCCCAACGAAATTTACGGATTAGCAATTTACGGACCGGGAAGTTTCCTCTATGACGAGGAATATTCTTCGCGCGCGAGAGAAAAATATCCAAGGGAGGACAAGAGGATAATTATCTACCACTTGGAAAATCCTGCTCTCGCTATTGCCCATTCAACACGATCCGAAATGCTTACGCCAGCCGTGGATTGTCATGTGGAGTGTCCTCGGCTGAAAAATTCCATTCAATCCGGTTGAAAAATACCGAGTGGAAACTCGTTAAAATTCGCCTTTAATTAAAATTTTTCACCTGCGGATGGGGCCGGATGATGCTGATTGAATTAAACAATTTCCTAATAACTCGAATCGGGATTGCTCTTTTGCTTATACTTCGGGCTGTCATTAGGCGGGAGTAAAATATAAATGCGGACCATTAACTTATTCCGTAAAACGGCTATTGTTGGCGGGGTAAACACTAGAATGAGTTTCACCCCTCGGGAAGTTGAGAAAGACGATGAAGTGGCCTGAAAAGAAGGCAAAATCGCTTTCTTCAGGCCAGAACCCTCGTGGTATTGCATATAGTAACAAAATAGTCTGGTAATATGAGAAAATTTGAGTCGCATTTCGTCTATAATCTTCTTACCTGGTGTGATCTGACTAAATTGGAAAATTGGAAATTGTTTCTCCATAAGGAAAAGCAAAGATTGAAAAATGGTCTTGAGTTTTTTCCTACAGAGCTGGAGAGATTCAGAATTTTAACGGGGGTTACGTTGCACTGCTACCTTAAGATCCATCATCAGAGTTGCTTTCGTCTCTATGGCTTTTGGCGTCTACAGTTTCAGTTTTTGTTGGCTAGCAATGGGGAGGCATTCTGTCACCAGGTCATCCTCCTCCTCCTCCCATAGAATCTGCACTAGTCAGTTTCAGGTTGTCTATGGTCAGTTTCTTCTAGATCCATTCTCATTAGGTGCTTCATTAGGCGAAAATTGCAGTTACGAGGTGTAGAATATTCTTGCTAAGATCTCGCAGTGTTGAAGTTTGGAGTTTTCCAAACGGAAGATACCTTCTCCTGAAACTTTGAATCTGTTATTTTTCTCTTGGATGAAAAATCAACTTTTCAAGTCTTCCATCAATATATTTTTCTTCTTATAATTATTAAATAAACTGCTCCACATGAGTTAGGGAATATTGACTTAAATTGCAAAAAAATATAGTTAAAATAAGATTTTAAATTTTATTCCCAAAGCATTCAAGCATTTTAAGATTATACTCGAGATTATCAATAGAATGTATGGCCTCCACGGGCATCAATAACAGCTTGACATCTTCTTTGCATACTACACACGAGGTTGTTGGACATTTCTTGAGGAATTTGGTTCCGTAAACGGGGCAGAAGCTCTCTCAGATCATTTAAGGATTCTGGGGTAGATTGATGGTTATCTAATCTTCTTTGGAGCATATCCCATGCATGTTCTATGCAATTCAAATCTGGTGAGTGCGGAGGTATTAGTAAATGTGGAATACCAAGCTCCTCGCGCGAATTCTCAACTATGGCTGCACGATGCGGTCTAGCGTTATCGTCTAGAAATTGAAAAGCTTCACCAATAGCAACGTGAAAATTTGACACAACATTGTCAATGATATGCTCCCTATAGTGTGAGGCGGTTATATTCCCAGGACAAATGTGTAGATCTGTGCGCTAGTTGAAACATATCCCGGCCCATACCATAACACTACCCCCTCGGAATGGATGGACTTCTTGGACATAGCAACGATTTCGGGGTATGCGTGGGATTGTCCATACCCTTATTCTTCGAGAATCTGGAAATCGTCCATATTTGGATTCATCAGTGAAAAGGACCCTACGCCATTGATCGTTCCAATTGATATGTTGCCTTGCCCATTCCAGTCTTTGACGTTTATGGTCACGTGTTAATGGAACTCCTCTTAATGGACGTCTAGAACCTAGATTCACCTCTCTCAAACGTCGTCTGATGATTTCGATGGAAACTTGGACCCCATCTGCATTTTGAAGAGTATTCCGTAGCTTTTTACACGTAGATGTAGGGTTTCTTCTCGCCGAAACAGTGATGACACGATCCTGAGCAGGTGTTGTTTTTCGTCGCCCACCAAGCCTTGGTCTTTCCAACACGAAACCTGTCTCCCTGAACCTATTCCAAAGTCGAGATATCACACTTTGGCTGACTTGGAGCCTTTCCGCTACAACAACCTGAGTTAGGCCACCCTGCAGCATTCCGATAGCCCTACTAGCCTCAGCGTTTGTTAATTTACGTCTTGGCATTTTCAGAAAACTCGTTTCAAATCGAAGCCCTTGATAAACAGACTTCATTTCAAAATAAGAACATTCATGAAGTATATGCAAAGAACCAAATTTTAGAAAAAAGACGACCAGATTGACGAAAAGTCTCATACTGATTTTTATTCATTCAAGTTGTTATTGAGTTTTAAATAATTTTACAGCGATTTTCTCGAAGATCGCATACTTTTAAAAACGATTGAATACGATATCCCTATAACTCTTGTGGAGCAGTATATTTGTTTTTATCTTAATAATGAAAGAATTTTTCTCCCAGGCTCGTCATTAGAAAACACAACTAGACGATACCAGAGAGGATCAGACTTACACATCACCAGGGTCGACAGAGAAAGAGATTCTGGACAGTTCACCTGCGTGGCCGTAGATTCTAAGGGTATTTCCATTACCAGCTCTTCAGCATCTCTAAACATACAATGTGAGTACATTTTTTCCATTGACATTTTAAGTGGAATCTAATATTTTCATTCTGTGGAGATGTCATTGTTCGACCTAGAAAACGTAATGGTTATTGTTAGAAAAAACTATACAAAAAATGAACCAGAAAATGCGACTACTTGAAAAAAAACAACTTTTCGGTAGAACATAATTTCGTAGTGAAAATCCACCTAAGAAGAAAAAAATTCTTATCTTCCCTTTCGTCGTTGCGAGCACATTCCACCATCGCACCATAACATACAATTCAATCGCCTTTGCATTTCGAATTCTCGACACGCGGAAGAACGGACGTAGTAGTTTTTCTCTCTGATGAAAAAATTCCCGGGAAATTCGGAAAAGGAAGAATTCCAATTTATCTCGTGACGTCTCGTCTGGCGGCTGTGATCCTCATACACGGTGCGCGCCCCAATCAGAGAGAGGTTCATTGCTTAGTATTCAACGCGGATAGACAATTGCCCCGACTGAGTCGCGAATGGGGCGAGAATTTTAAACAAAGGCTTCCTTCCTGCATAATCCAATTTAAATGGAAATATTCGACGTAAACTCGTTGATATCGAGCATCCCGATATACGTGTTTTCCCGCGCCTAAGATATCATCAGACGGGGGTAATTTCCACCGAGGCACAGGTGATGTGATGTTTACGCATAATGAAAATCTTGTAAACATAAACAGAATAGGGCTTTGTAGCAAAGAAAAGGGATAACCATGCGCTGAGTTCAATACGAGGTTTGTTAGTTATGTATTGAGAATTGGCAATAGTTGGGGAGCCAACGATACTAAATCGAAATTTACTGGAGAGTCGTGGAAACCTAGTGAATTTTTAAAATTAGATGGTAGAAAGAAAAAAGATTCTATGATGTATGCACTATCAGCGGTGGGGAAGGCGTCTACAGATTCTCACAGATGTAAAAAAAAATCTTCAGTTGTATCATTGAGTATTAAATCCACCAGTGGGTTTAATACTCAATGGTTGTACAGGGTGGGCAATTTTCGATGTTTTAGCACTACAGAGCTCTATCATCATTATTAGCGGAGATATAAATTTATTTCGATATCGCCATTTTTCCAATTTTTGCTTATAATTCGAAAACAAAAGAAATTAGTCAAAAATGACTACTACTATTGTTAGTTTCTCAGAAAAAGAGAACGAGAATGGGACATCAGATTTTGTGTATCTCCTCTGGTTTAAAAACTGTAGTGCTAAAACATCGAAATTTGCCCACCCTGTACATACTCGAGCGTGTCAGATTAAGATACTGTAGGTATATGCCCTACGTGTCTCTGATAATAAATTCATGTTAATCTTGATTGACTATTCGGATGTGATGCAAGTTCACAGCGGTCCTTCGAAAATGCAAAAAAAATCGTAACTTGTACATACTCGAGCGTGTCAGATTTTCATACAGATGGTTAATCTCGGTGTTCCAGACTTGTTGACCCATTAATCCGACACTAATCAGGGAGAGTTTCCTTAATCTGACAGTTTGAAGATGATAACAAGACGTTTTTTCAAAATTTCTTCCTTCTTGTACTTCTAATCGTTTTCGAATTCATTATGAAAGTTGTAGATAATAAGATTCTATACAACTTTTGTCTGAAGCAATTTTTCATACCCTCAACCGTTTTCGAGTTAGAGGAGGATAAGGACGAGGATTCTAGCGACACATGCGAAAGGCCAAGGTCAGTGTAGAAACCCAGTATAATGTACTTTCATCACCATATATCTAAAAAACGTTCAAACGTAGAATAAATTGCTTCGGACAAAATTTGTAGAAAATGTTATGCTCTACAACTTTTATAATAAATGCGAAAATAATTTGAAGGCCAGGAGAGGAGATAATTCGAAAAAACTGATTTTTGAGACTTCTATGGCCAATTTTTATTGTTTCAGCTTGCTGAAATTGCCAGATTATATTTGTTCCGTTATTTTTGAATCATTAGCTTCAACTTAAAAAAAAACACCGCTCCCGAGAATGTACACGGGACTTTTTTTTTGCAAGTTTGGCGTACTCCCACACATATTCGGCGCTCTTAAATTGTCAGATTGAGAGAGACTCATTTGCTAGCATTGTAAATGGTGAATTGCCGGTACTTTCATGGCCTTCTGTACGTGAAAAGAAATGATTTCCACCTGTTGATTTCCAAGCATTAATCTGACAAAAATCAGGGGGGGTTTCCTTAATCTGACAGTTTGAAGATGGCGTTTTTTTAAAATTTCTCCTCTCTTGTACCTCTATAATCGTTTTTGAATTCATTATGAAAGTTCTAGATAATAAAATTCAACACAACCTTTGTCTGAAGCAATTTTTCATACCCTCAACCGTTTTCGAGTTAGAGGGTGATAAGGGCGAGGAGCTTAGCCACACATGCGAAATGTCAAGGTCAGTGTAGAAACCCAGTATAATGTACATTCATCACCATATATCTCAAAAACGTTCAAAAGTAGAAAAAATTGCTTCGAACAAAATTTGTAGAAAATGTTATGTTCTACAACTTTTATAATGAATGCGAAAATAATTTGAAGCCTAGGAGAGGAGATATTTAAAAAAAACTGATTTTTGTGACTTCTATGGCCAATTTTTATTGTTTCCGCTTGCTGAAATTGCCAGATTATATTTTTTCCGTTATCTTTGAATCATTAGCTTCAACTTAAAAAAAACACCGCACTAGAGAATGTACACGTGACTTTTTTTTTGCAAGTTTGCCGTACTACCACACATATTCGGCGCGCTTAAATTGTCAGATAAATCTGACAGAATATACACTTTTCAACATGGCTCCCAACTACAACGAAAGCCCAGCAAATGTTCCCGACCAGATTGCGAGATGGGGAATAGGAAAAAAAAAACTACGGAAATTCGAGATTTTTTATACGTTTTCCAAACGCAAAGGTGAATAGAACTTCGTCAGTAGTCAGCAAAGGAGCGCTTCCTCGGAAAAGTGTTGACGTAGATGGAGGCTAATGTCAAGCTGAATTGACAGAACTGTTATCGTTAGCAGTGGCGTAACATGGAGACAATGGGTAATGTAGCAAATTTCGTATGCGGTATAGCTCATCTGCTAGCATTATAAATGGTGAATTCCGGTACTTTCATCGCCTTATGTACGTGAAAAGAAATGATTTCCACCTGTTGATTTCCAAGCACGTTTCATTATGATAACCAAACGATCATGTCGCGAATTTTCGAAACGTTATAACTTTCGCTGGATTCTCGTGTGTGGGGCGATCCTCTCTTGGGCGTTCAACCTGATCGAAATAGCCCTCGTCATAATTTATTAATCCGTTCTGCAAGTCTCAACACCTCCGACACAATAAACATACCGGCATAATAACAGACTGAAATAATTCCAAGGCCACAACGATCGACCGGTCCGTCTGGCGTGGCAAAAACTTGACGGGACGACGAACAGACACACTGACAGACAGACGTAGGGACATTCTTCCATCATCTCGCGAAAATGCACCGGATACCTAAAAACTCCAATCGATCCTGAAACAAAGGGACGATACCTATTGTTATTCGGCGATGTTGGGTATTGGGGGACTTGTGTTTGACCCTGTCGTCCTGGATTTTTTGCGGTTTGCGGGTTTCGAGCTTATAGACGTTGTCGTTGTCGTATAAATTCATGGCGTGGGATTCGGCAAGAAGGCCGCCCCGGCTGTCGTTCGTTTCGAATTTTGCGTGTATATCCAATTTCTTATTCATGGAACGGCGGGCGTCTGCTGCTGGTGACGCTGCTGGAGTATCGGGTACCGCGTGAAAAGAACAGAAATCCACGTCTATCGTGTAGGTTAAATCGACGAATGTTGCCGGCGGTTAGAAATGAAAAAATACAAATTTCGCCCGATGTGTTTGAAAGGTTTTAAATTGAAATGTTCCCAATCGGTAGAATATTTATTTTCAATCATTCCATTTTCTAAATTATCGTTCTAGTGCTGAAAAAGTCACTTCCGTCAAGTGCCAGTGAAAAATTCACATTAAGTTCATTCGAAAAAGAGCACTTACTTCTTGGTTCTCTATCATCCTAAGAAATTTGGCTCGATTCCAAATTCCTGAATTCATATACTCCATTCACTTTTATTTTAGCACTCGGTTGGCCATGGAAATTTGACACATTTCACTCTGTATAGTACGAAAATGTGGGGTTATGACGCTTGTCAAAACATTTTTGGGGTTTAAATCAACGCTATGTTGCCCGTTCTACGTAAAAGTTTCTGTTATTACGTATTTTATCACAATGTCGAATCTCTTCGGAAAATGTGTGACGAACATAATTGAAGTTTATACAAACTGATTGAAGGCATACCAAATCCAGTTATTTGCATGGAAAACACCAGAGATCAGTAAAATATCATAATATGCACTAGCTTGAGGAGACTTAATGTTCGTTATCTTCTTTGGCTAGAGTTTGAATACGTTGCATCAGTTGTAGATTTCAAAAACATTAAGCCGAAAATGAAATGCATATAATGCAGTGGTTGGGAATGGGTATCTCCCGAAGGGATTAACAGATCATTACGAGAAAGTTGAATTCTTCAACAAAAATCATCAATATAAGTGAAAGAAATTAAAGGAAGTTTCAAGTCAAGATGAACTTCACCTTTGAACAGAATTTTCACATGAATAAACAATTAACAGGATAACTGGCGCGTATTTGTGGCTGTTCATCTTAATACATAACATTGATATAATACATAATGATAATTAGGTATTTATTGGTACCTTAAGACATTTACAATCTATAGGACAAGTCAAATGAAAAATAGAAAAATAAATTTTCGGGAACTTATTCTACGATGACATTCATCGAAAATCCTGTAGTAAACTTTTCGCATTAATTCACTCAAACATAAACTTCTCAAATGCCACCACTTTTTTGGATTTCCCAATAGAAAGAAATTCTTTGTTATCCTCTTCATTCACAATCTTTCTGATTGTGGAAATATTCAGCTGAAATATAAGTCGTTTAGATTCAGATGAAACATTATATAGATTCTCTTACATTAAATATGTTCGCTAAGGTCTGACGTATTGTGGATTTCTAGAATATCAGGGTATAACTATTTGAATGAGCGCACCTGAATTCTAAATAGCACTTCCTGAAACCCAGTCTCTTTTTTTAATCACTTTCGGCATTTTCGTAATTATAAGAATTGATATTAGTTGTGGTAACGGCGTTATGACATTAACCACATTTCATGAGTGCCAACCTTACTCCGTTCTAGTTACAAAAACTTGAGAGAATTATTTCATGGCCAACCGACTGCTGAAATAAATGTGAATGGAGTATAGTTACCTTCTGTACATAATGAATGTATCGAGAAACCATAATGTTCGTAGCTTAGTGTGGGAAGATCCCTCGGAAAGAAAAAAATGACTCGAAGAGAATCTATCCGCTGTTGCAGAACGAAAGCACAAAGCAGCAGCGATGTCAAACTAAGCACGTGACCATCTCCAACGGAAATGTGCCGAGTCGAGCGTGGCCTAATTTAATGACGGTTGTCTTTTTCTTCATTTATTTCTAGTCTTCGTAATCACGATGTAATATCGCATTAGGCTTTATGAAAATTGACATTTTCTCGACGATCTTCCCTTCATTACAGGTTATTAACCTTCTCTTATTGCGATCTTGAAATTGTTCTGACACAACGGATCTCGCGTTCCGTCCATCCTCATGCAGCATCCCTCGGCGAGGCAACGCAAAAAACTGTCTAGCCGAAAAATCTCGTTCGATCTTCGCCAAGCTGGCAGATATATTGACGTGGAGATACAAAAACGAACGCACCTTGAAATTAGGTTGAAGATGGACGACGAAACGCGCGGTCTATTTTCGAAGTATCGAGGATCGTCGTAAAAACGAGGGACAATGAAAAAAGTCCCAAACCGAATTACGAAGATAGGTTTTGTATCGACTAAAATCGAGAGGATGCGATCGTCTGGACCTGTTTTCTACCGGTCCCCAACAAATTGGTAACTTCCGTTTCGAATTTCGATCTCGAAATTGATGGATTCTTCATCCTGCTCATTTCAAGGGTAATACCGAACAAGATAAATGTACAAGTTGGCCAAAATTCGTTGAAACAAAGAATGGTGAAAACCGCAGCCCCCTACGATACTTCGTTTTTGAGTTTGACAATTTCGTGAAGTTCTCCTAATTTTTTTTGTCCCTGAAGTTAAAAATCTTAAATTTGAATCTTCTACAGGCACTCTTTTACGTAGAATCCACTGACGAGCTTCAAATATTTTTTCATTTCGAATCATTAGCTGAACTTTAGTTTTTTTAAATAAAAACTTTTATTGAATTTGTTATTTTTGCCTAAGAAGGTTCAATCTTCAGATCCGTAACTTCAAAGACAAAAAAGTTATGAGGACTTTTCGGAATCGTCAAAATCTCAATTTTTGTTTATAACTCGAAATCTAAAAATGATAGACCGATTCTATTTTCAGATTTGGATTGGTCATGGAAAAAGAGCTAGAGAATGTGTCATTCGTTTTCTTCTAGCTGCAATAGTTCTTGGAGTTCTCTGTAGACAACGAATTTTTGCCCACCCTGTACACTGGTCAATAATTGAAGTGCATATTACTTAATTTTGCACTTCTGGTAAAAAAAATTACCAGATTTAACTCAACATAAAGTTGCTAACCATCTCCCGGGTATCGCAAAATATAGTCTCAATTTTTATCTCCCTTGCACCCTTCTTGCATTCAGTTGTAAACCGAACAGTTATCAATGAAGAAAAGACTTTTTTTGGTGGAAAAGAAGTATCCCTCCCCATCCAGACATCCTACCGATAATTTCGTTGTCCCTATCGCATGTTTTTCGTACCGAACTTCTGAAAAAATTAATGAGCACCGTATTTGCATTTTTTCTGTCGTCGATCGCGGACGCCAAATAAAGCGTCTCTCATCCGATATGCAAATTCTCCATCTACGAATGGAAATCTCGAAAACCGGGAAGTCTGCACACTCGCCTGGGACCTAATTGAACTCTCAATTATTTTGCGACGGGATTCCCGAGGCTTTTGTTTGTCGAGTACCTCGATATTCATCCGACGTAGATATAATAATGTCCCCCCCCGTATTGAATGAGCGTGGGGAGACGGACAAGAGAAGGGAAAAAATTATTTATTTTTTCGTTGCAGTTCATTCTGTAAGTGCAATCGACAAGAAAAAACATAATGAGAAAGTTACAACGAGTTCGGTGCTTTCCTGAAAAAAATTGATCATAATTTCCATGAATTTAATTCGAAACGTAAGAAACAAAAAATTGTTTCCGCCCGGGATCGAACCGGGGACCTTCCGCGTGTTAGGCGGATGTGATAACCACTACACCACGGAAACTTGTAAAGAAATTAGGATAACTTGAAAGAAGTAACAATCTGACTTGAAACCGGTTCACCAAACTGAGGATGGAAAAGAATTTCTGTGATTTCGTTCATAAAAAAAATTGTTTCCGCCCGGGATCGAACCGGGGACCTTCCGCGTGTTAGGCGGATGTGATAACCACTACACCACGGAAACACGTTGAATTTATCTAGATTCATACCCAATATAGACATAGGTCGTAAATATAAAAGTTTTCCTCAAATTAGAAATATTCTTCTCGTGGAACCGGGAAAAAAGCGTCTTTCTTTAGTGGAAAACAGGCCACCCGCTGTCTCAAATAACGCAGACGAGCTCCGACAGCCAAGTCATCGGGAAATTAGATTACCCTCATCTCCGACCGCGCGCCCCCGAAAATTTAGCTCACGTCGAGACTTCGCCATCTCTACCGGAAGTTTTCCCGTATCCGTCTAACGATTTCCCACCTAAACCCTTCACCGGAACGAGTGCACTATCATATCAACAAATTACGCCACCCCCCCGCCCGCGTTCTCTTGTCTTGCTCACAGCAGCACTTCCTCTAATTGGCAAGGGTTGAAGAATGCGCTAAAGAATGTACGTACACTCGCATATTGTACGACCGGAGAAAACATCTCGTAAGGTTTTCGAGTGATATAATGAATAACTGATGCTTCAGCTTGGATCGGTAGTAAGGATTACCTACTTATTGTTGGGTTTAGAACTTGAAGAATGATTAGCTACAATGATAGAATTGCAGCAATTTGAGCTAAATTTTGAATTGATGTGGCCGATATTTGATGAAAGTCTGAAATAAAAGTACTCAATTACTGGAACAGTGAAACATACTTTCAAATCAAATAACTATTCGAACTACATATACAGGGAGAAGCTTTTACTCGTACAAATATTTTAACAGTAGATTATTGAGGTCAAGAGAAACACTTTTTTCCTTTACCATTTTTTCCGATTCGGCCCTAATAAAAAGATATAGCCATTTTAAGTTTTCATAAGGAGCCCTGCCACCCTGGGGAAAACTAAATTACCTTCAGAATAACAAACTAAATCTATGGCACTACACATCTGTGGATTTTTTAAACAGAGTTGTACTCAGCCAAACCCAATTTTTCAAATTTCACAAATACTTTTTGATTTTTGAACATCAAATTACACGAAAACAGCGCATTATAGGTGAAAATACGAAGAATACTTTGTTACGAAACGTTCAAATATTCATTAGATAGCGTCCAACTTAATTTCAAGAGTTGGATTCTTTGAATTTTTAGAATTTGAATGATACAGAATGGTAATAATGAGAAAACTAGAAGACGTGAGTGATATCTTGTGTTGGAAAAAGATTCATGAAATAAATGAAAAACTATATTCCGAAATTAGTTTCATCCGATGAAACCGTTTGTGAAATAAAGCTGAAAGTAATATTTTTTATGGTTTTTCAACAGCCTGTACCTTTTAAACCGAGACGATTTGGAAAAAATGGTAAGGAAAAAAAGTGTTTCTAATGACCTCAAGAATCTACTGTAATAAATATTTGTGCGAGTCAAAAACTCACACTGTATATACAGGATGGGCAAAATTAGCTGGGATTGAGTGGCAGCTCTGTAACCGTAAGAGCTAAGGATAATATTTATATCCAATATTTAGAGAAAAACAGATTAGGTCAAGTTGGAAACTCACTGTAAAGTTGGTTAAGTGTTGATGGTTTCTGTATTATTTCAATTCAGCGCAAAATTTGTGAGATTCTGCCTCTCAAACCTATAGTTCGGAAGGTACACTGCTGACAGTGGTGAATTTGAGCACGAAGAAGTTCGATACTTTGTCGAATATGAAAAAAGTTCAGTCAGTGAACAGACTACGTCGCAATAGAAGATTCAGGATACAAGTATTATATCGACAAATAGCTGGCGTGGGCCACAGACCAACCTGCCGACCATCTAGCGAGGTGCCTTCGGCCTCTTGTAATTAACAGGTATAATAAACAAGAAGCGAAACGTGGGCGGAATGTACCGCCGTCAGAAATATGATTCAGAGAGGCATAAAACCGGGATTCCTACACGGCCCACTTGGATTTGCGATCGAGTGCGTATCCGTCGACTTCTCCCCGAGTCGGACAAAGAGCCGCCTGTGTGTGCTTGCTTATATAAATATGCGTTTCATCTCGGTCTCCGAGATGTGCTAATGAATTTCCTGCCTCCGATAATGATCCACTGACATAGAGATATGATCTGCAGTACCTGCTCGTTATTGAGTTGTCGACGCATCTGTTAATGAAGGTTTTTCTCGAAGATGTGCGGATTTTCCGAACGTGAACGCAAAAATTCAGCTTCGATTATTTTTCGAGGGGGATATTCGATTTTGGTTCATTATTCCCAATAACGAATCTTTGAAAATTCAACCAGCCCTGATATATGTTCGCAGTTTTCGTTAAAACACCTTTGGATAGCTTTCCGCGTCTTTTCTCTTCAATTTTTCCCGTAGAGTGGTCACTGATGTCGAATAGTAATCTCTGGTTATTGTTCTACCCTTATCCAAAAAATCAATCATGATTACTTCATGGCAATCCCAAAAAACTGAAGCAAGAACTTTTCCAGCAGATTTTTTGACACGAAACTTCTTAGGTCTTGTAGAACCAGAGTGTCGTCATTCCATCGATTGTGGCTTTTGTTTCTGGATCGTAAAAATATACCCAAGTCCCATCCATAGTAACATTTCGGTTTAAGAAGTCTTCATCGTTTTCAAATCGAGCACAGATCGAACGCGATGCTTCTACCTTTGCACGCTTTTTGGTCAACATTCAAACATTTAAGGATCCATTTCGCAGTAATTTTTCTCATGTCCAATTTGACGTGAACTAACTATATGATGAACGCGTTCGTATGAAATATTCTGTGCTTCAGATATCCATTTTAGCCCAATTCGACGGTATGATAAATTCATGTCATGAAATGCATCGATATTTTCGGGGACTGACGCAGAATTTGGCTTTCCCGATCAGTCATCATCTTCAATGGAAAATTTACCTTCTTTGAAGCTTGCAGTCCAATTTTTCACGGTCGCATAAGAAGGACATTCATCACCATATTTTCGACCTCAAACTTCACCAGTGTGATGTGTCAATACACTTCTAATGATTTGTTGTTCGTTGCTATGGTAACACAATATTTTTTTATGCATGGAACTGGTCTAGACTAACTAGATATCAATACATAATGCATACCCGTATAATTAGTTATCCTATAACATTTTCTGAAGAAAATTTTTCTTATTATGATTCAATTCCAAAGTATCAATTATTCGTTTCGAGATTTCTATGAATTATGCATAGACATCGCCGCCCGTTCTCATCTTGACAATGGGCGCCATATCCATAAGGCACGTTATATATTTTCCTTCGTCCATAAAGATGGTGCCCATCCTCCAGGAAATAATTAACGCGTTTCGGGTGATAAATCAATGGAGCAGCGTGAGCGGGCAAAAAGAGAAAAGATAACAGCCAACTTGATTATTATGAACAATCGTTAAACTGTTCGGGTTTCGAGCTTTTAGTCCCCGTTGTTCGTAATTTGATACCAGGCAGGCCGAAGTTACCTTTCAGAGATTTTCGGGATGGGGTAATTGACCTGTTAATGGCGGGTAGATCATTATCCACTCGTCCACATTTGATGCAATAATTATTATTCTCTTCTGATATTAACGAACAAATTAACGCTTTCTTCAAATTCGATGCAATTTGGCAAAACATCGGATGATTTTCGAAGGAATCTACTCAGCTTTCAGTCTTTCAGACTAATTTTAAAAGAACGAGAACTCCGACGATAGTTTTATCAAGATATGTCTGAGAGTTTAAAGTTCTTGGAAATGAAAATAAATGAGTACTACCATCTGAACAAAAACGTCCCTCAACCGTCCATCAGTCGGTTGATTTTCATTACCGTGACCGTTCGTTTACCTCTCCCGTCTCAAATCGCCGTTTCTCATCCGGGAATAAGTTAAGGATGCTGCTGCATCGCACATCATCAGAAGAGTAGAAAGAAAGGAAAACATATTGATTTTTCCGTTCTTACTGAAAGTTTTCCGCTACCGGGGTGGGTGAACCCGGCATGAGAAGGGTATAGAATAATCTACAACAAAGGAAGTTCAATATGTGCATGATCCGAATTCCTTTCTCGTCTGCATTTTCGAACACGTTTTTTTCGTCTGAACGATGTACCCGATTCCGATCTCGACAAGTTCATTAGATCAAGCTGTATCAGAATTTGTGTGTAAATCGAGTTTGTTATTTTTGTTGGATTTTTGTCTGAATTGATCGAGCGCGTTATTTGCAATTTATGAAATCCTGCTTCTGATATGGAGAATTTCTTTGGTTTATCCTAAAAACTGATCTACAAGACGAGACATGTGACGAAAGCATCGGTGGACGTCGTCGGAAAGATATGTTGGAAAATCACGTTCTAATACGAGGATGTATTGATATCATTGAAGATGATGACCGATCGGGAAGGCCAGTTTCTGTGTCACTCCCCGAAAATATCGATGCAGGTCATGACATGATTTTATCAGACCGTCGAATTGGGCTAAAACGTATATCTGAAGCACTGAATATTTCATACGAACGCGTTCATCTTATAGTTGACGTCAATTTGGACATGAGAAAAATTGCTGCAAAATGGATACCCAAATGTTTGAATGTTGACCAAAAGCGTGCAAGGGTGGAAGCATCGCGTTCGATCTGTGCTCGATTTGAAAACGATGTAGACTTCTTAAAACGAACTGATACTATGGATCAGACTTTGGTACATTTCTACGATCCAGAAACAAAGCAACAATCGATGGAATGGCGACACTCTGGTTCTCCAAGACCTAAGAAGTTTCGTGTCTAAACATCTGATGGAAAAGTACTTGCTTCAGTTTATGGGATCGCCATGTAGTAATCATGATTGATTTTTTGAATTAAGGGTAAAACAATAACCGGAGATTACTATTCGACATTACTGACCACTCTACGGGAAAAAGTTAAAGTGAAAAGACGCGGAAAGTTATCCAAAGGTGTTTTGTTCTTGCAGTACAACGCGCCTGCACACAAATCTCATGTTGGCATGCAAAAAATTCGTGCTTAAGGGTTTGAATTACTAGAACACCCCCCTTATTCATCAGATTTGGCTCTATCCGACTATCATCTCTTTCCTCAATTGAAAAAAAGGTAAAAAGGTTGTAAATTTTCTTCCAACGAGGAGGTCTGGTTTACAGAGCAAGAGGAAACATTTTTTTTGAAAGGTCTAGAGATGTTGTTAGTTCCCTGTAATAAATGTATCCAATAGAGGAGAAATTTTGGTTGGTTTTATAGTAGACTAAAAATTTTTCAATATATCCTCGTATTTGTAGATTTCGACGGATAAATAATATTGTTAATTTCGCATGAAGCATCATTAAAAAATATCAAGAAATTGAGAGGTTTAATTATTTCCACTCTATTCCAAAGGGAATAGGATAATAATTAACCAAAATACATCTGTCCTGCTTTTTTCCGGAAAAATTGCTAATAAAGCGATGAAAATAATTTGGTTAATTATATTGCAATTTTTCTACGTAATCCAGATATTTTTGGGTTCTAACGCTCATAAGTTATTCTGAGTCTAACGAAAAATCTCGGGAAATATGATAATAAGTCGCGGTTTTTCGAAATTTCAGGAGATGAAAATTGGGGTAGTGAACAGAAGAATTTTCCATTTATCCGAACTGGCGTGGGGGAAAAAGTTCGAAGAGTCTCGGGCAATAAACATCCCTGCCGTTATCCTCCCGACGAGAAACATTTTCAGCCGAAAAATTCTCGGAGGAATACCAGAGCCTCCCGTTTCAACCCTTCGCGGTCCGAAATTCGTTTAACGAAGTGGCCCGCTTTTCACGAAAATACAATATCTTCCCGGGTAATGGGAATCGAGGTGAGGATTTCCAATTTTCCTTTCCCGACTGAAGCGTCGTTCCGTTGGAAAAGTTGCGAAGCGATATGAAAACATTTCGGCTGGTTGCGATGAGTTTTTCGTAGGGTTGAACAATACAACTTGATCTCGCCATTAGTGTTGATGTTATAACGCTCGTTGTCTGCTGAAAGTACCTACGGAATTATCTCCCTTTCATTTTCATTTTTCTTAATAATGAACGCGAGAAATGGTCTTTTTGCTTGACTTGTACATTAATGCTTGGCCTCTAGATCCCTTTCATCAAAAAATGCCCTTTTTTGAAACCATTTGTGCCTGGATGAATAGATGCGAAGGATCTCCTCATTGGGTTATAGAAAAGTATGTTGGTATACAAGAATGGCTCTCTTAGAATTCAGGTTTTCTTCGGATATTTTGATGGTATCCATCACAACACTGTCTTCTTACTCCTTTTTCCCTTGTTTTTGGTACTATTCGGATTCCACTACATATTTGCTTTTGAACGTTAGACAAGAATCTCCATAAAATAATATTACAAGTTTCTTGTCGCTTTACATTTTCTGCCCGACACCTATACTCCATTCAATTTTTTTTTAGCAGTCGGTTGGCCATGGAAATTTGACACATTTCACTCTATATAGTTCGAAAATGTGTGGTTATTACGCTTGTCAAAACATTTTTGGGTTTTGAATCAGCGCTATGCTGCCCGTTCTACGTAAAAGTTTCTGTTATTACGTATTTTATCACAATGTCGAATCTCTTCGGAAAATATGTGACGAGCATAATTGAAGTTTATACAAACTGATTGAAGGCATACCAAATCCAGTTATTTGCATGGAAAATACAAGAGATCAGTATAATATCATAATATGCAGTAGCTTAAGGAGAGTTAATGTTCGTTATCTTCTTTGGCTAAAGTTTGAATACGTAACATCAGTTGTAGATTTCAAAAATATTAACCCGAAGATGAAATGCATATGATGCAGTGGTTGGGAATGGGTATCTCCCGAAGGAATTAACAGATAATTACAAAAATGTTAAATTCTTCAACAAAAATCATCTTGCTTCAATGAAAGTAAAAGGAATTAAAGGCAGTTTCAAGTCAAGATGAACTTCAACTTTGAACAAAAATTTCACATGATTAAACAATAAACAGGACAACTGGCGCGTATTTTTTGTGGCTGTTCATCTTAATACATCGATATAATAATAATTATTAGGTATTTATTGGTACCTTAATACATTTACAATGTATAGGACAAGTCAAATGAAAAATAGAAAAATAAATTTTCGGGAATTTCTACGATGACATTCATCGAAAATCCTGTAGTAAACTTTTCGCATTAATTCACTCAAATATAAAATTCTCAAATGCCACCACTTTTTTGGGTCTCCCAATAGAAGGAAATTCTTTGTCATCCTCTTCATTCACAATCTTTCTAATTTTGGAAATATTCAGCTGAAATATAAGTCGTTTAGATTCAGGTGAAACATTATGCAAATTCTCTTATATTGAATATGTTCGCTACCGTCTGACGTATTGTGGATTTTAGAATATCAGAGTATAACTATTTGAATGAGCGGACCTGAATTCTAAATAGCACTTCCTGAAACCCTGTCTCTTTTTTCAATCACTTTCGTCATTTTCGTAATAAAAATTGATATTGGTTGTGGCAACGGCGTTATGACATTAACGACATTTCATGAGTGTCAACCTTACTCTGTTCTAGTTACAAAAACTTGAGAATATTATTTCATGGCCAACCGACTGCTAAAATAAATGTGAATGCAGTATATGATCTTCATCCTCTACGTCACTTTTATTATTTTCAAGTTTTTGAAACCTCTAACAATAACTTCTTCCGAAGTATATACCCTGCAATCAATCCTCAGCAGCACATTTCTACAAAAAAGAGGAAAATCGAAAAGCTCTACGAGTACATATTTCGATAACATCATGGGAAATATATGAATTCAAATTTGGGCATCTTGGAGTCTTGGAGATCGGCAGAAATAACCCGATTCGGGCCTGCACGCGTCCGATGAAAGAAATTCGAACCTGTCTGGGAAGTTAATTAAAAGGGGCCCCGGTGGCTCCTCAAGATAGCCCGACCTCATATTTTCGAACCGTCGAGATCATAAAACAGGGAAGGTTGCCGAATTACGAACGAACATGTTGACCGGGGAACCTGTTTGTCATAATTAGCCATCTTTTTGTGTTTCGGTTCTCTCTTCTTCTCCCGCCGAAAGGTTCAGCGGTGGTTCGATGAATTTCGCAGGAGTTTCGATCGCTCATGAACATCGGATATTTTTATATTTATTGTGGTCGTAGAGCAGATTCGAAGAGGGTGTTCAGTTTTTGGATCTAAACACTCAACAAACCCGAGCTGTTTGGAGAAAACCACCGACAAAAAATCTATCGAAATATTTTTATTTTTTCCTTTGTTGTATGAACTTGGAATTTTTTTTTTCTGGCACAACCTGTAAGTAGGCCAGATACCTTCAGTTCTTCTTTCAGAAGACCTTGATGAGACCATTTCTCGCTGAGCTGTCTCTGAATTGAAATATTTGTTTTCGATCATCGATATTTTAGCAACCAATGGTTAAAACAATTCTCTACAATATCCAGCCATCTTTTCCTTCAAAACAAAAATAATTTTCTATTGTTTACATTAACTTGAGGAAGCAGGTTCGATTTGAACAGACATTTTTGGCTGTAATACTAAATACTACACGACATAAATGGGAATTTGACTCGTATAAATATTAGACGCGGACAAAGTAGATTCTTGAAGTCAAAAGACACACTTTTTCCTTTAACATTCTTTTCGAATCTGCTCGGTTTAAAAGATATACGGCCTGTTGCAGGAAAGTCCATTAAAATTTAATCCTTCATTAAAATCTTATTCCTCCATTTTTCCCTTCAAAAATGACAGTTTTAAATTTTGAAGGGGCATCCAAGCTTAAAGGACTTTCCTGCAACTGAGCCATAGACTGTTGAAAAACCATAAAAAAAATTATTTTTAGTTCTAACTCACAAAGGGTTTTATTAAATGAAATGAATTTTGGAATATAGTTTTTCATTCATTCGATGAATCTTTTTCGAACACAAGATATCACCCACATATTCCAGTTTTCTCAATATGACCATTACGTATCATGAAAATACCAAAAATTCAAAGAACCCAACTCTTGACACTAATTTGGACGCTGTCTAATGATTAATTGAACTTTTTGTAAAATAAAAGTGTTCTACATATTTTCTCGTATAATGCGCCGTTTTCAAGTAATTTAATGTTCAAAAATTAAAAAGTATCTGTGAAATTTGAAAAATTGGGTACTTTGGCTGAACGCAACTGTGTAAAAGATCCACATATGTGTAATGTCACATATTAAGAGCTAGTTCTTCTAAAGGTAATTGTGGCACAGCTCATTATGAAAACCTAAAATGGCTATATATTTTCATCAGAATCGACTCGGAAAATATGGAATTAGAAAAAAGTTTTTCTTTTGACCTCAAGAATCTACTGTAGAAATATTTGTAGGGGTCAAAGACTCACCCTGCATATTTCAATGGATTATTCTCGTATCCAATAAACATGACCTCGAATCCTCCCATCGAATCCCAAATGTAAACGCGCATACCCCTCCCCGGTCCCCTAAATGCTTGTTTTCTCACCCCCGGGTTAACCGATTGAATGTTTGCTTAATTCGAAAATTTTCCAACATCGGAACTGTGAAATATACGGCGGCAGTTCGAAAGAGATGCGATGGCTGTGACTCATCTCCCCCTGAACGGGGCCCACCCATTGGAAACGGGGAAGTTTCCCAATTAAGCTAAATGCGACCGGGGGCAATTCCTGACGACTTACGTAGATCTGATTACGGGAATGCCGGGTATATATTTTTCGGGATATCTTGCTCTTTTCCCGTCCTCCGATTTGCATCGGGAGAGATCGGACTCGGAAATTATGGAAAATTGATAGTCTGAAAGCGTTGATGGGGGGTTCAGGGGGGTCGGTGAATTTTCGTGAATGGGAAATTGGGGGTTGATACTTAGCGGTAATTAGGGCGCATTATTCAGGTTTATTCTTATCGCTTCGATTTTTCACAGGATTAGTCTATATCGCGAACCACTATAATTCTAAACTAAAAATAATGATTATGCAATAGGTATTTTCACTAATTTCCCGAATTGTATGCATAGGTAATTTTCGTTCCATCGCACTAATGTGAAATTTGTAATAAATGAACAATATACTAAAACAAAATCGTCAATACCTTCTTAGTTTTGGATTTGACAGCTGTGAATGGACACTGAAATGATTCACAATCGACTTATTACAGTTTGATGTGTTCCTAGACTTTTCAGTCTTCGAAAATGAGCCACAAACACAAAATAATTGTTGATTGACTTAAAATCTTTCTTGTTTTCTTCGGAAACGCAACAGTCTCTGATCACATAACCATAAAACTTCCTCCTAATGAAGTAGTTTCCGAGAAAACATGGATACGCCTGTCACATAACCATTCTGCGACAAGTCACAGGTATAAGCTCAGAAGAAACTGCTTTTTCTGCAACGCCATGAATAGCTATTCCCCGGAGTATACGAGTGTGAGTGAATGTTACTTCTTCTTCAGTTCTTGGTGGAAACGATTGTTAAGATCCAGTTGGAAAAAGTAGTTTACATTGGAATAGAATTTGGGTTGTATTCGTAACGAATCAAGATCTGTTTTTTTCTTCGCTTGAGATATCTTCTTTTACCAAACAAAACAAATCAAAATACTTACTGTCGGGTGAGAATTGTCATCACTTCTTCTCAAATTTTAGTATGGTTCTGCGAGCGTCACGAAAATTGAGAACAAGTTCAAGAAACACTACTTTTTTCTCTATAAGTCGAATCGGTACTACCTACCCCTATTCGGGATAGGTTCTAACCTAACTTTTGTCAGTTCTGTCAAACTGACGTGGATTTGTTCACATATGCGTTTGGTGAATGTTAAAATCTCAATTTCTCGGAATCTTTTTGGTTTTTCGAATCTGGCTCTAGGGTTCAGAGTGTTATTTTGGTACGCTTATTCAAATAGGTCAAATGGTCAAATAGAGCGATTTCCAAACCCTCTACAGGGCGAGTCTTCGACTTGTACGTATATTTTAACAAAAGGTTACTGAGGTCAAAAGAAACTCTTTCCCTCAACTATTTTCTCCAATTCGGCTTGGTTGAAGAGATACAGGCTGTTCAAACGCCATAAAAATATAATTTTGAGTAACATTTCAACTGATATTCAAAAATAAAGAGATATCTGTGAAATTCGAAAAATTTTTGCTCTGCAAGACCCATAGATGTGGTTCATCACAGATTCAGTTTGTTATTCAGAAAGCAATTTTGTTTTTCCATGGGTGACATAGCTCATCATGAAAAATTTCGATGCCTTTTCATCCAGTCCGAATTGGTAAAAATATGTACCTACAATTGAAAGACTCCTCTATATACCAGCGAAAAGCTGGGAGGACCGTTTACGCATGATACTCGATATGAGTACCGAATTCAGTTACTTATAGTATGATCCGAAAAAAGTTAATACGACGAATAGAACTTTTTACGCCAAATGACACCTATATGGCCCATAAATCGAAACGTACCAACAGTTAATTAAGTCACGCATTTCGAGATAAAATTCCTGTGGTACTTCGACATAACTCATACCGCGACTAAAAACGTGTTCAATCTTGTTCTGATCGTCGCCGGTTGCTACTAATAGTACTAATAGACTTCGTATCTTATTAATGGCGTACTCCCATGATAATCTGGAGCGAGTAGAACCGGCAAATTTATGCGTCCCGTATGGCCGGGCATCGAAAAAGAAGAGAGAAACGCACAGAACTACATTCCGCGGATTTTTAGCCGTAAGAAATGATATTGAATAAAACATGGACGGGATATTGGGTTGGATTCTTTGCCTCGGCTCGGATGCCGAGGGAAATCGCGCGAGTGACATGGAGCTTGACGCGTGTGGGAAGTTTTATTTGCCGATATGCATACGCACCAAGATTATGTTGGTTGTTGGTTTTCCTGCTGGAAGCATTCTTATACGGAAATTGATGAAGTTATTTAATAACTCCTATTCGTACTTTTTTGCACTTTACATATTATATGTAAATTAATATTGATAATGTTAATGATGATTGTCAAATAAAAGGTACCTAAGTTTATATTAGTGGGTACAACACTCTCTTTGTAAGGTCTTGTGTGAATTTGTTTTACTAATGTTGAAGAGGAACGTGAAGAAAATTTCCTTATTGTCCTTGTTAGTACGAATACGATGAATGATTGTCAAGCAAGTGGTGGTAATCTACAAAGGGCATTCAACTTCTCAATGGAAAAAAGCGATTGTTGCTAACTGTAGTATTATTTGTGACGCCAAATTGAAAATTAAAAAAGACTGATGATGGCATTACAATAAAGGCGAAATAAAAGGCTTGATATTCAATGATGCATTCATTCAATTTTCAAAATCCATCAAAAATGCGAAGTTCTGCAGCCAGTTCAACAAATTATTTTAGATTAGAATCCCGCCCTTAAATACCTAAGTGGTCATTACAGGAGCGCTTAAATTTAAGGCTAGCTTTAGCCATTTAAATGTCACTTAACAGTTGGTGCAACGTAATTTAAGTTAAGGGTTCATTTTAAGGGACACTTAGCACAAAGTGCGTTTGGTGCAAACGGGTCTAAATGAAATAGTCCAGCTCAATTCGGAATGACTTTACTGACCGTTCTATGAGTCGGAAGAAAGATGCAGTCGATCGAAAAATACGAGTGCCAATTCCGAAAAGGAAGAAGAGTTATGTTCTCTGGTCTGTGGTCGCAGCTGCTTTTAATCACCCCTAGGCGAGGCAGATAGCGTTGCGGTAGTTGTTGTAATTCTTCGTAGATTTAATTGAGATTCTCCGCAGAGCAGTGAGGGATGGTTAAGTATTCAGGGAGAAGAAGGAAGGAGGACACGATAGATCTCCTGGCCTGCTAGTATTATTTATATAATATACAATATACACACTTAGAGTCATTCGGGGTAACTGAGCGTAGTGGGTAAGTGTGCGCAGTGCGTATATCTCGACTATGCAATGTATAAAAGAGGGGTTCATTTGGGTGAAGCAAGGGCGCAGAATCGCCATATTAGTTTTTCATAGGAGTGCGCCGTTCCACGTTTCTTTAACTTTTTATTTGCAATCAATCAAATTCACTAGTTTTCTTGTTAATTTTTAGCATCTCTGCAAATTCTGCCAGATCCAAGTTCCGAGTCCCTCAGTGTTAAACAATATTTTATTCGATCATGCGCATTATAACTCTCTTAGCTGCTTAACTCTATAAGAACGTCAATTCAAAATTTGGCTTACTGGGGAAAGTGTGCGCATTTATTCATTACATGGGCATTAGTTCAGTGAGTAATAAATTATGACATTGTTGATTTTCTTGGTTAAGACTCGATCAATATTGTCCTATTTGTACAGAAAAATATGAAGAGCCACCAACAGTTGAATGTATCAAGTGTTGTGTTCACCAAGAATTGTGGCATGAACAATAAAGCACTGCTTGTAAAAAGGCGCTCCTGTATTGACAATAAACAGCATTTCTCTAATATTGTAACATTTTGATGACATTATTTTGTAATTTGTTTCGATTTTGTGGTTCACAAAGCACTGCGTTCACTTACCCCGTGAGGGTGCGCACACTTACCCGCAATACGGGGCAAGTGAACGCACTCCGACTTTCTCTATTAAATTCTTTTTTGCGGAAAGAAAACGTTTTTGTTTGTTTGCTTTTTGATGTTTTTTTATAGATTAGAAAATTCTCTATCTCATGAATATGTTTTAATTTTCCTAGCTTCAACATTTGAAACAGGGTAAGGCTTGAAAGGCAAAAGTGCGCATAGTTGCCCCGAATGACTCTACATCTGATTTTTTTTGACTCATTTTAAGTCGGATAGTGGCATTCTCTCGAAAAGTCGCTGTGAGAATTTCAAAAGTCTAAGGTGAAAGTTCGAGCTCTTTTCATTCCTAGTATCAATCCGCATACAAACGTTCCATAAACCGATCCGCATCAAATATCAATTTCGTGCTCGAATTTTCAACGGCGAATTAACATACCGCGCATTGAAATTCCTGTCGAATCGAATTTCAAAAACGCGTTTATTGCGAATTCCTTTCAAAAAGAATTTTTCCGTGGCGTGTCGACCGAAATCATGACCATTATCATATTCGCGTCTCGTTAAGCGGGGGCTTTTCCACCCCCCAGAGAACCCCCCCAGCTTATGCCCCCGCCGCCGCAGCTCGGGCATTATCCACTCCTCCTCCCACAGTCCTCGACAATAAAATATTCACGGGTCTGAGGACGGGGATCCGCGCGCTTTGAGGAGAATTTTTCCCGGATAACAGCTTGTAACGAATGAGCCGAAAGATTTTTTTGTTTGATGTCCCCGCAGAATAGTTATCACATTTGCGTAAGTGAAGAAAATGTGGAAATGTTTCCTCTGCAGCAAATGCGCTTAAAAGGGTGCTCATAGGATGATGATGGGGAAGTGTGTGTGTGATGAAAAATTATGGTTTCACGGGTTTACTCTTTTACTGGAGACTCAAAGGGTTTCTTTTTCTCTCTCTATCTCTCTGCGTGTGTAATGTAGAAGTAGATGTAGGTACGTATAAAAGAGGAGAGTATAGTGTATTGTTGAAAATAATGACTTTAAATACGAACTTCAGAATGGAGAAATACTTTGATAATTCACTGATATTCGATGAAATTTCTTCATCCTTTTCGAAATATCAATTTTAATTCAGAAGAAAGTGAAAAAATTCAACTTCCGATGGTGATTCTGAATTTTCTGTCGAAAGGTTAGTTCATTCGGCAAAATTAAGTTTTCAGTAACAAAATAAGGCTTTCAACGCATTTTTTCTTCTGAGGATAATTTAACGATGATTGGTTTACGAGGAGAGACCAGAAAGTTGATGCACCCATACGTTTATTGAAAAAACAACGAAAATACCTAGGGAGAAATCATTGGAATGACTATGGTTGGTTCAATACGAGGGGTGCTATTTCTGTATTGAGAAGTGAAAACAGTAGAATTTCCCGGTGAAATCTGCCATTGCCATCTTGGAAAATGATGGAAAGATGAATAAATTTAGTAGACATTTTATGCTTACTAGAAGGTAATGAAAAAAATTTGTTGCTGTTCTCACTTTTGAAATTTGATTCATTGTCGAACAAATGAGATTCTTGTGATTTGTTGCTAAACGTAACATTTTCATCGATAAAAAAAATGGGGTAATCGTTAATTGAAAACAACCCTAGTCCACGCATACCTATAGGCATAAATAATTGGAAACTGATAACAGACGGCTTGGCTTGTTCGACCTTCACCACCCTTCCTCCATATTTCCCATTATTCCAATAATACGACGGGCAACTTATTAAATTTTTATACTCGACCAACCGTCGTCGTCACACCCGATCTAGTCCGATATTTCAGAATCGTATCGCACTCTCTGGGGGTAGAAACCCCGCTGATGAATCATAACCGGATAGTAGTCGCGTATGTGCGCTATAATGGCGCAAAGCTGCTTAAATAATGCGGCTATAAATGTCAAGAAATAGAAATATATAGGATGGGGGGTAGACGTTACCCCGGTGGCGAACTGTGAATTAAAAGGGTCGTGTATACGTTGTTCTGCTGGCTCGTATACGGCTCACACGTAGAAATAGAGTAGTCAAAGTTATTGGACGCGTTTTATATGAAACTAACACGGAATATACCTACATAAGATCAAGATATGTGTAGAATCATTGAATATATCAAAGAAGAAACGATTCCCCAAAAACCTTCATTTTGCGATCGTTTAATCAAAATTTGGCGAGGATTTTTGGATGAGCCAAATTTGAGGTGACGTGAAATCAATTTTTTTCAAGCGGTATTATCAAATTACCAACTGAAGAAAGGATAATGTCACCCATTAAAGAGCTCCCTCTGTATAACTAGATTCGATTTCCACAGGTTGAATGGGAACAAAGCGCTCCTAAGAACTAGAATTCAACTCGAGGTCTTCGTACCTTACCACACACACACATACAGACAGAATTTTGTCGCACGGCAAAAAAGCCATTAACGGTTTCTGTATTCAGAAGCTGCGAGAGGTATTGAACTTGACCGCGGAATTGTGTCTTTACTGCCACCTCGACAAAGAACAACGGCTACTACTTTAACACTGTGCGAGGAAATTGTTATCTTCCGAGCTCTATTGTTATGCTTCCCCATTCCGTTCTTTTCCATGCGATATTAATGTTCTCTGTGTGATGAACATGTGGCCAGGTAGTCAAGAGGGCATAAGGTGAAACAAATAATTTCTAAATGATCAAATATCGAATTAAAGATGATAATACTCTCTTCAAGTCCAGCTTTATGCAATAACGTTGTCATCTAAATGATTCGCTCATGAGAAGAACTTATAATAACATCAATAAAACAAAAATAAATCAGCTTTCTAACATAGAAAAGGTATTATCCATTATAAATCAGAGAGTAAGGCGAAACTTGTATTGTTAAATTACAAAAGAAACCATCTGAAATTTAATCGATTAACAAGATATTATAACAAGCTAGGTATATGAAAACTTCTGAATAATCGATATCATCGATAAGTTCAGAGCTATGTGCCCCATCATAATAAGTGCAATTCGTTTAATTTGACTATGTTTCTGATGAGTAAAGGAAGCTAACAATCAGGCGTGATAATACATAGTTTTTTGCATATTACATTCATAACTGTGAAAGTAACAACTCACGCTGCGTTGCAATTACATTGTTTTAATGAAATTTCCGAGAAACATGACAATTTTCCGAACGAGTATCAAAAAGATCAGTTTAATTGTCAGGTACACCGCGAAACACTTGAAATATTTACCCGTTTCTAGCCCTAGGACTGCCAAGCTTTCACATTCATTAAAAATGCCGAAAGGCTATGCGAAGGTTCGTTTAACGACCGTGAATTTCTTCATATTGATAAATGCACTATATTCCACAATGATGAGTTGTTGAAACGATTCTCTTCGAAACGAAATCCATGCTAAAAACACTCATATTGCTGCCTGCAACCCTACAGAAGCCTAAAAAAGCACAGTCGAGTAAATTCATCAATAATATAACACTTTGTTCTTAAAGACAAATAGTCATTGCTGGTAAATTTTCACAGAACACTCATGCGAGGAAGAAACGGTAATGGTATGATTTATAAAGTGCTGGTGCATTCACCAATTTGCAACGGTTGAGTATTAACCCTGAATACTCAAAGATTCTATGTATGTAGTTTTGCCATTGAGCAATTAATAGTTGATTACTGGATGGTTTTACACTCTTATCCTCTCGATTTAACCATTCAATTCAGATTTTTATTCACTATTTTCAATTTTGAACCTTTAGCATCTTACAGGAAGAAGCCTCCTTGAAAGAATTCTGTATAGGGATAGTTTCCACATAAAGGATAAATGAACGCTAATCTTTTCAAGATTTTCATTTCCATTGAATGTTTGTACGTAGTCCTTGAAAAGACTAAGGCTATAAATAGACACAGTCTCTTGGTTACCACTTCATCAGACAACATAAAAGAACAGGTGTTCCATTACATGCCTTCATATAGAACTGCTGAAAGCATGAACTTTATGAACCAACAAACAAGGCAGGGTTTCCTGTGCCTTATTAATTCTATCACCGTTCTAAGATTCCAGGACAGCCCTAAAAACAAGATATTTTCACTATACTCAAACCGAACCTTCTTCATTCCCATCTCATCGCCATTTTCATGGAACTCTCACCGGTTGAATTAAAATTTCACGAGGCACGCTCCTGTCGTACTTTCCGAGCTGTCAGAACTACGAAAGTCCTAACCGATTTGCCGGATGGCACTCTCTTCTTCTTCTTATCGGGCCGCTTTTTATGGATCGTAAAAGCTTGAGTGTAGGTGAATATGGGGACGTTTCTCTTGAACGTTTCACCGTTAAGTGGGACCGTTCCGAGAGTTTATTCGTGACCGAGAAGTTTGACGTTGATAAGGCGGGTATTATTGTGCACCTTCGGTTCCGATCATCGGTTCGAAATTAAATGTTGCGCAATAAAGAACGGAGTTTGATTATGCTACAGAATTAATGAATTGATAAGAGAGCATGAAAATCGAAGAAAGGTCCTATAAAATTCATGTGGTGACATTAATTTCCCAGATTTGTTACCCACTCCTATCGCCAACCACTTTGAAGTAAAATCTAGTCGACCCTATAAAAGATGCAAACTTATTGGATCTCCGCAGCGTAATGGATTTCAAAATTACTCTCTCCTTTATCAATTGGAAGGGTTTGGGTTTTTGTGCAAGTACTTGAAATATATGATAGGTTCTTTGAGATTCTTTGAGGAATTAAATTCCATTGCTGCAGGTATATTTAGAGATATAGCTCCTGTATAAATAGGTTCATTATAAACTAAGAGTTGAGCGAATTTTTTTCGTATTCGAAATTCCAACAAAACGTCAAATGCCACTTTGAGAAATACGATTCTTGGCGTGCAAAAACAAGACTTTCTTTCTTCTTCCTTTCCGAGTTTCCGTTGCGTGCACAATTTTACAACTCTTTCTGGAACCCCTGTCTCTGGCTCTGAATCACATCGGTGAAATCGGTGCATTAATCCGCTCGTAAAACACGTGAAAAGATCAGACATGAGGACGTAATAAAACGGCCTAATGAGCAGTGTAAGTTTTAACTACGCATCGCCGACTATTTAACTACTTATTTGAGGACAGATGATGCTGATGTTTGTCTCTCTGTAACTAATTCCCCGAACGCTAATATTGCTCATTTATGAAATATTCATTTGAACGTTGATTTCATTGAAATATCCCACTTTATCGACATACGAATACGCAGATTTTCCACAACCGGGTATTGTTAGTTTCTCTCTACCCGTTTTGCTAGAAACATGCAATAATGAGTGATATAAAAGCTGAGTTATTCCTTCCCTCGGATTCCGTACATTTACCTGTAACCGATACTCGAACGGGGTAAAGACTCGTACATAATGTAAATCGGAATAATCGTCAAGTCTCCAAGAGGGCGAATGTTGCTCTGTATGGTCCTTTGACGAGGTAATTAACTCCCAACTCGGGCGTAATTGATGGGCTTCGTATATAGTAGAACAAAGTTATGAATCTAAATATTAATTCTCCCCCGGCTACGATGTTTATTTGGCTTATGGGAGAGAGTCTTTATCCCGAGTTACAATGCGATATTACTTTCAGTTCGACGACGTTTCGGGGGATTGCGGTAATTGGCAGGAATAAATGGCGGAAAATCGTGTTCGGTGGTTGTTTCGAATTAATATCCTGCGGATGTAGAGATGTCTATGGTCAAATTATGGCAATTTTAATTCATCTCCTCCTTTATGAAGGCACTCGTTAAAAAACTGCTTTTAGAAAGTTAAGGATTGCGATGTTTTCCACAGATGCGTACGATTTGTACGCACCTCAATTATAGTGAAGTCTTCTAAACTGCTCTACAAGAGTTAGGGATATCGTATTCAATCGTTTTTAAAAGTATGTAAGAGAAAATCGCTGTAAAATCATTTAAAACTCAATAACAACTTGAATCGATCCAATAAAAATCAGTATGAGACATTTCGTCAATCTGGTCGCCTTTTTTCTGAAGTTTGGTTCTTTGCATATGCTTCATGAATATTCTATGAAGTCAGTTTATCAACGGCTTCGATTTGAAACGAGTTTTCTGAAAATGCCAAGACGTAAATCAACAAACGCTGAGGCTGATAGGGCTATCGGAATGCTACAGGATGGCCTAACTCAGGTTGTTGTAGCGGAAAGGCTCCAAGTCAGCCAAAGTGTGATATCTCCACTTTGGAATAGGTTCAGGGAGACAGGTTCCGTGTTGGAAAGACCAAGGCTTGGTGGGCGACGAAAAACAACACCTGCTCAGGATCGTTTCATCGCCGTTTCGGCGAGAAGAAACCCTACATCAACGTGTAGAATACGGAATACCCTTCAAAATGCAGATGGGGTCCAAGTTTCCATCGAAACCATCAGACGACGTTTGAGAGAGGTGAATCTTGGTTCTAGACGACCATTAAGAGGACTTCCATTAACACGTGACCATAAGCGTCTAAGACTGGAATGGGCAAGGCAACATATCAATTGGAACGAACAATGGCGTAATGTCCTTTTCACTGATAAATCCAGATATGGACGATTTTCAGATTCTCGAAGAATAAGGGTATGGACAATCCCATGCATAACCCTTAATCGTCGCTATGTCCAAGAAGTCCATCCATTCCGAGGGGGTAGTGTTATGGTATGGGCCGGGATATGTTTCAACGGGCTCACAGATTTGTCCTGGGAATATGACCGCCTAATACTATAGGGAGCATGTCATTGACAATGTTGTGCCAAATTTTCACGCTGCTATTGGTGAAATCAATTTCTAGATGATATCGCTAGACCGCACCGTGCAGCCATAGTTGAGAATGCGCGCGAGGAGCTTGGTATTCCACATTTACCAATACCTCCGCACTCACCAGATTTGAATTGCATAGAACATGCATGGGATATGCTCCAAAGAAGATCTCCGCTATATTCAAGGAGTCAATCCTTTTCGAGGTGGTCTAGGATGGACTCTGCTTTCGACTGTAGAACTGATTATGAATACTAAAAACTAAGAAATCCAGGGCATATGTTGAGAGTACTCTTACAACATCCCGTAGCTATTGGCGAAGATTTCGTTTTAGTGGATGATCCCACCTGATAATTTTCTATTCATCAACTTTTCTACAGAACGGTGAAAATCTTCTATGAATAATAGTAAATTTATGAAATAATGTTTGTTTATCCCTCGACCGTAGAAAAACCTCCCGTAAAGCCACTTTGCCGAACAATATGAATCCCGAAACGATCCAACTGTCAATATCAACCAACGAAGCCAGACAATGCAATCATAAATTTCTCCCGAGCTAATAAACAACCCGCGCCTCCCATATGTTCGCCAATTTTCTATGTTCTTCCATCTCTCGCACAGACAACGACCGACGGTCCATCAAAATTCAAGACGTGTCGTGTCAATTCTCCCGGCCGGCGTACAGTCGGCGACGAAAACCGTGCACCGGCCGGCGTAGCACGTGTTCCGCACGCCGTCCCCAAACTCGCTCCCCGCACTGTACCGTGCGCGTAACCATAGAAACGGGTCGATGTTTCGGTCATAAAATTTTATGGCCTTTGCCGTGGACGCACGCAGCCGGCGTCTTGACTCTGTGATTCAACGGTCGACGTCTCGTCGGGACGTCGGCAGCGCCGTTATGTCTGAGGGATGCTCGTAAAACTCAATGGCGTACACGGAGGGCTCGGATGGTGCGATAACCTCCCCGATCGCCCGAATATAAGCGGGAAAACTTTCGGTCGAACTGCGGGATTATTCGGGGTGGGATATATTTTATTATGGGGGGTGGTAATGTCTGTCTTTCATCCCGTCTTATTCGTTCAGGTCGACGTTTAATGAGAGGATGTGGAAGAACCTCGCTTTGCGGAGAATTAATAATTTTGCAGAAACTTCCTTTACATTCCGATTTTTCTATGGGTATGTCGTTGAACTTAGAGACGCTAAATGGCGAATGCGCGAAAGTCCGGTTTCTTCAATTCTAACAAGTTTGTTTTGAAACTGAACTTACTCAATTAACAATTTTCTTTAGTTTGAGTTATAATTATATCCTACTGCTGGCTCTCCAGGATGAATTCGATGAAATTTATCCATGAACGGACAACTTTTTGAAGAGAAAACACACTTCACAAATATCACTTTACTATTGCGCCATCTAAATGATATAGAGACCAAGTTGATTGCCTCTACGTCTCCAGATGGAGGAGATGGACTTTTTATAGAAGTTTCCGAACTCCATAAAGTTATAGTTGATAATTTATCTTTGAATTATAGAGTTTACCCAGCGTCGGCCATCAAATTTATAGAGTAAAGGATTGTCGGATTGATTCCGACATTTTTAACAATTTTATATTCGTATCACCACCAACCTATAACAAATTATAAACCTTACCTTCTTCATTAATCATTGTTTGTTGCTGACAACTGCATGAAAATCCGTGCAGTATTTTTTGAGTGAGTTATCGCCAACAGACAGACAAACAGAGGTGGCAGGGGACATTATTTTCGAATATGTAAAAATTACGAAAATTCACGATAAGTGGGCTATGGAATTCAGGCTGAAGAGCTCATAGGCGTGAAAGAAAAGAGTTTACTTTGACGAGCGTCGAATTAATTGACTCATCAAAATAAAATAAGAATTTTGTAGCCAAAAGTTGGCCACACAACGGTTTCAGCTAGACAGTAATTTTTCACAATTATCTGAGGTGATTATTGCCTCGAATCAGTTTGAGCGAGAATTTGCAGAAGAGATTTTTGAAGGGCGTATGTGTAAAATACTGTCAGCTTTCGATTGAAATATATTTCTGTTCATTTAGGCTATTATTATATATTTCCGACAAACTCTATAATATCTATGTGGGAAATTTTCTTGTTTTTCTATGTTTTTTTAACTTTTGACATTATTCATTTATGTGTCTTTTGACTTTGATGTTGAATTTTAAGATTTTACCTGATGATATATTGACTACATACCTGATCAACCTTTCCGTTCAAATGAGTTATAGTCGAGTTAACAACTACTTCATTTTATGAATTATTCAAAATCTCTTACCGCCGATATGAAAAGTTATATGTACCATACGATTTTCACCGAGGTTTTTCGAAGTTCATTTCTCAGAATGCCTCCGATGAAAAATCAAATAACAGTCACGACAATTAGTCTCTATATTATCGATTGTTCGTGTGAACTCCGTATTATTCGTCAGAATTGGATATCTTATGGCGAATTAACACGTGAACGTATACCTAAGTTTGCATCTGATTTTCACAACCTTGCAGCAAGGATAACGACATGAAAGTAGCTTAACTAAAATTATCGGGTGAAACGAAGTAGATTTATCGAGTCGTAAGTCTTGCAAAAACGGCAGATAATTTCTTCAATTTCTGTATTTGTAACATCACACGCAGGAAAAGTGATTAGGAAATTTCATTCCATCATTTTTACCATCCATTTCTCAGGGAATGGTGCGAATAAAAGTTTCAAGTTGGCATATTTCATTAAAATTGATAATAAAGAAGCATTAATGAGCACGAAATGATACTAATTTGATGGTAAAGTGCTAAATGAACATTTCCTTTGAGTTTTTCTTCCTTCCAACACACCATATACGTATTGTATATAGAGGAATTATCCTTTTTCATTTCATAAGGTAAAAACCTCACGTACCGGGTCGCAAATCCGACGGGCGGCCAAATCGAAAAACGAAATTACGTCCCTGCAGTGGCACGGGAGGAAAACGGGAAAATGAAAAATAATAAATAACATCAAGAAAGCCTCGCGGCCGTGCTGCGAATGTCGCACACAAAGACATCGTAATTCGTCGTCGGGCCATGTGCCCCGCTCCTTCAGGATTTCGGGCTTCGGGGAGATTGCTTCTTCGACCTGTCCCGGGATCGCGGCCTCCGAGGGCACGTATCCCGTTCATTTGGCCGCAGAAATGTAATTTGGTCCTCGCACGAGGCGGGGGCGTCATTAGGTTCGACGTACGGTACAGAAAACTTATATAATCCGAGTTGTGGTAGAGATAAGCTTTATCTGGAGGAGTACAGGATGTTCCAAAATCGATGGAAACTAGAAGGGCTAGAAAATATGACACATTTCCGAGTTTTTTTTCAGAGAAACAAAGAATGGTGAAAATCGTATAGCATCCTAGGATGGTTCGTTTTTGAGTCATAAGTAAAAATTCAAATTTTGACGATTTCGAAATGTTCTCATAAAATTCAGCTACAATATCGACCCGGGTCATTTTTTTTGACTGAATCGAGGTCGTAGATTACGAATATGCTATTAGTTTTTCACTACAAGCAGTAATTTACCAAAAAGCGACTATTTGTGGAAAATTTCGAACAAATAGGTCAACTTTGAAGAGCTACAGCGGCTAGAAAAATGGGTCTGGACAGATGCTGATTTTTTACATATAGATTGATCCATCGCGAATATAATGGTCGAATTTTAATTGAGTTGTAGCGTACAGTTTGGAAGTTATAATTTTTTCAGCGAAGGTCCAAATACATATTCGAATTTTCCATCGACTCTAACTTGAAAAGTATTTTTTTTTCAAATATCTGTTTGCATTTTCGCCACCAACGCCCTCGAGTATCGATTTGGTTTCGATTGGAGTCAAAAAATAATTTTCGAAAAATCGAATTTTTTGCATACATACGTATGGCAATTTGTCGAAGAATTCATCGGCATCGTCATCGAACTAATCACTAAATCGAGGTCGTAGATTACGAATATGCAAACAGATTTTTTCTACGGGGATTATTTTTTAAGTTATGATGGTCGGAAAATCAAAAATTTTAGACGTTCGCGGAAAAAATCATAAAATCTAAACTGTATGCTGGAGTTGAATAAAAATTGGACCTTTTTATTCGCAAAAAATCAATCTATGTTCTCCCGGACTCCCCATATATCACGTTCGAAGAACTCAACGCTGTCTTAATTTCTAACTCTACCTGCTTTTCCAACACAGACAAAACGTCAGCTATGCTATGGTCTGTTGTCTTTACTGCAAGATTCTTCCTTGTGAGCAAATTATATTAATCGGTATGACTAAGGACTCAAAAAAAGAACTTGAATTGGTTCAAGGGAAGGATCACGTTCAGTCATAAAATAACAACGTTCAAAATTTTTCCTGAAGAAAAGTGCATCTGCAGTGAACCGAATGCTTGCGTGGATGTTCATGGTAATTATTCTCCAAATGATGAATCATGTAGGGAATGCTTTCGACGTTTCGAGATGGTGGATTTCACCCTTTTTTAGGACACTCACTTTATTCTCCTGACATTGCCAGTTCTGTTTACTGTTATTGCTGCGTCGGATGCAGCAGGATTTGGCGGGCCACAGGCTCATTTCTATCGCAGATAATAAAAATTCTCTCTCAACTTGGATCGCCTCAAAATACAAGATTTAAGAGACAGAATTCGAAAACTGTCTAAGGGGTGGAGAATACGTTGAATGACATGTTTATTCATTTTGTTTTGAAACTACATATAAAAAAGAATCGAGCTTCTCTCAATAAATGAGCGTCATTCAAGGGTGCTTTCGATTCACTTTAGTTTGAGAAAATTCGCTGCTGAGGACAAGTATATCGATATTTTGTTCAAGTCTCTTCGTAAGGTTCTCAGCGAGGAAACTTGAAATTATTGTGTTATCCATACCTTGGGTGCAACAATCCCGTACACACCAAAGTATGCCGTAAAGCCATAAGCCGAAAACAGCCTCAGCCAATCGGGATTCCGACCCCAAAGGCGAACATCAAACCATGAAAACAACCGGAATCCCAAACGTCCAACATTCCTGGCGATCCCAACACAATTAACGCGATCCTGCTTAATTTAATCGCACAGAATGTAACAACGGTCGCCGACTGACGCCGAGATCCAGAACGGGAGAGATCAAAGGGTCCATTCATTTGCATCGCCACGGTCTTCGGCAATCGAGCCGCAAGAATTTTCGACGTCCGGATTGACGACGGCGGAGATATGCGAACTCCACCGGAATATAAACGGTCACATCAAATGAATCGATGCAAATCGATTTGATGCGAAAGACACATTATGAATAATTCCGTTTCTTGAAGGCTCTCATCTAGTCGGGTGGATTTGCATTTTAGACTGGGCTTATTCTTTTGACGGCGGTATTGATACCGAAAGGCAGAACACTTAGGTATTAGAGTTTCGCAGATGAAGGGTTAGAGATGAAGTGGATATGTCCACAAAAGTTGCTTTGTGATCGACAAACTGTGGCGCCTTCGAAGTAAACTCGACTCGAGCATCGTGAGAGCATTAGAAAGTCAATTTTTCAATATTCCCCCTCATTAAAGGCGATCATTCATATTCAGAGTATAAAATGCTGACACTTATTCGCCTTTGATACGGACTATGTGTTTTCCTTCCTAACTGAGAGATGGCGTTTATAGGGCGTCTCGAAAAAATTGGGTTTTATAATAAGTAGAACCTGGAGACGGACGTACTTATTACTGATTACTGATTGCTGGGTGTGTTGGACGGATAAACCCAAACCTGCCACTGCGACCAAGCGGTCTATTGTAGCACAAAGGCAAGCTCATAGAGCTAGATCTCTCCCTCCAGTCCCATCCTACCCAAAAAGGAGATGATGTCGGAGGGGGAGTGATTCTTGAGTTCCTCTAGGATCATCTTCGGAGTGCCAAAAACTCCATGTCTGACCCTGTCTGCCGCCGGGCAGTCACAGAGGATATGCTCAATTGTTTCGTCCTCCTCTAAGCAGAGTTTGCAGAGCGGGTCATTGACGATGCTAAGTTTTTTTGAGGTGGGCTCTGAGTCTGCAGTGTCCCGTGAAAACCGCTATTATAGATCTCAGATTAGTTCTAGAAAATCCTAGCCAGCGACTGGTGTATGGGCTGGGAGCTTAGAATATAGAATAACAGGAAGGAGCATATTGCTCATTTCAATTTGACCGGAATAGAGGAGAAATATGGCCGACATATATTTCCGTTTCAACAGTGGCGTAGGACAATAAAGTTTCCAAAAAACTAACTTCAATAGTCAGTTGATTCTGATTAATTAAAAAAAAGCTTTTTCACGCTCGTTCAAATTGATAATCAAAGCGGAAATTCACCCCGCCCAACACTGCTTGGCTATATACTTAATGGTATTAAGGTCTTTGACTTAACATCACCTACGCCCATGGAGTGTTATTGTCATGGGATAACCTTGTTATGTCATGAAATTCAGAAACTCATAATAATTACCTGATATTCAGCTTAAAAAATCACCTACCTATGAAATATTCACGATGAAATATCCAAAATACTTATTTCCAACAAATTTCAAGAATCCAAATTACCAAAATTAAGTTAAAACATCACTTTTTTTCATTTGGCCACAGATAACAGAATCATTTGACTTCCAAGTCTGCCACTTTTCAAATCAGAACTTGGAAGACCAATATGGCCGTTTCCGTCGCACAATTCCCGTCACATTTATTCGAAAAAGCTCCTTCCTGATATTCTATGTTCTAAGGCTGGGAGGCACTGAAATAGCCCTATGCGAGTGACGCAGTCCAGGACGGTTGCGCCAGTGCTCCAGGACCTTTTGCCTTATCCAGCTGTTGTTTCGGTCCCTGATTAAGGAATTAGAAATTCCTATACTGGGTTCCGGGCCAATAAGCGTTGATGTTGCGCCTTCTCTGGCTAGAGCATCCGATTCATCGTTGCCACTGAAGCCAGAGTGTCCAGGTACCCAAATCAGTTGCAGTCTGTTTGAACTTCCCAATTTGGTGAATCTATATCCGCATTCAAATACCTGTGCCGAGTGGCATTTGTCTGCCGCGAGAGATTTAATCGCAGCTTGACTATCCGTTAGGATTTTTATTGATCTACCCGCCCAACCACTGTCAAGTAAATGGCTCGCGCACAAATCAATGGCGAAGATTTCTGCCTGAAAAGTTGTCGCCGACTTTTCCAGACTGGCACTGACTTTGGTCAGCGATCTACGGCTGTAGACTCCGGCTCCAGATCCCTGACTGGTTCTGGAGCCATCAGTAAACCAGCAAGGTCCTTGTAGATAGAATTCCTTGTGACGGAGCCATTCGTCTCTGCTGGGAATCAGAGAAACGAATGCTCCATCAGTGCTGGTTCTAGTGATTATCTGATCACTTCTCATGCCCATCACCTCGTCAGCCTCCAGTTGGACTGACAGACGACTGGGCACGAAAGTGAGTTTGTCAGGCTCGTTTACGGTAAGGTGGTGGAGCCTGTGGGTTGCTAGTCTTGCCTCTCCCTGGACGGACGTAGGCCACTTTAGAATCGACAACCCAAGACAGTGGCGTATATAGCTAAGATTGTTAGGTTAGATGAAATTTTTCAATTGGGATCGAGGTCTTCCTGTTACTAATATGCTTTTCGGGGGGGCGTGGGTCCCCCTTATATACGCCAGAAAACTCACACCTACCGCAAATGCAGTTTAGTTGAGCCATAATCCAAGATATCCAACGCAGGAAAAACAAGGTTTTTATATGAAAATCGAAGCAATATGAACGAATCTTAGGCATTCTACAATCTCACCTTAATTCGAACTCATAATATTGAAAAAATGTCAATTTCAACAGTGTTTCGGATTTTACGACTAGTCTATTCCAGTGATTATAACAAAATAATAACGAATAAATTGATTCCTGAACAACTCCCATACGATAAACTAGCCGATCTTGTAATCCAAGCCATCCCCTATGACCGGATGATCATAACCCTCCCGCAATCCGGTTTACTTTAAATATTGTGTGTGTGTCAATAACCGATAACTTCCTCCCGTCCCCGGATGGGTGAAACGCTATCCGAAAATTTCGGGGTGGCGGCTGTTCTGAAGTTGCGTTTGAAGTTTAAACCCTTCTCGAGAGAGTGCGATACCGTTCCGTACGTAGAACAGCCGATATGAGCATCAAAGCGTTTCCCTTTGGCGATACGTTGTCGTAAACACGAAAGGATTTTGCTGCGGTCCTAAAAATCTTTCTTTTTCCCTGCTCAAGATTTTATATTATAAGGGCTCCTTTCTAGTAGATAACGTTGTAAATTACGATTTACTATTTTTTATGATGTTGCCGTGATAAATTAAATTTTGAACCTTCCATAGTTTTATCTGATGATACTTATTAACAATTAAGGGAGGAAGTGAAGTTTGCTCAGAGAAACATAAAAAGCGAAGTTTTATATCCATAACATGAACAATTACATATATAGTATCCATTCCAGTAGGATATCAGAGACTTGCCTTTTGAACAGTATGAATAAAATTAAAATGTCTTAAGAGAGACCTTTTGATCTGACGAAGCTAGTTTTACACGGGATGGCATGAATAACTGCTATAATGAACATCTCTCTAATGTCTCCAAAAATCCTCACACTTTTGGAATGAAAGGTTTTCAACGAAGATTTGTGTCTTTAACGGACAATTACTTTCAATTTAAGCGTTTATATGCCGATCCGTACTTGCAATTCTTAGAATATGATATCGTAAAGAGTATAAATGTGCATGGCATCAAATTCGAAAATAGAAGTGAGCAGTAAAAGTAGCTTATTTTGATATTTTTCCTCTCAAGCACTTTTGAGTACCATGTTTATCCCTAGCTGTATTCGGGTTCGGCTTTTGGACGGTCCGAGGATGGTTCTAGAACTGCGCGGAGGATTTTATACTAGGGCGCAACAGTTTTGCGCAGTCCTAGAACAATTCTCGGACCGTCCAAAAGCCGAACCCGAATACGACTCCTGTGTATATCATGTTTTGAATTGAGGAAATTGTCTGAATTCTGACAGCATCCCTAATCTGATCACGTTTGAGAACCTCTGCAGCCACAAAAGAACCCGTGCATTGGCAGAACTCCTGCCAGACCAGACACCGAAGCAAGATGTAAACTCCTTTTTGGACAGAGGTGCTAAAGACTGAACGATAAAAGCCGTGTTAAGTGAATCTGTTACGCTTTATGACGAGGATAGATCGTAGACAACGTGTAAAAAGATGGCTGCTGTCGTACATTGTATATTTACACTATCTTCCGAATACGTACCGTCTATTTACTCTTCGAAGGAAGCCGTAGATTGCGTTTACTTTAACTTTCTCGTTTTAGAATTTTTCAGCCTTTTTGAGTCGAACCGCCGACCGGCCATAACGTAAATCAACGGTATATGTGTGTTTATAACGGCGTTTCTGGAAAAATACACCGGGAAATACGAAAAGTCTTTGACATGTTATCATTCGACGAGAATATTCCGCAGACGTCGAAGGCGTTTATTGACAGGGGAACACGTGAACTAATTTGTCAGTGCTCTTGGGATATTCGAATTGAGAATGATGGATTTCGACGAGTTGTCTGATATATTTTCGGGTAAATAACATGAGTTTGTTCAGAGAAGTGATAGGTATTTGTTGAATTCTGTTTGCCGAAGGATAAATAAACATGCAACTTTGGAACTTTTTACTTATGTTGAATAGGGCTCAATTATTCGATAAGTCTCAATGAATAAAAATCATTTCGTGTAAGTGTGAGCGGTTTTGAGTCAGTTGGCCATGAAATAATTTTCTCAAGTTTTTGTAACTAGAACGGAGTAAGGTTGGCACTCATGAAATGTCGTTAATGTCATAACGAAAATGCCGAAAGTGATTGAAAAAAAAGACAGGGTTTCAGAAAGTGATATTTAGAATTCAGGTCCGCTCATTCAAATAGTTCTACCCTGATATCCTAAAATCCACAATACGTCAGACGGTTGCGAACATATTCAATGTAATAGAATTTATAAATTATTTCATCTGAATCTAAACGACTTATATTTCAGCTGAATATTTCCACAATCGGAAAGATTGTGAATGAAGAGGATGACAAAGAATTTCCTTCTATTGGGAGACCCAAAAAAGTGGTGGCATTTGAGAATTTTATGTTTGAGTGAATTAAGGTTGTACAATACTTCCATTCGCCCTATGCTTCACAATGCTATTTATTTCCATCGTAATTCAAAAACGGATCGATGAATTCATCTGATTTTCAACATATACAATCAGAAGGAAGGAACAAAGAGACTCTCGTTTCGTTTTTGAAAAAAAAATGAATATTTTTCTGTTAAACTCAGTTTGAAAATGGTGGTATTTATATATGAGTATAAATTCAAATGCAGAAGTGATGGTTCGAAATGATCAACGAGAGTATTTTCTTAAAGAGAACTTCTTCATGATAACAAAAAAAAAATTTAATTTTTTTTCAATTTTCCTTGATTTTTGAAGGAAATAAGATTAATTCACCCGCCTCTCATCAAACTCCACCCTCCTATTTCTGAGTAGCCAATTACAATTTACTTTGCTCTTGCATTGAGATTTATGGCCAAACAGTCGACCAGCTTTTATGAGGGTTAATTTTATAATAACAAAAGGACGAGTGGTACTCGACTCTTGCAGAAAATTCAAAACAGACAAGATTTATAACATCCTCATAAATTTTACGTGAAAATAACGTTTTGGTGTCCGACTATATGTACCATTCTATGTACCATCATGTGAATTCTAAAAGAACTTTTAGAGTTCAATGATATGCACCTATATAAAACATATAATATTCGAAAATTCGTTATTTTTACGAGTCATCGAAAGTTTCGGCTGATATTGTAGGTAAGAGGGTGAATTTTAGGAAGTCCGTTTCATAGACAGTTCGGGCTTACGGAGCAGCCCTTTCCCATGCTGCTGGGTCCTGCCTGGCACCTACACACTTGCAGAGGTCCTTCAAGGCTGAACAATGAAAAAACATTCGTTAGGAGGAGGGAAATTCATGAAAGGAGAAGAGAGAAATTATTGACCTTTTCAAGAAAGAGAAAAGAAAACTCTCTCCAATGGCCCGGATTTCAATTACGGACCAGATGCTGCCCAACCTGACATCATTGAGGAAGAAATGTCCTCCAAGAAGTCAGAATTTTCAGATATTCTCAGAAATAGAAAATCTGACTCGTCAAAGTTTTGGAATAAATAACTCGTGGGCAGCATGACAATGCACTTTGGAGGCAATGCAGGCAGGACTATCTAACATTTTCGAACTTTGGTTCAGTGGTGAAAAAAAATCAACCACTCCTTGCCAAAGTAAGGCGATAACACTGTAAGAACATTAAAAAAAATATAGGGGAAACCCGGTGCGGATAATTTATTGACCCTGAGTATCCATTCCTGGGAGCCTCTCCTTATGGATTGGTTGGGGACGATGGTTTGATAGAGGTCAAATGTCTCCAATCAATCAAAGGAAAGCTAAGGGACTACAAGAAACCGCACTGCTTCACCATCGAGGATGGTAGAATGAGGTAATTCTGAGCTAATTCGTTATCTTCGAAGAAATATCATTTTCTATCATTTTTAGGCTGAAAAAAATTCATAATTATTTTTACCAAATGCAAGGACAATTGAATATCTGTAAACAAATTTTTTGCGATTTCGTTCTATATTCAGATGATGATTTTCAAATAGAAAGAATAGAATGTGACGAGGCACTATGGAAAAATATCATCTTGCCAAAGCTGGAGAAGTTCTATATGAATTGCATTCTTCCTGAATTAATAGATGGGAGAATACCAAGAGGAATGCGGGCACGGGATAAAAATGAAACACGGCAATAATTTTCAAAATAAAATATTTCGAATTTCAAACAGTTGTTTTTTCCCAGATCATCAGTTTCTAAATGATTATACCTATTCACTATCATCACAGCTATAATCATTAATTCAAGGCCTGTTAATTTGTATACTGCAAGATATTTCAGTTCTTTCTCGATCCTAAAGCATCATTAGCTGATGCAATGAAATGTCTACATATTTTTGTGCTCGTTTCAGGTTCTTTCATACCAAAGCTCGATTGAGAATTTTTCGATTTTCAACAATATTTATTTTCGCGTCTCTGTTACTACCATCGCGCTGAAACTCCTATAAGTGGAAGTGATTCGAAATAAACCAAATCTTTAGTAGACCCTTTTATTAGGGATAATAAACACATAAACTCAACTATCCTTCGCTTGCTGTCCCCTCAGGCAAAAGGTCTTGTAGCGAAAAAAGTGGGTGGAGCTATTGTCTCGGTGGGACGAAAATATGTTCAGTTAAAGAAATTTTCATATAGTGCCATCTAGCGGAATTCACGTTTCGGGAGAACGGGTATAACACCCTTAATGCGAAAAGTTTACTACAGGATTTTCGATGAATGTCATCGTAGAATAAGTTCCCGAAAATTGATTTTTCTATTTTTCATTTGACTTGTCCTATACATTGTAAATGTCTTAAGGTACCAATAAATGCAACCTAATCAATATCAATATATTAAGATGAACTGTTAATTCCTTCGGGAGATACCCCTTCCCAACCACTGCAACATATGCATTTCATCTTCGTGTTAATATTTTTGAAATCTACAACTGATGTAACGTATTCAAACTTCAGCCAAAGAAGATAACGAACATTAACTCTCCTCAAGCTAGTGCATATTATGATATTATACTGATCTCTTGTATTTTCCATGCAAATAACTGGAATTGGTATCCCTTCAATCAGTTTGTATAAACTTCAATTATGTTCGTCACATATTTTTCAAAGAGATTCGACATTGTGATAAAATACGTCATAACCCCACATTTTCGTACTACACAGAGTAAAATGTGTCAAATTTCCATGGCCAACCGAGTGCTAAAATAAACGTGAATGGAGTACAACTAGCAATTCAGGAATTTGGAATCGGGCAATATTTCTAAGGAAATTGAATGAAATAGGTATATACTGGGTTATTTCAGATCAATAACCCTTCTATCTGACAGAGGGTTATAGAAGATTGTCAGAAATCAGCGAATAATACTCAAGAATTGTAGCACCCTTGAAAAGTGGTTCACGACATGAGTTCATCAGACAAAGAGATCTTATTGTTTAGGGTTCTATCATTTCTAGAACGATGTGTCCCATTCACTTTGTATGAAAATTGTTGGGCCTGTACATTGCGCCGTACATGGCTCAGCAAACTAACTACAAACTGTCCATCAAGTTAGGTTCGAGTTTCGCCCACCTCCACGGTGAAAAGATGAAACATTTCGATGATTTAAAAACTGATAAAGCTCCGTGTATCAATTCCTAACTAAGGGTATCAGAAACATATACATCCCCAATTCTGCAAAATCGGCAGTTTCTCCTCTCACCGCATCCTAAAACCTAAAATCGACGTAACGAAATAATCACGATATTGCCTTTTAGCTAATTATTCAATAAAACTGCTCCCCGCCTTCGTCGTCCGATCCGTCGAACTTTAATTCGATAAACGTTAACGCGGAGCGATTCCCCGCGCCGATATAAATGCGAATAAGCGAGAGAGAGAGAGGGCGATAAATTTCGTCCGGCCCTCGGACCCCGAAAACTAACGCCGAAGATTTTATCGTATACGACATTAAACACCTTATTTATTGTTTCAGGGATCGGAGAACCGTCCGTGCAATTGCAGGAGCCCGATTCGACCTCCCTTATCCAGGCCGGAAATGACGTCATACTCAGATGTCACTTGGACGCTTCCGGAGATGTGCACTACGAGTGGTTCAGGTGAGATCAGGGATGAGACGTCGATGTCGACATAGGTGTCGGCATTGTTGAAATTTCAAAGAAGATCCGGAAATCGATACAGTAATCTTTAATCTATCCATCATAAATAATGTAGATTTCAAGGGGCTTTGCATTACACTGCGACCTCAAGATCTATTTTGTCCCCCATCAGCCTTCTACTCGTCACTACATCTTCTAGAGCTCATCCTCCAGTCTCAGAGTTTTAAAGTTCTTAGGTATCTGGCTGGCATAGCTTCAGCTCTAGGTTCCTCTCCCAAAACATTTTTTCGTTGACTTGTAGTGGCGAGGCATTCTCTATCATCAGGCATCAGGTGATTTGGAGTTTTGTCCTCCTTCTCACAAAAGGTGCTCCTTGAGGCGATAATGCCTTCCTGTAAGGAATCCAGTGAAGAGATGGAGCATCAACTTGCGAAAATTTAGATACTCTTTAGATCTTACAATGTTGGGAGTTCCAAAGGAACTTTTCGGAAAGATCCTGCAGAGTGTTTATCTGTCGGTTTTTACCTTCTCCAGTAATTCTTTTCTGGAAAGTGTATCAGCCTTTTCATTTCCTTCGGTTCCTGAGTGATCAGCAATCCAGAACAATGGAAAAGGAGTTTTGCTCTTTTCCAAATGTTCAAAGAAGTTACTCGGTAAACGTTGACTTTTGAAACTAAATTCATAGTAGAGATTTCCTTGAAAGGTCAATCATCAAGTACTCGTATTTAACGTCCAGTTTCATAATCAAATTTGAAGTAACTTTAAGCTTAAAGCTGGCATTTTTACTTGGGTTAAAGGAGCCTTGAAAATTAAAGGGACTTTAGGTTTGATTACGAAATCAGCAGTGTGAAAAAAAAGGAAGAAACTGAGGTTGAAAATTCAATTTGTCAAATCAAACGTATTTTGGAACATGTACATTCCACGATTATTATCCTTCGATGTTTCCTACAATGTATCGTGAAGATCCAAGTGAAAGCATCGTTGTTTTTCGCTCATCCCTGTGCGAGATTCGTTTAGGGAGTATTCAGGCGGGGGTCAAAGGTCGCTGTCAGATCAACGGTCTGGATCGGACAACGCTTATTCCTGTTTTGTCTCGATCCTACCTAGACGGGGGTGTTTTTCGAAGACCGTGATATAGAGAGGCAATTTTCTACGTTCTTTTCTCGTTTGCTGAAGTATTATGGAAAAGCAGCTTCTTAATGTATCACTTTCGATTCGATAAAGTTCACTTAGCACGATTATGCACTTCGGAGTAGTCGGAAATTATATGGTGGGAGGGTTTTGAGTGGTTGAGCTGTTACTACGCGTACAGTTGGGTTGAAAAATGGCAGGCAAACATTCAGGATACTACTACTGAATCTTTCCCAGTTCATATTCAGATGAACAGATTAACCAATGAAGAATTTAATTCATTTTCGTGTGATAGAAATCCCGAATACAGGATGTTTCAAGCAAAGTGCCTATTGTTCGTATCTATCTGTAGAACCGAATGAAGATTTGTCTCCTTGAATTGCTCAGTAGTTATGAATAACTGGGATTTTAACAACTAAGATATTTTGAGATTATATATGGGACAAATGATTTGAGAAAGGTTTGAGAACATTGAGATTTGGTTACGATGAAAGTAAAATAAATCCCGATTGAAATTTTATGAAAAATCCAAGAATGTACGAAAATACACGGTATAAACGGAAGAACCTCCGGGTCCAACATATTTCAGCTGAAAATTTTCAGGACAAGATATCATTTGGTTACGTCTAATATGCACTTTCCCTGAATCACCCTGTATTATCGAACTAAGGAATCATTGACCATACGATTTTTTTAAACAGAAACGGAGACAGATTGACCAAATCCCCAAGGATCGAAATAAAGAAGAAACGTCTCCATCTGAAATCCGTCAAACCTATAGACAACGGAATATACAGGTGCGGGGCAAAAAACGAGGCCGGCATCGAATATAGCAGGACCAATTTCGTGCTTGCCGTACCAGGTAATTATATTCCGAGAAAAATCCATCTTTCAAATATTTAACAACCATAATATATCTGTTAGGTGATAACGTTCCAACTATCCAAACTCCTCCAGCCAACCAAGCAGCTAAAGAAGGTACCTCGGCCTTCATCGACTGCGTCTACCAAGGCGCCGATGTGACCGAATGGTACTTCAAGGATGTGGGACCTTTACACACCACAGAAAAGTATGTCTATTTCCAAGTAGTAATGAAAAATCTTGAAAATTCACCCTTTCAGATATATGATTCATCCGAACCAAACGTTGGAGGTAAAAAATGTTCAAAAAAGTGACGAGGGACTGTATAACTGCGTCGGTATAAAAAGTGAATCCACGGAAGTGCCTCAAAGTTACGCTGCCGAACTCAAAATTGCACGTAAGTTACTGATAGCCAAAAATGGACATTTCGAATGAGTTTTATTCGCGAATTGTTTTCACTAGGATTGACACCGATGAATGAGACGTCGTTCGAACCAACACTGCCAGAAGGAGGCAAGTTTGTCCTGGCCGAAGGTTCCTCTTTCCAGCTCACGTGTTTAGAACCTTCCAGTTTTCCGGAGACTAAAAAGTGGTGGTTGAATTCTGCAGGCCACACGGTGAGTTGCATCAAAATATACTTTCCGAACTAATGTTTTTTGGGGTCTTATATATCCAAACCAAATCCTGAGTCTCAAAGCTTCAGGAGAAATAATCTTATCTTATCTCACAACGCTTATGTTGTATTCTTCGCTCCTTTCCTTTCATTTTCTCCAATAGATGAGGAAATAGTTAGAGAAGAACGTAAAACTGTCTATCATAGCTGAGACACTCAGGCTTTGAATTCGTACCGTGCCCTATCATAGTAACGACAGCGGACGAAAAGTGTATGCGGACGAAAAATACTTGCCTTCAAAAATAATCGACTTTTCGTTTGAAAATTAGTAGATATGTACGTGAAATATAATTTGGTGTTGAAGAATCTAATTTATAATTTCAAATAAATTGACACTGCGTGGAAACTACTATTTATAGCGTCATATCTCGAAAAAGCTATACAAAAATTCACAGGTGCGTATTTTTTGTTGGACCTGCGTAAAACTTTACTCTTGAAAGAATGAATGGGTAAAATTGAAAATAAAACAGATAAACAAAGCAGGCAAGTAAATTATTCGTTAGCATTGTGCGAAAATAAAAGCTATTAACTGAATTCTTGCAAACGAGGTGAACAAATAGGAGGTTGTCTGTGAATGTAAGCCGTTATGGCTCTTGAACATTCATCATTCTCGTGCTCATTAACACTTGAATAGCCGTGGAAAAAGTGCATGGACGAGAAGTTGGTGAAGAGGCGTAGATGGCTAGCATCCGAAACAAATTTCACCCCAAGCGCATTATCATTTAAATTGGTTCAATATAAATTATGAAAAAAAACAAAAGTAGAGAATAAAGGATGTGTACTTAGTCGAGAGGTCTCATGATTATCTGTTTCAAAGAAAATGTGAAACCATACGCATACGCTGAAAAAATTTCTAAGAAATGTTAATAGATAGAATATACTGTTTTTGGTATGCATAATAAGACTAAATTTAATTATTTTTCTACAACGAGTTTTATGAATCACTATACCTGTTTCGGTTTTACAATAAATCTTCAGATGGGTAAAGGAGAAAAGTTTAAACTTAAATGGTCGGAAAAGGTTTTCTTTAAGTGCGAAACTAATTTTTTTCAACAGGTTTCAGACGCCGGTGAGGTCAAAGTGGATGATGATGGTCGTTTGATCATAGCCAAAATAAATCTGGAGCATTCAGGAAATTACACCTGCGTGGCGGAGAATGTTGCTGGCCGAACAGAAAAATCTATAGAATTGATTGTTATAAGTGAGTACATCTACTTGATTTTTCAGATACATTTTGCGGCAGAGCAGAATATTGGACAGAAAAATTTTAGTTTTATCCTCCTTCATTCATAGATTTTTAGCGGAAAAGATTCTTTGTTTGGTATTCAAGTATATCTACAGGTTGAGTCTTTGACTCGTATAAATATTTCAACAGTAGATTCTTCAGGTCGAAATAAACAGTTTTTCTTTACATCATTTTTTCCGATTCGGCCCTGATGAAAAGATATGGTCATTTTAAGTTTACTTAATGAGCAGTGCCACCCCTGGAAAAACAAAATTACCTTCAGAATAACTATCTAAATCTGTGACACTACACATCTCTGAATCTTTTAAACATAGTTGTATTCAGCAAAAGTACCCAATTTTCCGAATATCACAGATATTTTTTATTTTTAAACGTCAAATTACTCGAAAACGGCGCATTATACGAGAAAATATGAAGAATACTTTTATTTTACAAAATGTTCAAATAATCATGAAATATCGTGCGAGAGTTGGGTTCTTCGAATTTTTGGTATTTTTATGGTACGTAATGGTCACAATGAGAAAACTGGAAGACATGGGTGATATCTTGTGTTAGAAAAAGATCAATCGAATAAATAAAAAACTATAGGCCAAAATTCATTTCATTCCATCAAATCTTTTGTGAGATATAACTAAAAATAACATTTTTTATGGTTTTTCAACAGCCTGTATCTTTCAAACCGAGTCGATTCGGAAAAAATGGTAAAGATAATCAAAATGACCCTATTTGAGCACTAAAATATATTAAACTCTTCTAAAGAAGAATATCAGCTTCTGAAATTCCACTCAATCTTAATTAGTTTGAATATCACTTGGGAATCCCAATACTGAGTAAATGGTAATAATAAATTAATCTCTTGAACTTTTTATTACGTGCCTCTCATTCTTTTTCCATTCTAAAGTTAGTCCCAGAGGGCTTATATCATTGAATGATGAATGAACCTTGTCGGTTGCAATGTATTCTTCTGTAAAATGGTCCCTAGACCAGTGCTCCTTTAGTGAGCCTCCACGACAACTCCAATATCCAAAAACTTTGCAGTGAGCATTCAGGACCTACTCTTTACAGCTTCTTTCAGTTGTAATTCTACAAATTTTTTTATCCCGATGAATATATTTTGTGAAATGAACATAGTAAAAAGTTGGCTATTTCATATTGCTTGAAATAAACATGTAACGCACGATCTGTTCATAACAGACGACATGTATGCATTTTTTGCGAATTTTCAGCACCTCCGGAGATAGAAGCCCAACCGAGCAATCTGACCGTCGTGGAGAACGACGAGTTGAAACTCGTTTGCAGGTACAAGACGCAGTCGAAATCCGCAACCGTCGTGAAATGGAGGAAGGAGGGAAAGCTCCTCAAACACGAGTTCGACCCGGCTAACCACCACCAGAGGATCACGATATTTCGAGACAACGCCACCTTGCTGATTCACAACGCCCTGCCTCAGGACCGCGGCGATTACGTTTGCGAAATCTCGACGGACAGGTTCGAACCCGTCGTTTCCAAGGCGGTCGGCGTCTCTATTATAGGTAAGGAAAACCGTCAAATTTAAGGATTTCTCTGATTTAGTAAACAAATGTATCCACGAACAATCTAGTTTCAGAAGCTCGAATATTTTTTTTCCTTTTTTTCTGATTCCTGATATACCTGAATTGAAGAAACATGAGAGTTCTTTTCACGATTTTTGTTCTCGCCTTCCAGAAACATTGAAATTCGTGCCGCCACCTATGGACAGAAAGCTCGAACTAGGGACCGTTGCGAAAGTTCACTGCAAAGCCCAGGGAACGCCTCCGCCAAATGTGCACTGGGAGAAGAACGGTACGGATCCGGACAGCTTCCCGAGTCACATCACGGACATGAACGGGACGCTCCACTTCAACGGGGTCCTGATCGAAGATAAGGGACAATACAGCTGTTTCGCTTCCAATAGTCAAGGGATGATCAACAGCTCGATCGTCATAGAAGTCGTCGGTGAGTATCGGGGGATGAAATTTGTGGTGGTGGCTTTGAAAAGTGCAGGGTGATTCACTGCTATATGGCTCATCAGACGTTTATAGGGAACTAATTATTTCAGATGGAAGATCAACATTTAGGGGTTTCGACCATTTACTTTTTTTCGCTGAAATATTTCATGTAGATTCGGAATATGATATAAAAATTAGATTTTGTCATTTCGAAAATAAGGGTGCAATAGTGTTTCACCACTCCCAGAACATCCTCTCAAATCATTCTCATAGCCCTAAATTTCTAAGGCCCGTTTACACCAATCCCCCTTAAAATGAGTGCTTAACTAAGCGTAGTTTTAAGTTATTGGACGCTTAATTTTATTGTCAGTTGCACGACTGCGGCTTAACAGAATCTTAAGTAAGGGGCCCTTAAGTTTTCATATCTAGTGATATTTCAGTTTTTTATTTTGGTGCAACTTCTTTCTAGTCTAATAAAGCTTTTTCATTGGTTGGCCGGTTGCCGATGATCGTTGTCATTTCATTAACCTAACTTTATTGTCCTGTCAGTCAGTGTCAAGTAAACTATTATATTATTATCAAAGAGTGACAACTTTTTGTTGCTGAATTAGCATTATTATTGATAATGAAATGGATTGTCAAATAAAAGGTACTTGACGTTATTAGAAAAACCACAGCAGTTCTGCAGCCAGTTTATGAGTTCAACAAATCATTTTAGGTTAGAATCCCGCCCTTAAATACCTAAGTGGTCGTTACAGGAGCGCTTGAATTTAAGGCTAGCTTTAGCTATTTAAATGTCACTTTACAGTTGGTGCAACGTAATTCAAGTTAAGGGTTCATTTTAAGGGACACTTAATACTAAGTGCGTTTGGTGCAAACGGGTCTAAGAATTATCGAGCTCTGTTGACACACAAAGACAAAGTTGTCTTTGGTCTTTTTGATCTTCCTTTGAATTTTACCTTTTCATTCGCAGTTTCGCCAAAGTTCAACGTGACGCCGAAAAATCCCACAGAAGCCATAGAGGGTCAGAGTGTGATCATAGACTGCGTGGTGGACGGAAAACCCAAGCCGACGATTCACTGGGACAAAAACCTGGTGATGAACGACTTCGACAAGTCGAGATTCAGCGTTTTAGAGAACGGCAGTTTGTTCATTTCCGAGGTGAGGAAGGACGACGAGAATAAATACGGTTGCACGGCCGGTAGCAGCGCCGGTTTGAACAGGAAGGAGACGGTGCTGATTGTGATACGTAAGTACTCTTAACCCTTTCCAGCCCGAATTATTATGCGCCCAAACTAAACACATCGGTGAGGAAAAAAAATTTTTTTTTTCAACTCTTGAGTAAAATATTGGCACAAGTTTTGGCCATCAGGGGGTTGATTTTATGGAACAAAACTGAAAAATTCAACAGAATATTCAGAAACTACTATATATACTTACCGTTTACAAAGATATGCCCGAATTTTGGGTGATAATAATAGTAAAAAAAGTGAAAATTATCACTTATGCACGTAGCTTATGGCGAACCGACTGATCATAAATGAAATTCCTTCTTATCAAACTTCTGTAACTGACTTAAATTTTGGTAATGTCATCTACCAATGAACGATAGATCAAAATGATACAGAGCTCATTGTGGAATAGCTTTCTGTTTTAATGAAATGGACACTGTTAACCCAATGATGCCATATGGCATCATTGAGCTGGAAAGGGTTAATTCCCATAAAGATCAAAAAAGTCAGTTGAAACATCCCATAGACCGAACGGTTGTGGCGAGATGGATGAAATTCTCAGATTCTTAACTAGAACAGTTGCTTTTTCAGAATATGTATCACATTTTCATCTACGGTTACTTTTATTGGGAGATAAAACACTTTCAAGCTGACCTTCGAAAAATCCTGAAAGAGATGGGTTCAGTTGAAAATTCGTCAAGGTCGAACGGTAGTTTTTGTCTATGGTTATCATCGCTTTTAGTCGTATAACGTGAAGTCAGCCTACCTGGTTTCGTTACATCCCCCTCCTTATTAATGAGTACCATCAAGGCGCGTAAAAACGGCAATAAAGAAACCTTTCCCTCTTATTTTTATTCTTATAATTAGTTGAACAGAATGATAAATACAGTCAGCGATACGTCTCGTTGTCCTTCTGCTGGGCCCAATCGGGAAAACTGTGAAAATCCCACACGAGTCCTGCCAAAAACGGCGCAGTGGCAAACAAGACCAACCAAGACATTATCAGGAGAAAAACCCCGATGATCATCATCTGATATGTTCTCATGTTGCACGATGCGGCGGCTATGGCGTTCGGTGGAGTAGACACCGGAAGCGTGTACGCGAACGAACAAGCCAGACATACCGGATACATAACGTGCAACGGATGAATCTGGAACTTCCTCGACATTTCCGCCATTATCGGCAGGGTGATGTTGGCTATGGCCACGTTACTGGTCACCTGGGTCAACAGTCCGGCTGCGAAACATCCTATAACCATGATGGTGTAATGATTCAACCCGGCCAAATCGCCCATGTTGTACACGATGTAATCGTTCATCTTGCTAGATTTGGCAGCGTCGGCGATCGCGAAACCGCTTCCGATCAAAAATATCAACCCCCACGGCATTCTCCTGTAGATGAACTTCCAGGTGACCAAACCAGTGGAAGGTCCTTTGGGCCTCTTTTCTTCGTCCTCGCTGAACGCGTAGAGGAAGTTCGGTTGGGCCGGTATGCAGAAAAGCAGGAGAACCACGACGGCACCGACGGCGCCGTCTTGCACCTTCAATTCCGTGAGTTGTTCGGCCCAGCCGGGGAAGATTTGGGGGTCTCTGGTTATCCATAAACAAATCGCCAGGATGAAACACGTCAATACCGCTATTTCGTGGAAAGTCATCGGTCCCAACTGCTTCCTACGCTCGGAGATCACCTGTTTCGATATGGCTATACCGTCTGGTCCTATCGAGATACTCTGAGCGTCTTTAGATTTTGGCCTTAACAGACCGAGAAACCACAGCTGAAGGATCAGGGTCGCGAAAACGAGTAAGACGATAACTATGGGTATGGTTATCAGCATGAAATACCCGAAATCCACACCAGGTCCATCTTTGAACATCGTTTCGAAGATCCCTTTGAAGGTTAGATTGGTACCGGTCCCTATAAGAGTCCCCATGCCACCTATAGATGCTGCGTATGCCGCGCTTATGTTATAACACATGGTAGAACGTGTGGGTTTTCTAGTATCTTCCATCTGTACCTGGGAGACGTAAGGTTCTTCCGTTGGTTCGTAAATGGTACCTATTCCTTGTTCTTCCAATTGCATCAGTATGGTGGCTACGATTGGTATCATGATGGCCGTGGCTGCGGTGTTAGATATCCACAACGAGATGAAAGCCGTTATCCACATTATACCCAGGTGCAGCTTCCTCGGACTGACTCCGATGACGTCGATGGCCGCAAGTGCCAACCTCTCGTGCAATCTAGAGTATTCGACGGATATAGCCAGGATCATCCCGGTTATGAACATCACGTTCGCGTCTTTCATATAGCTCTTGCAGACGTCGTCGGTGTGCATCAGGCTGAATATCGGGAAGAGGAGAATCGGTATCAGGGAAGTTACGGCCATGTGGATAGCTTCGGTGATCCAGTAACCGGTCATCAAGAGCACCACGTAGAGACATCGCTTGTGCTCGCTATAGTCGATTATTATGATGGGGAGCAGGACGATGGGCCAGATTATGCTGAACGCCGCTCTCCAGTATATACGGATTGCGAAGAGCAGATCTCTGCCAAAACCCATGTGGACAAAGGATTGGAACGTCAATTTTGTCAGGTTGTTCGACAGATAAGTTTAAATGCCTATTTGGTTTTGTTTATTCTATGGCGTCGATCGGTCGATGGATGATCTATGTATTGAACGGTTCATATGACCTAAACTGCGAAAGTCTATGTTTCTAAGCATAGAATACATATATTCCTTTTTTTTACCTATAATGCTGTAGGTACCTGTTCGTTTCGAAAGAATCAATATAATATTAGTTAATTTATTTTCATTTTATAGAAAAATGTACACAAAGGAGCATATTAAATTTGTTAAATATTCTATATATTCTTCACATCAAAATTTCAACAGTACAGAAAACAGTATCATTCTCTAATTCCACATAGGTGCATGTTCAATCACCAAATAAATATTCAATAACACGGATTATGTTGAGGTGACATATTCACATGATTACAAGATACAACCGAATTCAACCCAGAAACGGGTATTCTGAACAACTTTCCTTGCGGCATGCACACACAAATTTTGTACTGATTCTGAGTCCTCAGGTGATTATTCTGCTTCAGAGCCCCGGTAGGCACGTTCTTCATGTTGATGAAGATGTCTTTCTTACTGGTCATTATGATGGAACCGTTTACCGTTTTGAAATGCAAGTCCTGATCTGCGCTCCAGAACACCAATTTTCCGTTTATAGTCGTCCCTTCCGCTCCTTTGAAATTAACCAATTTGCCCTGGATATTCAAATCTTCCTTCAGGGGACTGGTGATTCTGTTCGTTAGGGTCAGTTTGGTCTTCAGATTATTGGCGCTCTTGATGGAGTTGAAAGAGGGGTCTACCGACGAATAGATGAGTTTGTCATTTTCGTCTCTCACCACGAATTTGTTGATGCTGTCGAAGGTGGTAGAGTTTTGGTTCATCTTGAACTTGGTGGACACTCTTCCGAATTTCGAGGAGAGACTGAAGATGACCGAGCTGTCTTGAGATGAAACCTCGATGGGCACATCCTTGAAACCTTCGATCTTTCCGTTCCTCTTGTAAAGGTGACCCAGATCGGTCTCGCCGAAGAACTTTATAGCGTCTTGCTTCTGTATGAACTCTATGGATTCCATGTTACCGCCCAAACGAAGAACGCTCAGTATAATGAAGGTCAAACATAGGTTACCGATCGCCAGTATGATGAGTATGACGACCAAAGTCCAGAAAGCGAAGGTCTTCCTTCCGGTGAACTGCAGTTTCTCTATGTATTCGGGGTTGACGGGCATGTAGCCGCTCTTGAAGTTGCTGCAGTAACTTTGCACCGGCGACGGTTTATCCTCCTGTTCGTTAGCCTCGCAAGCGTACTCGTTGCAGAAGACGTCGGAGTCTGTTTGTTGATATTCGGTCATTTTGGCCGAGAAAACACTGAGAACTGCCGCGATAACACTGAGAACTGCCGCGATTTGTGATATTTTCGGAGGGACTGATGGAATATCGAAAATAATCGTTAGCCGAGGTTGTGGATGCGCGCGCGCGTCCCGTCGGGAAATTGTGACGTCGCGACGCATCCCAGTAGCGGCTCGTTGGGGATGTTTCGGTGGGAAATATCGAGAAATGATTATTTTATGTATTAGTTCGAGTACAATTGAATTCCTACGCGTTTTTTCGAAAATTCGGAATTTATTTTGAACGAACGCTACATTTCGTCTCAATCAGAATATTTCCCCTCACTAGCCGCTCCTTTTTTCATGATATATGTAATAGGAGAGGGAGAAAGATCCATGAAAAAGGCGTATGATGAGGTTCTTTCCTTATAAAAATAAACATCCTCATGTATGAGAATAATTTTGTTGTAATATTCTCCTCAAACTCGTCGATTGTGTTCGGTATAAAGCTCCAGTCGTCTGACAATTTCAACACAGCGAAAGGCATTGGTCTGGTTTTAGCCATGTCTGTTTTCAACACAGTCTTCTGGTAGGTCAATGTTTCTTATTGGTACCCCAAAAACCCTGAAATATTGTTCATGATTTCTATGAACTCGGATTCGCACAAAAAATAATCACTTTTTCGAAAATCAAATCTATCTTAGATATAATTGAAATTCTATTTCAGCTTCGGATGATTCTACAGTCACCAAGGCCGTCTTGATAACCATGTCAGTGGCGGCCGCGTACATCATACTGGTGGTGGGCCTGATGGTGTGGTGTCGGTACAGGAGAAAGTCCAGAAAGATACCAGTGACTGAAGGTGAGTCTCATTCGCACGTCTGAGAATTCCCACGAAAATTTGTCGGTTTTTAGGAAAATTGGAAAACGGCGACGTGGAACATACCGAACTGAAGGAAGATTTGGATTCCGGCTCGTCCAAGAAGGGCGCGAATGGCATCGAGAACCACAAGGAGGGACAGAAAAGCGACGGGGCTGAAACGACACATTCCCAAAGTTCCGCACAATCGAGGAAGTCCAAATCGAGCTACGATAAAATCGCCGTTCCCAAGAGCAATCTCAAGGAGACAAAACTGATAGGTGAGCTTATGGCAAGAGTTAACAGACTTGAAATACAAATGACCGATAATTCAATATGTAGTTTCGTGAAAAAAGTGCAACTCGTGCACTCTCTTCACTGTTTTCCCTTATCCTTTTGGGTTTCTCCTCGCTGGAAGTACGATTTCTGGCTGGCGTGCAAACCCGTTGGAAGCAGAAAACAGAGTAGAGAATCGTTTCTCAACTCCTTGTTTTGTTTCTCCCCAATCTGCAATAGGGAATACTCCTTCTGACGAAAATGATGTATTTTTTATGAAATATCTTTGGAAAGTCACATTTTGAAATAACCATTTCAACCCTTCTCCAAAAAATTATTTTAAGCACTTGAAAATGAAAATAAAAATGGGTATTTGAAGTTTGAAGCGTTTTGTGAGAATTTTACAATCTGGCAACATCAACGGAAATATGCGTTGATAATAAAGGACAACAAATACACTATCTTGATGAGATAGACAAAGATGGCTGTCTATGAAGTCTGCGACGAACGAGGAAGGTCGTAAAATTTTATGGAATTTTTATGGCTGGTTGCAGTTGAAGCTCGCCAGTAAGTACGCGCCTGTATATCAACAGCTGTTATTTTATAAACAAGCTGATCGGACATTGTTCTTTTCATTGTCTTGTATGCGTTGTTGCCAAATCTTAAACTCCGCACAAAGCGAATTAAATTTTAAAACCCCATATTTGAAGGATGATTTTGAATAGTTTCCGCGGTGCATTTGAAAAAATCATGAATGAAACTCCATTGCCCGTTATGAGTGTCTTGGTTCTGCTGTCGAACGAAGTCCGTAACGCCCGTGGCGCGTTTGAGATCCGTCCGTTTTACTCAGTGCATTGCTATTTGTAAAATTTGTGAACCTTTTGTTCCACTAGAAGCCACCACGATAGGTTTTCTGTTTTCCTTTCACTCCTTTCAGAAGAATAGCTCGAGATATCCTAGTCGTTACAGTAGTTTTAATTTGTTCATTATTTTTCAAGGGCGAGGCGAATTCGGAGACGTGATGCTGGGTAAGATATCCAAGAGTCAGATACCGAGCCAGGACAAGCGACAGTCCACAACCAACAGCATCACGGAGGATAAGGATGTCCTGGTGCTGATAAAAGCCCTCTCGCACACCAAGGAGGAGAACTGCCTGACGGATTTCAAGAAAGAGATAGATATGTTCCTGAAACTGTCGCACGAGAACGTCATCCAGATGATTGGGCTATGCAGGGACTCGGAGCCCCATTACATGCTGTTGGAATACACAGATTGGGTAAGAATGTCCCTGTGGTTACCCCATAATTCAATGATTCTATCGATTGATTTCTTTTCAAGGGCGATTTGAAACAATTCCTACTGGCCACTCAGAAGGGCTCCTCGCCCCCTCTCTCCCCCATCCAAGCTGCGGGGATAATTCACCAGATAGCCAAGGCCATGGACCACATTTCCTCCCATCGTATGGTCCTCAAGGACCTGGCGGCCCGAAACTGCCTCATCATGTCCACCTTAGCAGTTAAGGTAGGATTACCCAGGCTCACGAGGGATCCGTACAGCCAGGAGTATTGTAAACACGTGAACCAGGTAAATAACCATCGATAGCCTCGGTTGGATTTTAGTCTTAATTTCCCACTATCCTATTCAGATCATACCGTTGAGGTGGATGCCGTACGAGGCGGTTTACGAGGACGAGTTCTCCACCAAGAGCGACGCATACTCTTTCGGCGTCGTGGTCTGGGAGGTGTTCAGCCAGGGAGAGCTGCCGTTCCCCAAATTGAACGATAACAGCGTGCTCACGAAACTGAAGGAGAAGAAGTTGGAATGGAAGGCGCATCCTTCGACTCCCGAGGATTTTGAAGCTGTCCAGGTGAGTTTCGTTGATAGTAGGAGATACAATATGAGAAATATATACCCTCATCTGTTATTTGATGATGACAAATGTTATAAGTTAGACAATATGTGCATTGATAGAACGCAAATGGGTTGCCTAGCTAAATCAGGGGTCAATAGTGTTAAATAGTGTTTACTTTCATCAACTTTTTTTGATCTACTATCCTCATTTGTTATTTATGAAAATCCAGCATAAGTCGACAGAATATTACATGAGGAATCAAGAAAACATGGGTTGCCTAGTTTTCCCTTGGTACTCCTATGAGGTTGCCGGGTACAAAGAGGTAGACAACCGTCATTTATATACCCTCATCAGTTATTCAATTGGCTTTTTTTTAATAAAAGGTTACTTCATTCCAAATCTCACTGTATTAGGTTGCCTTGTGAAAAGTGGGGCACATCCATGGTTGCCTAGATTTTATATGTTGAGGTTTAAACGCTAGCAGTAAGATGGACAGAGTTTGAGTTTGGCGCAACACCGTCATAAAGTCACATTGCGTTAACAAAAATTGTACGCAATTTTTTTGGTTTAGTGACATCAAGCATGGTTGTATCGAATTTGAGTCAGTGCCTCTCATCTTTTTCATAAATTTGTCTTTGTTTGCAACCATGGATGTGCCCCACTTTTGACCAGGCAACCTAATTCTGTGAGATTTGGAATAAAGTAACCTTTCATTTAAAAAAAGCCAATTGAATAACTGATGAGGGTATATAAAGGACGGTTGTCTACCTCTTTGTACCCGGCAACCTCATAGGAGTACCAAGGGAAAACTAGGCAACCCATGTTTTTTTGATTCCTCGTGTAATATTCTGTCGACTTATGCTGGATTTTCATAAATAACAAATGAGGGTAGTAGATCAAAAAAAGTTGATGAAAGTTAACATTATTTAACACTATTGGCCCCTGATTTAGCTACGCAACACATTTGCGATCTATCAATGCACGTATTGTCTAACTTATAACATTTGTCATCATGAAATAACAGATGAGGGTATACAAGGGCGGATCCAGGATTTTTTTCTGGGGGGGGCACAACGGGCAGACAAGCAGAAAAATCAGCAGTAACTGTGAGAAATGAACTTCACTTTTATTTTTGAAAGTTCAAGTATGTATAGAAAGATCCGTCCGTCTGGGGGGGGGGCACGGGGGCTCGTGCCTAAATCCGCCCTTGAGGGTATATATTTCTTATATCGTATCTTAGCCTATTAGATTATCTCGTTTGAGAGTTCTTTCATTATGAAAACAAGATCCGGGAAGACTTGAAATCAATATCTATTTTTTTTTTCACAGATGAACTGCTTGGATTTGGATCCGCAGAAGAGGCCGTCCTTCTCGGAGATAGCTAGTAGCATGGCGGAAATTCTGACCAAAATGTAATGAGAAACAAATCTCGAGAAAGTAATTTTCTGAAAATTTTTCACTGTTTTACGAATTTAAAAGGTGGACGTTTTGATTTCGACCTCTATTGTTGTTATTGTGAGCTAGAGCGGAAAAAATGGTGAATTCTTTGTTCTTGTTTATATTCACATAAATATGGTTATTATTTAATCGATTTGTTGGATGAAAATAATTAACGATCTGAGTTGATTTATCACGAACGACTCACTGATTCAACATTAACAATATTTTAGATAATCAATTAATATTATGAAAATTCATCGTGTAAAATGTCTAATTGTATAATCGAACCTAAAGTGAGCCAAAACCGAATTTTGTAAACTTGTGAATCACTGTTAATAATCATAAGCTTCCAATGTGTATTTATGAGAATCGTAGGCTTCGTTTACTTTTTTCTCGAGGGGGTAAGATGCACATCGGTATATACAGGATGAGACGAAAAAAAGTTTATCGAAAATCCTTTTTCTTCCTCTACTGTATGGTACACGGTGATGAGGGGTGTTGGTGTGACTTCGATTTTTGGACCCTACGCCCTCGATGAGAATTTTATGCCTTAAGGACGACGCGCGTCGATGCTTCGAAAAATTTTTTTCTCGCCGATCTCGATCGGGGAACTTTTGTACATATCATTTTTCGATTAGGTAAGGAGCGTTCTTTGGATCATATCATTAGCGTAAATTCATCATGACGAACACGTGACCGTTTTGTATATTTGGTGTCGGATTCGCTACAACACACTGCCAAAAACAAATAATAATATTCATAACGTCCGAATGGCCCCAACACGAACTTATATTAATAAATGATAGTAAGTTTTTATTTTGTAAATTTTTATGCGTTTTCTATACTCTGTAATTAATGATTTTTTATCGAACACAACCAAAGAGAGATTATTTCAGATTTAGCGATTTTGTATAGTTTAGTCCTATGAAGTTCTGCATCATTCTGATAAAAAACAGACCTATACCGTGTCAGATATAAACTGCCGTATTTCATACGTAATTTTTATGTAAATTGAAGGGGTGACTAGAGGCGAAAAATGAAGAATAAAATCTAATATTACTAATCAAAACTTTCTAAATAATTGCTGAGAATGGAATGGGTTTTTGAAGTCATAAGCTTGTATTTAAAACATTTTAAATACATAATATTTAATTAATTTCTCACTTATCACCCTGTATTTTCCTACATGCTCTGTTAAGTGTCACTAAATTTGTGCATTTAGATTTCATTCTTCAAGTACATTAACGAAAAATTTTCCTTCATATAGCGCCTTTCTTCTTATTTATTGCTGTATAATATTTTATTACGCTTTAATTTTAATTGTTTTTTTAATCATCAACCTGTAATTGTAGTTATAGCTATTTATACATGCCCTATTCATGAACTGATAGCCGTTTTTTTTTTGTATATATACATATATATATATATATCTATTGTAATATATTTATGAATTCGCTGATCTGTCTATAAGAATAAAACATATTTATTAAATAAAATAGGATTATCATCGTACTTAGGATAAATTTTGAGGTTTAGCTTTTTATAATCATTTTATACTCGTACGTCTGACTTTTATATTGGAGCGTAATTGTATAACTTGTAATACTTATGTATTCCAATAAAATACATAATATTATTTTGTTTTTTTTCTACGCTATATAGTGCGTTTCAACATACTTTCCACGCGCATTTCAGTTTCAGTTACTTTTCTGCACTAGTGCGGGAAAGTGACATTAGAATGTGAAATGAGTGAAGAGAAATGAATAAAAAAGGGACGTAGAAAAAAATAATGTTTCAACTCATAGTAAAGTGTGTTTTCCGCACGCGACTGCCGTTGACCGAACGAGAAAGCAGAAAATTATCACTTTCCGCACTCGCTAGAAAAATAACTTCTGTCTACTACCGTGTTTTAACCTACTTTCCCAGTTTCAAAAGTGTCACTTCTCCGCACTAGTGCGGGAAAGTGAATTTCACTCTGGCTATTGAGGGAAAGTGATTTTCTCGCCCACTAGTGCGCGAAAGTGATGTTAAGGAGCTGTTATGCATGAAGGGAGATGTAAAAAAAAGGCTAAAAAAATAATGTTCTGAATTGTACGTAAATTATCTTTCATACGAGACTTCCGTTGATCGAACGACGCCAAAAGGGGAAAACGGGAAAGTATCACTTTCCGCACTTGTCTACACCGGTATGTTTTAACCTACTTTCCCAGTTTCAAAAGTGTCACTTTCTCGCACTAGTGCGGGAAAGTAAATTTCTCCCTATATATTGGAAAGTGATTTTCTCCGTCACTAGTGCGCGAAAGGGACCTCTAGGCGCTGTTATGCGTGCAGGGAAACGTAGCAAAAAGGTCTTGGAAAAATAATGTTCTTAAATGTGCGTAAATTATTTTTCCCGAACGCGACCACTTGCTCGAACCCCACGTGGCGTCGTGCCGCGAACGACAGTTGAGTGTCACGGCGGAAAAGTATCACTTTCCGCACTTATTAGAAAAATAACTATTTTCTATTCACACTTGTTTCAACCTAGGTAGGTACTTCCTCGGAAGTTTTCAAATTGAAGTGTGCTTTCGGGCATTTCTATACGCGAAGGAAAGTAGAAAAATTAAAAGATCGTAGAAGAAATGTGAGAGCTAATTTTGCTGGAATAAGAAAAAACGCTGGATAACTTCGAACGCACGACCTCATCAGATCGAAATTATTTCAGAATTGAAAACTCTTTTCTCAAATTTCCAAAAAACCAATAGTTATTTTAAACAGTTCATACTGCTCATTATAGGTTAATTTTTCGCCTCCGGGCCCACATTTTGAAGTTACGCCACTGGATAAACAAATTTTGTATAGGGATCTGGGGAAAGTTACGTGCATCTTCTATCGTATAACACAGATGTCGCTTGGTTACAGATATACACAGGCCTTCTGTGAGGTCAAAGATAACAGGGTATATCATTTACGCAGACCCAGATCAAATGCCTCCATTTCGGAAGTTACGGTCCATGGACAAACTGTACGTTCACTGATGAAGACTGATAAGCTCGAAACAATGCTTTCAGAATCAATTATTTCGATATTTATAGGATTATTCAGGGTCGATTTGCGATCACCTCGCTTAGAGGAATAAGGAATACTTATTTTTCAGACATGTACGGAGGCTTACCGTTGACATATACAGGGTGAGTCTTTGACTCGTAGAAAAATTTTACCAGTATATTCCTGAGGTCTAAAGAAACACTTTTTTCCTTTACCATTTTTTCCAACTCGATTTAAAAGATACAGGCTGCTAAAAAGCCATAAAAAAATTGTTATTTTCAGTTGTATCTTACAAACGATTTTATCGAATAAAATGAATTTCAGAATATAGTTTTTCATTTATTGGATGAATCTTTTTCGAACAAAAGATATCACCCACGTCTTCAAGTGTTCCCATTATGACCATAACGTACCATAAAAATACAAAAAATTCCAAAACTCTTGAAACTAAGTTGGACACTATCCAATGAATATTTGAATGTTTCATTTTATATTTTCTCGTACAATGCGCCGTTTTCGAGTAATTTCATCCACAGATGTGTAGTGTCACAGATTTGGCTTGTTATTCTGAAGCTAATTTTGTTTTTTCAGGGGTGGCACCGCTCATTAGCTGAAAATCTTTATATCAGGGACGTATAAGAAACAAGTGTTTCTTTTGACTCGCCCTGTATCGATTATTCTAACTCTATCTACACTCAGCTTCAGCCCATTTACCAATGACATTTAAGTATAGTGGTATCTATCGTTTACGCGGATTTTAATAGCTTATATGCTACTTCTATCAGAGGATCACAAATTACATCATCAAGTTTTCATATGGTCTTGTAAGCTGTTTGAAATGTTTTTATTTTCACATTACATTCCTGAGAACACTGTACTCTCTTTGTTCTCATCTGAAGTAGTCAAACGAACGCTAATACTCTGCACTTGGAACATCGTACTGCTCCTGTAGTATCAAACCAATTTACTTCATTAAACTTATGTATATAAGTTTTAAAAGGGTGATGAAGCGAAGAAGGGCTTTTTACTATGATTCGGGACGAAAGAACACACAAGCATGCACTTCTTAGCCTTAACGAAATGAATGATAACAAAAAAACAGGATTTCAATCTTCTCATTCATCCAATCAGAAAAAAAAAACCTTGCCTCTCTAACAAATATGACAAAAACTCAACCAAAAATAGATTATTATACAACAGCGGTCAAAACGTGTCATATATCTGATTCCTATAGACGACACCCCATTCACACCATTCGACATCGAAATCTCTCCTATACGACTTCTAGATCTGGCCACCTCGAATTACATCTTATTATTGGGATTCCAATTTCGAAAACTGTCCCGTCTGAAAGGGCCCCGTGATGGACAGATCGTGACGAAGGTCGATCGCCGCACATTGTCGCATATACGTCCCCGGTCCCCGGCCCAGAAATAGACATATTATACACGTCTACACGACCAATTGGCGTACCGGGTCGGGGGAACAAAAGCCTCCCTGGCAGAATGTTTGTATACAGTCGGACCATTATCGAGGCAATTCTCTCGGTTCCCTATCAACACAAAAATAATTTCCGATTGTGTCGTGTATACGTTGCTCCACATGTTCGAACAGGGGCATGAATTCTGAAACGTTGACAGCTATCTCGGATTCCTCCGGTTCGCCTTTATGGTCGTCATCAGTGTTTGTTTCTTTTGATTGGCGCGGATAATGGGAAAGTTGTCGAGGGTGTATATGGGACGTCAATGTGGTATTGTGAAGTTTGGCAGGTTGGAGGTGTGATGGGACACTTTCAAAAGGAACTTAACATCGATAACATTCCGTGGCGGTTAGATCGGTCTATATAGGGACGAAACGTTTTTTTCCAACGAGATGCCATAGGACGCCTGTCATATTTGAAACATCAAAATTATGAATAAACTACATACGACTACATACGAGTGCAGCAATAGAGATAGTCATCGAGACGAGAAGGACAATCTTTACTTATACATAGTCGCTTGTTGTCTCATAATATTCGTGGCGATATATAGCCACGGCGCCGCTATGGGTTAAAAGCAGGATATTTTTTCGAGTAGAATATAAATTTTTTTTCGTTGCTGTATCCCATTACCGAGAATAAATCTATAGAAAGACTCAAAAACAGAACTATCGGTGCAATCAAACTTATGATTTCTTAGGGCTACTTGAGAATTTGTGCCCTCCTGTGACTGAAAAGACCCAACCGTGACCTACAGACTACGGATCCTTCCACACTCTGGGCATGGATAGTCACCATAGACGTTTAGTCTATGATAGTCACCAACCAGATCTGGCCGCCGCTGTATTCTTCTCGATTCTCCATTATAACTGTGGACCAAAGGCCTCCACTGTGATCTGTCTAACGCTAGTTGTTCCCAGTTATGATTGGCATTAACTGATTTTACGGATTGATGCAATGTATCCTTAAACCGCTTATACTGGCCTCCTGGTTTCCGAGCTCCCTCTGTGAATTCGTCATACAGAGCTATTTTGTGGAGTCTTGTGTCTTGCATGCTCAGAATGTGGCCGCTCCATCTGAGTAGGGCCCTCGTTGCTCGAGTATCAATTGTTATACAACTAGCGCGCTGCAAGACTTCTGCATTTAAAACTTTGCGGAACCATCTGATGTGCATTATTTGTCTAAGATGACGTTGTTGCGTTTGTTCAAGCTGTTCAATATTTCGCCTGTAGGGCGTCCAGCTTTCGCTTCCGTAAAGAAGCGTTGGGAGGACCACTGCTTTGTAAACAGATGTCTTGGTCTTCAGATTGGGGTCGTGATTTTAAAACACTCTCTCCTTAAGCTTCCAGAATGCTCGTGATGCCGAATTGATACGCTTGTATATTTCCGTGTTCAGTTTAGCCCTAGTATTTATGAAGCTTCCCAGCTTGGGGAGCCGACGATGCTATATCGGGATTTACTCGAGCGACGTGGAGACTTAGTGGATTTTGAAGATCAGATGGTAGAAAAAAAAGGTTCTATTATGTATGCACTTTCAGCTGTGAGGAAAGCGTCTGCAGGATCTCAAAGATGTAAAAAAAATCGTTACTTGTACATACTCGAGCGTGTCAGATTTCCATACAGATGGTTAATCTGGGTGTTGTAGACGTGTTGACCCATTAATCTGACACTAATCAGGGGGGGTTTTCTTTATCTGACACTTTGAAGATGACAAAAATCATCATTTTTTCGAATTTTTCCCTCCCCGACCTCTAATCGTGCGTGCATGTGTGTGTGTGTGTGTGTGTGCGTGAGTGTGCGTGGGTGTGCGTGAGTGTGCGTGGCTGTGCGTGAGTGTGCGTGTGTGTGTGTGTGTGGTGGGTGCAGGATGTGGGTTTCGAGTGTCGAGTGTCGTGTTTCGTGTGTCGAGTGTCGAGTTTCGAGTGTCCAATGTCGTGTGTCAAGTGTCGAGTGTCGAGTGTCAAGTGTCGAGTGTCGAGTGTCAAGTGTCGAGTGTCAAGTGTCGAGTGTCAAGTGTCGAGTGTCAAGTGTCGAGTGTCGACTGTCGAGTGTCAAGTGTCGAGTGTCAAGTGTCGAGTGTCGAGTGTCAAGTGTCGAGTGTCGAGTGTCAAGTGTCGAGTGTCAAGTGTCGAGTGTCAAGTGTCGAGTGTCAAGTGTCGAGTGTCAAGTGTCAAGTGTCGAGTGTCGAGTGTCAAGTGTCGAGTGTCAAGTGTCGAGTGTCGAGTGTCGAGTGTCGAGTGTCAAGTGTCCAATGTCGTGTGTCAAGTGTCGAGTGTCGAGTGTCAAGTGTCTAGTGTCAAGTGTCCAATGTCGTGTGTCAAGTGTCGAGTGTCGAGTGTCAAGTGTCGAGTGTCAAGTGTCGAGTGTCAAGTGTCGAGTGTCGAGTGTCAAGTGTCGAGTGTCAAGTGTCAAGTGTCGAGTGTCAAGTGTCGAGTGTCAAGTGTCAAGTGTCGAGTGTCGAGTGTCAAGTGTCGAGTGTCAAGTGTCGAGTGTCAAGTGTCGAGTGTCGAGTGTCAAGTGTCAAGTGTCGAGTGTCAAGTGTCGAGTGTCAAGTGTCGAGTGTCGACTGTCGAGTGTCAAGTGTCGAGTGTCAAGTGTCGAGTGTCGAGTGTCGTGTTTCGAGTGTCGAGTGTCGTGTGTCGAGTGTCGTGTGTGTGTGTGCGTGTGTGTGCGTCTGTGTGGGGTGTGTGCGCGTGTGTGTGCGTGTGCGTGTGTGTGTGCGTGTGCGTGTGTGTGTGTGCGTGTGTATGTGTGTGTGAGGGATTTGTGGGGTGTGTGTGCGTGTGTGTGGTGGGTGCAGGATGTGTGTTTCGAGTGTCGAGTGTCGTGTTTCGTGTGTCGAGTTTCGAGTGTCCAGTGTCGTGTGTCAAGTGTCGAGTGTCGAGTGTCGAGTGTCAAGTGTCGAGTGTCGAGTGTCGTGTGTCTAGTGTCGAGTGTCTAGTGTTGAGTGACGAGTGTGTGGCGTGTCTGTGTGTGTGAGAGGGATTTGTGGGGTGTGTGCGTGTGTGTGTGGTTGGGTGGGTGGGGTGTGTGTGTGTGTGTGTGTGTGTGTGTGTGGGTGGGTGGGTGGTGTGTGTGTTTGTGCTTGTGTGTGTGTTTGAGCGTGTTTGTGCATGTGTGTGTGTGTGTGTGCATGAGTGTGAGTGGGTGTGCGTGGGTGTGCGTGTGTGTGTTTGTGTGCGTATGTGTGTGTGTGTGTGCATGAGTGTGAGTGGGTGTGCGTGGGTGTGCGTGTGTGTGTTTGTGTGCGTATGTGTGTGTGGGTGTGTGTTTGTGTGTGTGAGGGATTTGTGGGGTGTGTGTGCGTGTGTGTGTGGTGGGTGCAGGATGTGTGTTTCGAGTGTCGTGTTTCGTGTGTCGAGTGTCGAGTTTCGAGTGTCCAATGTCGTGTGTCAAGTGTCGAGTGTCGAGTGTCAAGTGTCGAGTGTTAAGTGTCGAGTGTCGAGATATTAGATCATCCAATTGTCAAAATGACAAGGTATTTCAATGATGACAATTTCGAAATTAGTCACGAAAATTTCAGTGTTTTCTGTGACTGAACCTTAGAATGTACTATAATGAGGATAAATTCAGATGCATACCACCCAACGATATGAATATCGACAGGTGTTACGATCTGAATTGAGCTAGCCAATTTGCCATCGTCAAGGCCCCCAAATGGAGTACGCTCCACCGAAGAAATGCAGATGCTGACCATGGTTTCGGCCTCATTTGTCCTCATCAGAGCAACATTTTTCCACGGTGGAAAACGTTTGGCATTGATGGAACTTTATTCAATGTTGTCTTAGAATGTACTATTTTCCAACGAGTGAATTTTCGCTTCAGCATGTATCGCTTAACACCTCGCATTAATCGTCAAATATTTCAAAAACGTTTGAACGCAGAAAAAATTGTATGGGACAAAATTTGTAGAAAATGTGATGCTCTACAACTTTTATAATGAATGCAAAAAAGATTTAAAGCCCAGGGAAGGAGATAATTAAAAAAAACTTATTTTTGTGACCTTTATGGCCAATTTTTATTGTTTCGGCTTGCTGAAACTGTCAGATTATATTTTTTCCGTTATTCTTGAATTATTAGCTTAAAAATAAGAAAAAACGCCACCGCGCTCGAGAATGTACACGTGACGTTTTTTTTGCAACTTAAGCGCCCTCCCACACATTTTCGACACGCTTAAAATGTCAGATTAAGGGAATATATACTTTTCAACATGTAATTAACCACATATATCTTAATCTGATATGCTCAACTATGTGAATGATCGTTTTTTTTTTACTATTCTGACAGGCTGTCTTAGACAATTCCCTCTATATACAGGTCTGTTATTTGGTAGAGGTACTCTACAGGGTCCAAGGTATGTCCCCTTATATTTATCTGACACGCTCGAGTAAATCCCGAATTTCCCTCTTCGGCTCACCAACTACTAGTATTTGAAAGGCTCGATCTGTTCTAGGGTATCATCCTCCAGGCTGATATCTGTTTGAAGGTTTTCTGGTGGACAAATCAGGATTTTGTTGTTGTCAATATTGAGTCTAAGGCCTAAAGCTTCGTACCTTTATATGTACGCTGCAACGCTGCAGAATTCACACTTTCCAAATAAAAATAATCAAAAAAATAAAACCCAAACAGAAGAAATAAAATAATCAAAAGACGCAACGAATACATAGATCGCACCGGCATAAACCGTCGACCAAACATCCTATTCGCCCTTTAATAGAACGATAAGGCGAGAAATCAACAATATCCCCTAAAATAAAGGACAGGTAGACACGAAAATAATCCATTCTCCCCGCGGCGATCGAGGTATCAAACGGCACGTCGGAATTAAAAGAAAAAACGTCGCGACCGACTTCGTGTAATAATTAATAAAAATAAATATTCCTCCACTTTTCCTCCGGGAAGGAGCTAATAAATTGAGTTATTTAAGGCCCGGAGAAAATAGCATGTAGGATATCAACATGCTTTAATATTTCATATTATAAGATGAGACAAAAAGCACAATACGAAATTTACTTACTGCCAAAGATCGGTCCCCCTATTATCCGGACAAAAGACGAATGAAAAAGCGGATACGCCTACCGGGACCTACCCGTCCAATGGCGGGAACTCCGGTTACGCCATCTTGAATCCGGGTTCACCCATGCGACGGTGGCGCCGCGACGGACCGTTTCGGTATTAAGCGGGCAGACAGTTTGTGAACTTTGATATACGCGCGCTCTCATATGGTGGTGCCTCTCAAATTGCCGATAATCGATCGGTGTATTATGTGGCACGAGGAATGGGAAAAACGATGTGTACCGTCATAGTGAACGTCCATGGTTTTGATGGCCGTATTGACACTGCTGACAGCTGGTCGGACGCTTTTTCGCACGTGTTCCAGATGATTTTCACGAAAATTTCGCCATTCGACCCGTTTTCCCGAAGCTAATATCTACCCATAATTTAAGTGAGTATTATGATTATTAAGAGTCATCACGTAAACTAGGACATATCCATCTGAAGAAACCTTCAGGTTGACGATTTGATTGTTAAAAGAATCAACAATATAAATTTGTCTCAATCTGATGGTAGCTTCGCTGTTGCTATGCATTGTTTAGGTATGTTGCTGTAAAGTTTTGTATACTGCATTCACATTCATTTTATTAGCAGTCGGTTGGCCATGAAATAATTTTCTCGAGTTTTTGTAACTAGAACGGAGTAAGGTTGGCGCTCATGTCATAACGCCGTTGCCACAACTTATATCAATTTTTATTACGAAATGGCCGAAAGTGATTTAAAAAAGAGACAGGGTTTCAGGAAGTGCTATTTGGAATTCTGGTTCGCTCATTCAAATAGTTATATCCTGATATTCTAAAATCCACAATACGTCAGAAGGTAACGACATATGCAATGTAAGAGAATTTATGTAAAGCTTCATCTGAATCTAAACGACTTATTTTTCAGCTGAATATTTCCACAATCAGAAAGATTGTGAATGAAGAGAATGACCAAGAATTTCCTTCTATTGGGAGACCCAAAAAAGTGGTGGCATTTGAGAATTTTATGTTTGAGTGAATTAATGCGAAAAGTTTACTACAGGATTTTCGATGAAGGTCATCGTAGAATGAGTTCCCGAAAATTGATTTTTCTATTTTTCATTTGACTTGTCCTATACATTGTAAATGTCTAAATTTACCAATAAATACCTAATTATTATTTTTATATCAATGATCATTAGCCAGAAATACGCGTGAAGTTCATCTTGATTTGAAACTTCCTTTAATTCCTTTTACTGATATTGAAGCAAGAAGTTTTTTGTTGAAGAATTTAACATTCTTGTAATTATCTGTTAAGTCCTTCGGAAGATACCCATTCCCAACCACTGCATCATATGCATTTCATCTTCGGTTTAATATTTTTGAAATCTACAACTGATGTAACGTATTCAAACTTTAGTCAAAGAAGGTAACGAACATTTATTCTCCTCAAGCTAGTGCATATTATGATATTAGACTGATCTCTTGTATTTTCCATGCAAATAACTGGATTTGGTATCCCTTCAATCAGTTTGTATAAACTTCAATTATGTTCGTCACATATTTTCCGAAGATATTCGACATTGTGATAAAATACGTAATAACAGAAACTTTTCCGTAGAACGGGCCACATAGCGTTGATTTAAAACCCAAAAATATTTTGACAAGCGTCATAACCCCACATTTTCGTACTATACAGAGTGAAATGTGTCAAATTTTCATGGCCAACCGACTGCTAAAATAAAAGTGAATGGAATATACTTATAGATACATATACAGGTTGTTTCGTAATTGAATATCCATATTTATAGGCTTGATTTTTGAGCTCATTTTAAGAAAAACACTTCATATGAACATATGTCCTAAACGCCTTACCTTTTGAGATACAGGGTGTGAAGTTTCCATGTATTTAGACGGTCACGCCACTGATTGTATTCAATTGTGAGCAAATTTGATCCCTTGAATTTTTTTAGTCCGACGCACGGGTTTCATCTTAAAAAATAAAATCTACGTATGTCTCTGCATGGTGATTTTGTCATATGTATGTACTGACGATATGGTTATGATTATGCGGAGAACTGTTTTTATTTTTTTATGTGGAAATCGTGAATCAGATTTAAAAAAGTCAAATGATCAACTTTGGTAAGAAATGATTGGGAATTTCAAAAATAATTTTTATTTCAGGAAGAATCTCTGGCGTACCCTCAATGTCTGCCAAAATAGGTTGGTCAAATTACGTACGAACGCCACTGGTGGAAATAAAAAAAAAGTGATACATTAAAAAATGCTTCTTGATTCATAATTCATATTTGACAAATTTCATTAAATATTGGTATTGTAGATATTAATAATAAATGATTTATTCTTGAAAACTTTACTACCCTGTATCTCAAAAGGTAAGACGTTTAGGACATATGTTCATATGAAGTTTTTTTCTTAAAATGGACCCAAAAATCACCCCCATAAATATTGACATTCAGTTAGGAAACACCCTGTATTTCATATGCTCAATTTTATGCATGTTTTTTACTAGGTAATATATGAGAAAGAAAAATTAATGTGAATTTTAAACTCACCCTTTACCTGCAATCTAACTACCATCTTGTTGAAGTATCAGAATCTGAAAGAAGACATAAGGATTTAGCCTCAATTTACAGATATTTAAATACAAATAATGCAAAACTTAACAGAAAAAAATCGTTATAAAATTCCCATTTCTCAGTGGTAGAAAATTGGTAAAATTCTCGAGTTGTCGACTTTCAATTAATTCCTTTCATCGAATGGAAGAACATAAACGCCAACTTTTCTTGTTCACCCAAACTCATCCGTACTCTGAACGTGAGAAGCACAAAGAAAAATGAATCGCTTACGTTTTCAGCGTTTTCTAACTTTTGGATGGTTTTACACGCGGTATTCTTTTTGGCAGAGACAAGACATTCAGTGTATTACGACATCTGAAGAACTGCCAGACAATTCCGTGATTAATATCCCTTCGTCTTTCAGGACCTGAATTATTCAGAAAGAAAACGTGATCCACTGAATGGGTCCTTCGGAAATGAAGAAACCAAATAGAAGGCCCTTCTAGCTGAAATTCAACTAGAGCAATTTCATGCGTTATACAGGGGAGAGATATTTAATGGTGTGATTCAATGTGCAAGGAAAATCACTAATAGATTGTTTGATGATTGATTTGACTCGTACAAATATTTTAACAGTATATTCTTGAGGTCGAAGAAACACTTATTTCATATACCTACCATTTTTTCCGATTCGGCTGTATCAGCGGGTTTTATAATACTTTGATTGTCCGATCAACGATTTGACACTTGTCACTTGATTTCTAGAACGAAGTCCCTGAAACCTTTTCATTTCTGAATATATTGAAGAAGTAGCTATTGAGAATATTTGAATGAACGTATGTAGATCATAATTTGATGCGAGAATGATATTCTGAATGATCACGACTGAATTATCGATTGAAAACAAATTGACGTCCATTCAATCAAGCGTTGATTCTCCGATCAAGCTTTATGAAACTCGAGGATAGTCATTTTGAGTTTTCATAATGAGCTGTATCACCCCTAGAAAAACAAAATTACCTTCAGAATAACTAGCTAAATCTATAACACTACACATCTGAAAATTTTTAAAAAATAGTTGCATTCGATCAAAGTACCCAATTTTTCGAATTTCACAGTTATTTTTTATTTTCGAAACGTTACAGAACGTTCAAATATACATTAGATAGCGTCCATAACTTATAGTTTAAAGAGTTGGCTTCTTTGAATTTTTGGTATTTTCATGGTACCTAACCGTCATAATGAGAAAAATGGCAGACGTAGGTGATATCTTGTATTTGAAAATGATTAATCGAATGAATGAAAAACTATATTTCAAAATTCATTTCATTCCATAAAGCCGTTTTTTAGATAGGACTAAAAATAACATTTTTTGTGGTTTTTCAACAGCCTGTATCTTTCAAACCGAGCCGATTCGAAAAAAATTTAAAAAGTGCTTCTTTCGACCTCAAGAATTATGTACTAGTCAAAGCTATACGTGTTCCGCTATCAAGAGTGTCTAAAAATAGTTACAACTTCTGTGTAGCACTTGCTGATGCATTTCTCTTTTGATTAAATTTTTCAAATTCTCTTCTTCCACCGCGAAGATTATTTCAGTATATAGAGGATATATCTGTGAGATCTTCACCGTGCCACAGGGCATTTCCCGTTTGATCACATTATTATGCAGCACGCAGCTGTTAAAATCACAGCTTTTAACCCCTCAACATCAACACATTTAATTTGGGGGTTGGAACATTCGGCGGTAAATTCAATCAACTACTCTGTCGAAATCAATTCTAGTAATAACATTCAAATGAATTTAACGCAGAAGGAGGAGGATGGTGTTGAATGGGCGCCGCTGGCCTCAGGTTCGGCGGGGATGTTTATTTTGATGGGGGAGAAGGGGTTTTTTGTTACTTCATTCTGATAGATAGATAGTGCAATTACCGGTTTCCATTGATTTAAATTGAAAAAGAAGAAGCGAGTAAGCGAAAAAGGGTTTTTATGATTCTACGATAAACAGGGCGATTCAAAGATCAAGGGGTGTATACAGGGTAAGTTTTTTCACAGTGGGCATCACAATCTTCTTGTTTTAACATTCCAACAATCGTCGTAAAAATTGGGATGAAATGGGGAGACATCATAGCTCTTTTTCAACATACCTAACATAAGCACTTTCAAGAAACTGCCTTGACATTTTTATTTCACCCTAAATTGCACGATACAACAATTATGATTCTCTCAAAAGTGACCTGATGCATCTAATCCGATGAACTTGGTACTGAACCATTCATTGTCCAGCCATATGTTTATGTTTTGTTTCGTTTTTTAGATGCCGGAGTCACCTTCCACAGTCCCGTACTTGAAAATCAATGAAATTTTGTCGAACTTGTAGGGGTTGTATCTCAGCCATCTCGATATTTTATATAGACAATTTTTGTCTATATATAGATACTGTATAGTGTTGATGCGGTAGGCATAATTTGATTTGATAAGTCCCTCGATGCGAAGAGAATATGTTGAGGGGTGATATATGATCAAGGAGCACAGCCCGTATCCGGTAATGAAATCTTAGATTCGCTTATACAGGGAGGCATTTACGGCTTCGCTTCTCTAGGTCAGTGATATTTCTGGGTCAAATAATCGATGGTGAACCTATTCGTTTACTGATCAGATAATCCCTCCAACATGCACGACGTGGCTATGGTCGTGCGACTTCTTAATCTCCTTAATCTCTATTGTTGCACATCTTTCATATTGTGATGAAGGAAGTTTATGAACTCCTGACCGAAAAGTTCCAGCCCATGACCATAATTTCTTGAAGAATTTCTAATTGATTTCATCTTTTTGGGAATATATCGTAGGTCAACTTTGGAGGTGCGTATGTACCAGAAAAATCATCGTAGATCTAAATGTTCTACATATTCTAAAAAAGCAACTCTTTAAGTAATAAATCTCGAAATTTCATCTTTTTGGGAATTTGTCGAAGTTCATATTTGGACACGCGTATCTGCAGGAAAATAATCTTAGATCTAAATGTGATGCACAGTCTAAAAGAGCAGCTCCTCCAGTGATAAATCTCGAAATTTCATCCATATCAGTGCAACCGTTCGGTCTTGACGAATTTTTAGATGACCCATACTATTAGAGAATTTTGTCCATTTATTTTTCACTTTAAAACAGATTAAAAGGAAAAAATAAATATTCTGCAACCTTCTCTATTCCGAATATTCGTTATAAATGATATCAAACCAAAACGTATAAAGGAACTGTTACCAATTTGGTCGAAGAACAGATAAAGGAATTCGCAATAGGGTTTCGCCGAGATGCGGACAGGCATCATAGAACAAAATATTATATTCGTTACTAAACAAACACGGGGAGTCCCACCAACAATGCCATCGATACAACGGTGCAGCAGCCCGAGCAAACATGTCTATTTACCCCTCACAATAATTGATTCGTCACACGGACATGCTGCCTCTTTCAGATCATAACAATAATTTATTTCTTCGCAAACACGCATCGAACATCTTACCATAGGTAGGATACGCGGACTTTTGGTTTGTTATTTCTCATAAATACACTGCGCAAAAAAATTAACGCACATTATGAAAATCTCAAATTTATTCTACAACTGAAGGTGTTCTCAATGATAATTATTTTTATCAGAATTATGCGTGCATATGTTATCCACTTTCAACGGTTTTCTTCAATACAGATGTTTTTTCCCAGCAGGAATAAAAAAAGATGATATTATCAGATTTTGAATGTATTGGCTCCATTCTAAAATCAGTTGTTCTCGATCAATTCTAGTGATCAATAGTTTTTCTTTCGTTTGATTTTCTACACTCGATCGCTATGCAACGCGAAACACGCAATTTGACCCAAGAGGAATGTGCCCAAGCGGTAGTTTTGCGAGAAGAAGGGTGGACATACACAAGAATTGCAGCAAGGTTTGGAGTTTCCCATACAAGTGTGTCCAGAATGTTGCAGCGATTCAGGGAGACGGGTATGAATGTCCGAAGACCAGGACAGGGCAGACCACGGGTAACAACTGCCATTCAAGAACGTTACTTGAGAGTTTCTTCGTTGAGACAACGGTTTGCAACCGCTCGCCTCCTTCAAATTCAGCTTGAGCAAACTCATGAGGTGCAAATTAGCACTCAGAGAATAAGAAATCGCCTCAGAGAATATGATTTAAGGCCTCGTGTCGCAGCAAGAGGCCCAGCCCTTACCCCAGCCCATCGAAGGGCGCGTTTGGATTTTGCGAGAGAGCATATCCATTGGGAAGAGGCCGATTGGGAAAGAGTTCTTTTCACAGATGAGTCTAGATTCTGCCTCTACCATTGTGATCGACATTCCCTTGTATACAGACGTCCACATGAAAGATATGCTCAGTGCAATTTCCTGAATACTACTGGTTTCGGGGGAGGATCGATTATGGTATGGGGTGGAATATCTTTGACTGCTCGCACAGACTTAGTGGTCGTTGATAATGGAGCTATGAATGCTGATAAGTATATAAAGAACATTCTTGAAGAGCATGTAGTGCCATTTGCCCCATACATTGGTGAAAACTTCATTTGTATGAACGATAATGCCAGACCTCATCGTGCGCGCATCGTTCAGGAGTACCTTGAAGAGGTTGAAGTCTCTCGAATGGAATGGCCAGCTAGAAGTTCAGATCTCAATCCGATTGAGCAGGTTTGGGACAACCTCAATAGAAGGCTGAGAAGTTCAGAAAATCATCCAGCTACTCTTAATGACTTAGGAATTCAACTCGAAGAAATCCGGGAAGGATTAGATCAGAACATTTTAAGATCACTCATTTTGAGTATGAACCGTCGTTGTCGAGCTGTAATTAACGCAAGGGGTGGAAATACCAAGTATTAAATCACTTATCAGCATTTCAGTATTTTGAAAATTGTTCATTTCTCTTCTTTCATATAAGATTCGGTGAAATCCTGAATTTTTCTTCCATTTAATGTGTCTTGTTTCGTTCAAAACCTTCCCGAGAGAACATAAAAAATAAGTTATAAAGTCAATGTAGAGTTAACTTTCATTAAAATTGAGATTTTCAGAATGTGCGTTAATTTTTTTGCGCAGTGTATAACGACTACCCCCAAAATTTTCATGGTTTCGCATTTTTGATTCGTACCATCGATATCGTCGAAATTTGGCGCTGAAGATGAGTAAGCACTCCGAAACTTTAATCACCTGTAGGTGTATAAATTATACAGGTCGATTGATGTTCCATAACACTGTGCCACGGCCACAATGCACCTCGTGAGCAGGGAGAGAGAAAAAAACCGCGTCATATCCCGATGATGACGCGACAGAAATTTCAATCTCAATATAAATGGATTTGTCGGGCGATAAGATCGACTTCGACGGTCGAATTCCACGAGCGTCGATAGTGAAAAACCGATAATGTCCTGTCCCCCCGTCCTTCTGACAGCTCGGATTGACGTGGATTTCCTGTTTGGGCCGAATTTGGTATTCTGGAATTCGTTTTAAGATATTTTGATATCTCACTCGGGTCACATGTCACCGAGCCCGAAAACATGCTAATTTCGTTCGTTTTTTTTTTTTAACGGGTCGCCAGATCTACGCCATCGATAAATCGAAGAGGTTTTCGTTGTTATACAAAGAAATTATGCCTTAATTTTTATCGGGCGCTTTCATTAGTTCGTGTCGGTTGTCAGGTGTCAGGTCGACGTGGAACGTCATGACATATCGCCCTCAATGGTATCTCTTTTATATATATGAGAGTTGTGATGTTTGTAGTCGATGGTCCATCACCAGGATAGAATCGTCAATTCGTGTCACAAGATATATGAATTGGGAACCTCTGAATTTGTATGTTAGACAAAAAGGTGCAGCCCTCGCAATTTTTTCTTCCAGAAAGGGATTGAATATGGGTAGGTGAGTTCCGAAAAAAGTCCAAACAGAATGGTAAAAGGGTGAGTCTTAGACTCGTACAAATATATGAGTAGATTCTTGGGGTCAAAAGAAAAACTTTTTCTATACTTTTTTTTTCCGATTCTGCCCTGATAAAAAGATAAGTATAGCTATTTTAGGTTTTGACAATGGGCTATGCCACACTTGGAAAAACGAAATTACCTTCAGAATAACTAGCTAAGTCTGTGACACCACACATCTGTGGATCTTTTAAACAGAGTTGTATTCAGCCAAGGTACCCAATTTTTCGATTATCACAGGTATTTTTCAAATTACTGTAAATCTTTTATTTCACAAAACGTTCAATATTCATTATATAGCGTTCAACTTACGTTTCAAAAGATGGGTTCTTTGAATTTTTGGTATTTTTATGGTACGTAATAGTCATAAGGAGAAAACTGGAAGACGTGGGTGATATCTTTTGTTCGGAAAGGATTATTCTAATGACTGAAAAAAAGGTGTTTTCAAAGATGAGGCTTTTTTTGACAGAAGGTAGAACTCATCGAATCAAGTCGTTTAATCAAAAATTGTCTAAATAAAATATCCAAGATGGCTCAGATACAACCCTTGGAAGTTCGACAATTGAATTTGAATTTGAAGTACGGGACTGTGGAAGGTGACTCCGGCATCGCAAAAACGAAACAAAACATAAACATATGGCTGGACAATGAATGGTTCAGTACCAAGTTCATCGGATTAGATGCATCAGGTCACTTTTGAGAGAATCTTAATTGTTGTATCGTGCAATTTAGGGTGAAAAAAAGTAGAGAATCGTGGCCAGTTTCTTAAAAGTGCTTATGTTAGTTATGTTGAAAAAGTGCTATGATTTGTTTCCCCATTTCATCTCATTTTACGACGATTGTTGGAATGTTCGAACAAGAAGATTGTGATGCCCATTGTGAAAAAATTCGTGAACAATTTGGACGAATTTTATCGGTGAGATTTCGAAATATTATTGTATTTTTTACCCTTGTGTCCTAAGTCTCTTCTGTTAGTTGGTATCGAAATGAGCTATTTCATAAAATCGTTAAAAAAAGTTACTAAAAAATAGTAGGAACAATTCGGCAATCCTAAGTTTCCATTTTCATTACCACGTAAATATCGAACGAGCCAATATCCTAAACGAAACCACATGGTCGAATCAGGAGATGAGTTTTTTTCCACTGCTTTGCGATAATCCAGCTAATAAACGGTCTAGGTTCATAGTAGGATCTATTTCAGTGACCATTTTCAATTTTTTTTCAACTTCGTCGTTTTGAAAGTTTTGTATTAAGTTGATTTTTGGTGACACGCTTCATTTTGACCAGTTCTACCTTCTGTTAAAAAAAAGCCTCACCTTTAAATACACCCTGTATAGCTAGGTAATAAACAGATTGATGCACTGACTGCAGATCAGTGGGATTGTGCAAGTGTTCAAAAATAGCACTCCAAATAAGAAGTGCATACATCTAAAGTCGAGCCAGTTTTCTAACCTAAAAATGTAGCTGCAGAGTCCTCAGACTTGCCAACACCACCTGAGAGTCGATGGAGCAAGGTATTTGAACAAAAGATCATAATAGTGGCAGTTCTGAAAGGCTGATCCCAGCTAATCGACCCTAATATCAATCTCATCTGATCAACTTTGTGACTTATTTCAATGCCACTACTACTAACGGCCTCAAAAAACCATTCCCGCTGTGATAATTAGACCTATATTCATTCAATCTCAACCACTGCTTGAAACCTACAGTGTAGATGACTCAATCGCGAATGCACCATCACCCATAGTATCTCGTCACGCTCAGAGATATCCGAGCATTAATAACATCTCGTAAAACCTTAACGCCCGAACGAAACCTGCAATTTTATAGGTTTTCGAAGGATCAGTCTACTTAACTAGATATCCAAGTGCATAATCGTGTTTATAAACGGCATCGGCAGCCAGATTTCTAACCTCACCTCCGGTACGGGTGTCGATAAAACGTTGAATGCCCGTGACATCCCATAAACTCGTCATTATCAACGGGAATCTCATTAGAGATGAGTTAAACTGCAATCAGTGGGCTAGGTTGCGTCGCGGTCGTTTTATTCTATGTTTATTATGGTCGGCTAATTGAAGGGATGTGGTGGGGGGAAATGGCCACTTTTGGTATGGTGTACAAGCTGACGACTCTTTGCCTCATCATTTTTCCAATTTGGCTCCGATTAAACCGTTCTGCAATGGAACAAGTTGTTCGGTTATATCAGAAAATGTTTCAACTATACGAATCAGTTGCGAAATGGTTATTACGAGGACGTATTGATATCTAGTTAGCCTAGACCAGTTCCATCCATAAAACAAATATTGCGTTACCATAGCAATGAACAATAACTCATCTGAAGTGTCAGTGTGAAGTTTGAGGCCAAAAAAGTAAACCAGAGTTACGCAATAAATTAAAAGAAAGAAGATGTCCACCGAAATTGTGAAAATCGATAAATTGGAGCATAGAGCCATCATCAAGTACCTGTATTTAAAAGGGTTAAGAGGTAAACAGATTTACCAAGATATGCTTAACACCCTTGGTGATCAATGTACTTCGTATGCGACCGTGAACAATTGGACTGCAAGCTTCAAAAGAGGTAGATTTTCCATGGAAGATGATGACCGATCGGGAAAGCCAGTTTCTATGTCAGTCCCCGAAAATATCGATGCAGTTCATGACATGATTTTATCATACCGTCGAATTGGGCTAAAACGGATATCTGAAGCACTGAATATTTCATACGAACTTCATCATATAGTTCACGTCAATTTGGACATGAGAACAATTGCTGCAAAATAGATCCCCAAATGTTTGAATGTTGACCAATAGCGTGCAAGGGTAGAAGCATCGCGTTCGATCTGTGCTCGATTTGAAAACAATGTAGACTTCTTAAACCGAATTGTTGCTATGAAATGAGACTTGGGTACATTTCTACGATCCAGAAACAAAGCAAAAATCGATGGAATGGCGACACTCTGGTTCTCCAAGACCTAAGAAGTTTCGTGTCCAAAAATCTGCTGGAAAAGTTCTTGCTTCAGTTTTTTGGGATTGCCATGGATTAATCATGATTGATTTTTGGATAGGGGTAGTACAATAACCGGAGATTACTATTCGACATTACTGACCACTCTACGGAAAAAAATTAAAGAGAAAAGACGCGGAAAGCTATCCAAAGGTGTTTTGTTTTTGCAAGACAACGCCCCTGCACACATATCTCATGTTGCCATGCAGAAAATTCGTGATTTAGGGTTTGAATTACTAGAACACCACCCATATTCACCAGATTTGTTTCCATCCGACTATCATCTCTTTACTCAACTGAAAAAGAGTTTAAAAGGTCGTAAATTTTCTTCCAACGAGGAGGTAATAAAAGCTGTGGAGGTCTGGTTTGCAGAGCAAGAAGAAACATTTTTTTTTAAAGGTTTAGAGACGTTGCAGGTTCGCTGTAATAATTATATCCAATTAGGAGGAGAATATGTTGAGTAATAAAATATTTTGACATTGAAAGTTTGTTTGGTTCTATAGTAGGCTAAGAATTTTTCAATATATCCTCGTATAAGACGGAATCACTGATACCTCAAAGTTATTCTGTAACTTATTTTCGTTATTCACATCATTCAATTAAAAAAATTTGTTTCTTAACGTGGGATCACTGGTCAACTTGAGGCATAGGTACCATATTTTCCATGGATACTGTTTCTGTTCTCATTGCTTCTTTATAAAGTGCGTGACAGGTTTAATTGAAAGAGTTTTTGTACAAAATTGTTAAGGATTTTCAAATTACCGAAGAACGACGATTTTTCAACCGCCAGGCATCAACCCGTGGTGTTGGCACAAATAGAGATGGACCCTCCAGATAACGACAGTTTAACAAGACATTCACCAAACCGAAAAATGTTAACAGCCGATAGAAACTAGCTACCGAATCGAGAAATTTTACCTGTGCTTGGTGGCGGTTTTCGCTCGACTGGCTGAGCAATGTCGCGCCTTTATGTTGACCGACAGAATGTTGTTTCAGATATACCGGCCGACATGGAAAAACTCAGCTTCCATATGCACCAAAAAAGTCAAATTCGAAAGTCTTGATTTTCCTTGGAGTTTTTTTTTAAATATAATTCCTAGAACCTAGAACCTGTTCCTCGTTCCAGATCTCAATATAAGCATGCAGAGAAAAAATGTCAATGGGGGTACCATACATATCTTCGTATGATACGAGGATAAATTGAAAAATTCTTAGCCTACTATAGAACCAAACAAAGTTTCAATGTCAAAATATTTTATTACACAACATATTCTCCTCTTAATTGGATACATTTATTACAGCGAACCTGCAACGTCTCTAGACCTTTCAAAAAAAAAGTTTCTTCTTGCTCTGCAAACCAGACCACCACAGCTTTCATTACCTCCTCGTTGGAAGAAAATTTACGACCTTTTAAACTTTTTTTCACTTCAGGAAAGAGATGATAGTCGGATGGAGCCAAATCTGGTATATAAGAGGGGTGTTCTAGTAATTCAAACCCTAAATCACGAATTTTTTGTATGGCAACATGAGATTTGTGTGCAGGGGCGTTGTCCTGCAAAAACAAAACTACTTTGGATAGCTTTCCGCGTCTCTTCTCTTTAATTTTTTCTTCTGTAGAGTGGTCAGTAATGTCGAATAGTAATCTCCGGTTTTTGTTCTACCCTTAGCTAAAAACTCCATCATGATTACTCCTTGAAAATCCCAAAAACCTGAAGCAAGAACTTTTCCAGCAGATTTTTGGACACGAAACTTCTTAGGTCTTGGAGAACCAGAGTGTCGCCATTCCATCGATTGATGCTTTGTTTTTGGATCGTAGAAATGTACCCGAGTCTCTTCCATAGTAACAATTCGGTTTAAGAAGTCTACATCGTTTTCAAATCGAGCACAGATCAAACGCGATGCTTCTACCCTTGCACGAGTTTGGTCAACATTCAAACATTATAGGGGATCCATTTTGCAGCAATTTTTCTCATATCCAAATTGCTTCAGATATCCATGTTAGCCCAATTCGACGGTCTGATAAAATCATGTCATGAACTGCATCGTTATTTTCAGGGACTGACCAGAAACTGTCCTTACAGATCGGTAATCATCTTCAATGAAAAATTTACCTCTTTTGAAGCTTGCAGTCCAATTTTTCACGGTCGCATACGAAGGACATTGATCACCAAAGGTATTAGCATATCTTCGTAAATCTGCTTAACTCTTAACCCTTTTAAATAAGTACAGGTACCTGATGATGGCTTCGATTTTCCCAGTTTCGGTGAAATTTATTGCGTAACTCTGGTTTACTTTGTTGTCCTCAAACTTCACACTGACACTTCTAATGAGTTACTGTTCGTTGCTATGGTAACGCAATATTTTTTTATGTATGGAACTGGTCTAGGCTAACTAGATATCAAAACATCCCCTTATAATTCCATATGATTTGCTATTTATCATCATCGTTCTGAATTCTTTGTTAGTTTTCTGCTTCACAGATTCAGTTATGCCTTCTTTGAGTAAGTTCTTGAAATGTTTGTAGAACAAGGTAGTTTTTTCCTCCCTCAATACATACACAGTCATTCTAGCTTCCACAACTTCAGTTCTTCAAGAAATAAAGTAAATGTGAAAGTAATTGCACATAAATGAGGAGCATGAGTTCAAGTTACTCCTCTATTATGAGCAATTGTTCTGAGTGTTCTTATAGAGTACCCCAGTGGCCAAGGGCGGTTCCAGGATTTTTTTTCTGGGGGGGGCACAACGGGCAGACGAGCAAAAAATCAACAGTAAATGTGAGAAATGAACTTCACTTTTATTTTTGAGAGTTCAAGTATGTATAGAAAGATCCGTCCGTCTGGGGGGGGCACGTGCCCCCGTGCCCCCCCCCTAAATCCGCCCTTGCCAGTGGCTACGTATGTTTGTGTAGTACCTCTCAAAGAAAATCCTTTGATTGATCAACAATTTAACTAACTATATTAATTAACCGATATATCCAAATGAGGCAAATCACAAACACCAATCACCAAACAAATTCCGATCGTTAATAATCCGTTGTTATTCTAGCACGCTCCAAATCGATATAGGGTTAAAAGTGGCTCGTCACCGTCCTTTCTGAAGGTGGCAATACTGGCTGTCGTTCAACGAACGGTACCACGTCAAGGCTGACAATTAGCAATTGTTCGTCGATCACGATTGCCGTGGCCGTTCAGCTTGTTAGGCCCAAGTGACCGACGTAATGTGGTAGTAATAAGACGTCAACTTGATAAATGGTTATGTTTCAATTCGGATTGTTGCTGCTTTCGGTGCCGCGAATCTCCCGAATGAGGGATTGTGCCGATGCTCTTTTTGAGTCCGCGGCCAGAGGCTGTACGATCGTAATGATCGTCTGAGATGTAATCAAAAATATTCTCGGCATCTACAGAGGTTTTTTTGGAAGATTTTTATCATTATTAAATAATATGTGTCCTGTGACAAACTTGGGCGTCCTCAATTGATGAAATATGCTGTGGCATAGCATATACGGGGTGTATTTGAAGGTGAGGCTTTTTTTTTCAACAGAAGGTAGAACTGGTCGAAATGAATCGTTTTACCAGAAATTACCTATACAAAACTTCCAAAATGACAAAGTTGGAAAAAAAATTAAAAATGATTACTGAAATACACTGCGCAAAAAGATTAACGCACATTATGGAAATCTCAAATTTATTCTACAACTGAAGGTGTTCTCAATGATAATTATTTTTATCAGAATTATGCATGCATATCTTACCCACTTTCAACGGTTTTCTTCAATACAGATGTTTTTTCCCAGCAGGAATAAAAAAAGATGATATTATCAGATTTTGAATGTATTGGCTACATTCTGAAATCAGTTGTTCTCGATCAATTCTAGTGATCAATAGTTTTTCTTTCGTTTGATTTTCTACACTCGATCGCTATGCAACGCGAAACAAGCGAATTGACCTAAGAGGAATATGCCCAAGCGGTAGTGTTGCGAGAAGAAGGGTGGACATTCACGAGAATTGCAGAAAGGTTTGGAGTTTCCCATACAAGTGTGTCCAGAATGTTGCTGCGATTCAGGGAGACAGGTATGAATGTACGAAGACCAGAACAGGGTAGACCACGGGTAACAACTGCCATTCAAGAACGTTACTTGAGAGTTTCTTCGTTGTGACAACGGTTTGCGACCGTTCGCCTCCTCCAAATTCAACATGAGCAAACTCATGAGGTGCAAATTAGCACTCAGACAATAAGAAATCGCCTCAGAGAATATGATTCAGCCCATCGAAGGGCGCGTTTGGATTTTGCGAGAGAGCTTATCCATTGGGAAGGGGCCGATTGGGAAAGAGTTCTCTTCACAGATGAGTCTAGATTCTGCCTCTACCATTGTTATCAACGTTCCCTTATATACAGACGTCCACATGAAAGATATGCTCAGTGCAATTTCCTGAATACTACTGGTTTCGGGGGAGGATCGATTATTGTATGGGGTGGAATATCTTTGACTGCTCGCACAGACCTAGTGGTCCTTGATAATGGAGCTATGAATGTTGATAAGTATATATGGAACATTCTTGAAGAGCATGTAGTGCCATTTGCCCCATACATTGGTGAAAATTTCATTTTTATGGCCGATAGTGCCAGACCCCATCGTTCAGGAGTACCTTGAAGAGGTTCAAGTCTCTCGAATGGAATGGCCAGCAAGAAGTCCAGATCTCAATCCGATTGAGCAGGTTTGGGACAACATCAATAGAAGGCTGAGAAGTTCAGAAAATCATCCAGCTACTCTTAATGACTTAGGAATCCAACTCGGAGAAATCTGGGAAGGATTACATCAGAACATTTTAAGATCGCTCATTTTGAGTATGAACCGTCACTGCCGAGCTGTAATTAACGCAAGGGGTGGAAATACCAAGTATGAAATCACTTATCAGCATTTCAGTATTTTGAAAATTGTTAATTTCTCTTCTTTCACATAAGATTCGGTGAAATCCTAAATTTTTCTTCCATTTAATGTGTCTTGTTTCGTTCAAAACCTTCCCGAGAGAACATAAAAAATAAGTTATAAAGTCAATGCAGAGTTAACTTTCATTCGAATTGAGATTTTCAGAATGTACGTTAATTTTTTTGCGCAGTGTAGAATAATACTTCAAAATCTCACCAATAAAATTCGTCTAAATTATTCACGAATTTTTTCACAATGGGCATCACAATCTTCTTGTTCGGACATTCCAACAATCGTCGTAAAAATGGGTTGAAATGGGGAAACATCATAGCACTTTTTGAACATTACTAACATAAGCACTTTCAAGAAACTGCCTCGATTTTCTACATTTTTTTTCACCCTAAGTTGCACAATACAACAATTAAGATTCTCTCAAAAGTGACCTGATGCATCTAATCCGATGAGCTTGGTACTGAACCATTCATCGTCCAGCCATATGTTTATGTTTTGTTTCGTTTTTGCGATGCCGGAGTCACCTTCCACAGTCCCGTACTTGAAATTCAATGTAATTTTGTCGTCATCTTGGATGTTTTATATAGACAATTTTTGTTTAAACGATTTATTTTCATGAGTTCTACCCTCTGTCAAAAAAAGACTCACCTTTGAAAACACCCTGTATATGCAGTTACAGGAACTGCAGTGAGAAACACAATTATTATGCGTATTGTGATTAGATAATGCAGCGCTTAAGGTGCATTAACAGCAGAATTCATCGTATTTCAAAAAACTGCACTTTCCTTTCACTTCTGTAGATCTGTTTGTAGTTGCTTTTTCTTGGTATTTTTCGCATCTCTGTCTGCTTTGAATTCAATATTAGTAAAAAGGTTGAAATTGATGAAATTTTTTTGCACCAGTAACTCAGTAAATTTCAATTGGATGAAAATATCTGTGTATGGTCATGCAGAAATGCCTCCAATAAAGCTCAATCCTTTAGATAATTAAAATATCTATAGGATAAGTGAATATTCCTCCGAAATGGAGTATGAAAGCTGGAAGTCTTTTAAACACAAAGACCAGATACGTCAATATCAAAAATACAAAATGAAAACGTTTGTATTTCCACCTATTGACAGGTATGTATTTGACATGCTAAATTGTAAGTATTAGCAAGATTTTCAACCAATTGTTTTCCGATTTTTTTTTTCAGATTCTGCCATGTCGATATTTTATCACAGCCGAATAATAATTCAATAAGTTCCATGCTTCCTTGGCCTTCATATAAAAAAGTTATTTTCAATTTCGTGCTGAATAAATACAGAAGAAGAACCGGCGAAGAAATGTGGATTCAACATAAAGGCAGACCGTTCTTAAGAAACGAATAAATAAATTACGAAATCCTGTTCCTGCGATACGAAAGAGGCAACTTTCAATTGTGTGAATATAATTTATTATTTTTAAGTGTGTTGGCCACTAGTTTTTAAGGTAGCACCGCTGTAAGTTATTTTTTATAGGTGCCAGGTACGTTCAGAAGGCCACATTTATAAATCGCTGATATCTTTTTCGTTTCTCGCTTCAACATATGTCCAGATGTATGTTGAGTCTGGTTATTTTATTTGGGGCAGGTTGAATTATCATGATTTCGGTCAGTTTGTAAACTCGTCAATTTTGGTCTAGACGAATATCGTTGAAAGTGAAGATAAGCAGTATTGACCAATCTTAATTAAGCATTTATTCTACGTTACTTGATTTTTCATAACTTATATAGGGTCTCGAAAAATTAGTATATACCGGATGTTTTCAAATGTGGATTTTTTTTAACAGAAGGTAGAACTCATGAAAATAAATCGTTTAACCAAAAATTGTCTATATAAAATATCCAAGATGGCTAAGATACAACCCCTAGAAGTTCGACAAAATTTCATTGAATTTCAAGTATGGGACTGTGGAAGGTGACTCCGACATCACAAAAACGAAACAAAACATAAACGTATGGCTGGACAATGAATGGTTCAGTACCAAGTTCATCGGATTAGATGCATCAGGTCACTTTTGAGAGAATCATATTTGTTGTATCGTGCACTTTAGGGTGAAAAAAAATGTAGAAAATCGGGGCAGTTTCTTGAAAGTTATGTTGAAAAAGTGCTATGATGTTTCCCCATTTCATCCCATTTTTACGACGATTATTGGAATGTTCGAAAAAGAAGATTGTGATGCCCATTGTGAAAAAATTCGTGAATAATTTAGATGAATCTTATTGGTGAGATTTTGAAGTAGGGGAGACTGGGGGAGGGTTGATACGTTTTTTGGAATTTTTATTCTGGAAACTGAATTATATGAAGAAGCAGGACTTTTCTTATATTATATAATTCTTCAATTAATCGTTCAACAAAATAAATATAGAAGTCGCAAAACATAAACATCTTATTCTGTACAGAACGTTGAACACAAAAACATGCAAACTGTCTCAAGCCTCCCCACATATGGGAGGATTGATACGATGTACTGGGAGAGTAATCGAGAGGATTATTCAGCTCAGTAGGTAGGTCAGCAATGATACTGGCTTGCTTTGGTCCTATAGGTGTAGAAAAATCTGGAAATTGTCAGTTAGTCACTTCCACACAAGAAAAGTCGGCCTCGTTAAATATATGGAGATTGTACGGTTTTTAAAAATCCCTTTGATATGTTGGATGGTGAAGACGCCTTCATGTAGGCCTATCCAACTAGCTACGGAATATTTTTTGAAGATTATACATGTATCAGGCCTCCCCACGACAAATGTCTCAAACCTCCCTGAAAGCAATTTTTAAAGTGATTTATGTTTTCATCTTATACCCATATATTTTGAAAAGCGAATAAAACTGTAAATTGAGTAGTTTTATGCATATTTCCCAGTGAAATGTTTGTTTATGCCGAAGAATTAATGCATGATCATAAAACCCTTAGGTAACTTGAGTAAAAACTTACAATTTCTCACCTCAAAACACTCTTCGTTGAATATTTCACAAACAAACTACTGTTAGCCTTACATATTAACGTCACGCAATGCCCTCTGCCAAAGAATAGTGTTCACTAGTATAATACTTTTGAAAACGGCTACAGATCGCGGATATAAGCCTGTATCAAGCCTCCCCATGTATCAATGCTCCCTAGTCTCCCCTACATATTATTCTATTTTTACACTTGTGTCCTAAGTCTCTTCTGTCAGTTGGTATCGAAATGAGCCATTCCATAAAATCCTGTGAGTTACTGAAGAATAATGAGAACAATTCGGCAATCCTAGTTTCCATTTTCATTACCACGTAAATATCGAACGAGCCAATATCCTAAACGAAACCACATGGTCTAATCAGGAGATACATACATTTTTCCCACTGCTTTGCGATAATTCAGCTAACAAACGGTCTAGGGTCATATCAGGATCTATTTCAGTGATCATTTTCAATTTTTTTTTCAAGTTCGTCGTTTTGAAAGTTTTGTATAGGTGATTTTTGGTGAAACGCTTCATTTTGACCAGTTCTACCTTCTGTAAAACCTCACCTTTGAATGCACCCTGTATTCTCTGATACAGGTACTCTCCCGTTTTGCCTTTTGCCAACTTTAGGAAAAACACGTCCAATTCCCCATCAACATGATGAATAACGATTCGGATATTTCCTGCTCATTCCATTAATTCATGAATATTTTGCACATCATTTCGTTACATAAACAAAGTAGTGCCTTGACGAAACTGTTACAAATCGAAACCGACTCTTTCTTCCTGTTGGGCCCGCTGTATATCTAATTGGATAATTAGCTCATTTTCACTTTTATCGTCACCTACCATCGTTTCGACGTTATTGATTCTACACGTTGGTTCCAATTAAACCAATTAGCAATTTATTTACGATCGGATTCGCATTTTTATCGCAAATATCAAACAATTTATTCTTTTACTTCCCCTCATAGATTTGCTTCCAGAATTTGTTTTTTTTTGGAAGATTCTCAAAATAACGACAGTTTAATCTATAATCTAATTTCGACGAGAACACTACAAATCAAGCTCCGAAATGGCGAGCCCCATCTTGTCGACTTTCTCTCGCAAAATCGTATTTCTATAAAAATAGACTATAATTTCCGTCCACACCACTGGAAATGAGAAGGACCATATAATTTTCATATGCTATTAAAATTTTATGGTCCACTTTAATTAAATATGTCAGTGGGTAAATATTTTAAGAATTTTATGGGCCTAACCCGTTTATGGCATTGTTCTCGGTGACAGAAGCAGAAGCGGTAAAAGGTACAAGGATATAATGCCATCAAATTACTATTTCAGGATCCAATATTGTTAATAGGAGGAGAATAGAAATTCGTATTGTTTATTGGCAAGTTCTGCCAATTCTTCCATATATGGATTCGCACAAAATTTTAACCATCCAGAATATACTGCTCCACAAGAGTTAGGGATATCGTATTCAATCGTTTTTAAAAGTATGTAATCTTCGAGAAAATCGCTGTAAAATCATTCAAAACTCAATAACAACTTGAATCGATCCAATAAAAATCAGTATGAGATATTTCGTCAATATGGTCGCCTTTCTTCTGAAGTTTGGTTCTTTGCATATGCTTCATGAATGTTCTTATTTTGAAATGAAGTCAGTTTATCAATGGATTCGATTTGAAACGAGTTTTCTGAAAATGCCAAGACTTAAATTAACAAACGCTGAGGCTAATAGGGCTATCGGAATGCTACAGGATGGCCTAACTCAGGTTGTTGTAGCGGAAAGGCTCCAAGTCAGCCAAAGTGTGACATCTCGACTTTGGAATAGGTTCAGGGAGACAAGATCCGTGTTGGAAAGACCAAGGCTTGGTGGGCGACGAAAAACAACACCTGCTCAGGATCGTTTCATCACCGTTTCGGCGAGAAGAAACCCTACATCTACGAGTAGAATGCCAGGAAATACTCTTCAAAATGCAGATAGGGTCCAAGTTTCCATCGAAACCATCAGACGACGTTTGAGAGAGGTGAATCTAGGTTCTAGACGTCCGTTAAGAGGAGTTCCATTAACACGTGACCATAAGCCTCAAAGACTGGAATGGGCAAGGCAACATATAAATTGGAACGATCAATGGCGTAGTGTCCTTTTCACTGACGAATCCAGATATGGTGGTGATTTGCAGATTCTCGAAGAATAAGGGTATGAACAATCCCACGCATACCCCGAAATCGTCGCTATGTCCAAGAAGTCCATCCATTCCGAAGGGGTAGTGTTATGGTATGGGCCGGGATATGTTTCAACGGGCGCACAGATCTACACATTTGTCCTGGGAATATGACAGCATTACACTATAGGGAGCATGTCATTGACAATGTTGTGCCAAATTTTCACGCTGCTATTGGTGGAACTTTTCAATTTCTAGACGATAACGCTAGACCGCACCGTGCAGCCATAGTTGAGAATGCGCGCGAGGAGCTTGGTATTCCACATTTACCAATACCTCGGCACTCACCAGATTTGAATTGCATAGAACATGCACGGGATATGCTCCAAAGAAGATTATAGCGTTTTCTATTGGTAAAACTAGTGCTGCACTGGATCACAGAACCTCAAATATGAATTAGGATATCTTTAAATATATGCTCTATTTTTATAATATGCACTCAATAAGCACTAGTTTCACTAATGGAATATTCTATTACAGTGAATTCCATTGAAAGAACTATAGCTTTATATCCTTTGGAATGATTCTAGTGACATCAAAATATGCACTCGCACTGCACTAGTTTTACCAATAGAAAACGTTATTAGATAATTATCAACCTACCCCAGAATCCTTAAATGATCTGAAAGAGCTTCTGCCCCGTTTATGGAACCAAATTCCTCAAGAAATGTTCAACAACCTCGTGTGTATAGTATGCAGCCCTGTATACGCTGCAGACCTACAGGCTAAAATTAATTTGCAACTTGAAATCATATTAATATGAATTTTCATCACAAAAATCTTATTTCAACAATATTTTTCTGCAATTTAAGTCAATATCCCTAACTCATGTGGAGTAGTTTATTCTTGATTGTTTTTCAACAGCCTGTGGCTTTTAAACCGAGTCGATTCTGAAAGAATGGTAAAGGAAAAAAGCATCCCCTATACGGTAATGTAAAACATTTCAGCTTTCAATCAGAGCCATTTAAAATATGTCTATCTATTTCTAAGCCGGTTCTGTCCCTGTGGCACTAATTTTCCATCCTTCTTCGCATCCTGATGGGTTTTTGACCTCTATAAACGAAACACCCCTTCCATCTTCGTTTATTCCATATTAATATAGCAACATTATTAAAATTGATGGAAGACTCACAAAATATTCAACGAACTGCGGGTAACCGAGAACCGCTGCGGTTCGCCAACACCTGTGTGTTCCTCTTCATTTTCCGGACTACTGGTTTTATATCGAATGTGAGACGCATTCTCAGGATTATTGTTATTCCAGATGAATCCTTGATTATGGCGGATTCACCGAACGATAAACGTCAAGAAATATTCGGTAATAAGACATAAAAGTCCAACGCGAGTGCATAAAAAACACGACTTATCATAATTTTTTAAATATACAGGGTGAGTCTTCGACTCGTACGGATATTTCAACAGTAGATTCCTGGGGTTGAAAGAAACATTTTTTTCCTCTACCATTTTTTTCGAATCGGCTTGGTTTAAAAGATACAGGCTGTTGAAAAACCACCAAAAAAAATATCTCACAAATGGTTCGACCGAATGCAATGAATTTCGCAATATAGTTTTTCATTCATTTCATGAATCTTTTACGAACACAAGATATCACCCACGTTTCCCAGTTTTTCCATTATGACCATGACGTACCATAAAAATACCAAAAATTCGAAGAACCCAACTCTTGAAACTAAGTTGGACGATATTTAATGAATGTTTGAACCTTTTGTAAGATAAAAGTATTCTTCATATGTTCTCGTATAATGCGTAGTTTTCGAGTAATTTGATGTTCAAAAATATCTGTAAAATCCGAAAAATTCGATACTTTGACCGAATGCAATTCTCTTGAAAGATGCACAGATGTGTAGTGGTACAGATTTAGCTAGTTATTCTGAAGGAAATTTTGTTTTTCCAGGGGTGGCATAGCTCATTATGACAACTTAAAATGGCTTTATCTTTTTGTCAGGTTCGAATCGGAAAAAATGGTATAGGAAAAAAGTGTTTCCTTTGACCTGAAGAATCTACTGTTAAAAAAAGACTCACCTTGTAAGAAATATTCAAGATAGCCGAGCTACAACTCCTACAATCTCGACAAAATTTCATTGAATTTCAAATGGGGCAGTGAAAAAATGAAACAAAACATATAGTATATAACATTACTAGCAAGGTGAGAGGGTTTTTACTGGCGAATGGAGGATATAACTGACCAGCCGCAGGCGAGTCAGTTACCTCCTTGAGCCAGTAAAACCCGTTACCTTGAGTGTATTGTTTTATATTTTATTTGTTTCTCATTTGTAAAAAGGTTAGATAAATTCCAAAAAAATCTCAATAATTTGTCGCAAATGTCGTAAGCTATGGAAGCGTTGCCATGAACATGTCTGTTTAGTGGTTGCTGGCGAAAATTGTAACAATATTTGGGATTTTTGGATGTTGTCGATGTGACGAAATTCTCTCCTTAAACATGAATGGTGTAGAAGATATGGGAAAATACGTTATTGTGACATTGCGGCAAACATGAAATTTAACAACAAGAAGATTCACCATAACCGATGATGGCTGCAGCTTCAAGCCCTGCATGTTATACAGAAAATATGTAAATCTTCGGCCTCCTGGAACAGAAAGCCTAAGATTTTTTTGACATACCGACATGGAAAGTGCATTTCCCTTAATGCTGGCCAGCACACTATTGGTGGTGTCCCAAAGCAAATAGCGAAATATTTAGGTTTAAAAGACCCAGGGTTATACACCGGCCACTCTTTTCGCAGAACTGGAGCCACTATGGTTGCGGATTCGGGTGGAGATATTTTAGCACTAAAGCGTGCAGGAGGGTGGAAGAGCACCGAAATTGCGATGAGTTATGTCGATGAATCGGTCAACAAAAAAATCGAAATGTCTAGCAAATTATTTGGTTTGTTGTATCGTGCGATTTGGTGTGAAAACAGTTTAGAAAATTGAAAGTGCTTATGTTGACAAAGTGCTATTATTGTTACCCTATTTCAGTAATCATCTTTAAATTTTTCTTAACTTAGTCATTTTGAAAGTTTTGTATAGGTGATTTTTGGTAAAAGGCTTTATTTTGACCAGTTCCACCTTCTGTTAAAAAATCTTCTGTTGACAAAACATATAAGCAACACTCTAAAGGTCTTAAACATTTCAATACATGATCTAGGACGAGCTTGACTCCTATACAGTGAGCTGTGCTATTTTCAATTTGTTCTTAGTCTATTTCCAATGGTACATTTCGAAAATATCGAATTCAATCCGTACCGTGGTCCGGCACTGTCTTGTCCTCTTTTCTCGCCCGAATAAAAGAGTTAGATAGCGTCAAGATCTCGTAAATGAATCGATCTTTTCAGGTCTTTTAACGGGCGGTCGGTCCTATTGTGGCCGACCGAAAAACGAAAAAAAAAATCATAGTAGTCGTGGCTGCGTAACAATCGAAGCTCGTATTTTTCGGCAGCCCGCATATAATATGATGAATATGACGGAGGGACGCGCACAGGTGCGAAGGAAGCATCACGGTTTTCGGGAATATTTTATACGCTTCTTGATACGTTCGAAATTCATTATGGAAACAACAATATGTGAAATATGTTGGAATTTCCGCTCGGAGACAGTTAGGACACCCGTGTCGAACACAATTTTACCGAAATGCGGCCAGTGGCGTACCGGAGGAACTTTCGCCACAGACTGGGTTAGAGGCAGGGTAAAAATCGTCATTAAGTTTGGTTGTTCATTCGCGAAAACCTCTCCTTAGCATACAATTAGAAGAAAACGTTTCCGGATTCATCCTTGAGGATTATTATTTTTCTGGATACGAGAATTCCAGATTTTTCCACTCGTTAACTTTCATACAGGGTGATTCAAAACTTTAGGCCTATTTTAAGTGGTTTCAACTGTATAGCATCATAATAATTATTCCGCATATACGATGATTTTTCTGGAAGATACGCGTGTTTGAAGTTGACCTTCGAAAAATTACCAAAAAGATGGAGTCAGAAATATTTGTCAAGTCCTAACGGTTACACAGATGTCGATGAATTTCGAGATTTATTACTAGAAGAATGGTTCTTTTAGAATATGTATCACATTTCACGATGATTTTTCTGGGACACGACTACGAAGATGTATTGATATCTAGTTAGCCCAGACTACTTCCATTCATACAAAAAATATTGCGTTACCATAGCAATGAACAATAACTCATTAGAAGTGTCAGTGTGAAGAGAGAGAACTCTGAAATATCGCATTTGAAGGGTGAGTAGAACTTGGAGAAATTTTAGCTCAAAAAGATTCGAACGAAATTCTGAGATTTATCACTAGAAGAGTTGCTCTGTCAGAATATGTATCACTATGACCATTAGCCAAGAGCGGCTTGATCATAACTGGTTCTATTGATACATATTTATGTAAAAAAATCTAGATAGAATTGAAGAACGAACGCTAACTCTCCTAGATATGCAACAACTTCTTTCTGACCGAAATGACATTCCACTCTGTCCATTTAAAAACAAGTCTTATGGTAAATGTCGCGCATGAACTGGCATGAAGGCGTCTCCTCCACTTCTTGCTAATTAATAGAGATGGGTCTAGTCGCTGATTGTTGAAGGAAAACACGACGAATAAATTATTTGGACAATGAGCTAAGTCAGTTCTCGAAATGATAATCCATTTCATTCCATCACTCTGTGAATTCAAACTGTTGACTGTTCTGTTTCTCAGAGTCTCGATTATACCTATCAGGGCAAGCATTCGAGATTCGAATCTTTAGACAGAAACGGAATTGATAGAAACGAATGATTTTTTCTGGGGAAATTGGACTATCAAAAATCTTCCTCAATTCAACTTCGATCTCGATAAATTGAAATAGAATAATAGTTGGGGAGCCGAAGAGGGAAATTCGGGATTTACTCGAGCGTGTCAGATTAATACAAGGGGACATACCTTGGACCCTGTTGAGTACCTCTACGAAAAATTTGACCTGTATATAGGGGAAATAGTCTAGAACACCCTGTCAGAATAGTAAAAAAAAAACGATCATTGTATACTCGAGTGTGTCAGTTCAAGATATATGTGGTTAATTACATGTTGAAAAGTATATATTCTCTTAGTCTGACAATTTAAGCGTGTCGAAAATGTGTGGGAGGGCGCCAAAGTTGCAAAAAAAAGTCACGTGTACATTCTCTAGCGCGGTGGCTTTTTTTTTCATTTTGAAGTTAATGACTCAAGAATAACGGAAAAAATATAATCTGACAGTTTTAGCGAGCCGAAACAATAAAAATTGGCCATAAAGGTCACAAAAATCAGTTTTTTTGAATTATCTCCTTCCCTGGGCTTCAAATCTTTCTCGCATTCATTATGAAAGTTGTAGAGCATAACATTTTCTACAAATTCCGTTTCAAGCAATTTTTTCTACGTTCGAACGTTTTTGAGATATACGGCGATTAATGCGAGGTGTTTAGCGATACATGCTGAAGCGAAAATTCACGCGTTGGAAAATAGTACATTCTAAGGTTCAGTCACAGACAACACTAAAATTTTAGTGACTAATTTCGAAATTGAATCATAGAAATACCTTGTCATTTTGACAATTGTAGATTAGACTGGGATTCTACATTGACCTTGCCCTTTAGCATGTGTGCCTAAGCTTCTCGCTCTTATCGCCCTCCAACTCGAGAACGGTTAACAGTATGTAAAATTGCTTCAGACAAAAGTTGTGTAGAATTTCATTATCTACAACTTTCATAATGAATACAAAAACGATTAGAGGTACGTGGAGGGAAATATTCGAAAAAAAGGGATTTTTATTACCTTCAAAGTGTCAGATTAAGAAATCCCCCACTGATTAGTGTCAGATTAATGGGTCAACACGTCTACAGCACCCAGATTAACCATCTGTATGAAAATCTGACACGCTCGAGTATGTACAAGTAACGATTTTTTTAACATTTTCAAAGGACCGCTGTGACCTTGCGTCACGTCCAAATTGTCAGTCCCTTGAAAAATAGCTTCCTTTGGGTCAAATTAACATATCCTCCAAAAATCTGACACGCTGTAAATTTTTTTTACCACTTTCAACTCTTCCGTACGGCCAGTCCCACCGTGCAAACTGTCAAATAAGCAGGAATTCATTATCAGAGACACGTAGAGCATTTACAGTATCTTAATCTGACACGCTCGAGTATGTACACCTGACGATTTTTTTTTACATCTTCGAAAACCTGCAGACGCTTTCCCCACCGCTGAAAGTGCATACATCATGGAAGCTTTTTTTCTTTCTACCATCTAATCTTCAAAATCGACTAGGTTTCCACGACGCATCATCGGATCTCCAACTATAAACCCTTCAACGCATTTCGCCATCGCTCCCAAAAGCTACAAAATGACTCACCATGATCTCCAACATATTGGCCCCAATCTGCCTATAAATACCCCATCAACTTATCCGTTTATCCTTCAGCTGCCGATACATCGATAGGCGATGTGACATGCGACCGATGCACGTGACCGAAGGTAATACAGGTCCATTTATATTTGTCCCGGTAGCAACAAATACACACACACACACAATATTTTACTTGCTAATTATTGTTTATGAATTGAAAAAAGCCGTTAAGATGTTCCTTTTAAATCATATGCGGATATTATGTTAATCAAATACATCTTATACAAGATTAAATAAGTGCCTATGAATATGGAGACCTATTAAATTATGCATATAATAAGTTTCGATCGCGTTAATGAACGAGATTTACAAATTGGATATCGTAAGTGGTTCTGTATACACCGTAGCCTCCTACGACTGCTATCTATGAAAATGTGTTTTTTATTGCTTAATCTCGATAAGCGGCCACCGATACCGGCAGTTTATTACGACGGATTTTCATTTCGATCAATTGTTATATCCACTATAACGCGGGAAGAATCTTGTACCTGAACTCGTAAAATCCAATATGGCGGATCTTGGAATCTCTGCATTATTCCCACAGATCGCGTGTCAGGAATGGTTGCTTTCACGCCTTTCACTGGTACATACGGGGTTAGTATTTGACTCGTACAAATATTCTAAACGCCTATGCGAACAGATTCGCCTTTATTGACAAATTTACCTGGCTGTTATGATAACTGATTAACATACCTTCCATATTCAGCATAGGACGAAAACTTGTCAAAACGCCAGTATGGAACCTCCTCTGATCTTCTAGTCACCTCTGAGTCCTTTCCTGGAAAAAAATCCGATAAATCAAAAAAAAAAACATGAAAGATGCAAAAATAGATGTCACTGATCGTGTTCAATCCTACATTTCCATGTAAATGTGTAGGTACGTCTTGTAGATTCACTGTTCCCCGAAGTTGTTAAACGTCGTAGATTGATTATACTCTGTGATTTCAATGGTAGAAAGATCATGACTATGGAGAGTACAGAGAGGGAGAACGATCGCCGTACTAAAATTGTGTCCCCGAAAGCGGGAACGTAGGCTAGGGGTCGCTGCGATCGCTACGTTTATCGATAAGGGGTGGGGATTTTAGCGTCAATTTCAAATGAATAGCCTTCATGTTATTTTAGGTTATGTGTCATCGTGGTTTTTCTGATGATTTTTTAAACACCTTTCTTCAAATCTTTATTAAATATGAGTTCTCTGAATTATATGCAATAAAATACAAGTCATTTTATAAAGGGGACTATGTCATGAGCTTTATTCATTCCTAATAAATGACGAAATCAATGGAATTCAAAAGAAGTCACTGATCAACAAAATTTTACCTACGTTTGTTTATCATTGTTTATTGAAAACAAGTATGTTAGTTGGTTTAGTGTTATCTTCAAAATTATATAAATTGGCAGTGAGGAGTAGTACACATCAAGACAACAAATAGTAGCAATCTCAGATTTAAAACTTAGGTATTTAGAGTCTGTTTCCAATACTCAGCTGAGAACCGTTATAAACGATATATTATGTTATACCAACAAAATTCTTCAAGAATATCTACTTCTGAACCATGTAGTTTTATTGGTTAGATATCCTTGTTTAGAGGAGTCCACTTCTCACGAGGTATGACAATTTCGATTTCGTTCATAATGAATCCATCATCTTTTTCATATCTTCATCGCAAAAGTGCTCTTGACACACAAATTGATTCCGAGTCATTTCTTGAGGTAAGGTTTTTTTCCTATTTTGTTTCGAAAATGCACTCTGAAATTTTATCTCTTCTCCTTTTCTTTCCGATGTCACACCACTCTTACACTAGCACACGCTTCAACATTTCACCATGGTCATATGTTGTTCTCTTACCAAAATCGAAAATAATAATATTCCTATCATCTGTCACCAGGGAAACAGCTCACTCAGCCAACTTCAACCAGTTTAAATCAAAATTTCGCCATCAAGTGATGACCAGCGCGCCTGTTGGCAAAAACATGAACTACCCTATTGGTGCATATTTTAGGGAACAAAAAATCTATGGTTTCAAAGCAGCGATCGTTCTCCTTCTCTCTACTCTCCATAATGATGACAGAAAATATTGAGAGTAGAGAGAGACCACAGATATTTGTCCCTCAAATCATGTACCAATAGTTCATGTTTTTGCCAATAGCAGCGCTAGCCATCACTGGAGGGCCAAATTTTAATTTAAACTAGTTGAAGTTGGCTGAGTGAACTGTCTTTCTAGTGACAGATGTTAGAATAGTATTTTTTCGATTTTTGATAAGAGAACAACATATGACCATGGTGAAATGTTGAAGCGTGCGCTAATGTAAGAGTGGTTCGGCATCGGAAAGAAAAGGAGAAGAGTTCTGAGTGCATTTTTGAGAGAAAATTGGAAAAAACCTTGCCTCAGTATCGACTCCGAATCAATTTGTGTCAAGAGCACTTTTGCGATGAAGATATCAAAAAAGATGATGGATTCATTATAAACGAAATTGAAATTGTTATTCCTCGTGAGAAGTGGTCTTTTCTGAATAAGAATATCTAACCAATAAAACTACATGGTTCAGAAGTGGACATTCTTGAAGAATTTTGTTAGCATAACATAATATATGGTTTAGAACGGTTCTCAGCTGAGTATTGGAAACAGAATCTACTCTAATAAGTGATAAATCTGAGATTGCTACCTTTTGTTTTCTTGATATGCTCTACTCCTCATTGCGAATGTATATAATTTTGAAGATTACATTAAATCAACTAACATATCCTGTTTTTAATAATAATGATAAACATCATGTAGGTACAATATTTTTGATCAGTGATTTTTTTTGAATTTCATTGATTTCGTCATTTAATATGAATGAATATAACTATTAACTTTGTCCCCTTCATAGTGTGAAATGTATTTTATTGCATATAATTAAGAAAATTTATATTCATTATAGATTTGAAGAAACATATTTAAAAAAACAGCAGAAAGAACTATGATGACACATAACCTAAATCAAAATGAAGGCAGTTGAATTCAAATTGACGTTTGATTGACTTAAAAGTTGCTTGATTTAGAAGGAAATTTCATTTTCGTACACACCTTCTCTTAGCCATCAGTGTTTTGAATACTAAATCTCACAGAAGGTCAATTCCACACAAAAACGCTACTTATATTGGTCTTATATGTCCACGAGACGGAATATTATCGAAATCATGTCCCAACATCAATCTTTTCCATTCGGCATCTCAACTATACACAATAAAAAATCGAGGCTTCATATCGAGCCCATACTTCAACGTTGTCAAAACCGTGAAATATTGCCTCTATCAATTCCTTGTTCTCCCTGTTAATTTCTCCGATCTCGATGGACCCCAAAGTGGTAAGTTATGTGATGATAAATATGATCCGAACGAACTGACGTAGCGTACGAGTGCACTTAAGTTATCGCGGCCACTTTTGGGACTCCCCGTAGATAATATCTGGCAACATCTGAACACCTTTGCCGCGGCTGACAGAACCTGCCTCTGAAAGGCCGGTATTCAACGGGATTGATGTTGGTAATTTTTTTTTCAATTCACATTTCGTTATGAAGCACGAAAAAGGGTTTCAAAATTAGGGAGGAAATTTTGTTCACATCGTAACACCCAGAAAAATTATACTTTAGGTTAGTGACCTCGAAGTTTTCTTCATTATGACGAAAAAGGAGATCACATACCGTCGATTGTTCAAAAAACCTCTTCAAACCCGAATATCGCCACAATTGCGCTTTGTGGGGACTCAACAGGACAAGCCTAATAAAGAATGCACTACAGTGCTCAGATAAGCCTAACAAATTGCCACGCGAGGAAACAACTGCATATAGGGACCCTTTTCAATACCGAAGAAAGTATTTGCGAACACCCACGTATTATACCGAAATCAATATGGACCATTATTCGGATCGCGCTCTGATGAGCACGGAAAAGCTCTTTAAAATATGCCAGTTGCCATCAGTGTTTGGTGAGACTTGAGGTTATTAGAAAATTTGAATGATTTTAATATTGCACGAGGATATACCAGATCCAGACCAAGTGATGGAGTACTTTCTGGTGGTTCGATGAGAAACAACTGACAGATAATGAATAAATAGCGTATTTCAACGGAAATTGTTGCAGATTCGATAGTAACAGAACTATCATAGCGAATTCACCGAAAACACAAAGTATGGGGAGACCGGGAGAGTTGAACCCCTTTTCACTCTGAAACCACTAATAGTTGGGGAGCCGACGATGCTATATCGGGATTTACTCGAGCGACGTGGAGACTTAATGGATTTTGAAGATCAGATGTTAGAAAAAAAAGGTTCTATTATGTATGCACTTTCAGCGGTGGGGAAAGCGTCTGCAGGGTCTCAAAGATGTAAAAAAAATAGTTACTTGTACATACTCGAGCGTGTCAGATTTCCATACAGATGGTTAATCTGGGTGTTGTAGACGTGTTGACCCATTAATTTGACACTAATCAGGGGGGGTTTTCTTAATCTGACACTTTGAAGATGACAAAAATCATCATTTTTTCGAATATTTCCCTCCCCGACCTCTAATCGTGCGTGTGTGTGTGTGTGAGCGTGTTTGTGTATGTGTGTGTGTGTGCGTGAGAGTCCGTGGGTGTGCGTGTGTGTGTTTGTGTGCGTGTGTGAGGGATTTGTGGGGTGTGTGTGCGTGTGTGTGTGTGTGGTGGGTGCAGGATGTGTGTTTCGAGTGTCGTGTTTCGTGTGTCGAGTGTCGAGTGTCGAGTGTCCAGTGTCGTGTGTCAAGTGTCGAGGGTCGAGTGTCGAGTGTCGTGTGTCGAGTGTCAAGTGTCGAGTGTCGAGTGTCGAGTGTCAAGTGTCGAGTGTCAAGTGTCGAGTGTCAAGTGTCGAGTGTCAAGTATCAAGTGTCAAGTGTCAAGTGTCAAGTGTCGAGTGTCAAGTGTCGAGTGTCGAGTGTCAAGTGTCGAGTGTCAAGTGTCGAGTGTCAAGTGTCAAGTGTCGAGTGTCAAGTGTCGAGTGTCAAGTGTCGAGTGTCAAGTGTCGAGTGTCGAGTGTCAAGTGTCGAGTGTCGAGTGTCAAGTGTCGAGTGTCAAGTGTCGAGTGTCAAGTGTCGAGTGTCGAGTGTCAAGTGTCGAGTGTCGAGTGTCGAGTGTCAAGTGTCAAGTGTCGAGTGTCAGGTGTCGAGTGTCGAGTGTCGAGTGTCGAGTGTCGAGTGTCAAGTGTCGAGTGTCAAGTGTCGAGTGTCGTGTGTGTGTGCGTGTGTGTGTGCGTCTGTGTGGGGTGTGAGCGCGCGCGTGTGTGTGTGTGTGCGGGTGCGTGTGCGTGTGCGTGCGTGCGTGCGTGCGTGTGTGTGTGTGTGTGTGTGTGTGTGTGAGGGATTTGTGGGGTGTGTGTGCGTGTGTTTGTGTGTGGTGGGTGCAGGATGTGTGTTTCGAGTGTCGAGTGTCGTGTTTCGTGTGTCGAGTTTCGAGTGTCCAGTGTCGTGTGTCAAGTGTCGAGGGTCGAGTGTCGTGTGTCGAGTGTCAAGTGTCGAGTGTCGAGTGTCGAGTGTCAAGTGTCGAGTGTCAAGTGTCTAGTGTCTAGTGTCTAGTGTCGAGTGTCGTGTGTCGTGTTCCATGTGTCGAGTGTCGTGTGTCGAGTGTCGAGTGTCGAGCATCGAGTGTGTGGGTGGGTGGGGTGTGTGTTTGTGCGTGAGTGTGTGTGAGTGTGCGTGAGTGTGCGTGGGTGTGCGTGAGTGTGCGTGAGTGTGTTTGTGTGCGTATGTGTGAGTGGGTGTGTGTGTGGTGTGTGTGTGAGGGATTTGTGGGGTGTGTGTGCGTGTGTGTGTGGTGGGTGCAGGATGTGTGTTTCGAGTGTCGAGTGTCGTGTTTCGTGTGTCGAGTGTCGAGTTTCGAGTGTCCAATGTCGTGTGTCAAGTGTCGAGTGTCGAGTGTTAAGTGTCGAGTGTCGAGTGATTAGATCATCCAATTGTCAAAATGACAAGGTATTTCAATGATGACAATTTCGAAATTAGTCACGAAAATTTCAGTGTTTTCTGTGACTGACTTACAATTTTTATTGTTTCGGCTCGCTAAAACTGTCAGATTATATTTTTATTTGAGGTGGTTCAATAAGTCTCCTACCTGAGCAAGTCTCTCCGACTCCCCCTACTAGAATACCATATTTCCAAGTTTCATAACCTTGTCGACAACCGCTATTTTCACCCTCATATTGTTTATAATCTTGTTGACTACATAGTTGTCAGCGATGTTGTTCGTCTGTGGGCCGTTAAGTTCCCAAGGAATCTTGGAAGATTCCTCTTTCCCCGAAACTGGGAATGGTTAGGATCGAAGAGGAGGAAATTTCCAGCCATTACTTTAAAGATACGAGTCTTCTTCTCATTCCACGAGGAAGAATCATTCCAAGACTGGATTATACGATGAAATTAAGACCATAAACGTATACATTTTTTCGTCGATTCCAAAGGTTAATTTCTTGGAAATAAAAAGAAGCAGCGCCTCTCCATCTATCATCTCACGGAATTACTATCGACACACGAGTTGGCCATTTATTAATTTTCATTTGAAATTTAGATTCGAAATTTCATCTCTTCCATCATTCCCTCGAATATATATACATATCCCTATCGTAATTAAGGAACAGTTAGATATCTCGGTCCTGCTACCGAATCCAGTTTGACGACGATAAATTCTCCTTTTATGAACTTATATGTAAATTCGGTTTCTATATATAGAAACGGGCTTTGGTCTTCCTCGCACCGACGACGGGGACGGGAGTGATCGAAGAAGAAAAAAACACAACACGTATCGACAAAGGGATGCCGCGATGCGCTTCGAGAAATCAACGGGCACAAATGAACTGGAAAGCATTCAGAAAAATAATTCAGGTGACGTTATTGTTAACGCGTGAAACGAGTTTATGTCCCTTGACCCCTGATTATATTGAGAATTTTGAAAATTCAGTTCAGTTTGTGAGAAAATGAGGTTCTCTTGTATTAAGCTGCCAATAAACATTTTGTCTCAATCTGGGAAGGTCCATTGTGCTCCCCATCAGAGCTATTGTCAACTACATCCTTTACTGCTCGACCACCAGCCTCAAAGTCCTCATTCCTCCTTAAATCGGGAGGCATTCTGTAACCTTGTAAACAGGAGTTTTCTCTTCTTCCCCACAGAATCTACACTTGTCAGTTTCTGATAATCCCATTCTCATCATATGCTTTCTAAAGCGACAATGTCCTCTGAGCTCTGAGCTGATGAGGAGACCAAACTTATTTTACTCAGATAACAATAGAGGGAGTCCGGGAGAGTTGCTCAGGTAGGAGACTTGAACCACCTCGAATATTTCTATTCAAATTTTGCACTACCGGTACCGTAAATAGCTTGCGACATACAGTTCGGGAGTGAGAGGGTTGAACGTGATTTTGTTGTTAGGATTTGACTAATTATTGTTTCTTACACTGTCTGAAAAGTTTATTAGGTGCGTGGTGTTATTTAGATTTACTGCTTTCATTGATTAATATAGTTTTACAATGATGATGATGAGCCTTTTTAACAATAGTTGTTAAGAGTAGCTGGATGATTTTCTGAACTTCTCAGCCTTCTTTTGAGGTCGTCCCAAACCTGCTCCTTCGGATTGAGATCTGGACTTCTTGCTGGCCATTCCATTCGAGAGACTTCAACTTCTTCAAGGTACTCCTGAATGATGCGCGCACGATGGGGTCTGGCATTATCGTCCATAAAACTGAAATTTTCACCAATGTATGGGGCAAATGGCACTACATGCTCTTCAAGAATGTTCCTTATATACTTATCAGCATTCATAGCTCCATTATCAACGACCACTAGGTCTGTGCGAGCAGTCAAAGATATTCCACCCCATACCATAATCGATCCTCCTCCGAAACCAGTAGTATTCAGGAAATTGCACTGAGCATATCTTTCATGTGGACGTCAGTATACAAGAGAACGTCGATCACAATGGTAGAGGCAGAATCTAGACTCATCTGTGAAGAGAACTCTTTTCCAATCAGCCTCTTCCCAATGGATATGTTCTCTCGGAAAATCCAAACGCGCCCTTCGATGGGCTGGGGTAAGAGCTGGGCCTCTTGCCGCGACACGAGGCTTTAAATCATATTCTCTGACGCGATTTCTTATTGTCTGAGTGCTAATTTACACCTCATTAGTTTGCTCAAGCTGAATTTGAAGGCGGCGAGCGGTTGCAAACCGTTGTCTCAACGAAGAAACTCTCAAGTAACGTTCTTAAATGGCTGTTGTTACCCGTAGTCTACCCTGTCCTGGTCTCCGGACATTCATACCTGTCTCCCTGAATCGCTGCAACATTCTGGACACACTTGTATGGAAACTCCAAACCTTTCTGCAATTCTTGTGTATGTCCACGCATCTTTGGATTGCAAGTATTTCTTCTAAAAACCAGTCGAGCAAGAGCCTAACGATATAGTATACCTACTTGGTGCTTGCTTCCTATATTCTAGCGAAAAACCCTGTCGTGGTTTTCAAACCATTTAATGATATCACTTCAAAATTCTTGGTAATGTATTTCATTTTCCATTATTCCCCTTTACAAAGCATCGGATCAAAGTTCTTCCCAATGTCAATGCTTACTTTTTTGTTCGTACCTTCGCTAGGTAGGTTCGCTGATGAGATGTACTTATTTAGACAGGGCCAGGCTTGAACCCATTAGCCTACGGTACATCTGTGAAAATCCTCGAAGAGCTGCTGCAAACAATAACCTAATGCCAACAAATCCAACGAAAAGCATTTTCGACTCATGCCTATAGATGCATAAAAACCATTTCTTCGTGGTCCTAGAGCATTACCGACTCGGAAAAAATTCGAGACGGAGCGGTTTTCGGTACAAATCACCATCATTCTTTTTTATTGGTTAAATATTCATGTCCCCAGTATGAGCATCTTTAAGTCATCGTTATGACTAATAAACATAATTTAGAAAACACGTTAGCCGACCACGGCTCGCCTGATTATACATCACCATCACCAGACATCCGACACCTTTGTCCCCTGCCGCATTCCCGCATTCTTGGGCTCTCTTCTCCTCCATTCGTGACCTCTCTCTCTCTCTCCCTCCGTTTTCTCCGATTAATTTGATAACTATATAAGCGAAACGCATGTTTTGCCGATAAATCAAGTTGAGCAATGTGGCAAGGAGACGAGGAATCTATGCTGACGCTTCATTTAGGCATGAGAGTAGTGACATGTACGGAAATGGTATTTTGTTTTTGCTCAATAAGCAAGCAATGAACTCATTCCACAAGAGAATGACGTGGTGGAGTTTAAATGGGCCTTCCGTGCAAGTTGAACACTGCTTCTTCTGATATGTCAATAGCAACGGATCGCAGAATGGGGAATTCTCCTCAATTTAGGTTATCACAGCATATGCAAGCCTAAACTGAACAATTATGAGTTTCATTCATGATTTCTTCAAATTCACCGCGGAAACTATTCAAAATCATTCTTCAAATATGAGGTTTTAAAATTCAAATCGCTTCGTTTCTAGTTTACGATTCGGCAACAGCGCCTATTAGAAAATAAAAAGAACAATGGCTTGTTTATAAAATATCAGCTGTTGATTTACAGCCATCATGAGGCGCGTACTGACTGGCGAGCCTCAACAGCAACCGGCCATAAACTCCCATAAAATTTTACGACCTTCCTCGTTCGTCGCAGACTTCATAGACAGCCATCTTTGTCTATCTCATCAAGATAGTGTATTTGTTGTCTTTTGTTATCAACGCATATTTCAGTCGATGTTGCCAACTTGTGCAATAGAAACGAAGCGCTTTAAATTTTGAATACCCATTCTTATTTTTCATTTTTAAATATTGTTTTTGGGAAACGGTTGAAATGTTTATATCAAAATGTGACGTTCCAAAGATATTTCATAAAAAATACATCATTTTCGCCAGAAGGAGTTCTCCTTATTCGACTCTGCTACAGGGTGAGTCTTTGACTCGTACGAATATTGTACTAGTATCTACTAGTACAATATTCGTACGAGTCAAAGACTCACCCTTCAAGAATCTTCTTGAAGTCAAAAGAAACGATTCGGCCCTGATAAAAGGATATAAGTCATTTTAAGTTTTCATAATGAGCTGTGCCACCTCTGGAAAAACAAAATTCTCTTCAAAATAACACGCTGAATCTGTGATATAACCGTAGACAGAGGAAGGGGAAGATAACGTAAACAACAAGAAAAGTGTGTCCAACATCTCTATGTTTTTGTTGACATTTAATGTTCTTTGAATTTTTGGTATTTTCATGGTACGTAATGGTCTAAATGAGAAAACTGCAAGACGTGAGTGATATCTTGTGTTCGAAAAAGATTCGTTTGTGAGGTAGAAGTAAGTATAACATTTTTTTATTGTTCTTCAACATCCTGTATTTTTTGAACCGAGCCGATTCGGTAAAAATGGTAAAGGAAAAAAGTGTTCCTTCTGACCACAAGAATCTACTGTTGAAATATTTGTACGAGTCAAAGACTCGCTCTGTGTATGATTCAATAAAAACTGGTGAACAGTACACGAACAACGTATAGAAACTTAGAAAAACAGGCCGAAAGAATGAAATTGGCTCCAGATGCACTTCCAGTAGAAATCGATAATCACAAAAATTCCTGATATTATGGACAAAGCAAAAGCCTACCCAATATCATCAGAGTGGTTCAACAACAATAGTAAAAACTCACCATGACCGAATCCATGCTTAATGAAACTACTACGTCATTCCGATACTGTTCTCATTCGAATATTTAGGTAGCGACATATTTCAAATTAGTTATGGTTTCTTCGCATCAAAAATTCACCTCCTCGAGTGTAATTTAAATGAGGAAATTTGAATAACTGAACAGGACGTCGACTGGGTAACAAATGCGGCAAGGGGGTCCATTAACATAATATCGAGCTTTGTCTACGTCTGTGTCTAGATGAGATCTTGTGTAAACAGGCACGAAATGTGGATTATCTCGGTGCGTATCGCGATGTGACTGATTTGGAGTAGGCTTTGTGAAAGAATGAGATTTTTCAAACACAAAAATAGGCAAATTTCAAATTTTGTAAGCTTAGTGGCCTTTTTCTTTGTAGAAAATTTTCCACTTGTCAAGAAGAACCATCGAAACATCTTTACTAGACCTAAACTTAACCCAGTAAAGGCAAAAGGGCTATTATAAGGAACATCGGGAAAGCTGATATCCATATGCAACCGAGAAATAGAAACTAACCTTTAAAAAAATGGAAAATATCCACAATGAACAATTTCCTGGCATAATCTTATTTAGCTGGGAACTTTCCCCTTCCTAGAACACTATCCTGTCTTCGAAATGAAGCAAATCAAATTCTATTGTTAAATAAAGTGCACTTTTTGTATCAAAATTAGGAAATTAAAACCAAGAAACATTTTCACACTAACCTCATTCGAATGATGGTATCACGAAATTATAAAACACAAATTCATCGTTTTCAATTGAACCCTCTCTACATTACACATCACACCACACAAACAAGAATTTCGTAGAACGTGCTTGTAATTATTTCATTTGATGAACGTTGTTCATACGTTCGTATTGACACTGAAACACAGTCACAGTCATAGAATCTGTTCCAGACTGTGAAACGACAATTGTCGTATCTGTTTTCTGTGACTCTATGGTTGATCTGATTTCAATGTTCATTAGGTAATTGTTGGTTATGCTCTTCTTGTGAAGAATATTGCGAAATATTGTCATGAAATAAATTGTGTTTTTCTCAAAACAAACTCAATGAATAAGAAATAGCAGAATCACTAAAATGAATGAAAGGTAGGTAACAGATCGGGTACTAATAATGAAATAATGATCTGACTATCTAGTTTCCTTCCAAAAACCGCTAATAGTCCAATAAAATAGGGCTAGGACCAAGAAGTGACCTGAGGAAAGCTGAAAGTCATCTTAAGATAGTGTTGAAAATAAGTAGATAATCTGAATTTGTAGCCCCTTGCGAAAACCTTGTTGTAAGAATCGGAAAGACTGTCCTGTAGCTACTTCATTAGCGTGGTCGAGCTACTCAGCTACTGTAAACCAGCTGAGGGACAATCCCCAAGGCAAGTACCTAATTCTAACCTCCTATTTCCTGTCCCTTGTATATCTTTTCAGATTATTCTCACTACCAACGTCATTTGCGAAAAAACCAAATGACAGACACTGAAAAATGGGAAGTCATCTTGCTCACCTGAACACAAATCTGACTCTCCACCACCTGTTCTGGAAGTATTGGTCGCACTTCTGATCCCATCGGTGTTACGAGATGGGCCCTTGCGTAACTCCATAAATCACGTGTTGATTACCCAGGTTCGTCAAGTAACTCCCAACGAACCCACCCAAGAGAACGGACCAGGTCGCGTCAGACCTTCCACACATATATTTCAATAAATTCAGATTAGAGGCATCTGTAATCCACGGTAGCCATGTCGGTATTACAGAGGAGCCGTGTTACCGGCCCGGTCGTCGTATTTAACTTGAAGGTTACGATTATGATTTATCGCGCCCATTGTAGGGTCCGGCCGAATGTTTTGCTTTATTTATGGGACGAGGGGGTCCCGTAGCTGCGGGTATTGTTTACTCGCGCCCGGTTTCGACGCTGGATCAGGTGGATTTTTTACGAGATGCTAATTCGGACGGGGGCATGATTCGATGGTTTCGGTCATCGAGGAATGATCTTCGTCTATGAATCGTGGCATAGAGGACATAGAATCGGGTGAGTTATGAAAATTGTTCTTTGTTAGCAGATATTGGATGTTGGATGTATTGGATGTTGTAATCAGTATTGGATGAATCTATTTAATCATGACCATCGATATTCCGATCGCGGTAACCCCCTGCACCCGGGGGAACCGAGTTTTCGAATCTAATAAACCGAATTGGTCTTGCATAAAGCATTTTCGAGGGATTAACCGGAGGTACAGATGCTGTAAGTGCGGCCTATATCGGCCGGGTCGGCAACAATGCGAACTTAGTAACAATGTAACGCGCATGGAACGCCCGCAAAATAATTTTCCGCATCGGCGGTTTCAACCCCAGATATTTAGCGAATAATGCCGGCATCCGACCAGAAGTAACGTCGAAAACCCCAAGAGAAATGCGAGTATATTGTTCACCCCGTATTAACGCTAGGAAAAGTATCTTTTGTGAAAGAGCAGACCATTGATGTTTACGTTGCGTTACCTATTCTACCTTGATAGGGATGACGACCTGTTCGGGATAATTGGGAGGTTATGCTAGATTTCTTCCAATTCGTTCTGGAGTGATGACGTACGTCGGAAATATTAATATTTCGATCGATCTTTCGATGGCTAGTGATGCGGAAAAGGACTTCTATTGACCTACAACAGTAGGTCCTTCGTCTTGTATACGCTGCTCGAAAATTGAAGTGGATATACTCGAGGGAATCGAATTTTTAGTATTGCTGTACAGGGTATCCCAAATTGCTTGATTTTGGCAGTTTCTGGTACTTGCAGACTAGGTACTTCAAGTAGAATAAAATTCATTCTCTGGGTGATTTCTGATTCGGAGTTATTTTCACCTAAATATGTCTACTTCGCTATACGTACAAGGATATATTAAAAAATTCTTAGCCTACTATAAAACCAAACAAAATTTCAATGTCAAAATATTTTATTACTCAACATATTCTCCTCCTAATTGGATTCATTCATTACAGCGAACCTGCAACGTCTCTAGACCTCTCTTAGACAAAAAAAAATGTTTCTTCTTGCTATGCAAACCAGACCTCCACAGCTTTTATTACCTCCTTGTTGGAAGAAAATTTACGACCTTTTTTTTTTCTGTTGAGGAAAGAGATGATAGTCGGATGGAGCCATATCTGGTGAATAAGGGGAGTGTTTTAGTAATTCAAACCCTAAATCACGAATTTTTTGCATAGCATCATGAGATTTGTGTGCAGAGGCGTTGTCCTGCAAAAACAAAACATAGCTTTCCGCGTCTTTTCACTTTAACTTTTTCCCGTAGAGTGGTCAGTAATGTCGAATAGTAATCTCAGGTTATTGTTCTATCCTTATCCAAAAAATCAATCATGATTACTCCATGGCAATCCCAAAAAACTGAAGCCAGAACTTTTCCAGCAGATTTTTGGACACGAAACTTCTTAGGTCTTGGAGAACCAGAGTGTCGCCATTCCATCGATTGTTGCTTTGTTTCAAGTTCGTAGAAATGTACTCAAGTCTCATCCATAGTACCAAGTCGGTTTAAGAAGTCTACATCGTTTTCAAATCGAGCACAGATCGAACTCGATGCTGCTACCCTTGCACGCTTTTGGTCAACATTCAAACATTTGGGAATCCATTTTGCAGCAATTTTTCTCATGTCCAAATTGACGTGAACTATATGATGAACGCTTTCGTATGAAATATTCAGTGCTTCAGATATCCGTCTTAGCCCAATTCGACGGTCTGATAAAATCATGTCATGAACTGCATCGATATTTTCGGGGACTGACCCAGAAACTGGCCTTCCCGATCGGTCATCATCTTCAATGGAAAATTTACCTCTTTTGAAGCTTGCAGTCCAATTTTTCATCGTCCGCATACGAAGGACATTGAACACCAAGGGTAAAGCATATCTTCGTGAATCTGCTTACCTCCTAACCCTTTTAGATAGGGGTACTCTATGATCTCTCGATACTTCAATTTTTCGATTTTCACAATTGCAGTGGACATATTTTTTCTTTTAATTCATAGCGTAATTCTGGTTTACTTTTTTGACCTCAAACTTCACACTGACATTTCGTTGCTATGGTAACGCAATATTTTTTTATGCATAGAACTGAATGAAGGAATCACTGAAATACCCTTATCTTCGAGACAACCCTTCCACCTGTCGCGCGATGGAAAATCTGTGATCCATTCACGAAATTTCTTCTTCTCTTGCCACGCCGATGAACCCGGTAGCCCTTTGAGAGTTGACAAGCGTCACATTTCCGCTCCGAGACTTATAATGTGAAAAGTGCCTCTACCGGCACGTCATCCCTTTTTAGCCGAGCCCTTTGAATCGGTCTTGAATTTATAGCTTTTTTTAGGGGGGTTTTCGTTTAACGCGACGTGGAATTTCGGGGGCATGTGAAAAAAATATAGGACGTTTTATGGGTCCTTGGTCAAATAAGAGATCGTCGGATAAATCATCTGATGAATGGGCTCCATTAAGTCGAGGAGAGTATGCGGTATCGAAAAGGTTGTAGTTGTGATAACGACCTCTATGACACTTCTGGAATTCTGCTGAACTTCTGTGAACTGATAGCTAATTCAATTATCAATTGACAGAACTGAAAGAAGTGACAGCACGCTCCGAGGTCTGTATAAACATTTGAAAAGATCTAAACCTATAGTTTTACCCTTAACTTTCGCTATTATACAGGTCTTTGAAACGTACAAATATTTAACAGTAGATTCGTGAGGTCAAAAGAAACATTTTTTCTTATAACATTTTTTTTAGATTCGGCCCTGATAAAAAGATACAGCCAGATACAGAGAAGGCAGGTCCGTATTCAGATACTTTGCTGGCAGCCCTCTTTCACAATCTACATCCCATACATCGAATGAAAGACCGGTCCACAATGTCATGCACGTCATCGACGTCAAATCATCTGCAAACCAAACATTTCATGTTGAACAGCTACAACGCGAATGCGTTTCAACAAAAAACCAGATCGAAACAGTCCATCAGATGCTCCATTGACGTGCGCCCAACTGCCATTCACTTGTCACGTCCTGCAAGAGCAGTACGACGCTTTTTGTTTTTCCCTTTGTTTCCCTATTGACAGGACGACTGGAATTAAAAAAAAATCGTTGCAGCTGCCTCTAGGCGGAGCTGGCAAGGCGCAAGGATATTTTGGGCGGGACCGGACTCGGTGGTTGTCGGCACGCCCCTGGTTTCCATTGGATGCTGCGATGACATTTCAGTCCGGGGTCCTTTGCATTTTTGCCAGGACCTCGCCGAGAGAAGTCAGCTGCCGGCTGATGTTTACTTATACAGCGGTGATTCGGTCATTAGGCGGACTGTTGAAATTATGATGAAAGAAGTAACGTTGTTTTCCAATTGATTCATTGTGAGATTTCTACTTTTTACGTTTTTTTGGTCGTTCGTTGAGCTGCAGGATCTAGACTCATAGTGTCCGATGTGGACAGACTGAAAATATAAGGGTTTCATTTCTCACCTTCCGTAGAGGCTGTAGAGTCCTTGACTCGTACAAATATCACAACAGTAGATCAATGAGGTCAAAAGAAACACTTTTTTCCTATAGCATTTTTTCCGAATTGGCTCGGTTTGAAAGATACACCTCGTGTTTCATAAAGCTCGATCGGGGAATCAACGCTTGATTGACGAATAGACGTCAATTTGTTTTCAATCGATAATTCTCATGATCATTAAGAATATCATTTTCGCATCTAATTATGATGTTCATACGTCCAGTCAATTATTCTGAATTGCTACTTCTTCAATATTTTGAGAAATGAAAAGGTTTCCAGTGATTTCGTTTTTGAAATCCAGTGACTGTCCAATTGTTGATCGGAAAATCAAAGTTTCACGAAACCCGCTGAAAGGCTGTTGGAAAACCTTAAAAATATATTATTTTTAGTTCTATCTCCAAAACGGTCTTATCGAATGAAATGAATTTCGGAATATAAAATTTCATTTATTTGATGAATCTTTTTCGAACACAAGATATCACCCACGTCTTCCAGTTTTCTTTTATTCTTTTTATGACCATTACTTACCATAAAAATACCAAAAATTCAAAGAACCCAACTCTTGAAACTAGGTTGAAAAATTGGACTGCAAGCTTCAATAGAGGTCAATTTCCCATTGAAGGTGAGGACCGATCAGGAAGGCCAGTTTCTGTGTCAGTCCCCGAAAATATCAATGCAGTTGATGACATTATTTTATCAGACCGTCGAATTGGGCTAAAACGGATATCTGAAGCACTGAATATTTCATACGAATGCGTTCATCATATAGTTCAAGTCGATTTGGACATGAGAAAAATTGCTGTAAAATGGATCCCCAAATGTTTGAATGTTGACCAAAACGTGCAAGGGTAGAAGCATCGCGTTCGATCTGTGCTCGATTTGAAAACGATGTAAACTTCTTAAACCGAATTGTTGTATGGGATTTGGATATATTTCTACGATACAGAAACAAAGCAACAATCGATGGAATGGCGACACTCTGGATCTCCAAGACCTAAGAAGACCAAAAATCTGCTGGAAAAGTTCTTGCTTCAATTTTTTGGGATTGCCATGGAGCAATCATGATTAATTTTTTGGGTTAGGGTAGAACAATAACTGGACATTACTATTCGACATTACTGACCACTCTACGGGAAAAAATTAAAGACAAAAGACGCGGAAAGCTAACCAAAGGTGTTTTGTTTTCGCAGGACAACGCCCCTGCAAATAATTCTCATGTTGCCATGGAAAAAATTCGTGAGTTAGGTTTTGAGTCACTAGAACTTTCTGAAAAAGTTTAAATAATAAAATATTTTGACATTGAAATTTTGTTTGGTTCTATAGTAGGCTAAGAATGTTTCAATATATCCCCGTATATTTGTTATTCGGAAAAATGGTTGAATGCAACTCTGTTTAAAAGATGCACAGATGTGTAGTATCATAGATTTAGCTAGTTATCAGGAAAATAATTATGTACTTCAAGGGTGGCACAACAACAATTCAAAATGGCTATATCTTTTTATCAGGAAAAATGGTAAAGAAAAGAATCTACTGTTGAAATATTCGTACCAGTCAAAGACGCACCCTGTATGTTCATTCGTTAAAAAATCTCCGAAACTGAACCCTTCAAATGAAGAAATTATAATGATCTATTTCACGGATCAATTTGCATCCCTTATGTACCAATTATCTCGTAATGGGTTCAATGTTCTCCCATTTCGACGAGAGGAAAAAAGATTAAGGGTGTCCCATTGCCGGTTAATCTGTAGCTTATGTAGCCGGGCAGAGTCTGTTCACGGTAGTAGGTAAAGTTGAGGACATCGAGAAGGCCGCCGGAGCAAATTCCATGGTTTGCACGCGCTTTTTATTTGGCTAACTTGTTCCGGGGTTGAGCCAGATTATCCCTGATTACCGGGTATAAACTATCATTCTTTGCCTCCTGCTCTGCGACTGTTCTTCGTTCGGCTATGTATACATGTATTAAAGATTTCCGGATTATGCCTTCGCACCAAATGAACTACAACAGTAGATTTAGAAGTCAATCGGATGAAGGAATATATATCATTTGGGTGTTTGTGGATGTTTGCTCGTGTGTTGCGTATTTTATGTTTCCGATTATATGATAGAGCATTCCATCACGACTAATTTTCACCCAGGGAAGAAGGTTGTCGTAGGTTTGTTCCTATAGTGGACTGTGACGCTTTTACTAGACCGGGCTTCGTTAGCTTCACTGTATTATTTAACAAATTTCATTAACTCACACAGAAGCGACCGTCACGTGACACTGCCAAAGGAAATAACTCATAAAAGCAAAAACAAATTCAGTAATATTTTGGCATCTGGAAGTTCTGTGTTTACTCCACGAAAAAATCTATAAAAAGTTCTATAAAATTCACTTGATGATTTTTTTAGTGAGGCAATGACTCACTGCGATTATTTCCAAGAGATTGAAAAAAGAGACAGGGTTTCAGGAAGTGCTATTTAGAATTCATGTCGGCTCATTTAAATAGTTATACCCGGATATTCTAAAATCCACAATACGTCAGACGGTAGCGAACAGTTAGTAGTAGTAGTTTCAAACGACTTATATTTCAGCTGAATATTGCCACCATCAGAAAGATTGTGAATGAAGAGGATGACAAAGAATTTCCTTCTATTGGGAGACCCAAAAAAGTGGTGGCATTTGAGAATTTTATGTTTGAGTGAATTAATGCGAATAGTTTACTAAACGATTTTCGATGAATGTTATCGTAGAATAAGTTCTCGAAAATTGATTTCTCTATTTTAATTTGACTTGTCCTATATATTGTAAATGTCTTAAGGTACCTATAAATACCTAATTATTATTTTTATATCAATGAATTAATATGAACAGCCACAAATACGCGCCAGTTGTCCTGTTAATTGTTTATTCATGTGAAATTTTTGTTCAAAGAAGAAGTTGATCTTGACTTGAAACTTCCTTTAATTTCTTTTACTTATATTGATGCAAGATGATTTTTGTTGAAGAATTTAACATTCTTGTAATTATCTGTTAATTCCTTCGGGAGATACCCATTCCCAACCACTGCATCAAATGCATTTCATCTTCGGGTTAATATTTTTGAAATCAACAACTGATGTAATGTATTCAAACTGTAGCCAAAGAAGATAACGAACATTAACTCTCCTGAAGCTAGTGCATATTATGATATTATACTAATCACTTCTATTTTCCATGCAAATAACTGAATTTGGTATGCCTTCAATCAGTTTGTATGAACTTCAATTATGTTCGTCATATATTTTCCGAAGAGATTCGACATTGTGATAAATAACAGAAACTTTGACGTAGAACGGGCAACATAGCGTTTATTTAAAACCCAAAAATGTTTTGACAAGCTTCATAACCCCACATTTTAGTACTATACAGAGAGAACTGTGTCAAATTTCCATGGCCAACCGAATGCTAAAATAAAAGTGAATGGAGTATTTTATTTTCGATCTCCTATTTAAGCTTTTTTCTATATTTTCTTGGTAATAATGATCGCACTCAGCTAAACAGTGTAAAAGAGTAAAACTTTGCGACGTCATTTTGTGCTTGTCAGAAAACAAGTTTTTCATTTTTCTGATTTTGCATGAGTGCTGAAATATTAAAAGTTGTGCTTTTGCAAATTGACAAATTGTATACTGGGTGTTTGTTGAAGATGCGGCAAGAAGTTGGTGATGATTCTTTGTAAGCAAATCGAAGACTAAATAAACATATTAAAAATTTTTGACGAAATAACCCTTATCCTCTCAATTTTATAAATGAAATTATTAGAAAAGTTCCCATTTTTTACAGCCTATTTTTTGTGCGGGAATCACCATCTGGATTCATGCCGCAGCTCGAGTGAACACCCTGTATTCCAAAAGTTCCCTCTCTGAAGAAGTCAAATAACCCCGATGCTATCTTCGCATACTTATCTGATCTTCGGACCACCTCAGATCATTAAATTTACACGCACGGTTACCTTCAAGCCTCTTCGGGTTCTAGAAAATGGCAAGAATTCAAAAATCCTTTCAAAAACGGGCGGTCCCCGCACAAACGGAAGACGTCTCAATATTTTTCCATCCGATCTCTTTGTGCCACTCGGTGCAGTGTTTGTTTTGAAACGCTCGTCGGCTGACCACAAGGTACGCCTTCTGGGAATAGGATAATGGGCCCTGGACACAACAAGGGACTAGGAAAAAAGGTAATTATGTGTCATCGAAAAGACCGATTGTGGAAGTTTTAAATACCGGAGGCTGCTGTCTAAAGCTGATGAGAATCGATGCCGAAAGTATTGTTGGTCTAATGACGAAGTGTTAGTTATCTATTTGTATGCTTCTGTCAACAGTTTTGACATAGGGTGTAGGCTTTCGACACTGATCAGTGTTTATTGTTTTCTTACATCACTATTATTGATCTTATCTTTCTCCAGAAGTTTTCTACATTCACTTCTCCATTTCTTCGTCTATTGTCTAATTACAGTTTTATAGCTTAGTTTTTAGCTTTGAGTTTTGAAATTATCTATCTATCTGGGTTTTTTCAGGTTAGTTGATAAAAGTTCATAGATTACGAATACGAGGATATGTTGAAAAATTCTTAGCCTACTATAGAACCAAACAAAATTTCAATGTCAAAATATTTTATTACTCAACATATTCTCCTCTTAATTGGATACATTTATTACAGCGAACCTGCAACTTCTCTAGACCTTTCAAAAAAAATGTTTCTTCTTGCTCTGCAAACCAGAACTCTACAGCTTCTGTTATCTCCTCGTTGGAAGAAAATTTGACTTTTTAAACTTTTTTCAGTTGAGGAAAGAGAAGTTAGTCGGAGGGAGCCAAATCTGGTGCATAAGGGGGGTGTTCTAGTAATTCAAACCCTAAATCACGAATTTTTTGCATGGCAACATGAGATTTGTGTGCAGGGGCGTTGTCCTGCAGAAACAAAACAACTTTGGATAGGTTTCCGCGTCTTTTCTCATTAATTTCCTCCCGTAGAGTGGTCAGTAATGTCGAATAATAATCTCCGGTTTTTGTTCTACCCTTATCCAAAAATCAATCATGATTACTCCATGGCAATCCCAAAGAACCGAAGGAACAAATTTTCCAGCAGATTTTTGAACACAAAATTTCTTAGCTCTGGGAGAACCAGATTGTCGCCATTTCATCGATTGTTGCTTTGTTTCTGGATCATAGAAATGTACCCAAGTCTCATCCATAGTAACAATTCGGTTTAAGAAGTCTACATCGTTTTCAAATCGAGCACAGATCCAACGCGATGCTTCTACCCTTGCACGCTTTTGGTCAACATTCAAACATTTGGATATCCATTTTGCAGCAATTTTTCTCATGTCCAAATTGACGTGAACTATATGATGAACGCGTTCGTATGAAATAATCAGTGCTTCAGATATCCGTTTTAGCCCAATTCGGCGGTCTGATAAAATCATGTCATGAACTGCATCGATATTTTCGGAGACTGACACAGAAACTGTCCTTACAGATCGGTTATCATCTTCAATGGAAAATTCACTTCTTTTGAAGCTTGCAGTCCAATTTTTCACGGTCGCATACGAAGGACGTTGATCACCAAGGGTATTAAGCATATCATCGTAAATCTGCTTACCTCTTAACCCTTTTAAATACAGGTACTTGATGATGGCTCGATACTCCAATTTTTCGATTTTCACAATTTCGTTGGACATCGTCTTTCTTTTAATTTATTGCGTAACTCTGGTTTACTTTTTTGACCTCAAACTTCACACTGACACTTATATAACTAGTTATCAATACATCCTCGTACATCTTCAAAATTCAATTTGAAACTGGTAGTTCAAATACCTGACGCTGACGAAATATCAATTTCGAAATATATTGATACATAAATACTTTTAGCGATCTTATTAACGTGTGAGTTCAGCAGAGAATAACGTTTGATAGCCTTTTTAAGCGAATGACGATCGCATATTAGCTAAATATGTCAATTCTCAAACTTTACATCACTGCACTTGTACTTTACGTCAAATTGTCAAGTATTTTGTCCTATATCAACGTCATTCTCGGACGGTTTTTTGTCTGTGTATTTATTATATCATTTATTCTGTAAGTTTATTAGTACAAATGGTAAGAGGGATGATTGACTCCATTTTCTATGTACGTATGGCATGGGATGCTGTTAGGAGTGTTATAGGGTAGCTTATATATTATTTCGTTGCCTTCGCCATTTTGCAACCACTAACTAAGTATAGTACTTCACTTCAAATCCGTATCTCCTCGACTTCGAATGACTTAAAATAAAAGAGGCACCAATTTTGACTTCTCCACTCTATTATACTCTACTTCATATCTACTCTTCTCTATTCTACTCTTTTTATACCTTCATGGCTATACCAGGCTGAACTGAAGCCTTATAGCCTATTGTTCATACGCATGCAGTTGGGGAGACTGCAGATACAGTGGAATTCCTCTAGGTTTGTTGTCGTTAACTCTGTGAGGTTTACTGAGGAACAGAATATGTTCAATAGTTTCATCAGTGCTCTTGCACCAGCGCCACAAGGAAGAACCAGTAAGTCCCATTTTCTTCAAAATTTTATTGGCCACGTGGCCAATTATTGTACCAGTCACCAGGCTCCAGGCTTCAGGCACAAGAAGCCTGTTTGGTGTAGACCACATATCTCTATCGGGAGCAATGACCTAAACACTGCACCATTACTTTATAGCCCACCTCTTTAACGGCTAGGTAAACCTATGGCAGACACTCCATCGCTACCTAAGGGGTAGATCTCAGAGGGCCTTTCCCTTACTCCAAACTACTTCCACTTCTCTAAGTGAACTAAAGAAAAATTGACATACTCGTACAAGTTTATACGTAGACATTACTTGCAATTTCAAATCGACATTTAATTAACAGAGCTAGAAGTTTGAAAAAAAAAACGTGGCAAGGTCTTTCTTTATCAGAACGCAACTTGCACACACACGCATCTTCCCGCTCGACCAAGGCGACAGTTCTCGAGATAACGCCGAGTCTTCTGGACAGATGATGGGATAGGAAACGAACCAACAGCGCCGTGGGGTCCTAATCCGGATTAGGGACCCGGCGCGAGGGAGAACAGGGAGAGACGTTGCATCGGGTGATAAGGAAGCCAGACAAGTTGTAGCATGGGCGAGAAAGCTACAACGGGATGAAAAATGGATCTGGATACGACGAGCGCGGAGGTTACATCGATAATTTCGCATCGAGAGAGACTTGTTGCGAGTTCGATTACGACGTTGTTATCAAATTTTTCCCTTGGCCGACGAAATGGGATATAGCGTCGGATGTGCGAGGAATATCCAGGTTAAGGATCTGCTGGTCCTGTCGATGTCGGTCTAGTCAGTCGATAACATTTATGAAAGTGTTCCTATTACACTGGGCAAAAAAATTAACGCACATTATGGAAATCTTAAATTTATTCTACAACTGAAGGTTATTTTTATCAGAATTATACATGCATATCTTATCCACTTTCAACGGTTTTCTTCAATACAGATGTTTTTTCCAGCAGGAATAAAAAAAGATGATATTATCAGATTTTGAATGTATTGGGTCCATTCTAAAATCAGTTGTTCTCGATCAATTCTAGTGATCAATAGTTTTTCTTTCGTTTGATTTTCTACACTCGATCGCTGTGCAACGCGAAACACGCAATTTGACCCAAGAGTAATGTGCCCAAGCGGTAGTTTTGCGAGAAGAAGGGTGGACATACACAAAAATTGCAGAAAGGTTTGGAGTTTCCCATACAAGTGTGTCCAGAATGTTGCAGCGATTCAGGGAGACAGGTATGAATGTCCGAAGACCAGGACAGGGTAGACCACGGGTAACAACTGCCATTCAAGAACGTCACTTGAGAGTTTCTTCGTTGAGACAACGGTTTGCAACCTCCTTCAAATTCAGCTTGAGCAAACTCATGAGGTGCAAATTAGCACTCAGACAATAAGAAATCTCCTCAGAGAATATGATTTAAGGCCTCGTGTCGCGGCAAGAGGCCCAGCTCTTACCCCAGCCCATCGAAGGGCGCGTTTGAATTTTGCGAGAGAGCATATCCATTGGGAAGAGGCCGATTGGGAAAGAGTTCTCTTCACAGATGAGTCTAGATTCTGCCTCTACCATTGTAATCGACGTTCCCTTGTATACAGACGTCCACATGAAAGATATGCTCAGTGCAATTTCTTGAATACTACTACTGGTAATGGAGCTATGAATGCTGATAAGTATATAAAGAACATTCGTGAAGAGCATGTAGTGCCATTTGCCCCATACATTGGTGAAAATTTCATTTTTATGGACGATAATGCCAGACCCCATCGTGCGCGCATCGTTCAGGAGTACCTTGAAGAGGTTGAAGTCTCTCGAATGGAGTGGCCAGCAAGAAGTCCAGATCTCAATCCGATTGAGCAGGTTTGGGACAACCTCAATAGAAGGCTGAGAAGTTCAGAAAATCATCCAGCTACTCTTAATGACTTAGGAATCCAACTCGGAGATATCTGGGAAGGATTAGATCAGAACATTTTAAGATCACTCATTTTGAGTATGAACTGTCGTTGCCGAGCTGTAATTAACGCAAGGGGTAGAAATACCAAGTATTAAATCACTTATCAGCATTTCAGTATTTTGAAAATTGTTTATTTCTCTTCTTTCACATAAGATTCGGTGAAATCCTGAATTTTTCTTCCATTTAATGTGTCTTTTTTCGTTCAAAACCTTCCCGAGAGAACATAAAAAATAAGTTATAAAGTCAATGTAGAGTTAACTTTCATTAAAATTGAGATTTTCAGATTGTGCGTTAATTTTTTTGCGCAGTGTAGTTATTTAGGCACCAAGGACGAAAAACTGTCTGTGTATATTATCAAGCCATTCCCTAAATAATTTATGTGTTGAAGCATTGTCACCATAAACTTTCACGAACATTCGATCCTTCCAATTAACGGGGAAAACTAAAACCCCCAAATTCGAATGAATTGAAACTCAGAAAGTATAGCTGAAAAATAGTGGTCCAGGATTCTCAAATTTCAATTGGATCAGTCTCGCAAGCGACAATACAAAGTTGACCTTTGAACTCTGCTGATTACTGCTTTTTTGTTCGATAATTTAGTGATCTCGCATGCTAGAATGACTCTCAAGACATTTGAGAATAGAGCCCATGATAGGAGAACTTGTGCAAAATGTCGTGTGGATCGTATAAGCAAAATAAAAAACAATATATAAAAGATTCTGCAGCTCATGAACTAACCATAAGATTAAACTCAAATTTTACAAGAACGGATCATGATTTTTGGAAATATTGTGGATTTTTTCAGGGATCCAAACATAGTGGGATGAATTCATTAACTGGATAGATCACCGCTGCTCTCATTATGAATTTGAGCAAGGTGGCAAAATCTCCGTCCGTATCGTTCGTAAACGCGGTAACATGGAAGGATCTCTCTTCCCCGTTCATTAAAAAACTCAATACCAGTAGCTGGATCCGGCGGGTCTAAATTGTCCGACTCCACATTTTCAACTCTTTATGTGCGTGTTTGTCCGGATTATAAAGGCTGCACCATTCCTCGGCAGCTGCCCCCCCTCGCTCTCCGCACTCTATCGGGGATTTTATTTTTCAACCTGCGATTCTCTCTGCTGCTCTCCACTCGCCCTTTTATCTTTTGTGAGGCCAAAACGCCAGCTCGGATCGATAACGGTGTCTTTATGGAAAAAGTATCGAAGGTCGAACAAGACCTAACAAGGAGAATTGTTAGCGATGTGAGGATATGGACTCTGGAGTGGAAGATTCTGATTGTTTGAATGGCCAAGGGGCAGAGGTAAAACAATCCATTGTTCCAGCTATGAGTTTAACTGGATTTTGGCCCGTTCTCCTCTGTAGTATTCGCAGGTTTCCTAGGAGAGTTATAGTTTCCAAAATTGAAGGAAAAATGGCTGTATCAGCTATCCAGGTTTTTTTTTTAAGTCACTTAAGTAGTAGTTGGGAAGCCCAAAAGGGAAATTCGGAATTTATTCGAGCGTGTCAGATTAATATAAAGGGGGATACCTTGGACCATATAAAGTACCTCTACCAAAAATTGGACCTGTATATAGGGGAAATTATCTAGGACAGCCTGTCAGAATAGTAAGAAAAAACGATCATTGAACATACTCGAGGGCGTCAAATTAAGATATATGTGGTTAATTATATGTTGGAAAGTATATATTCCCTTAGTCTGACAATTTGACTGTCACTTTTCTATTTTGAAGCTAATGATTCAATAATAACGTAAAAAATTTATTCTGACAGTTTTAGCAAGCCGAAACAATAAAAATTGGCCATAAAGGTCAGAAAAATCAGTTTTTTTGAATTATCTTCGCTCCTGAGTTTCAAATTGTTTTCGCATTCATTATAAAAAAGTTGTAGAGCAAACCATTTTCTACAAATTTCGTCCGGAGTAATTTTATCTACGTTTGAACGTTTCTGAGATATATGGCGATGAATGTACATTAGACAGGGTTTCTACATGACCTTGGCCTTTTGTTGCATGTGTGGCTAAGCTCCTCGATCTTATCTCCCTCTAATTCGAAAACGGTTAAGAGTATGTAAAATTGCTTCAGATAAAAGTTGTATGGAATTTTATTATCTACAACTTTCATAATTGATACAGAAACGATTAGAGGTACAGGAATGGAGATATTTAAAAAAAATATCTTGTATCATCTTCAAACTGCCAGTTTGAGATTTTCCAATCCTTTCGATCTTGAGAAAGTTTCAACTGAACTCAACTTTTTGGAAATTTTTCGGAGGTCATCTTTAGAGTAATTTATCTTCCAGGAAAATTATTGTAGATCTAAACGTGATACATATCTTGAAAGAGCAACTCTTCTAGTAATAAATCTGAGAATATCATCCATCTCGGCATAACTGTTCGGTCTTGACGAATTCTCAAGTGTAATTTGTAATTTTTGAAAAATGCTATTTCGAAGATGAATATCTAAACGAAAGGAGATAGGTTCACGAAATTACTCGCAATAGATTCAGCGTGCTCGAAAACCTATATATTCGTACAAAAATTTCAAATATCTAGCCCTATTCAGGAGAAAATAATTTTTTGGTTGTTTTTCCACTTTTCATTTTCGAGTTCACTTTGAAGGTCTCTCTGGAGTGCAATTATTTATTGAATCATCAACTGTTTGGTTTTCTAGAATCTACAAAACAACTCCCTTGCCCTCCTTATCCTAGAACACTAATAGAACACCCTACATTTCAGAAAGAGTTATAAATATATCATTGACACCCTGTGTCAACTTTCAGGACGCGTATCTCCCAGAAAAATCATCTAGACTCATCTAGCTTGACGCAACTGTACAAAGAATTGTTTCAATGAATTCATCAATACTGGGTGTTCTGTCTTTCTATGTCAGAATTGCTTTCCATATTTTGGAAATATAGATGTCTCAGAGCATTCACTATAACAATTTTTCTTTTCGTGCTCAATTGGGAGGAATAAACCAAAATCATCAAATCAATCTCATTAACTCCAATAAGCATCCGACACCGACATCCGGCGGCGGCCAGATATCGTTTCCGAAAACGTTTATTTTTCCACCCCCGTCCTTCTCGACATGAATCAATTAGCGTCTCTGTCCGTAAACAGGGTAAGTGTCGATACAAGGAAACGCAATATAACCTCAACCAACCCCTCGAGGGCCCAAATGTTTCCACTTGGGGTTTTCCTACGCAACGCAATGAATACATGGACGCTAATAGATTTGTAAACATCGGGCGTCCTCTGGGGGGGCCCTCTCCCGCCGTAATTCGATATCACGCCAAAGTGCACACTCCGTACAATGAGCTTTATCAAATATTCAACATCCGATTTTCGCCTATACGGACGAATTGTCTCGCTGACGAGCGTGTAATTGACGGGGCGTAGTGATATCTGATAGTTTTCACGAGGAATGATTAGCAGATCGATTGTGCAAATTTGTCAGAAAAAATATGGGTACCTATCTACAGGGTGTCCGCGCCATGGGCAGCAGTCGATTACTCTAGTTCTATTAACTTTACAAAAAAGAGTTTCAGGTAAAAATTTCCACTTTTCAAGTAGAGCAACTCCTAAAATTATTTAGAACTGAACAAAGTGTTTCGTTTCTTCTGCACAGCTATCAGCTTCGTTATTTTAAATGGAACACGCTATATATAATATTTTTACATTTTTGAATTCCTTATTGAATTTGAATATAAGTTTGATAACACAACTATGTCTGAGTTCTCAACAGTTTTCGAGAAATTTGACTTTTTATTAATACACTGCGCAAAAAAATTAACGGACGTTCTGAAAATCACAATTTTAATGAAAGTTAACTCTACATTGACTTTATAACTTATTTTTTATGTTCTCTCGGGAAGGTTTTGAACGAAACAAGACACATTAAATGGAAGAAAAATTCAGGATTTCACCGAATCTTATGGGAAAGAAGAGAAATGAACAATTTCCAAAATACTGAAATGCTGATAAGTGATTTAATATTTGGTATTTCCACCCCTTGCGTTAATTACAGCTCCAGAACGACGCTTCATACTCAAAATGATTGATCTTAAAATGTTCTGACCTAATCCTTCCCAGATTTCTCCGAGTTGGATTCCTAAGTTATTAAGAGTAGCTGGATGATTTTCTGAACTTCTCAGCCTTCTATTGAGGTTGTCCCAAACCTGCTAAATCAGATTGAGATCTGGACTTCTTGCTGGCCATTCCATTCGAGATACTTCAACCTCTTCAAGGTACTCCTGAACGATGCGCGCGATGGGGTCTGGCATTATCGTCCATAAAAGTGAAATTTTCACCAATGTATGGGGCAAATGGCACTACATGCTCTTCAAGAATGTTCCTTATATACTAATCAGCATTCATAGCTCCATTATCAACGACCACTAGGTCTGTGTGAGCAGTCGAACATATTACACCCTATACCATAATCGATCCTTCTCCGAAACCAGTAGTATTCAGGAAATTGCACTGAGCATATCTTTCATGTGGACGTCTGTATACAAGGGAACGTCGATCACAATGGTAGAGGCAAAATCTAGACTCATCTGTGAAGAGAACTCTTTCCCAACCGGCCTCTTCCCAATGGATATGCTCTCTCGCAAAATCCAAACGCGCCCATCGATGGGCTGGGGTAAGAGCTGGGCCTCTTGCCTTCTTGAATGGCAGTTGTTACCCGTGGTCTACCCTGTCCTGGTCTTCGGACATTCATACCTGTCTCCCTGAATCGCTGCAACATTCTGGACACACTTGTATGGGAAACTCCAAACCTTTCTGCAATTCTTGTGTATGTCCACCCTTCTTCTCGCAAAACTACCGCTTGGGCACATTCCTCTTGGGTCAAATTGCGTGTTTCGCGTTGCATAGCGATAGAGTGTAGAAAATCAAACGAAAGAAAAACTATTGATCACTAGAATTGATCGAGAACAACTGATTTTAGAATGGAGCCAATACATTCAAAATCTGATAATATCACCTTTTTTTATTCCTGCTGGAAAGAAACATCAGTATTGAAGAAAACCGTTGAAAGTGGATAACATATGCATGCATAATTCTGATAAAAATAATTATCATTGAGAACACCTTCAGTTGTAGAATGAGATTTCCATAATGTGCGTTAATTTTTTAGCGCAGTGTATTTTGACAGTTTGAGGTACTTACATACATAAAGAACTATAGCTCCGTCCCTAGTCTATGTAATTGCTTCATATTTGGTCTGTGTCTAGTCAATACATAATACACTGAAAATTTCCTTTGTGAATAACCATATTATTTACAGGGTCCACGAAAACGTAGATCCATTATCGAAACAGAAATTCTTCAAAATCTTCGAAAAAACGAATTTTTTAAATGGCAAATCATACTTTTTTTCTGTTCATTATTTAAACATTTTTTGTTCGCTTTTAGTTGTTATAAATAATGAACAGAAAAAAAAGGGTTGCCATTTAAAAAAATGAAGATTTTGATGAATTTCTGTTTTGATAATGGATCTACGTTTCGTTCTACCTTCACCTTCAAATACACCCATAGCCCCCTCTTTCGAGCCGAATTTCATTTAGGGGGGGGGCCATCGTGGACCGAAACAAAACGAGTGGTTTAATCTTAAACGGCCATCCGTCTTCCAGATCCGACACAAATTCGTTAATTTGCATCCCGATCTGTGCCCGGTAGCAGAGTCAGCGGAAAAAATCAACTCAACAAATCATCGAAATTATACGAAACGCCTTGTCGCGCCCCAAACTGGCTTTGTGAGGTAAATTATTAGACGGAGATTCGACCGCAGGCTTTACGCCCGCCCGTTAATGCATCGACTGCACGTTTACGAGCAAACCCTCGAAATTTTTCATGATTTAGACTAGAGAATGTGGCAGAAACACAAACGAACAAAGAAGTTGATAGTTCGGACCTATTTTGAAGTCCTGCTCTTCACTTTGAGGTATTTGGTGTGTCACCTGTGGACATTTACATCAGGATAGGAAGTAGGAAGAAGCCAACGTTGAGATCTCCTATGGACTAAAATGTTCTGGCAAAACAACAAGTTTCACATGTATCTCTTGTTGGTTCAAAGGTGACTTCCCTTCAAGCCTGAGAAGAAACCCCTTTTTCCACAAAAATCAAGATGCCTGACATACCGAAGATGGCCAAAAGAAGATAAAAATTAAGTATAGAACAGCTCAGATTTATCATTTATCACAAAATCAGTCACAGTAATGTGAAATACGAACTGACCTCTGGTGCCATTAGAAGAAAGAAACGATCTCCTAATATAATCTCCAGATGCGAAAATGTATCTCTCGAAATCTCAATACATTTTATCTTGGGAAAGAGACCCCCAATCCCAATCAACCTTCAATCAAATCTCTCAATCAACAACACAATGAAGAAACTACCTGGACACTGCAGTACTGGAAGAATTATCAAGATTAACACCTGCTGGATCCAAACACTTCTGTGAGCTTGGGGAAGGACACTTCAGTGATCAGTCGACCGTCATATGGGTAATCAATTCAAGAATTTCACGAAGCAGCATATGAATTTGCAGCCTCTGTGTCCAGAACTGGCCGATCTTGTAAGATCTAGACGATACAGTCTTGAATCCTGACAGCCAAGGCTCAAGAGACATCATCAGATTTGTCAACACCAAAGAGGATCTCTTGAAAACTGATTGACCAGGGTGTGATCGAGGGGATCTGAAGAGTTGAATCCCATAGATTACCGGTCCTTAAAGCTTAATTTTGTTCGAATACTGGATTGGATGATGTCAGCACAAAACGTATCAGTGGCTCTGCAAATTTGCAATATTTTCAAGCCTTTTCTATTTGACATTGGGTGTGCTAAATCGGGAGACCTTGTGGATTTTGAAGACTAGATGGTAGAAAGAAAAATAGGTTCTATGGTGTATGCACTTCCAGCGGTGGGGAAAGCGTCTGCAGGTTTTCAAAGATGTAAAAAGAATCGCCAGGTGTACATACTCAAGCTTGCCAGATTAAGACATCTACTGTATATGCTCTACGTGTCCCTGATGAAAAATTCATGTAAATATAACAGTTTGCGTGGTGGGGCTGGTCGTACGGAAGAGTTGAAAATGGTATTTTTTCGAGATTTTTAGAGGATACGTTAATTGGACCCAAAGGAAGCTACTTTTCAAGGGACTGACAATTTGGACGTGACGCAAGGTCACAGCGGTCCTTTGAAAATGCAAAAAAAACGTTACTTACACATACTCGAGCGTGACAGATTTTCATACAGATGCTTAATTTTGAAATTTCATTGGAGTAAAAAATGTGATGAATTTAATACACTTTTCAAACAAAATATTCGTGAAAGGTCGATATTATATCTTTCGGTCCACGAAAAATACCCGCCCTTGCCCAGCGGCGGGTTAGCAACCTCCCCACCGGAAACTTTTCCGTTCCACAATCAAATTTTCCCCAAATCCGTCATCGCGCATCAAAAACCCATCATCCCCTATCAGATTTCATTACCTGAAGATGTTCGGCGCCCTCCCCGTAACGCACCGACATTGTTTACATACTCTCGCACTCTTCAGGCAGAATTTTCCGGCAGATAGGGGCGGTTTCCATGGGGACGGACGCCCAACCACCCCGGTAATCGGCTCAGCGCCCCCCTTTCGTCCTCGTGCGGTACTCCTAGCCTGACCACGTGGTTTCCTTTCCGCCCGCTCGTTTTTCCGCTTTCACTGGATGCGGAATTGCATCGTCATCATCGTGGAGAGAGAATTGTCGAGATGAAGGACGAGGGGTGGAGGCCTTTTTGTCGAGAAGAATCGATGATGTTTCGGGAGTGTTCTTGCACGAGGAGGAATGGGGTTTGGAGAGCTCGTTTTCCGGAAGGAAACGTGGATAATTGCACAATTTTGCGTGAAAACTCGTGTGGAAATGTCGATTTTCCATCGATGTGGAGAATGCAACCACAAGACAAGAAGAGAATTCCAGCTTTTTCCTCTCTATACTTCATTCACATTTATTTTAGCAGTCGGCTATGGAATAATTTTGTCAAGTTTTTGTAACTAGAACCATAGACATAGAGACATGGACTGTGCCTTCCCTTTCTATTTATGCATCAAATACAGTCAAAAAAGTGACAGAGAGAAACTGAACATCGGGAATGCAGTTGTCTTTTTCTAGAATTGGTCCGCACTCACCTCTATATGAACACAAAAGAGATAGGTAATGCCCGCCGACGATCATTTTTCTCTCTTCCTATAAAATTTCATGTTGGCATTGCTCAGTCCATGTCTCTATGTCTATGACTAGAACGGTTGGCACTCATGAAATGTCGTTTGTGTCATAACGCCGTTGCTACAACTAATATCAATTTTTATTACGAAAATGCCGAAAGTGATTGAAAAAAGAGGGTTTCAGGAAGTGCTATTCAGAATTCAGGTCCGCTCATTCAAATAGTTATACCCTGATATTCTAAAATCCAGAATACGTCAGAAGGTAGCGAACATATGCAATGTATGAGAATTTATGTAATGTTTCATCTGAATCAACGACTTATATTTCAGCTGAATATTTCCACAATCAGAAAGATTGTGAATAAAGAGGATGACAAAGAATTTCCTTCTATTGGGAGACCCAAAAAAGTGGTGGCATTTGAGAATTTTATGTTTAAGTGAATTAATGCTTTCGCATTAATTTTACTACAGGATTTTAGATGAATGTCATCGTAGAATAAGTTCCCGAAAATTGAATTTTCTATTTTTCATTTGACTTGTCCTATTCCATTGTAAATGTCTTAAGGTACCAATAAATACCTAATTATTATTATTATATCAATGTATTAAGATGAACACCCACAAATACGCGCCAGTTGTCCTGTTAATTGTTTATTCATGTGAAACTTTTGTTCAAAGGTGAAGTTCATCTTGACTTGAAACTTCCTTCAATTCCTTTTACTTATATTGATGCAAGATGATTTTTGTTGAAGAATTTAACATTCTTGTAATTATCTGTTAATTCCTTCGGGAGATACCCATTCCCAACCACTGCATCATATGCATTTCATCTTCGGGTTAATATTTTTGAACTCTACAACTGATGTAACGCATTCAAACTTCAGCCAAAGAAGATAACGAACATTAACTCTCCTCAAGCTAGTGCATATTATGATATTATACTGATCTCTTGTATTTTCCATGCAAATAACTGGATTTGGTATGCCTTCAATCAGTTTGTATAATATGTTCGTCACATATTTTCCGAAGAGATTCGACATTGTGATAAAATACGTAATAACAGAAACTTTTACGTAGAACGGACAACATAGCGTTGATTTAAAACCCAAAAATGTTTTGACAAGCGTCATAACCCCACATTTTCGTACTATAGAGAGTGAAATGTGTCAAATTTCCATGGCCAACCGAGTGCTAAAATAAAAGTGAATGGAGTATGTTTCTCACTAGGCTGTTTCAGCTCATTTTCACGCTTATGAGTTTGTTTATCCTCCCTCAATTGCTGCGTTATTAATCGAATTACCAATGGTAAGAGTCACTGTGTCGTCTTCGATATACTTAACGCGAAGATTTGAACATTTCTGAAGGTCCCCAGGGATCATCATTGTATTAAATACCTCGAAAAGGGCCATATTCAGTTCGAAAATTACTTAATCTTTTCCAGATTTCAGGGTTCATCGGTGTGAACGAAGCGTTAGATGTTAGTGTAGCCTCGACCAGAATGATCTCTGTCGAAGCCCCTCTAAGTACGGGCAGACAGCGTGAAAAAAACATGTCGAAGGTGTATTCATTGGCTTCTACGTTTCGTGTGTCATTTCCACGTATCGATTAGGTCACTACACTCGTTAGGAAAATCGCTTTGTTCTGTGTAGAACGAGCATTTCAATAAGATACGGAGTTTTCACCTCCTGAGGCGTCCGAATTTCACTTCTTTGGCCACCTTTTGCATTTTTTTTTGGATCAACTCTTCTAGTAATATATCTGAGAATTTCATCCATCTAGGTGCAACTATTCGGTCTTTACGAATTTATAACTGATACTATATTTTTCAGGATTTTTCGAAGGTCAGCTTTCAAGTCGTTCATCTCCCACTAAAAGTAACCGTAAATAGAAATGTGATACATATTCTGAAAGAGTAACTCTTCTAGTAATAAATCTGAGAATGTCATCGATCTAGGTACAACCGTTCGGTCTTGACGAATTTTTAACTGAACCTAGCTTTTGCAGGATTTCTCGAAGGTCAGCTTGCGAGTTTTTTATCTCTCAATAAAAAAAACCGTAGATGAAAATGTGATTCATATTCTGAAAGAACAACTCTTCTAGTAACAAATCCGAGAATTTCATCCATCTCGACGCAACCGTTCGGTCTTAACGAATTTTTAACTGAACCCATCTTTTTCAGGATTTTTCGAAGGTCAGCAGATTTCGAGTCGTTTATCTCTCGATAAAAGTAACCGTAAATGGAAATGTGATACATATTCTGAAAGGGCAACTCTTCTAGTAATACATCTGAGAATTTCATCCATCTAGGTGCAACTATTCGGTCTTGACGAATTTTAACTGATACGCTTAACTAGCGTATGGAATATTCAAGAGTTCGCGCCTAATATTCATAAAGTTCTAACCAGATGGTCGATTTTGACACTCTTTTGCATTGTCTGTAATCGTAGATTGAGGAAATTAATTAATATAGAACTCTGTTCAAGCACTTTTTTACAAAATAATAAATACCGGAGATTGATTTGGCCTTACACTAGATGAAAATTCACATTCGAAGTTTTCCCTCAGCGAAGTGCGGAAAAACTCCGATTTTCGCATCCATTGATCTTTCCCCCCTCACCCACGCGCCTAATTCAAGATTACAATTTCAAATTCTGGCCATTAAATTTTCACACGGAATTTTAATGGAAGATTATTGTGCGAAATTCAATATCGATGCCGAAACAGCGAAGATTAGGCAGCTACAGCGCGCGTCTGTCGCCCTGTGGGAACCCTCTCAGCTGGCCAATGAATGCTTCCCGGGGTGTCAAATTGAATCACTGCTGTTTTATTGGGTTATTTTAACCGTGAATCCAATCGCCAACAATAGCTATGTGTACGCTTATACGAGCCGAGGTTCGATCGGCATGGATATTCGGAATTTGAAAAAAATACCGCTCGTTTTGGATCTACCACGTGTATTCGAAAAATTTTTCCCACGTTGATTGAGAGGTGTATCAGACTATGAAAATGCGGAGTCCAGTAAGATGAAAAAAATCGAGTTTTTGGCGTTTTTCTATCAAGTGACAAAACAAAACCAACTGTAAGTATATTCTATTCTGTTGAATTAAGATTCAGATTTGATGGAGGCCTGTTTAACCTGAAGCGCCTCAGAGTAAAAACCCGTACAAAGTTTATCACGGAACTTCAATATGCAGACGACTGCGCACTTATCGCTAGCAGCTCAGAGGATCTGCTGGACACCTATAAACATTTATACGAAGCTTTAGGCCTCAGACTCAATGTTGACAAAATCAAAATCCTGGTAAGACGCCAGAAAGCCTTCAAACAGATATCAGCCTGGAGGATGAAACTCTAGAACAGGTTGAGCAGTTCAAATACTTGAGAAGCTTTATAAATACTATGGCTAATCTGGACATGGAAATACATAACCGTATCAATTCGTCATCCGGGTATTCTGGAAGCTAAAGGACAGTGTTTCAAAATCACGTCCTCAATCTGAAGACCAAGACAGCTGTTTACAAAGCAGTGGTCCTCCCAACGCTTCTTTACTGGAACGAAAGCTGGACGCCCTACAGGCGACATATTAAACAGCTTGAACAAACGCAACAACGTCATCTAAGACAAATAATGCACATCAGATGGTTCCGCAAAGTTTCAAATCCAGTAGTCTTTCAGCGCGCGAGTTGTACAACAATTGAGACTCAAGTAACGAGGGCCCAACTCAGATGGAGCGGCTACATTCTGAGGATGCAAGACACAAGACCCTCAAAAAAGCTCTGTATGGCGAATTCACGAAGGGAGCTCGGAAACCAGGAGGCCAGTATAAGGATATACTGCATCAATCCCTAAAATCAGTTAATGCCAATCATAACTGGGAACAACTAGCGTTGGACAGATCACAGTGGAGGTCTTTGGTCCACAGTTATAATGTAGACACGAGAAGAATACAGTTAGGGCCAGATCTGGTTGGTGACTATCCATGCCCGGAGTGTGGAAGGATCTGTAGGTCACGGTTGGGTCTCTTCGGTCACAGGAGGGCACACAGTCGCAAGTAGCCCTAAGAAATTATAAGTTTGATCTGAAGGATAGTTTTGTTTTTGAGTCTTTTTGTAGATTTATTCTCGGTAACGAGATTTAGCAATGAATGAATGACAAGACGAAGGATTTTGGTTCATCCTGTATATGACGAAACATGTTTTTTCTGCACGAAACTCGTGCTCTGGATCTCAGTGACCTATGAAATTTCAAAGTTTCAGCCTCCTGAAATATGAAATGTCTTTTCTATGTTCATATCATCAGGCAGTATCAGGTATTATAGGGTAGAGAAGCGGAAAAAGTTATAATAAATAGGGTGTCCCATTTGAAATAGCGATGTTTGTAGTGGCAATGTCGGAACATTGAAAATATTTCAGTCAGATAGATCAGAAGCTTAAACCCTAGTCACAAAATTTTCAGAACAATCCCATGCTCAGTTCTCCGTAAATAGGTATGTATAATTTGCGCAAAACAACGTAGATTATGGATAATCAAACAAACGGATACCGCAGTGGTTACTTACCATAATCGATACATCGAATTTCCGTGATATAAATGCGGCATATTCGAATCGAAATTGAATAATTAATGCTGGAAAATAATTCGTCCTCCATACCAGATCTAAATCTCCACTACGTTTCGATAATCTCTCATTACGATGATCTATATTAGTTATAATGGGTGCATGATTGCTAGATTCATTTTGTATTATTGCTTAACTATAATAGTTATAGTCATAGGGTGAGTCTTTGGCTCGTACAAATATACAGTAGATTCTTGAGGCAAACGAAATATTTTTTCCCATACCATATTACACCCTGTACAGACAGGGTGTTTTCAAAGGTGAGGCTTTTTTTTCGACAGAAGGTAGAACTCATCAGAATAAGTCGTTTAACCACAAATTGTCCATATAAAATATCCAAGATGGATGAGATACAACCCCTAGAAGTTCGACAAAATTTCGTTGGATTTCAAGTACGGCACTGTGGAAGGTGACTCCGGCATCGCAAAAACGAAACAAAACATAAACATATGGCTGGACAATGAATGGTTCAGTACCAAGTTCATCGGATTAGATGCATCAAGTCACTTTTGAGAGAATCATAATTGTTGTATTGTATAATTTAGGGTGAGAAAAAAATATTGAAAATCAAGGCAGTTTCTTGAAAGTGCTCATCCCATTTTTACGACGATTGTTGAAATGTTCAAACAAGAAGATTGTGATGCCCATTGTGAAAAAATTCGTAAATGATTCAGACAAATTTTATTGGGGAGATTTTGAAGTATTATTCTATTTTTTACACTTGTGTCCTAAGTCTCTTCTGTCAGTTGGTATCGAAATGAGCCATTCCATAAAATCTTGTTAGTTACTAAAAAATAATGAGAACAATTCGGCAAGCCTAAGTTTCCATTTTCATTACCACGTAAATATCGAACGAGCCAATATCCTAAACGAAACCACTTGGTAGAATCAGGAGAAAAGTTTTTTCCACTGCTTCGCGATAATTCAGCTAACAAATGGTCTAGGATCGTATAAGGATCTATTTCAGTAATCATTTTCAATTTTTTTTTCAACTTCGTCATTTTGAAAGTTTTGTATAGGTGATTTTTGGTGAAACGCTTCATTTTGACCAGTTCTACCTTCTGTTGAAAAAAAAACCTCACCTTCAAATACACCCTGTATATTATCGTATCGAGTATGGCAATGATGTCATTATGATACAATATCGAAAGTAATTCCAATGCCATGATTGCTATGTACAACGAAGTCATAAAAGCATAGGATAACATAAACGATAGATCAAAAAAATTCATAGCGACTCTATTTCCTTAATTTCATTCACCCTCCAGCAAGATCAGCGACAATAATCGCGCACTGCCTCCCCAATTTGCCCTGGACTTCGCTATAGTAATGTAATCTCACCAGGCGAAGAGTGTTAGACTTTGATTGTAGGGCCCAAAGTACGTCCTCCTGAGCCTTTGCGGTGTACTTCGACAATGGGTGCAAACAGAGGGGAGTTGTGTTTGCTTCCTACGTAGTAATGATTCAATTTGAAGAATGGTTGGTCTTTTCAACGGTCGCAGCTGCTGTTTATCGATACCAGACTTATGCAACGACCGATGGCAGATATCCTTGACAAAACGGAGATCGAATTTTTCGGGGATATGATTTTTTATGTTTCACTCGCCAAAGTTTTATCAAGATCATAATCAGATTGACCTCAAATTTGTACCAAACACCCTCTGCATATTTTCCCAACTATACCTGTGTGAAATATGAGGATATATTGAAAAATTCTTAGCCTACTATAGAACCAAACATAATTTCAATGTCGAAATGTTTGATTTCTTAACATATTCTCCACTTAATTGGATACATTTATTACAGCGAACCTGCAACGTCTCTAGACCTATCAAAAACAATTTTTCTTCTTGCTCTGCAAACCAGCCCTCCACAGCTTTCATTACCCCCTCGTTGGAAGAAAATTTACGACTTTTTAAATTTTTTTCTGTTGAGGAAAAAGATGATAGTCGGGTGGAGCCAAATCTGGTGAATAAGGGGGGTGTTCAAACCCTAAATCACAAATTTTTGCATGGCAATATGAGATTTGTGTGCAGGGACGTTGTCCTGCAAAAACAAAACACCTTTGGATAGCTTTCCGCGTCTTTTCTCTTTAATTTTTTCCCGTAGAGTGATCAGTAATGTCGAATAGTAATCTTTGGTTATTCTTCTACCCTTATCCGAAAAATCAATCATGATTAGGTACTCCATGTCAATTCCGAAAAACTGAAGCAAGAACTTTTCCAGCAGATTTTTGGAAACTTCTCAGGTCTTGGAAAACCAGAGTGTCGCCATTCCATCGATTGTTGCTTCGTTTCTGGATCGTAGAAATGTACCCAAGTCTCATCCATAGTAACAATTCGGTTTAAGAAGTCTACATCAAATCGAGCACAGATCGAACGCGATGCTTCTACCCTTGCACGCTTTTGGTCAACATTCAAACATTTGGTAATCCATTTTGCAGCAATTTTTCTCATGTCCAAATCGACTTGAACTATAATATATGATGAACGCGTTCGTATGAAATATTAAGAGCTTCAGATATCCGTTTTAGCCCAATTCGACGGTCTGATAAAATCATGTCATGAACTGCATCGATATTTTCGGGGACTGACACAGAAACTGGCCTTCCTGATCGGTCATCATCTTCAGTGGAAAATTTGCCTCTTTTGAAGATTGCAGTCCAATTTTTCACGGTCGCATACGAAGGACATTGATCACCAAGGGTATTAAGCATATCTTCGGAAATCTGCTTACCTCTTAACCCTTTTAAATACAGGTACTTAATGATGGCTCGATACTCCAATTTTTCGATTTTCACAATTTCGGTGAACAACTTCTTTCTTTTGATTTATTCCGTAACTCTGGTTTACTTTTTTGACCTCAAACTTCACACTGACACTTCTAATGAGTTATTGTTCGTTGCTATGGTAACGCAATATTTTGTTATGCATGGAACTAGTCTAGGCTAAGCAGATATATCAATACATCCTCGTAACGTCCCATGGGCCTCTCAACATTCACGGTAAAAATCCCATCAACAGTTAAATCGATCCATATAAACGTATAAATAATACCGATTCTTTGCGGTGAGCGAGCCTGTTGTGGTCTGTCGTTGCGAAATCAAGAATGTATTGCAACATGTACATGTAGGACAGTAGGCAGGCGGCACCCCAACAATAAATGTCATAACCGAATGACGTATGGACCAGAATCAACACAGCTGAAAAGGCGGTGATAGATTTCGACGAAAAATGAGTTATGCATCTACACGCTTTATCCCGCGAAAGTAAACAAACCTTGTGTAACCATTCTGTACGTCTATATTCCGTCTATTGTTGGGAGATTGATGAATGAACAATTTCATCGATTCCCGACGTTTCCTATTGCTTATTTTTGCTTTATATAGGGACGATATCGGCAATTTGGGGTGGAAGATATCCGAATATTGGGATCCCGACCTTTTTTCGTCAATTTGGGGTCGATATTCTGATGCTTTCTAGTTGATGTATCAAATTTCAATCGATTACAGGTCGTCAAGGTCTACATAATAAATTTGAAACACATTTTCTCGTATAATGCGCTGTTTTCGAGTAATTTGATGTTCATAAATTAAAAATATCTGTGAAATTCCAGAAATTGGGTACTTACTTAATACAAATCTGTTTAAAGTTTAAAAGAGCAATAAACTTGTCATCATTCCAAAAGATCTTACGCTAGTTTTACGTATAGTGGAAAATTTTATTAGTGAAACTAGTGCGCATTGAGTGCATAAAAGCAGAGCAATATTTTCATTTTCAAGATATCCTATCATATGGAATGTGCTGTGACCATTTGTTTTACCAATAGAAAATGCTAATAGATTTATCTTGATATTCCGAAGGGAATTCTGGTGTCGTTAACCTGGCAAAGAATAATAACTTAGATGATATGCTCATTAAAGGTTAAATGGGTTGTTTGAATCTGGTAACTTTTGTTCGAAATGAAATAAACAATGAGTAGGTATATAGAAAAGGAGCACTGGACATGAGATGATTTTTTTCGTTATGGATTGGTTCTTGGCGAATATAAAAAACCATCTCCCATTCATCTACCACGAACAGTTTAGATTCTATGATTTTTTCCGCGAAGGTCCAAAATTTCCGATTTTCCATCGACCATAACTTGAAAACTAATCCTTTCAGTAGAATTCTGTTTGCATATTCGTAATCTACGCCCTCGATTTAGTAAATACTCCAATTTTGGTGGAAATCGGAGAGATAAAATTTTTTTCAAATTTTCCATGCATGTATGGAAAAATTGCAATTTTTTAAAAAATATTTTTGGTCTCCGATCAAAACCAAATTTATACTGTACACTAATTCGAGGGCGTAGAACACGAATATGCAAACTGATATTTTTAAAAAAATTTATTTTTCATGTTATGGTCCATGGAAAATCGGGAATTTTTGAGCTTCGCGGAAAAAATTATAAAATCTTAACTGTTCGCGATAGATGAAAAAAATATAGTTTTTTCTCTTTGCAAAGAATCAGTCTATAACAAAAAAAATCAGCACAAGTCCAGTGCCTTTTTTCTGGCTGTTACAGCTCCTCAAATTTTTTTATTTTCCACTAAAAGTGATTTATTTCCCAGAACACTGATCCAACAAAAAATCTAGTTGTATATTTGTGATCTGTGATCTCGAATTAGTCAGTAAAATGACCCGGGTCGATATAGCTAAATGAATAATTTTTTTTTGGACTAATTTCGTTGGTAGCGCAAGGGTTAACACAACAAGCGAGCGCGGGTAGCAGACGAAATTCTTCTGAATCAAATTTTTTTTTATTTTCCGAACGATATTAACCTTGTTCATTTTTTTGGTTGATAAGAGGTAGCAGATCACGAATATGTGATTAGATTCCTGTAGGATCAGTATTTTCGGAAATAAATCACTTCAAATGAAAAATTTCGAAGAAATTGGTCAACTTTGAGGAGCTGTAGCAACCAGAAAAAAGGCACTAGACATAAGCTGATTTTTTCGACGGTAGATTAGTTCTTTGCGAATAAAAAAAAACAATTTTATTCATCTACCATGAACAATTCAGATTTTATGATTTTTTCCGCGAAGGTCCAAAATTGCCGATTTTCCATCGACCACAATTTGAGAAATAAATTTTTTTTTAAATATCTGTTTGCATATTCGTGTTCTGCGCTCTCGAATTAGTGTATAGTATAAATTTAGTTTTAATCGGAGACCAAAAATATTTTTCAAAAAATCGCAATTTTTCCATGCATATGCATGGAAATTTTGAAAATTTTTCGATCTCTCCGATTCCCACCTAAATTGAAGTATGCACTAAATCGAGGGCGTAGTTTACTAATATGCAGACAGAATTTCGCTGAAAGGATTATTTTTCAAGTTATGGTCGATGGAAAATCGGAAATTTTGGACCTTCGCGGCAAAAATCATAAAATCCAAAATGTGCGTGGTAGATGAATGAAATGTAGTTTATTCTATTCGCAAAGAATCCATCAATCACCAAAAAAATCAACTTATGAAAAGTGCCCGTTTCCTGGCTGCTACAGCTCCTCAAAGTTGACCAATTTTCCCGAAATTTTTCACTGAAAGTGATTTATTTCCCAAAATACTGATCCTACAAAAAATCTAATTGCATATTCGTTATCTACGACCTCGAATTAGCCAGTAAAATGACCCGGGTCATATAAATACATATATCCATCTTTCGAAACCGATCAAATTTGATTTGATCAATTCAAATATAATGAAGTATTAAATACTACTTCGTTGAACAAAGGAATGCATAAAGTCAGTTTGTGGTTGTTTTTCTCATGTAGAAGCTTATTTAGAAAGTTCATTTGGTTTACTGAATGCATATGAAAACTCAAAATGGCTATATACTTTTATCTAAAGAAGGGTAAAGGAAAAAAGTGTTTCGTTTGACTGTTGAAATATAAGTAATATACGCAAATTATCCAAGTCAGTTTCTATGTAGTGTATGTTCATATGAACTAATCACATGAAATAACTCCTTTCTCAAGTACTTCCATGTATGGAATCTACAAATCAAGTCCGTTACTTTCCCCTACGCGAAGAACTATAAATACTCGTAAAACTCATAATGTAGACCCCAGATACCATAGAATTGTTTTGTGAATAAGAAAACTGTCTTTCATCGAAATATTGCAGACAATCCCTGTCTTCCATTCAGTTAGCTCCCAATCATCGAATCATTTCTGCTATAATTCCCACCCCATCCCAGCTCTTTCCTATGGATGCGAATTCATGAATATCTCCAGGTACATTTATGAATATTAAATGGACGAAATTCATATTTCCGAACTCGACAATCGCTCTGGGGGCACATCCCGCCCCTCCGGTTATTTCCCTCCATTGACATGTGAGGTAGAAGAAGAAGAAGAACGGAGGGCTGGAAACCGAAATAGTTATTTTATAATGCACGTTTTATATATATATACGAGAGATACGTTCCGGGGGAGAGACACTGGCGTGCAAAGGCGGGATGTTTTTGTGGAACTACCCTACATAATCCCCGGACTAATGGAAAACTACCCCTCCGTCGGATGTTCCACCTTTTGTGCGTTATTCCATTGAATAAAATATATACAGTTATCCCTCAATTTTCTGGGATCGTTCCCCCGTCGCTAAATCCCGAATTCAATTCGGTTGTTTTAATCGACTGCCTCAGCTTGATTTTGACTTTGACTTTTGTGATGACAGGACGTCCGAGAATAATCCCCGAGGAGCAGTTGGCTGATGGCTTGGCTCGTGTCACACATTTATAATAAAGAAATAACGTATCTAGCTTATTTATTTTTACTAGCCGATGACCCTTAATATCAGTTAGAAACATCGTTGCCAAACTGTTTAAACTACCCACCTACTACTCATATTAGATATCATTCAACGACTCGTCGTGTCAACTCTTCAATCTGGCCAGATTAGAACATCGTACTATCAATTATGTAAGTGTACGTTAATGGGAACTAGGAAGGTGAAAAAAATCAGCAAATCTTAGCTAATGCCATATGCCAACGTTTCGCAACATATATTGACGCTTCTTCAGGACCTAAAAATACAGATTATTGTGAATAAAAACGAAAAACGACAAGACACACACAAGAAAACAAATCAACATGTGTATAATAAAAAAGACAATTGCAGAGTCACGATCCGCACAATAAATGATACAAGATTCTTGTACCATCTATTTTTTGAAAGTATAATTTGGCTTTGGTAAGTGTGTCCCAGTGCGGATCGTGACTCTGCAATTGTCTATTCTATTATATACATGTTGATTTGTTTTCTTCTGTGTGTGTTGTCGTTTTTCGTTTTTATTCACGATAATCTATATTTTTCAGCCCAGAAGAAGCTACAATATATGTTGCGAAACTTTGGCATTAGCTAAGATTTGCTGATTTTTTTTTCACCTTTCTAGTTCCCATTAAGGTACACTTACAGGATGTTGAGAGGAAGCAAGCTTTTAAGTTTCAACTATAAATTATTTTCCTTCAGTTCTTCTTACAGTGTTTTTATCATATAGCTTCTACAGGGTGAGTCTTTGACTCTTACGAATATGTTAACAGTAGAATCTTGAGGTCAAAAGAAAACTTTTTTCCTATAGGTACCATTTTTTCCGATTCGGCTCTGATAAAAAGATATAGCTATTTTAAGTTTTCATGATGGGTTGTGCCACCCCTTGATAAAAAAAAGTTATCTTCAGAATAACTCGCTAAATCTGTGACACTATACATCTGTGGATCTTTTGAACAGAGTTGTATTCAGTCAAATTTTTCAAATTTCACAGATACTTTTTAATTTTTGAACATCAAATTACTCTAAAATGGCGCATTATACGAGAAAATATGGGAAGACTTTTATCCTACAAAACTTTCATAGATATATTCATTAGATAGCGTCCAACTTAGTTTCCACAGTTTGGTTCTTTGAATTTTTGTATTTTTATGGTACGTTATGGTCATAATGAGAAAACTGGAAGAAATGGGTGATATCTTGTGTTCGAAAAAGATTAATCGAATAAATGAAAAACTATATTCCGAAATTCATTTCATTCGATAAAACCGTTTGTGAGATAGAACTAAAAATAACATTTTTCATGGTTTTTCAACAGCCTGTATCTCTTAAACCAAGTCGATTCGGAAAAAATGGTAAAAGAAAATGGTTTTTCTTTTGACCTCAAGAATCTACTATTAGAATTTTTGTACGAATCCTCACCCTGTATATTTTTAATAATATATACTGATTGAACGATCCATAAAAACCAGAATTTCATTAACAAATGTTTTATCAGCATTACAATCTGAACTTCGAAGCCTGAACCTTGTTCTTCGAAATAGGAAGCTGAATTCCAAAAAGCCATAAGCCTCAAATATTCCCTTATAGAAATTCTTTTATACCAAATCCCAACTGAGAAAGATACACAAGAAAATGATGAAATTGTATACTTTCATCCCATATATATTTTCGTGTTGAATCGTATAAAAATACGATTAATATGAAGAATACTGATGACGTGTATATCTCTTCTTTAAAGATACCTTTTTTGTTCCAGATATGGCACTGTATATGGAAATCATCAACTGAAAGAAGAAAATGACTGAAGAACCCTTCCTGCAATATAATTGTCATGATGTGATTTTTATTATGAAAAAGAATAAAATTGTGGCATTGACATTTTTCTTCCTCATAGTGAATTTTTTTTGTTTGTTGCCTATGTTACAAATTTCGATCCCTACTTAACCTTCAAGTTGAAATGACAATTTTAAGATGTTTCATTGTAATATTTCTCAATTTATCCTCGAGTTTCTCGATATACAATGGCGAAGAATGCTATCCAGGCAATTATACTTTTCTAGTACAACTCGTCAGCCTCAAAAGAGGCAAGAAAACGGTAATATGTAGTGGTACATTGATTAAATTAGACACCGTTTTAACAGCAGCACACTGTGTACTGAAATTCAGGAGCAGCATATTTGCTGAACCAAAGATAGTTCTACATACAGCCGAAGGTAAATAATACCCTGTAAGTTGAAGGTGAGTGGATATCTAGGTTCATTGTACCTACTGGTAGCTAGCCACAAGATAAAAGTACAAAAGAAAAGGTTTAAATCAACAGGAGTTACATTTTGATAATGGGATGTGAAAGTAGAAATAAGATTTATTCTCTAGATATCCTTTTCTTGAAGTTATGATACTTTGAGTCTACATTTCTTGCACTAGGCAGAAATGAGAAGTCAAGAATTGAGCTGAGAAAAGTAGGGTCAATACAAAAACATTTCCTCATAACCTACAACTTTTTTTTTAATTGATTCAGGTAACGTAATGATTGGTACTAAAAAAATCCACATCCACGAAAAATATGACAAAATAAACCTACAGTACGATGTAGCCATACTGGTATTGGAAGACTCTTTCTCCCCTTCACAAGCCACAACCATAAGCCTACCCTTCGGGCAAAACCACAGAAATTCCACACAATGTCCGAGAGGAAAGTTCTTGGGATGGGGCAATTCAAACCTTCGAGACATCGATGAACTCCCAATACCTTCCGAAGGATCCCTACGTTGCATAGATTTTCCGGTGATATCCAAGGATAATTGCAGTTCCTTGAGGAGCCTGGCCAAGATGGACACCTTCTTCTGCGCGTTCGGCGGTTTCGAAAGACCTGGTGGCGGTTGTAGAGGGGATTCTGGTGGACCCTTCCTCTGCGATGAGGTCCAGTATGGTATCGCCTCCGTGAATTTTGGATGTGGAGTCATTGGTGAACCCACATTTTTTACTAGCGTTGATAAAACTTTGGATTTCATCGAGAGACATGTGAAGAGTTCAGTAGATAGCATGAAGAGAAATGGATTGATAGTTATTTGTTTGGTTTTCATAATATTTTAGATATGTGCTAAAGGATAATAAATAATTGAGAATTGAGAAGTTGAAGGCTCACAGTGTCTTTGATACAGAGCAGGTAAATAACACTGCTTAAGGCCATGGAGCAGGCTCTGATGGAAATTGTAAAACCTGAGTATATTTTTTCAATGATGGTTTCCGTTTAGGAGATTCACAGATGTGCAGTGTCACAGATTTAGCTAGTTATTCTGAAGGTAATTTTGTTTTTCAAGGGGTGGCACAGCTCATTATGAGAACTTGAAATATATCTTTTTATCAGTGCCGAATCGGAAAAAATGGCAAAGGAAAAAAGTGTTTCTTTCGACCTCATGAATCTACTGTTGAAATACATATTTGTACGACTCACCCAGTGTATTGTATAGATAAGGTTGAACAACGTACCTATACTCCATTCACATTTATTTCAGCAGTCGGTTGGCCATGAAATAATTTTCTCAAGTTTTTGTAACTAGAAAGGAGTAAGGTGGCACTAATGAAATGTCGGTAATGTCATAACGCCGTTGCCACATCTAATATCAATGTTTATTACGAAAATGCCACATTCACTTTTTGAAAAAACAAATAATTTGATGTGTCAAAACTGGCACTGAATTCATTCACCACAGATTACAAACTGGCCTTCCTATCATAGTTACGAAAATTTCGAGAGAGAATCAAAATTTTTTTTCTCGAAATCGTTGGTAGATACGACAAAACTACAGGAGACCGAAAAGTTTAGTATAAGAACAAAGCTTCTTTTTACATTTTTTCAAATTAACAGTTGCTCACCAAAAAATAGTTCTGCAGAAGAACAGGTGGCAGTGTTCCAGAAAAAATATCACCCTGTAGTTTTTCTATTGAAATTGCCATGTCACGTGGTGAGAACTCTAAAATGTAATATCCATGCCAAATTTCAGTTGAATATCTTGTGAAGTGTAGATACTATGAGAAAAAAACTTGAAAAAAATTCAAACTTCAACACTCTGTATCTCGAAAACGAAACGTTTGCGACCCCATGTTTATGGGACTTTTTTTTCTTAAACTCACTCAAGGAATCTCCCCTTTTCGTTTGTACGTTCAATTTAGGAACACTGTATAATGTTTCATCTGAATCTAAACGACTTATATTTCAGCTGAATATTTCCACAATCAGAAAGATTGTGAATGAAGAGGATGACAAAGAATTTCCTTCTATTGGGAGACCCAAAAAAGTGGTGGCATTCAAGAATTCTATGTTTATGTAGAGTTTACTACAGGATTTTCCATGAATGTCATCGTAGAATAAGTTCCTGAAAATTGATTTTTCTATTTTTCATTTGACTTGTCCTATACATTGTAAATGTCATAAGGTACCAATAAATACCTAATTATTATTATTATATCAATGTATTAAGATGAACAGCCACAAATACGCGCCAGTTGTCCTGTTAATTGTTTATTCATGTGAAATTTTTGTTCAAAGGTGAAGTTCATCTTGACCTAAAACTTTCTTTAATTCCCTTTACTTATATTGATGCAAGATGATTTTTGTTGAAGAATTTAACATTCTTGTAATTATCTGTTAATTCCTTCGGAAGATACCCATTCCCAACCACTGCACCATATGCATTTCATCTTCGGGTTAATATTTTTGAAATCTAAAACTGATGTAACGTATTCAAACTTTAGCCAAAGAAGATAACGAACATTAACTCTCCTCAAGCTAGTGCATATTATGATATTATACCGATCTCTTGTATTTTCCATGCAAATAACTGGATTTGGTATGCCTTCAATCAGTTTGTATAAACTTCAATTATGTTCGTCACATATTTTCCGAAGAGATTCGACATTGTGATAAAATACGTAATAACAGAAACTTTTACGTAGAACGGGCAACATAGCGTTGATTCAAAACCCAAAAATGTTTTGACAAGCTTCATAACCGCACATTTTCTTACTAAACAGAATGAAATGTGTCAAATTTCCATGGCCAACCTACTGCTAAAATAAAAGTGAATGGAGTATAGAATATCTAATAAATTCATTAATATACAAGGTAATCTCCATGTCACTTCCTATATTTTTAAGAATATTCAGAAAATACTTTTTTTCGGCGAGCTGCTTTCTTTTTTCCTTTTTGTGTTATATATTTCGCATTTTGGTATGAAAATTTCGTAATATGAAAGAAAGTAGCGGTGCCTTTTCCTCACCACGTTGATGACTTCTCTCCCAGGGTAGTAATTCCCCTATTTCCCAACTTCCTCCCAATTTCCACGACCAGGACCTTTATACCTAATCAGTCCGATCGAAAATATTCCCAATTCAAACTTGACGGCGGACGCACGTGACCGTCTCGTGTTCCATTGAACAGAACAAATAACTTGGGGGTGCGGGAGGGTGGTTCGAGAGTTAAATTACTCGACAAGTGCGATTAGGAAGCACGGTATAGTTTATCCACTCTTTGCGGGTGATATAAAAGGCTCTCAGGGTAGACAAACACTTTTGGAGATTCTTGTGGTTATTAATTTTCGACAATATCTACCGCGTGCGCAGCGGGCGATGAATAGATGAGAAATTAATATCGGAGGCTGTTTGGCAAGGTTCGTCTGATGGACCCTCCGGTTGAGTCATTGGAAGTCTGTGAATAAGATGGCAAAAACCAGGCAGATTCTACAAAAAGGTAGGTTCATCATAGACACAAGTACCATTTGTATGGAAGGTAGGCAGACATGTGAATGATTTTTTGAAAGTTATTTTTCTAACAAGTACGGAAAGAGTTAGGGACAATATATTTTCTACAAGCGCTTAAAATACAGGGTTTATTTGAAGGTGAGGCTTTTTTTCAACAGAAGGTAGAACTGGTCAAAATGAAGCGTTTCGCCAAAAATCACCAATACAAAACTTTCAAAATGACAAAGTTGAAAAAAAATTGAAAATGATTACTGAAATAGATCCTAATACGACCCTAGACCGTTTGTTAGCTAAATTATCCCAAAGCAGTGGGAACAAACTTTTCTCCTGATTCCATTTGGTTTCGTTTAGGATATTGGCTCGTTCGATATTTACGTGGTAATGAAAATGGTAACTTAGGATTGCCGAATTGTTCTCATTATCTTTTAGTAACTTACACGATTTTATGAAATGGCTCATTTCGATACCAACTGACAGAAGAGACTTAAGACACAAGTGTAAAAAATAGAATACTTCACAATCTCACCAATAAAATTCGTCTAAATTATTCACGAATTTGTTCACAATGGGCATCACAATCTTCATTCCAACAATCGTCGTAAAAATGGGATGAAATGGGGAAACACCATAGCTCTTTTTCAACATAACTAACACAAGCACTTTCAAGAAACTGCCTCGATTTTCTACATTTTTTTCTCACCCTAAATTGCACGATACAACAACTATGATTCTCTCAAAAGTGACCTGATGCATCTAATCCGATGAGCTTGGTACTGAACCATTCATCGTCCAGCCATATGTTTATGTTTTGTTTCGTTTTTGCGATGCCGGAGTCACCTTCCACAGTCCCGTACTTGAAATTCAATGAAATTTTGTCGAACTTCTAGGGGTTGTATCTCAGCCATCTTGGATATTCTATAGAGACAATTTTTGGTTGAACGAATTATTTTGATGAGTTCTACCTTCTGTCAAAAAAAGCCTCACCTTTCAAAACGCCCTCTATACAGGCTGAATCTTCGACTCGTAGAATTTTAATAACAGTAGATTACATAAAGAAAAATGAAGTGCCAGCAAAAACAATATACAGGGTTGGAACTATTTAGAGGCTGACTATAGGAATATCAAAACCGTTAAAGATAAAGAATGGCTTAAATTACAAAAAAAATAGTACATCAGTATAATTGCTATATAGATTATGACTACACAGCGAACTTCGTGTAGATATCTCCAAAAACAAATGAGTTATGAAGAAAAATGATAATCTTGATTTGCAGATTTTTCGAGATATCTCAGGAACCATCAGAAATATTTTGGAACTGTTTGCACCCACCCACTCCTTAAATAACGCAACTTTTTTGTACTTTAAGCTACCCTGTATTTCTAACGGTTTTCGATATCCCTGTAGTCCCCTTCTAAATGGTTCTAACCCTGTATAACAATCAAACGCAAAGCTAAAAACAAATTACATACATTTGAATAAAATATATGTTCAAAACAATAATACATGAAAAAGTCATGTGCATAAAGTAAAAAATACAGCAATGAGAGAAGTAAAATAAAAAATATAAAATCGAAAAAAATTCAGCACGAAGAAATGAGCCACAATTACAACCAGAAAAATGCAACACCAACCAATACCAAAAATCCAAAGAACCATCAACTCCTCAAGAAAACAAACCTGATCATCGTCGAAGAAACCACCCTAAATCAGAAAACGAATCCGGAAACCATAACTCACCCCACAAAACCCCGTCGGGAATTATTCACGCGGTTTTGATCCCGGATATAAAAAAATCTAATGTGATTTCGGGGCGTCCATATCACGTCCAATATTTCTCCTATTAGAATCCAAAATATAAATTATTGCCGTGATGGCACAATGGCTCATTCGGTAGCGGCCGTAGGGGTGGACTCGGTCCTTTGTCCCTGTGGGGTTATTTCAACTTGTCGAGTAACTCCCACATATATCACCGATCTCGACATAGAGGTGAGGATGGACCGTTCAAGATGAATCTTTCACGGCATTATATTATTTCCTTCCGTACGAAAGATATAGATAGATAACTACAAGGTAGGCTATGAAATTATCGCATTGTTGGGCGTAAGGGATACAAAATTCTTCCACCTGCGAGCTCTCCTTGGGAAAAAAATCAGGCTTGGTTATTAGGATGAAAAAACTATAAACAGATCAGATCGTTGCAAAAATCTGAAAATGTTAACGACTGTTAAAAAACTTTAAAATTCATATCTCTGTTATTTACTATTTTGTGAAAAAATGTTAAAACAGTTCAATTTTCAATTAAAATTATGCAATTTTCTATATACAGGGTGAGTCTTTGACTCGTACGAATAATCTACTGTTAAAATATTCGTACGAGTCAAAGACTCACCCTGTAGAATCAAGGAGTTTCTCATGCTCGATGCTCCCTTTACCAGGAGTGAAAGGAAATGAGTTTTCCTTAATACCAACCCTAACTTTGTGAGCCAGAATTTAATAAAACTTCTGTTGTAGAGGATAATGATAATAGAAGGATATGAATCATTTTTTCATATGAAATATTGTCGCCTGTTCAAACCAAATTAAGGCGTGGTAAGATACTACCTCCGGTACCACCTGATTTTAATCCTCTAAATTATTTTGTATGGGGACAATTAAAAAAACAAGTTAACCTAGTGGAAATTAATGCAATAATTATACTTGCTTATACAATTCCTTCATCTGGCGTTTCTTAGCCTGTATCGATGCAAAGGATGGTATTTTTGAACATTTGATTCAAATTTGTACTTTTATATCATGTATTGAAGATTAAAGTCGAAAATTGATTGCATGCAGAAACTTTGAAGTCTTATATCTCGGAAACAAACAAACAGAGCCAAAGCCATATCCAAAAACGTATATCAGCCTGTATACGTTCCTCAATTTTGAATCACCCTGATATTTCAGAAATAAGGAATACTCCTTCTGACTAAAATGATGTAATTTTTATGAAATATCTTTGAAAAGTCACATTTTGAAATAACCATTTCAACCGTTTCCCAAAAAAAACGTTTTAAGTACTTAAAAATGAAAAATAATAATGGGTATTTACAATTTAAAGCGTTTCGTTTCTATTGCACAAGTTGGCAACATCGACTGAAATATGCCTTGATAATAAAGGTCAACAAATCTTGATGAGATAGACAAAGATGGCTGTCTATAAAGTCTGCGACGAACGAGGAAGGTCGTAAAATTTTATGGTATTTTTATGGCCGGTTGCAGTTGAAGCTCGCCAGTAAGAACGCGCCTGTAGATCAACAGCTGTTATTTTATAAACAAGCTGATCGGACATTGTTCTTTTCATTGTCTAGTAGGCGCTGTTGCCAGATCGTAAACTCCGCACAAAGCGATTTAAATTTAAAAACCCCATAGTTGAAGGATGATTTTGAATAGTTTCCGCGGTGAATTTGAAAAAATCATGAATGAAACTCATAATTATTCAGTTTAAACTTGCATATGCAGTGATAACCCAAATTGAGGGTTCATCTTTATTAAATACGCCGTGTATCCCACAGACCCATCGGTGATGAAGACATCAGCATCCCATGGCTCCAGATCTGTCCCGAACCGATACCGAAAATTCGCATGCCAAAATGCACCCCGGAAAACTTCCACGCCACGTGACCGGCTAATGAAATCGCCCACGTGGCGTTTTATCCGATAGATCGAGCAAGTTGGTAATGGTCACGTGCCGGCTCATCTTCCTTGACAATTGACAGCGTAACGCGACTCTGTGCACGCCGTTTGACGGTGGGCAGAACGAAAATTGAAAGCAATTCGGTGTGACAATTAGGAGAAGGGCCATTCGGGGGATGTGCTCCTGCGTTTTCTACATTTGAAGAGCTGGAGAGCATTATTTTGCGGCATCCCACTTTATTCCGTCTAGAGTACAACATGATGTTGGTAGTTAACAAATTTACACTTCGATATTGAATTGTTATTCAAGTGGAAAGAATAACATTGAGAGAATGTAGGAAATGGGTCCGCAGAAACTATTTTGACCTACACAAATCTATTCGGTAGTCTTAATACTCCCTGTAGAATGTCTTTTCGATTAACTATACATTTCTATGTCTCAAGATACCGTGCATAATGGGCCAACTATTATTGCATAGACATAGAGACTATGTCTCTATGTCTATGTATTATTGGCACTATTGACTCATACAATATGAATTTTTGTGATCATAAATGTCATAGATGGTTTGTTAGATCCTCAGTGTGAAGTCAATCCGAAATTTGCTGCCCTCCTAAAATCCCCAATATTATTGAAAGTAGGATCCATAATAATCTGCCTAACGCACATTAAAGACCTTCATACAGAAGAAGAGAATGATCAAACTTTTGAAAGAGTTTTCAAATCATAGAAACTCAACAGTATATAAAAGGAGTATGTCATTTTGATATGTGCTTTAGTGATTGTTCAATATTAGCATAGAAATGTAATATTGAGACTCAGTATTCGATAAAGCCAAAGAAAAATGTAGTATTCCATTTGTGTGTGAAGTGAAGACAAATACTCATTCGAATAATTCACAAACTTTCTTATAATGGTATTTTGATATACTTTGTGAACTAAAATGTCACTTTCAGCACTAGAATATTCCATGTAAGTAATATAGATCCCTTTTTTTATTGTTAATTGAAGAAAGCGTAAGCTTTTCGGAAACATGAAGCAAATTGAGGGAAACAATTTTAAGAAGAGATTCTTAAAATGATAAACAAATAAACTACACAACTTTTAATGAAATGGGCTATTCAACCACTAGACCTATAACAATAGCGTTTTCAGGTTCAATTCGGAAATAGCAAGTGTAATAATATTCCGACCAGATGGTGTAATAAACAAATAATACGGTGGTTCAGATTTAACTGGTGTAGCTTCGAGCACATCTGAGATTTAAAAAGGATCATTCGAATACTTTAGATTTTCCTTTCACCTTAGTCATTCCAATTATTCTAATTGGGTAGGTGAAAAGTGTACATGTTCCAGCAGTAGTAGAGCTTAACTAGGGCCTCCAGGTTTCGCCATTAATAGATTATCGCCGGGATTTGTTACAGTACAGTCAAGCCAGATGCATCAGAGGGATGTAATCTGCTTGAGAGAGCAGGGGATTGTTCTGGCCTGCACGATGTTGATAGGGCAACCAAAGGCTTCTTTGATAGATTATGATGCACTGACTATAGGGCTTAGAGTGCGATAGAAAAATATTTGGAAAGATTTGGAATCGATTTTCTGTCGAGGCACATTCTATTAATTAATTGTAGGTTTTTCGTTAAGTGGATGGGTCTAGATCCGAAATGACGATGTTGAAACCGATTTTTACAAGGATGTATTGATATCTAGTTAGCCTAGACCAGTTCCATACATAAAAAATTTATCGCGTTACCAAAGCAACGAACAATAACTCATTAGAAATGTCAGTGTGAAGTTTGAGGTCAAAAAAGTAAACCAAAGTTACGCAATAAATTAAAAGAAAGAAGATATCCACCGAAATTGTGAAAATCGAAAAATTTAAAAGAGTTAAGAGGTGAGCAGATTCACGAAGATATGCTTAATACCCTTGGTGATCAATGTCCTTCGTATGCGACCATGAAAAATTGGACTGCAAGCTTCAAATGAAGTCAATTTTCCATTGAAGATGATGACCGATCGGGAAGGCCAGTTTCTCTGTCAGTCCCCGAAAATATCGATGCAGTTCATGACATGATTTTATCAGACCGTCGAATTGGGCTAAAACGGATATCTGAAGCACTGAATATTTCATACGAACGCGTTCATCATATAGTTCACGTCAATTTGGACATGAGAAAAATTGCTGCAAAATGGATCCCCAAATGTTTGAATGTTGACCAAAAGCGTGCAAGGGTAGAAGCATCGCGTTCGATCTGTGCTCGATTTGAAGCGATGTAGACTTCTTAAACCGAATTGTTACTATGGATGAGACTTGGGTACATTTCTACGATCCAGAAACAAAGCAACAATCGATGGAATGGCGACACTCTGGTTCTCCAAGACCTAAGAAATTTCGTGTCCAAAAATCTGCTGGAAAAGTTCTTGCTTTAGTTTTTTGGGATTGCCATGGAGTAATCATGATTGATTTTTTTGGATAAGGGTAGAACAATAACCGGAGATTACTATTCGACATTACTGACCACTCTACGAGAAAAAATTAAAGAGAATAGACGCGGAAAGCTATCAAAAGGTGTTTTGCTTTTGCACCACAACGCCCCTGCACACAAATCTCATGCTGCTATGCAAAAAATTCGTGATTTATTACTAGAAAACCCCCCTTATTCACCAGATTTAGCTCCATCCGACTACCAACTCTTTCCTCAACTGAAAAAAAGTTCGTAATTTATCTTCCAACGAGGAGGTAATAAAAGCTGTGGACGTCTGGTTTGCAGAGCAAGAAGAAACTTTTTTTTTTGAAAGATCTGAAGACGTTGCAGGTTCGCTGTAATAAATGTATCCAATTAAGAGGAGAATATGTTGAGTAATAAAATATTTTGACATTAAAATTTTGTTTTTTGGTTCTATAGTAGGCTAAGAATTTTTCTATAAATCCTCGTAGAATAAGCTAACCTTCTCTAGATTAAGCGTGTAGAATTTCAATGCTATCTACGGAATATTTGGTGCACAGCCCAGAGAGCGTTTTGTTCTGATATGGTTTGTTGTAGTTTGTACCTACATTATATATCAGTGAAGGAATGAACTGGAATGCATTCATTTGTATGAGAAATCAATGCATCAGAAAACACACTCAGATTTAAAATTAATGTTACCGTATGACCGACAATAAAGTGATGATTCTATTAGCACATCAGAAGATAATGAGATCGAAAACTCAGAATTCATCTTATAAATTCCTAATTCTGGCTACAGACTACACAAAAACCAGTGTGGATGTAAAAAATTAACTCTGTCGTGGAGATTTCACTGAAACCTCCGATTAAGAGTTCTGTAACTATTGCAATCAAGGTGCAAGGTTTGTACATTTTCACGTGGATGAAACCGCAGGCTGATACCAAAGAGATACTCTGATACTCTTTGCTGATACCCACCAATAAAGACGTCAAATTAACAGCTTGTCGACAGTAAAACAACCGGCAGGTGTGGAACCCAGCGTGCAACTACAAAAACGACGCACTAAATTTCTCTGGCACACAAGCCTCGTTCCCAGATCTTCCCAATTAGGTTTTCGTCTCGTAGCCACCTTTATTTTTCATATCAATAACGCGATAATGATAATGCCGCAATTTAAAAGTGATAAATACAGATTTCAACCCCTATTTTCGGTGGCAGTGCCACAAAAGACCTGGCGGGGCGGCTGTGCACGCCGCATTGTGCCAAGGCGGAAACGTCCTTCTCATACTTTTCACGAATGCGTTGTCTGCGCTTTTTTCTGCTTTTTATGCCTCTATTTTCCGTTCGTTCGGCATAGGATTAGGCCTCTTTTCATAGGTACAGTAGTGGGCCAACGTCACGAAATCGAAAACGATTCTTGGAGATTATCAGTTGTCGAAAAGTGAATTTCTTTCATCATGAGTCATTCGGGGCAACTGTGCGCACTTTTGCCTTTCAAGCCATACCCTGTTTCAAATGTTGAAGCTAGGAAAATTAAAACATATTCATAAGATAGAGAATTTTCTAATTTATAAGAAAACATCAAAAAGCAAACAAACAAAAACGTTTTCTTTCCGCAAAAAAGAATTTAATAGAGAAAGTCGGAGTGCGTTCACATGCCCCGTATTGCGGGTAAGTGTGCGCACCCTCACGGGGTAAGTGAACGCAGTACTTTGTGAACCACACAATCAAAACAAATTACAAAATAATGTCATCAAAATGTTACAATATTAGAGAAATGCTGTTTATTGTCAATATAGAAGCGCCTTTTTACAAGCAGTGCATTATTGTTCGTGCCACAATTCTTGGTGAACACAACACTTGATACATTCCCCTGTTGGTGGCTCTTCATATTTTTCCAAACAAATAGGACAATATTGATCGAGTCTTAAGCAAGAAAATCAACAATGTCATAATTTATTCCTCACTGAACTAATTCCCTTATAATGAATCTATGCGCACACTTACCCGCGCACACTTTCCCCAGTAAGCCAAAATTTGAATTGATGTTCTTATAGAGTTAAGCAGCTAAGAGAACCTAAATTTTTTTATTATATATTTAGATTAATATGCCCATGATCGAATAAAATATTGATTAACACTGAGAGACTCGGAACTTGTACCTGGCAGAATTTGCAGAGATGCTAAAAATTAACAAGAAAACTAGTGAATTTGATTGATTGCAAATAAAAAGTTAACGAAACGTCGCACGGCGCACTCCTATGAAAAACTAATATGGCGATTCTGCGCCCTTGCTTCACCCAAATGAACCCCTCTTTCATACATTGCAATGTCGAGATATACGCACTGCGCACACTTACCCACTGCGCTCAGTTACCCCGAATGACTCTAATATTCTTTTTTTTTTTCACATTTCAAGCCCATTTGCAATAGCCGAGAATTCTCTAGAAAATTTACGCGAGATTTCATTTGCCGTGAATTCTTTACCGTTACATACGCACTTTCGGTAGAATTCTCTGTTCAGTTGCATACAAAGGCTGTATTCGGGTTCGAATTTCGGACGGTCCGAGAATTGTTCTAGAACTGCGCAAAACTGTTGCGCCGTAGTATCGAATCCTCTGCGCAGTTCTAGAACCATTCTCGGACTGACCGAAAGTCGAACCCGAATACAGTTAAAATAATCTTTGCCGTTTTCTCATCAAAATTTCGTAGAGAATTCTCCAGTGAATTCTCGGCTGTTACGAACGGGCTTAAGAGCATGTGTATGAGATACAGTTTTGGCAGAGGTATAAGTGTAACGGGGTACCATACACTTTGGAGTATGATACGAGGATATATTGAAAAATTCTTAGCCTACTATAGAACCAAACAAAATTTCAACGTCAAAATACAATTTTATTACTCAACATATTCCCCTCTTAATTGGATACATTTAAAACAGCGAATCTGTAACGTCTCTAGACCTTTCAAAAAAAATGTTCCTTCTTGCTCTGCAAACCAGACCTCCACAGCTTTCATTACCTCCTCGTTGGAAGAAAATTTACGACCTTTCAAACTTTTTTTCAGTTGAGGAAAGAGATGATAGTCGGATGGAGCCAAATCTGGTGAATAAGGGGGGTGTTCTATTAATTCAAACCTTAAATCACGAATTTTCTGCATGGGAACATGAGATTTGTGTGCAGGGACGTTGTCCTGCAAAAACAAAACACCTTTGGATAGCTTTCCGCGTCTTTTCTCTTCAATTTTTTCCCGTAGAGTGGTCAGTAATATCGAATAGTAATCTCCGGTCATTGTTCTACCATTATCTAAAAAATCATGCCATGATTATACTCTTCATAAACTTTTTAGGGTTTTCACTCCCAATCTCTGAAACAAAATCAATTAAAAATGAAATCAACGATTTGCTCCTGCGTAAATTCTTGCACTAATTTGTCAGGAGCAAATTAACTAGAAAAAATTGTTGCCTGACAATGAACTTAAAATAAATAACGTCTGATGAAGGAGTCTGATATAGACTCCGAAACGTTACTAAGAATTATAATTTCAACGTTATTTATTTTAAGTTCATTGTCAGGCAACAATTTTTTCTAGTTAATTTGCTCCTGACAAATTAGTGCAAGAATTTACGCAGGAGCAAATCGTTGATTTCATTTTTAATTGATTTTGTTTCAGAGATTGGGAGTGAAAACCCTAAAAAGTTTATGAAGAGATGCAAAATCCTCCCAAAATAAATTTCAATCGATAACCATGATTATACTCCCAAAAAACTGAAGCAAGAACTTTTCCAGCAGTTTTTTGGACACGAAAGTTCTTAGGTCTTGGAGAACCAGAATGTCGCCATTCCATCGATTGTTGCTTTATTTCTGGATCGTGTAAATGTACCCAAGTCTCATCCATAGTAACAATTCGGCTTAAGAAGTCTACATCGTTTTCAAATCGAGCACAGATCGAACGCGATGCTTTTACCCTTGCACGCTTTTGGTCAACTTTCAAACATGAATTTTGCAGCAATTTTTCTTATGTTCAAATTGGCGTGAACTATATAATGAACGCGTTCGTATGAAATATTCAGTGCTTCAGATATCCGTTTTAGCTCAATTCGACAGTCTGATAGAATCATGTCATGAACTGCATCGATATTTTCGGGGACTGCATACGAAGGACATTGATCACCAAGGGTATTGAGCATATCTTCCTAACTCTGCTTACCTCTTAACCCTTTTAAATACAGGTACTTGATGATGGCTTGTTACTCCAATTTTTCGATTTTCACAATTTCGGTGGACATCTTCTTTCTTTTAATTTATTGCATAACTCTGGTTTACTTTTTTGACCTCAAACTTCACACTGACACTTCTACTGAGTTATTGTTCGTTGCTATGGTAATGAAATATTTTTTATGCATGGAACTGGTCTAGGCTAACTAGATATCAATACATCCTCGTACAAGAGCTCAAGGAAAAATCCCAGTAAAATACCCTTTCTCCCCGTGAGTGTAGTGGATTGTAAAAGATGAAAGTGGTTACAAATTAAGCTGAAATATTTCATATTGAAGGGCATCTCGCACTTCAAAAATTCATCCTTTCCTCGAAGAAAAAGAAAATCCAGGGAGTCTTTTCCAAGTTAACAGAAAATAAAAAAACGAAAGCAGAAATACGTGAGATGATAAATTTAGTTCTATAGGTATATAAGATTGACCTAAGATTCACAACCCAATTCAAAAAAAATTGCATTGATAGCTCTAAAACCATCCTGAAATTCAGTTTTGTATGAAATTCAAATCAATTTACTAGATATTCGGCGCTTATGTCCAACCTCTCTGAAACTGCTAATCTAAACTGACACTATGAGACATTATTATCAAGGAAAGCCACTTCTAAAACGGACCGAACCAAATTTTGCTCCCAATAACCATTCGAAAAGACTTATCCATATAGAATAGAAGTTTATGGCCATAAGGTCAGTTTATCGATTGTAAGTTGTCCCACTTTATTTGACAGGCTGCTAATTTAGGGTACTCAATAAATTATTCCAACCAAAAACATAGAGTGAACTGTCAAAATGTCAAAATAGCTATGGCTATCAAAATAAATATAAAAACAAAAGCTTCCAATCAGTGGAAATGGTACAAACGATCTGCCGAAGGTTAACAGTTTGCATATTTTTAGTTTCCGTATTATTTCAGCTACTAGAATTTTCAAACGAATATTCATAAACTGAATAAATGCTTCATTTTCATCTTTCTGATGGCCGGATTAAGAATCGCCCTGAAAAAGCAGTCCTTCTGGAATACACAGGGAGCATTTTCGTCTCCTGTTTTCAATTAATTAAGATTTTTGAGGGGGAGTCCACGGCTCACCTCTGCTAAGAGGAATGACAAAATGAAGGAATCAATTTACGTTCTGAAACAATCTCGGCGAAATGGAAGACAGTTATTATTCAGGGATCCCATAGCTCTCTGTCCTGAGGGAATGATGCAAGCTTCGTTATTAATTATCTTGGGGCAGAGGGATTTGGTGATAAGATGGCAACTGGAATTTTTTTCATCGTATTATTGAGCAATTTTCGAAATTTCATGACGGTGAGAAAGAATCGGGAATATTAGTATAATCTTTAAATTCTTTAGCTTGACATGATTTTATTAGCAAACTTGATTGAAAATTTGACGTTTATATATTTCTGGATGTGATTCTACAACAAAAAGAAATTAGAGAAATAAAATTCAGTCTCTTAAATAATGTTCAGAGATTCTTGTTTTACAAATCTGCCTTTCTGTCAACGCCCCTCGAAAACAATACGTAAAATACGTCAATCAGCTGTCAAAATTGTTCGTCATTCTGTGTTGACGCACATTTTTGGCGTCGTTGGACGTGAACGTAGACGTCATCAATGACAAGCTTCAGGAAACTTCCTTCAGGCAGCATCTTACCCCTGTGGGTACCCAGCATTAATTATCTAGGAGATTAGCATTAGGGAGACACTGAATAAGAAGCCCTGGAGAGTTCCTCTTTCGTAGGCGTAGTTTCTATCCATGGGGAACCTAACCACAAATACGTTGCCCAACTGTTTACTTCTACACCACAATCGACACTCCTAATGATTTTACGACCACTGATGTCAAAATTTGACAAATCCCCTAACAAGTACAAGTATCTACGAATGATGTAATCTTGTATGGAGAGTGAAATGAAATTATTCGCATTCTAGCTGGAGAATAGTCAGTCAATGATCCGTGTTGTTGTTTATGGAGGTAATTTGGCTTTAAGGAAATGTTTGAAAATGGAGACTATGGACAGGATTATCCTTTCCAAATACCTTATAACGATAATTTTCTTTAGTTGCTGCTCATTTTATTCACAATACTATGATGATCAGCACTCACTTTTCTTTTATTTGTGTCAGTATCGAGAAGATTTGAAATTTAATCTATCCTGTATCAAATAAATTCAAGAAATTTTAATGTTTTATGTCAAATTGATAGGTTTCATCAATGAGATTTTGCGAAATATGCATGTATACTTCATTCTCATTTATTTTAGCAGTGGGTTGGCCATGAAATAATTTTCTCAAGTTTTTTTAACTAGAACGGAGTAAGGTTGGCATTCATGAAATGTCGTTAATGACATATCGCTGTTGCCACAACTAATATCAATTTTTTTTACGAAAATACCGAAAGTGATTGAAAAAAGAGACAGAGTTTCAGGAAGTGCTATTTAGAATTCAGGTCCACTCATTCAAATAGTTATATTCTAAAATCCACAATACGTCAGACGGTATAGCGAACAAATTCAATGTAAGAGAATTTGTATAATGTTTCATCTGAATCTAAACGACTTATATTTCAGCTGAATATTTCCACAATCTTAATGATTGTGAATAAAGAGTAAAGTAAAGAGAATTATATGTTTGAGTGAATTTATGCGAAAAGTTTACTACAGCATTTTCGATGAATGTCATCGTAGAATAAGTTCCCGAAAATTGATTTTTCTGTTTTTCATTTGACTTGTCTTATACATTGTGAATGTCTCAAGGTACCAATAAATACCTAATTATTATTATTTTATCAATGTATTAAGATGAACACCCACAAATACGCGCCAGTTGTCCTGTTGATTGTTAATTCATGTGAAATTTTTGTTTAAAGGTGAAGTTCATATTGATTGAAACTTCCTTTAATTCCTTTCAATTATATTGAAGCAAGATGATTTTTGTTGAAGAATTTAACATTCTTGTAATTATCTGTTAATTCCTTTGGGAGATACTCATTCCCAACCACTGCATCATATGCATTTCATCTTCGGGTTAATATTTTTGAAATATACAACTGATGTAAAGTATTCAAACTTTAGCCAAAGAAGATAACGAACATTAACTCTCCTCAAGGTAGTGCATATTATGATATTATACCGATCTCTTGTATTTTCCATGCAAATAACTGGATTTGGTATGCCTTCAATCAGTTTGTATAAACTTCAATTCTGTTCTTCACATATTTTCCGAAGAATTTCGACATTGTGATAAAATACGTAATAACAGAAACTTTTACGTAGAACGGGCAACATAGCGTTGATTTAAAACCCAAAATTGTTTTGACAAGCGTCATAACCCCAAATTTTCGTACTATACAGAGTGAAATGTGTCAAATTTCCATGGCCAAACGAGTGCTAAAATGAAAGTGAATGGAGTATAAATTCTATATTGGAATAACTCGGCCAAATTTCAATCGATCTTGTGAAGTGTTGATGCTTTGAGGAGATATTCTCAGAACTCAGAGTCTTAACCCTTGTAAATCATTCAGCTCCTTTAGGTGTCGAACTTCCAGAATGGGCAACAAAATGCCTTTTCCCTAATTAATTGCACTCTTTTCAAAGAAAGCCTAATGGATTTTTGATGTATTTTTAATATCCTACCTCGTTGCATTCTTAAAATTCAACGAACCTTCTCCTTTGAGGCAAAAAATTTGTCATCAAGTAAGATCTGCAGTTCTGAAGGTATCAGATGGACTATAAATATGTCAATCTGATACTTTACTGTCTCTGATTCGTTTTGGTTGTTAGTTACAATCGCCAAGAACTTTTGTAAGAATATCTATATGGTGAGAAGTGAATTGAGCAGATTTCTACTTCAGGATTTGTTAAATTGGAAATGTAAGAATAAAATTGCAGATGTAAGTGTGATTAATCATGTTGCAACAAGATAAAAATAAGAAAAACTAGTTTTCGAAAGGTTATATAGAAGAGTACAATGACACCTAAGGTATCTCTTACACCGCCTTAGCTGTCACATGAGGCAGCATCCAGAAATGACGTCTGAATTACATGTTGTGCTTCCTTAAATCCCTGCCCAGCATGCTACTGATCAGTTAATTGTAAATCCTTTTTCGATTTCGTGATCTGTGATCGAACTCACGCTCTATGATTCTGCAAGTCACTGTTACGACACAAGTAGGAGTTTAAGAGTGACTGTCATAAATCACGATTATAGTTTTGGTTTCGGTGGAGAAATAGAAAGTTGTCGTTTTTTAATGGTGCTGGTGTGGATTATCCTTGTATTCCTTTGAGCTTACAATCTAGAAATTCGATCGGAGATTGAAGCTTTCCTTCGTTTTCTGATAATGGATCATTTTGGACGGAAGGTGCTTGCTAGGGTTGGACATTTGCATAGATTCAAGACAATTTCTTTCACGTTTGCTGGTAGCACTGTTTTGTTCAGCAAGTAACGTGCGTTAAAAAAAATTCGTCGTCAAGTAGGCTATGGAATTTTGAACGTCGATATTTCGTGTCTAAACGTAATTCTTAGCTCGTGCTTTACTATTTTCCAGGTGAACTGTCATTTTAGCATTTTGGGTTGTTGTTGAATTAAAATTATCAGCAAATTATAAAGATGGTTTTTACGGACGTGTGAAAGACTTTTACTATTGAATTCTACTTCAAAATTGGAAAGAAAATTGAAGGAAAATGGAAATATTCTGTTCCGGCGACTTCATTGAAGCCTGTGTTGCTGTAGATTATTAAGAATGAATTTTTCCATTGTACTGTTTTGCGATGTGTTGACGAAACAGGTATGTTCAAACAAAAAAGGAAGTGGTATACCAAAAAAGAAAACTCCAGAGTTCAGTTATAATGAAAACATGGTGACAGAAGCTCGACAAACATCTCTTCAGATTTTATCTCAAGTGGATGGAGTATCCGTTGGCATATGCCACCCGATTTTGAAAAAAATATATCCATTTGTTTCCATAAAGATTGACATGTTATCAGAAAACTGAAAAGGTTGTGATTACCTAACCTTGTAGCATCCGAGAAAAATTGGAGTTCAATATCATACTGAACTGATGCATACTGACAGTATGCATCAGTCAAAGGCAAAATGTGGACCTACTTTTTTTTATGGAACTTTAATAACAGAACGTTATGAAGGAGAAAGCATCATGCCTTTTTATAGCTGAATTGAATTTTAATAAATTGTCCAAAAGCTATTTTCATGTAATTCAGTTCTTTTAGTTCGGTCTTGGATTTTCAGTAATGACTGAATCAATTCAATATTTATAGAGAATTAATAAACATATTATTGATAATCTTACTGTGATTTATTCATATGACTGAAGTAACTAGAACCTTCTTACAAAAAAACATACTACCACGATCAATTCAAGATTCATGTCTCTTACGTATGAAAATAGTGGACGGTTAAAATTTTTACGAAGAATTTTTCTAACCGCCTCAGATTGTTTGGATTCTTGTCATCTTACTCAATGAAAGAAATGCTTTTCGAATGTTGGGTGAAATTTACAGCTAACCTTTTCTGAAAAGTGCCTTTCCGTACAAAATTACGATATATAGGTTAATGTCATCATTGTTTACATTTTGGGAAGATGTAAGTAATTCAAGAAAAGACATACGTTCAGCAACCGAACATCAGCCTCCAAAATTTCATAGCCTACTTGACGACGAAATTTTTTGAACGCACGTTAATAACTTTCGAAGTAGAATTGTCACGTTGATAAATGGTGCTCTGTGCTCTTTTCTCATCCTTATACAGAAATATGAGTTCAGGTCTATTGTGAGTTCATTTTCCGGTTTGTGAGAACCATGCGATCCCAGTAGAGCTTGTGTGTATCATTTTCCAGCACAGAATCTGGATGGTATTGTAATAAGGAACCTTTTTTGGCTTCTGAAGTCGGTATTTTATTGCCAATTCTTGGTGCATGTATAATCTTGGCACTCTTACAATAATACGAAATAAAAATAGATGAATATATAGATACAAGCAAAAGAGTTGTAACGAAAACAAATTCTTTGTTGCCTTTTTCTCATATTTCTAAAATACTGATTATTTGAGATCACTGAATATTTCCGAGTCATGTTTCCCAGCATAAGTCACACGGAATTTCCTCCCTCTGTCACAATATCCTTTGTAACGTGAAGCTGTGAGAAATCCGATCGGAGATAACGATAACCCAGTGGGTTCGTTCACCGAAGGACCAAGAATAATACGTTCCAAATGAGATGGGTAGAGTCATACGGTTCCTTTTTTTCTCCTTGGTAGATTGGCTTGGTCATGCTACCGCCAATATGTTTATTTACAAGTTGTTCCCCATTGACGCTGGATGTCTGTTGCGTCTCAATTGTGTGATTCTTCGGTTTCGAACAACACCTGTCTTAATGCAAGTCATTCGGAGTCCAGTTAATAAGCATGATTGATTACATTAGCCGTTTGACTGATGATGGAGTAGCTAGTGGAGAGGCAGAAGCGTTTTTCGATTGGGAAAAAAAGATTTTACGACAAACCGTCTGTTTTTTGCGACCATTTTTAACATCAAACAATAATTATAGCATGTGTATAAGATACAGTTTTAGCAGAAGTCATACACAATGGGGAATTCTTCTCAATTTGGGTTATCACTGCATATGCAAGTTTAAACTGAATAATTATGAGTTTCATTCATGATTTTTTCAAATTCACCGCGGAAACAATTCAAAATCATCCTTCAAATATGGGGTTTTAAAATTTAAATCGCTTTGTGAGGAGTTAAACATTTGTCAACAGCGCATACAAGACAATGAAAAGAACAATGTCCGATCAGCTTGTTTATAAAATAACAGCGGTTGATTTACAGGCTCGTACTTACTGGCGAGCTTCAACTGCAACCGGCCATAAAAATCCCATAAAATTTTACGACCTTCCTCGTTCGTCGCAGACTTCATAGACAGCCATCTTTGTCTATCTCATCAAGATAATGCACTTGTTGTCCTTTATTATCAAGGCATATTTCAGTCGATACAGCTTGTGCAATTCTCACAAAACGCTTTAAACTTTAAATACCCATTTTTATTTAAAATGCTTAAATTAGTGCTTAAAATTATTTTTTTTTTGGGGGAAACGGTTGAAATGGTTATTTCAAAATGTGACGTTTCAATCTTGGTCTTTATACAATGGTTCCAGTAATAATTCTCATAGAAAGACTCAGCTGTGCATCAATTTTTCGCACATGAGCAATATTAACCCAAACGGAGCAACAATATTCAGCATATTCGTTGATTAATGTTGTTTTACAAACGATAAGCCTTAATATAATTGTAAAAGTTTCAAGAAAACATCTGTTGAATAGACTAAAAGGGAGTGCAGGAGACTTGACTCATGCTATGGTCGGGAGATATAATCAGTGGTCCAAGTTTCCCGTACTGAACTGAGATAATGGTTTGCTTCGAAAAAAGAAAATTGAATAATAGAAATAAATATAAAAAATATACAAAGGTTCAAAAAAGTGAAAAACATATCGGAAATAAGTGAGAGTGACTCTGAAATGGAAAATATGTAATTCATAGGCTGATACATCTGATGATGAAAACCTTGACATAGACAATCGTTATTCGTTGGTCATTGGAAATTGTTTTCTTTCAATCTTTTTCCTGATAAATAAACTTATGGTCAAGTCTCTCTCGCCACCTGTTCAACAGGGAATACTCCTTCTGACGAAAATGATTAATTTTTTATGAAATATCTTTGAAACGTCACATTTCGAAATAACCATTCCAACCGTTTCCCAGAAAAATTATTTTAAGCACTTAAAAATGAAAAATAAAAATGGATATTTAAAGTTTAAAGCGTTTTGTGAGAATTGCGCAAGCTGGCAACATCGACTGAAATGTGCCTTGATAATAAAGGATAACAAATACATTATCTTGATGAGATAGACAAAGATGGCTGTCTATGAAGTCTGTGACGAACGAGGAAGGTCGTAAAATTTTATGGGATTTTTATGGCCGGTTGCAGTTGAAGCTCGCCAGTAAGTACGCGCCTGTAGATCAACAGCTGTTATTTTATAAACAAGCTGATCGGACATTGTTCTTTTCATTGTCTAGTAGGCGCTGTTGCCAAATCGTAAACTCCGCACAAAGCGATTTAAATTTTAAAACCCCATATTTCAAGGATGATTTTGAATAGTTTCCGCTCTGAATTTGAAAAAATCATGAATGAAACTCATAATTATTCAGTTTAAACTTGCATATGCAGTAATAACCCAAATTGAGGAGAATTCCCCTCTCTCCCATGGGTCAGGAAGACATGAGCCGATTTTCGGTTCATCATCACTCTACTATTATCTATCTTTACCTTTTTGGTCATGATATCTTCACGCAAAAAAAGAGTTGCTGCCATTGACTGAAGAGGGGTTCAACTCTCCTGGCCTCCGCATACTCGTTTTCCTGATGATATCAGAAACCTGATAAAGATTTCCAATTTTTTACATTTCCGATACAGATCAACCCGAGTCCTCGGATCCAATCCTAGACCTCAGTCGGATATACCGTCTAAATCTGGATGATTCGAACATCCGCGGACCGAACAATTGATTTAAATTCTTCAAAGCCTCCGACGATCTCCGGAAGTCGAATAGCCCAGAGATTGGACCCGAATCAATTTGAAATCGAGTTATATCACAACGGGAATTCACGCAAATTACCCCTGTCTTTTGATGTGCGCACATTTCGCAATTTCGAACGTATAACTTCATAACTTCCGTCTATTTGTCGGGCCTGAAAGGGACCGGCTGACTGTCTGTAAGGAGATTTAATTACACAGAAGCGCGCTGAAAGGAGATTTCAGCAGAAACTGAGGCTGATGGGTATACGAGGACGGAGAAATGAATAGAGTGCTCGCTGCATCTTTGTAGGACGATATTTAACCCCGTCCTAATGGAAACTGCAGCTTTGACAAAGTTCAATTCGTTAACGAGTTGACTTTAATACTTGCATGAAATTCTACCCTGAAAAAGGTTTCCTTACTGCAACTTTTTGCCTCGATAAAATCACTGTTGAGTTTTTGAAAGTTAAATTGAATTGCCTGTCTTACGACACCCACAAGTCTATCTTGAGTCTATTGCCCCTAGTTGAAAACTAGGAATAATATCCTGCATCAACTATACTCCATTCATATTCATTTTAGCAGTCGGTTGGCCATGGAAATTTGACACATTTCACTCTGTATAGTACGAAAATGTGGGGTTATGACGCTTGTCGAAACTTGGGCTTTAAATCAACGGTAAGTTGCCCGTTCTACGTAAAAGTTTCTGTTATTACGTATTTTATCACAATGTCGAATCTCTTCGGAAAATATGTGACGAACATAATTGAAGTTTATACAAACTGATTGAAGGCATACCAAAGAACTGTATGAAATTCGAAATATTTTCCTCTTGGTATTCTTCCATCTATTAATTCAGGAAGAATGCAATTCATATAGAACTGCTCCAGAGCTTTGGCAACATGATATTTTTCCATAGTGCCTCTTTACATTCTATTCTTTCTATTTGAAAATCATCATCTGAATATAGAACGAAATCACAAAAAATTTACAGATATTCAATTGTCCTTGCACTTGGTAAAAATAATTATGAATTTTTTTCAGCCTAAAAATGATATTTCTTCGAAGATAACGAATTAGCTTTGAATCATTACCAGAAGCACTTTCATAAAATTGTGGCAAGGAGTGGTTGATTTTCTTTTCACCACTGAACCAAAGTTCGAGGATGTTAGATAGTCCTGCCTGCATTGCCCCTCCATAGTGCATTGTCATGCTAACCACGAGTTTTTTCTTCCAAATCTTCCAAAACTTTGACGAGTCAGATATTCTATATCTGAGAATATCTGAAAATTCTGACTTCTTGGAGGACATTTCTTCCTCAGTGATGTCAGGTTGGGCAGCATCTGGTCCGTAATTGAAATTGGGGCCATTGGAGAGAGTTTTCTCTGTTCTCCTTTCATGAATTTTCCTCCTCCTAACGAAAGTTTTTTGAGTGTTCAGCCCTAAAGGACCTCTCCAAGTGTGTAGGTGCCTGGCGGGACACAGCAGCATGGGAAAGGGCTGCTCCGTAAGCCCGAACTGTGTATGAAACGGATCCCCTGTACCTACAATATTAGCCGAAAGATTCGGTGACTCGTAAAAAAAAAGGAATTTTCGAATTTTATATAGGTACATATCATTGAACTCTAAAAGTTCTTTTAGAATTCACTGGTACATATACCGTCTGTTCCGATATTCCTGAACAGTACTGACAGTATTTCAGAGACGCCCAGTTCTATTGTTATTCGATTGCGGGCCAGTAGAACCAGCAATATCGGAACAGGCCCATAGTCCGACACCCAAAACGTTATTTTCACGTAAATTTTAGGAGGATGTTATAAATCTTGTCTGTATTGAATTTTCTGCAATAGTCGAATACCACCCGTCCTTTTTTTTATTATAAAATTAACCCTCATAAAAGCTGGTCGACTGTTTGGCCATAAATCTCAATGCAAGAGCAAAGTGAATTATAATTGGCTACTCAGAAATAGAAGGGTAGAGTTTGGTGAGAGACGGGTGAATTAATCTTATTTCCTTTAAAAATCGAGGAAAATTGAAAAAAAAATTTTTTTCCTTATCATAAAGAAGATCTTTTCAAGAGATTACTCATGTTGATTATTTCGAACCACCCGTTTTGCATTCGAATTCATACTCATGTATAAATACCACCATTGTCAAACTGAGTTTAACAGAAAAATATTCATTTTTTTTTAAATCTTCCTTCTGATTATACATGTTGAAAATGAGATTAATTCATCGATCCGTTTTTGAATTAAGACGGAAATGAATAGCATTGGGAAGCATAGGGCGAATGAAAGTATTGTACAGATAATTACAAGAATGTTGAATTCTTCAACAATAAATCATCTTGCATCAATGGAAGTCAAAATAAAGAAAATTTCAAGTCAAGCTGAACTTCACCTTCGAACAAAAATTTCACATGAATGAACAATTAACAGAACAACTGGCTCGTATTTGGGGCTGTTCATCTTAATACATTGATATAGTAAGAATAATTAGGTATTTATTGGTACCTTAAGGTATCTACAATGTATAGGACAAGTCAAATGAAAAATAGAAAAAGTTTGAATGGTGTATACTTGTTGGTATTTCACAGGACCTGGATTGGAAGAAGGGGAAATATTGAGTGGCCACCCAGATCATCTGACCTAGCTCCACTGGACTTTTTCCTATGGGGTCACCTGAAATCCAAGATTGACTCTCCTCAGCCATTAATGAATGCCGTCAAATTACACCAGAAATCTTGAGTAGTGTACGTGAACGCTTTCAGCAAAACTAATAATATAACTGTATGGAAGTGAATGGGGCCCATTTCCAACAAAACTAATAAGAAAATTGAGTACTCTTCTACTATTTTACCTGTCACTTCGTTATCGATGGAAATTTTGAAACGAAATTTCAGGTTCAGATAGTACTCGACAAGATCTTCAACATGAAGTATCGCAACACCTTTCATCCCTATTCAAAATCAAGTGGAAATCAAGGAAAAAGTTGTTCCTCCTTGAATCAGAAATTGACGGGTCCGAGTGATTTTCGAAATTTTCATTTTAAACCCGGAAAATCGAGGTATTAAGTTTTCGTTGGACCACACTGTATATTATACGAATTTTTTCCATGTCACAATTAAAATTTTCCGTTTCTTTCGATATTCCCTAAGAACCACTCCAACCAACCCCCAAACATTGGTCCAAAACGGCGTTTCCAACAGAATGATAAGAGCAATTACAAGATGTTCTGCCATCTGTCAAGCCGGGAGAGAGTCCCAGTAGTCCTTTGGGGAATCCTCGTACTAAAACACTACCGTGAAATTGTTTTAACAAATCCCGTCCTTGGAGGGCATTAAGTTACTTGACAGTTCACTGGGCTCCCTCCCTCATTGATTGAAATTTAATATAGCTTCAAGGAGAGAATCGATACCGGCTAATGTGATGCTACGCACTCGCCCTAATAGAGAGGTAACCTAAATAATGAAGCAGTAGAATCGGGGTATAAAAACAATCGTCTTACATGTGGAAAAAGGAATTCGGAATTTCTCTCAAAAAACAAATTTTGAAAAGAGTGGAAAAAACAAGCTGAAATCAGGTAACAGGTTGAGCTAGCTAAGTAATCAGAAAAATATTCAAAAAAAGTCGTGTATTTTTTATATTGCTTTTTTCATTCGAAAAAAAAAATGCACACTCTGAGATGATTTTTTCCAATTTTATTTCTCTATGTTTATCCTGAATAGTGCTTCTGTAACCTGTAACCATTAATTCTTTGTTTTCTTTACTTTTATTCAAACAGTGTGTACTTTTAGAGAATGGAGTGTGTACCGCTTTTTGACGAAGCACAACTCTCAAATGAATTTATCTACTTATTGACAAGTAAACTGAAGAGCAAATAAAGTCTGAAGTAAATAATTTGCCCAATATCAACTATTCCTATATAATTTCGAATCTCTCCAAAAAAACCTGTTTTGGCGAAGAATTTAGGAATAGTAAAGGGCCTAACAAAGTTATTTTATAGGCTGGTTGTAGACACTTTTTGGTCTCAATTTTGGTTATCACTGCATATGCAAGTTTGAACTGAATAATTATGAGTTTCATTAATGATTTTTTCAAATGCACCGCGGAAACTATTCAAAATAATTCTCCAAATATGAGGTTTTAAAATTTAAATCGCTTGGTTTCAAGTTTACCATTTGACAACAGCGCTTACTAGAAAATATAAAGAACAATGTCGGATCAGCTTGTTTATAAAAAAAACAGATGTTGATTTACAGGCACGTACTTACTGGCGAGCCTCAACTGCAACCGGCCATAAAAATCTCATAAAATTTTATGACCTTCCTCGTTCGTCGCAGACTTCATAGACAGCCATCTTTGTCTATCTCATCAAGATAATGTATTTGTTGACCTTTATTATCAAGGCATATTTCAGTCGATGTTGCCAACTTGTACAATCGAAATGAAACGCTTTAAATTTTAAATACCCATTTTTATTTTTCATTTTCTAATGCTTGAATTATTTTATTTCAAAATGTGACTGGTCAAAGATATTTCTTAAAAAATACATCATTTTCGTCAGGAGTATTCCTTATTTAAGAAATAGCGTAGTGAATGTTCGACCAGTACAAATATTTCAAAAGTAGATTCTTAAGGTAAAAAAAACTTTTTTCCATACCATTTTTTTTGATTCGGCACTGATAAAAAGATATAGCGATTTTCATAATAAGCTGTGCCATCTGGAAAAGCAAAATTACTCTCAGAATAACAAGCTATATCTGTAACACTACACATCTGTGATTATTTTAAACTGAATTTTAATTTTTGTAAATCAAATTACTCGAATTTTTGTATTTTTATGGTACGTAATGGTCATAATGAGAAAACTGGAAGACGTGGGTGATATCTTGTGTTTGAACAAGATTCATCAAATAAATGAAAAACTCTATTCCGAAATTCATTTCATTCGATGAAACCGTTTGTGAGATAGAACTAAAAATAACATTTTTTCATGGTTTTTCAACAGCCTGTATCTTTTAAACCGAGTCGATTCGGAAAAAATGGCAAAGGAAAAAAGTGTTTCTTTTGACCTCTATAATATACTGCTGAAATATTTGTACGATTCAAAGACTCATCCTATATATACCATTTTAGAATCCTTATTGTATCCGCTGACCAGATAAACTGTTGTAGAATAATTTTTTTCCACTACAGCCAGGTAAAATTGGACAAAATATTGATTTTGAACAGGTAGGTATAGTTGGTTCATCAAAAAGTACATAACATATCTACATATACTATGTCTCCAAAGATATAGGCATCATTCCATAAGATTCCTCGATTTCAATTCGATATCTAACGATCAGCATAATCTGATTTCTGCCGATGTTGTAGTCGATTAGGTATAAAGAAGAATCTCATGCATGCCTGATGATATTAACCACTCTAGTAGTACCTAAGTACGTCTGAATCCTATAGCGAATGGTGTGATCCCACTTACAAGATTGCAATAATCCTAAGAAGCTTTCAGCGATTATCATTAGTAATATCCCTAGGATATTAGACTCTTATCTAGATAATGGTGTAAACATTGAATATAAAGACATAAGATCACAAGAATGTAATTCTGTAGAACTTTATCAGCGAATCTTTTCATTACCTCAAGGTTGGGAAGGAAAAAGTTAAGGAATTGGACGATATAATTGATATTTATTGATTTCTCTCGACTGCCTAACAGTCTTTACTTGGTAGGAATATTAAATCCCTGAAATTTGTTCATTTCAGCATCCATTGATTCGTGGTTTGTTGTCCAAAGGGTGGCATTTTTAGTTCTTACGCCCAGTTTCATAATCAAATTTATAGTTACTTTGAGCTTAAAGCTTCCTTTAGCGATTAGGGTTGAAGAAAGCTTTAAAATTAAAGGGACTTTAGGTTTTAATATGAAACCGGCCATTAGTGTCATAGGAAAAGTAAATAATAAGAAGATTAATGTGGGCAATAAAAAATGTGACTTCAATTTTCACTTTTTACTCAGTTTATTGCTTATTTCGAATGAGAAAATGACTGAAAGGACCTTGATGCCGATCATCTAGCGTCGAAATCAAAGACCACACAGCCTCTCGAGCGATCTTGACTCCATAATGCCACTCGCCATCCTGCTTCTCCCATCTCTAATCCCGCTTTTGTTTTTATCCTAATAGAGCGTGTTCCTTCCCGATCCGTGTCACACTCAATTGATTTAGGAATGCCCCTTTGTATTGGCCGTCCGGGCACCACGTGACCGCGTGCGCGCAGCCGCCGACGGCATCGCGACGAAAGGAGGCGGAGATTGGTACATCGGGATGCTGTGCGAGGTTGCCGGAGACTGGATGCATCTCGAGACATCCTTGACTGAGATTAGGAGCGGAACGGGGTATATTTCGCGTTTACCTACATGCGAGGAAGCCTTTGATATTTTTTTGTGCGAGAAGTTGCGTGCAGACTGTCTCTGATTGGTCGGGCTACGGTTTTAATCCTGGTCTTTTGTACCTGACCCCTCGATTTTTTTTTCGGGAACCATTATACCCATAAATTGCATTGGAGAGATGTGATCTGTTGGGTATTTTGGTTGAGCGCTTCTCGTTGTCGTGCAAGTTATTGGAATTGTTGGAGAAATGAAGCAATAATTTTCTCCGATGTATAGGAAATGATATTTTCGATTGTAAGCTCCGATGAAATTGAGAATTTCAAATGATTATTCTTTGCTTCGAATGAAGGCATGCATCTACTTCACAGTTGAGCAAGAACTATGTTCTATTATGATCGTTAAAAAAAAATTTCTGTCTCCTAGTTACCTCATCACACTTGAGATAAAATAAAGAACTACTTATACAGGATGAATCTTTGACTCGTACAAATATTCCAACAGTATATTCTTGAGGTCAAAAAAAACACTTTATTCCTATACTTACCATACTTAATTACCTATACTTACCATTGTTGAGTCAAAGACTCAACCTGTATAAGTGATACAGCAGATGATGATGTACATGATGCACTATAACTTATATGGTTCTTGTAGTTAAAATTTACATTATGTGTACGTGTAAAAGGAGAATGTTGAAGTTTCTTTATGTACGAGCTTTCTCAAGAGAACAAGCCAGTGAAACTATAAAAAAATGAGTTAAAAAAGATTAAACTGAAACTTGGAATAAATTCTTCAATATTTTAGTAAAATGTCATAAAAACCGAAATGTGAAATAGATACTGGAGGTATATAGTACTTTTCAAACCTAAAATTTTATTTGCATTATTATCTACCTTTCTAATATTTCGAGCAACTTCAACCAATAGCTACAGTTAATGATAGATGTGAGCTGGTAGATATATGAACCAGCAGATAAGCAAGGAGAAACTGGAGATTTCATATCTCTTACTGCATATATCATTTATGCAGTCGGTAACATTCGTGTTCGTAATAATGATCTATGACAACTAATCCTAACAAATGATTAAATTCACGAAGGTGGGCAGACAGATAGGTATATAAATCCATGCCGCCGAATTGCCAAATATACGTAGGCTAGGGGCGCCAATTATTAAGTAGACACACTTAGGTATACCTACTGCGAGGATATCAAACACTCCATGAATAGAAACCATATCATAGGTAAACTAATAAAGGATAGATTATTACACGATTTTCACTGCAAAGATTTCAATAAACTACTTCATCATCTATATAGCATCGCTTGTTTTCCATAATGATTGCTCTAAATCGAATAAAATAAGAGTAGGGAGTTTTTATCATATGCACCGATATTTTCATGGAAGAAGATCCTATACCACCTGGAAAAATTCGTAAATTTCGAATTTCTGAAGCTTTTCTTTCTTATTATTCGTCTTTCGGCATTCTTTCGCGGCCCTAAAGATGCAGTGGTTAGCTCTAGCTCACAAATAGCAATTTCCCAATCCTCTAAATCATGATTTTCCCCTCTTACATATAACTCTGCCATGCTTAGAAATTAGTAGGTATATACCAAAAATTTTCAACATTTCAGTTAGTTTGATATCGAATAGTGTATAGACTTGGTGGAGTTTTTCCCTAGATACAGTTTTTCACAGATTTTTCTGAAATTTTAATGGATTAGATACCAATCTAACCAATGTATGTATACAGAAAATTATAAAAATAAATGCATTGAAATTGGATGGTTTGCTTTCTAATGTAGGTAAGTTCCTGAACCGTCTACTTCACGTTGAAGTAGAAATTGTCGGAGAATATAAGAAAAAGAAAGCAACAAAAGGTTAAACAAGGTACGAAACTCATTGTTACTATAGTCTGTTCAATAAAATTTATTGCATCCTTCAAATGAAGCTCAATCCTTTTTCTCAAGAATCTCATTAGCCATTAAGCCTTACCCCAATGAAGGATATTCTTATTCTTCGAATTTGGTAAACAGAAAACCGATGAGATAAAATTTTGTCAATTATTCTACCTGCGCAGCGGCCTTTTTTCTTTCACCTACCAACCCCCCATGCTTACATTTATGCCTAAATACGAATGTTGTACTTAGTTGTCCTCTAGTCATCCTGTCGTGCAAATCACTCCTTGGATGCTTCTTGCGATATTATTCGACTTATCCGTTTCGTGAATATAAACGAAATTGTGGTTATCCTGAGTGCGCGTAGAATATGTTTTTTTCGATAAAAAAGCACTTTCCAGTGTGTTTGTGAAAGTGGTTGGTGAAGTGAGAGATAGTGAATTTTGAAGACGTTTGAACTTGGGAGATCAAGGATTATCTAACTGGTGATTTAAAGGGTAAGAAATGTGTTCTTATTCTATTCCAACGGTTTATACTTATATGCGAATCTGATGGACAATATATCCTTTAGCAGCTTTTCCATCGATACAAGTGTTGACCTACATTTTATAATCAGATTTGACAAGTGTGTGTCCACTTTTATCCATTTCCAGTATAGCCTGAAAACTATTGAACTCAATTGCCATCTTTGCTTCAAAGATTGTGATTACTCTTCATCCAGCTGGCCTTTAAGAAACAAATGTCAATTTCGAAGTTTGATACATTCGAAATCAAATAAGGTCCTTTCCTCTGTTTCTTGGTGTACCTTAACCTTATTGTAATCTACAACACTGCACTTTGCACCAGTGTAGTTGCGCAAATAAATGAAAAAATCACTGAAGTTAGGTTGCTACCCTCATTACGTTTCTCAGAAGATTTGTTACTTTTGCATCCTCTTGTAAAGTCATGAACTTATCACAAATTTTATATTCAATCGGATCCATTTTGAAGTAGATTACTGTGACGTCTGTGACATTAACATAAAATTTTACATTTCACACTACAGAACACTAATATTACCTACACCTCCTTTTGAATAGCTGTAGATAAACTACACCTCCTGTACACTGGTATAAATCCAATTAGCAAACCAATACTAAAATTGAGTGTAAATTACACCAAATGTAGAAAAGTGCTACACTTCGTATGCAAACGAAAGGACCTATTATAGTTACAGGGTGTGTATAACAAATTTAATGTGCGGGTGGGTGAATCCGAGTGAAATAGCTCGTACAAGTTGATATAAAAATGTTTATAGGTATACGTATATATACAAGGTGAATCTTTGACTCGTACAAATACTTCAACAGTATAGATTCTTGAGGTTGAAAGAAACATTTTTTTCCTTTAGCATGTTTTCCGGCTCGGCTCGGTTCAAAAGATACAGGCTGTTGAAGAACCATAAAAAAATGTTATTTTTAGTTCTATCTCACAAACGGTTTTATCAAATGAGATGAATTTTGGAATATAGTTTTTCATTTATTTGATTAATCTTTTTCGAACACAAGATATCATCCACGTCTTCCAGTTTTCTCATTATGACCATTACGTACCATAAAAATAAAAAAATTCAAAGAACCCAACTCTTGAAACTAAGTTGAACGCTATCTACTGAATATTTGAACGTTTTGTAAAATAAAAGTATTCCTCATATTTTCTCGTATAATGCACCGTTTTCGAGTAATTTGATGTTCAAAAATAAAAAATATCTGTGATATTCGGAAAATTGGGTATTTTGGCTGAATGCAACTCTGTCTAAGAGATCCACAGATGTGTAGTTTCACAGATTTAACTAGTTATTCTGGAGGTAACTTTGTTTTTCCAGGGGTGGCACAGCTCATTATGAAAATTCAAAAAGCCTATATCTTTTTATCAGAGCCGAATCAGAAGAAAAAGTAAATAGATATAGGAAAAAAGTGTTTCGTCTAAAATCTTATAGTAAATATGTCCTTTCCATGTTTAATGATGTATTGTGAAAAGTCCTGTCAAATAAAAACAAGAGTAGTCACAATTCGACATTTAATTTTGACATATTCTGAATTTGACATAACAATGTCAGGTGAAAATGAAGTTTTTCAAAAAGTGGTACTCTTAGGAGAGTAACTAGACAAATTAATTAATGAATAACATCCTGAAAACGTTATTGACCTTCCTAGGGCAGATATATGTGGGGCAATATTTAGCGATTAGGTACTATACCAACAACACGAGTCCAATCTATCACTAATAGGTAATACTCATTCTGACGAAAATAATGAATTTTTCATTAAATATCTTTGAAACATTTTGAAATAACTATTTCAATCCTTTCCCAAAAAATTTATTTTAAGTACTTGAAAATTAACAATAAAAATGGGTATTTGAAATTTGAACATTTCGTTTCTATTGCACAAGTTTCTATTGCAACATCGACTGAAATATGAGTTGATAATAAAGGACGACAAATACACTTTCTTGATGAGATAGACAAAGATGGCTGTCTATGAAGTCTGCGAGAAAGAGGAAGGTCGTAAAATTTTATGGGATTTTTATGGCCGGGTGAAGTTGAGGCTCGCTAGTAAGTAGGCGCCTGTATATCAACAGCTGCTATTTTATAAACAAGCTGACCGGACATTGTTCTTCTTATTTTCTAGTAGGCGCTGTTGCCAAATCGTAAACTCCGCACAAAGCGATTTAAATTTTAAAACCCCATATTTGAAGGATGCTTTTGAATAGTTTCCGCGGTGCATTTGAAAAATTCATGAGAGAAACTCATAATTATTCAGTTTAAACTTGCATATGCTGTAATAAACCAAATTGAGGAGAATAGGGAATACTCCTTCTGACGAAAATGATGTATTTTTTATGAAATATCTTTGAAACGTCACATTTTGAAATAACCATTTCAACCGTTTCCCAAAAAAATTATTTTAAGCACTTAAAAATGAAAAATAAAAATGGGTATTTAAAGTTTGAAGCGTTTTGTTAGAATTGCTCAAGCTGGCAACATCGACTGAAACATGCCTTGATAATAAAGGACAACAAATGCATTATCTTGATGAGATAGACAAAGATGGCTGTCTATGAAGTCTGCGACGAACGAGGAAGGTCGTAAAATTTTATGGGATTTTTATGGCCGGTTGCTGTTGAAGCTCGCCAGTAAGTACGCGCCTGTAGATCAACAACTGATATTTTATAAACAAGCTGATCGGACATTGTTCTTTTCTTTGCCTTGTAGGCGCTGTTGCCAAATCGTGAACTCCGCACAAAGCGATTTAAATTTTAAAACCCCATATGTGAAGGATGATTTTGAATAGTTTCCGCGGTGAATTCGAAAAAATCATGAATGAAACTCATAATTATTCAGTTTAAACTTGCATATGCTGTGATAACCCAAATTGAGGCCGCCCTGTATAGATAAATCGCCGTCCCGCGGTGGTCTCCCCGTCGAAAAAACACCGTGGAAGCCGGCAATCAACCTCCATCTTCCAGTAGAGCCGCGACTGTCGCCGGTCTCGGTATCCAGGGTCGTCCTCGACGCGCAACCGGAATCCGAAGAGCGCTGGCCGCTGAGCGCGCGCCGTCGAGTCCGGGCAAGTCGAGGGGACGAGCCAACTTGCGCTTGCGATACGGGGCGTGGCCTGAGCCACGAAAAGTGAGGATCAATTCGACTTATTTAATACAGCTTTCGTATTAGAAGCGTGTATATAGTTAGGAATCCACTGTAAACCGATTTGCGCTAAACTCCGGGTTTTATCTACACTAAGTACCACGGCTTAGCTCCGGCATTGTGTTTGACTAAGTGAACAAATAGATGGAGTGATATATATTGACTTCCGGTCTGTGCGCGATCCTATTGCTTCTTTGGACTTCTTCATCTCCGATTAATTGAGGACTGAGGTGAGCTTTTTGGGGAATACCCTGGATCTGGACTAGAGTGAGTGCCCGCGGCTAAAGGACACCGTACATGGACATCTGCCGCTTCTAATTTGTCGTTGACCTTACTACCTCACGTGTGGACACTGACCAAAACAATTGGTTATAAATAATATACACGGTAAAGTACTTTTTAACCCCCTCTACTTGTGTGCGCAAAATTAAGCTCTCACAAACGCTCATCATTCATCAGCAACGGAAATTTGTTGGTTTAAACAAAGGCACAATAGCCTAAACAGCATCTATATTGTCCATAACGCTAAAAGAACCGCACTGTAATCATATTCGTCCACTGTAACTTTTCGAAGAGTAGAAAGAAGAAGGAAGTAGAAATTTATCCATTCTTTTTCGAGAAATTGTTGTCTTCTCTATCCGCCGCACACTTTAACAAATATAATGTAATTAAAATAAACGTTTATTACATATGAAATCCATTAAACAGTTAGCTAGCTATTCAAACGAATCAAATGTTAAGGTTACACATGTAAATATAACTCTCGATGATCATAAATTCAAATTAGAGGACACTTTGTGACTCCAGAAGGAAAATATCTTGACCATTTCGATTTTGGTGTGATTTTGCCTAGATACATGTTTTATTCCTAAACAAGTCTAATCAGGACTCATTGTGAAATTTTACTGAACTCCAGAAAAATTATAAGAAAGAATTTTATGTTTGAGTGAATTAATGCGAAAAGTTTACTACAGGATTTTCAATGAATGTCATCGTAGAAAATTGATTTTTCATTTGACTTGCTCTATACATTGTAAATGTCTTAAGGTACCAATTAATACCTAATTATTATTATTATATGAATGCATTAAGATGAAACAGCCACAAATACGCGCCAGTTGTCCTGCTAATTGTTTATTCATGTGAAATTTTTGTTCAAAGGTGAAGTCCATCTTGATTGAAACTTCCTTTAATTCCTTTTACTTATATTGATGCAAGATGATTTTTGTTGAAGAATTTAACATTCTTGTGATTATCTGATAATTCCTTCGGGAGATTCCCATTCCCAACCACTGCATCATATGCATTTCATCTCCGGTTTAATATTTTTGAAATCTGCAACTGATGTAACGTATTCAAACTTTAGCCAAAGAAGATAACGAACATTAACTCTCCTCAAGCTAGTGCATATTATGATATTATACTGATCTCTTGTAGTTTTCATGCAAATAACTGGATTTGGTATGCCTTCAATCAGTTTGTATAAACTTCAATTATGTTCGTCATATATTTTCCGTAGATATTCGACATAGCGTTGATTTAAAATCCAAAAATGTTTTGACAAGCGTCATAACCCCACATTTTCGTACTATACAGAGTGAAATGTGTCAAATTTCCATGGCCAACCGACTCCTAAAATAAAATACAATACTGTATTCCTTTTGCTTTTGCCAATATAAAGTTGCTCTATATAAAATCATCTTAAGTTTCCATCTGATGAAAAGAAAGATTCACCCACTAATATAACAACATCTATATTTCAATCAGTGCGATAAAAATAATGTGATGGAACCCCTATATCGAACATTTGTAGTATTCAAGCCACATTTGGAAAGTTTGTGTCTCTTCTTCTTTCTTCATTTCTGCTGCGATGTTTACCGTTTTGCTTTTTCTAATACTTACCCCTCTGTCTTCTATGAATACGTGATTTCCGCTTTTCAAAGAACTCGATAGATCAGTAAAAGTTTGACAAAAGCAAAATGTAGCCCCCCAAGAGTTTAAGCTTACCTCAAAGAGGTACCTATAGGGTTTAACGTCTTAAGCCTTCTTCAAATCATCAATTGAATTTTGCATATTGCCGTTTGGCTGTATGTACCTGGGATTTACAACCATCTACCATAAACGTACATTATTACATCAGTATTCAAAAAGTTTATTATCTTCGTTTGTGCTAGTTTCCGTTGAACTATTCTCTTTCGATATATGGGCGAGGATATAGGTATGAAGAAGATAACTTCAGAAAGTAGTCTATTGCTTTATTTACTTTGAACTTCCCGGAGTTATATTTTAAAACTGAAAATTTAGGTTCCTTATCGGAACCTTTTTTTATAACTTTCGCAAGAATCCTTTTCCTTAGTGCTAATATAGGTACTTTGCAGTCCGAAATCACCGACTTGTTTTCGGAGATGCTTGTGGATATTTATGATTCTGTAGGTCATCATAAAATATATGATGCCTGTATTGATGGGAGGGCTTAAAGATCATTTAACTTCGCAAATTGCCTTCTAATTGCGACCCTTTAGTACGATGTATGTTTTATATTTCACATTTGCTTGCATTCTTGAGGTTTGCGTGTAGGTATTTGTTTATTTGATTTACCTCAAATGACTGATGCATTGTTTATTGCACAGTTTATTGTAAGTATTTATTCCTAATCGAGATACAAGAATGTTAAAGATCATTGGATCTGTTCGAACTATCTATTGAATTGAGTAACATACAGACATTTTTGTTAAGTATATAGAGAGAAGGACATTAGTGCCAAGTCATACTATTTAATAAGATATATGTATCTCAACAGAACAAGAATTGTTTCTCTTCAATTTCGTACACAAGTGATAATTCGATATAATATGGAATAGTTTACTGCTATGGGCCTGTTCCGATATTGCTGTTAGTACTGGCCCGCAATCGAATAACAATAGAACTCGAACGACTGGGCCAATAGGCATCGTTTCTGAAATACTGACAGTACTATTCAGGAATATCGGAACAGACGGTCTATCTCTCTAAATCTCTCAAACTCCAACAGTGATCTCCTGATGCTATAGCCGAGAACACTTCTGCTCCAGTCCCTGTTGTGGTTTTAACACAATCTGTCTAACATTTAATGGTTATTTTTTGAGGATTTGGAGGAGTGGGTTCTCTTTTCCAATATTTCCCTCTACTTAGGATCCTAGTGAATCTTTTCCCGACGCTAGTTTTCTTCGATCATCTTGTTACTGATGGAAAGATTCCTACTGGAATATGCATACTTAGTCAGAGAGGTCAGGGCTGTCTGATTCCTATTTCCTTCATTATCTCTACCTTCCCTGGATATGCAAGGAAACGCCTCATGGGTTAATATTTCTATCACAAGATGAAGCGGTGTTTGATCTCCAGTGCCCTAATGTAAATACATTAGTAAACTGAGGGAGACAGCAGACGAGCCAATTTAGGCACCATTGGATGAGACAACTCAAAACTATCGATTTTTTTGAGTACCCAATGAACCTTTTAGGTGGTTAGTAAAATCAAAGGTTCAAAAAAGTAAAAACATCTCGGAAATAAGTGTGAGTGACTGTGAAATAGAAAATATTTCATACGCTCATACATCTGATGATCAAAACGTAGACATAGACAATCGTTGGTCATTGAAAATTGTTTTCTTTCAATGTTTGCCTCTTAAACAAACTCATGGTCAAGTCTTTCTCGCCCCCTGTTCAACTCTTCCATGGGTTAGGGAAACATGAGCCAATTTGCGGTTCCTAAAAAAAGATTTGCTGTACTCAAAATGTTCATCTCACCATCACTGTAACTATTATGTATCGTTACCTATTTGGTCATGATATCTTCACGCAGAAAAACGAGTTGCTACCATTTACACATACAACTTAAGTGTCTTCAGAGTAAAAAGAGGTTCAACTCTCCCGGTCCCCCCATACCTTATGGCAGGGAGAAAAACAGGATCAGCCTCCTGACGACAAAGGACAAATCCCTACGATCTATCGTCGGCTCAGATCTGCCGCTCGCGAACAAGTTAAGTTCTGGATTAGAAAAAGAGGCAGAATTCACACGTAAGGCGATTAGTGGGCTCTCCAGCACCAAATCCGCGGATCCTGTAGAGAGTATTATCATTATATTATGATTATTATGGATTTGGAGCCCGATCCGGGACCTCTGCATTCAGTCGACGTCGGTCTTTCGCGCAAATCACTCAAAAGTGACGCCTCGTCGCTCAGATTGAGATGGACGCTACGCGCGCGTTAAGAGTTTATTTATGTCTCGGGAGTTTTGGTGTTGTTGTGTTGCGGTTGTGCTTGAGTGTTTTCGATTATTTGGGGGTTGTGTGTTGGGTTGTTAGGGGTGCACGCAGGAGGGAGACTGGGAAGCCATGGCCCCCCTAGAGTCTAAAAACTCTCGACTGAAGCGACGTTGAAACATAAAAAAATCACTTCGTTGTCCCCTTCGATAAGTTAATAATTCGATGCATTTGAATGTTGATTCATTATCCTTCCTTCTTCATTCAACATTTTGGAAATTTCTATGAGATATACAGGGTGAGTCTTTGACTCTTACAAATATTCTAACGGCTTATACACTGATGTAAATTTCACCCATACCCATAAGATGAGAGTCAGGAAGGACACATAACGCCATCTATCAAATATTACACCTATGTACCAAACAAAATTGCAATTACCTTCTAGACTTGGTTGTGTCAATTTATTAAAGCAGTTAGCTAGGAAACATACCTAATCTGTAAGTGGTTTGAAAATGAATTGACTATTGTCGTTATCACTTAATTTCATTTCACTGATTTAAGTCGAGATCTCTATCAACAAAATTAATAATATCGAACCCAACATCTTTGCAATCTCTGGTGTGAAGTTTGAATTAATCAGATCGTAACTTTATGAGAAGCTGCATCATTTGATTAGTTTATTATATAGGTCAAACGTATTAAAAGTATGTCGTTTCTTTTTACACGATGAGGACAATTTTTTATTTCGCCAATAATTTTCTTATCTCATCTGTAGATTCACTTAATCCGCCATCTCTTAACTATTATCTGCAGTTGTCTTCCGTCACAAATTTATCTGTTATCGTTATAATACAGATTCGATTTTCACAATGTCATTATTTCAATTTTTCTGTCCATATGTGCAATCCAAACAGATTGTTCTATGTAAACCAGTTTCTCGATACAGTTCGGTATTGTTTTGAGCTAATCCCTTTCATTATTTTCTACCATGGTTATCTTGACTGCATCCCTGTTTATTTTGTTTATTCTGGATTCCAATGAATCCATCAATTCGTTCGGACCATAATACCTAAGTGAGTTGATTGTATGAATTTTATTTCGATTAAACCTTTCATTTTCAGTTACCTTTAATGGTAATTTAGTTCAATTGAAACTGCTGCTGCACTATTCAGGTCACTTTTGTTAAATCATTGTCAAATTTGAAACAATAATTTTTCTGTGCTGTATGTATTCATAGTCTGAGTGTTAAGTGAAGGACAAAATTCATATTTTCCGCATTTACTATTTCGTAGTGGTTCGTAGTTGCCAATCGAAAAGCTACTACCCTCCACTCGTCATTGAGGTCATAAATAAGTATGGTAGTATCTTCTGTTTTTGGAATTACTTTGTTTTGAATCCCACTGTACAGGGTGGGCAAAATTCGTTGTCTACTCTGAATGAATCTCGAGAACTATAGGAGCTAGAAGAAAACGAAGGACACATTTCCAAGCTCTTTCTCAGAGAAACAAAGAATGGTGCAAACCGTAGCCTCTTAAGATCCTTCGTTTTTGAGTTATTAGCAAAAAATGATATTTTGACGATTTCGAAAAGTTCTCAAAAGTTTTTTGTCTTTGAAGTTACAGATCTAAAACATGAACCTTTTACAGGCACTTTTTTACGTAGAATCAATTGACGAGCTCAACATTTTTTTTTATTTCAAATCATTATTTGTTACTTCTGAATTGAAAAAAAAAAATCCTTTGGCAGTAGATTCTACGTATAAAAGTGCCTAGGAAGGTTCAAGTTTCAGATCTGTAACTTCAAAGACAAAAAAGCTGTGAGAACTTTTCGATATCGTCAAAATCTCATTTTTGCTAGGAAATTTTTCTTTTTTCTTCATTTGAAATAATACAAGCATATATTGAAAAATTCTTGGCCTTTTATAGAACCAAACAAAATTTCAATGTCAAAATATTTTGTTACTCAACATATCCTCCTCCTAATTGGATAAATTTATTACAGCGAACCTGCAACGTCTCTAGATCTTTCAAAAAAAATGTTTCTTCTTGCTCCGCAAACCAGACCTCCACAGCTTTTATTATCTCCTCGTTGGAAGAAAATTTATGACCTTTTAAACTTTTTCTCAGTTGAGGAAAGAGATAATAGTCGGGTGGAGCCAAATCTGGTGAATAAAGGGGGGTGTTCTAGTAATACAAACCCTAAATCACTAATTTTTTCATGGCGATATGAGATTTGTGTGCAGGGGCGTTGTCCTGCAAAAACAAAACACCTATGGATAGCTTTCTGCGTATTTTCTCTTTAATTTTTTTCCCGTAGAGTGGACAGTAATGTCGAATAGTAATCTCCGGTTATTGTTCTACCCTTATCCAAAAAATCAATCATGATTACAACATGGCAATCCCAAAAAACTGAAGCAAGAACTTTTCCAGCAGATTTTTGGACCCGAAAATTCTTATGTCTTGGAGAACCAGAGTGTCGCCATTCCATCGTTTGTTGCTTTGTTTCTGGATCGTATAAAGGTAACCAAGTCTCATCCTTAGTAACAATTTGGTTTAAGGACATTTAGGTGGACATCTTCTTTCTTTTAATGCATTGCGTAACAATGGTATACTTTTTTGTACCTCAAACTGACACTGACACTTCTAATGAGTTATTGTTCGTTGCTATGGTAACGCAATATTTCTTTATGCATAGAACTGGTCTAGGTTAATTAATGGTGGTATTCTGCTTTAATCTGTAAGACAATCTGTGAAATTCCATGAGCTTACAGGAAAATTGCAATTCTAGACGTTCTTAGTGAACTGTAGCTTACAGGAATCCGTGACTATTTACGATAAGTCGTTCAAAAGTAAAGAAGATAGTTACAGAATTGCATTATTCTCAAATCTGTCAATCAGACACTGACAGATCATACAGATTTGTAACTTACAGATGAAAAGCAGAATACTAGCATAGATCCTCGTAAACCAATTCTATTTCTTTCATATAATTCATTCAGAAATTTGTCGAATAAAGACCAACAGAGGAAGAAAAAACTGTATTACACCTAATAAATCAAGTATAGTATCAAGTTCCCATAGTGATCTTCAGGTACCCCAGAATGATATACCCCAATATTAAATAGGTGCGGACGTAGCCGCCTACCTAAATTGCACCTCATACCTATCGAAATTCGATCTCCATTTGTGCGAAATTGGAGTGGTAGCTGCAAGTGCAAACCGGCGTGAAATCGGTGTAAACTTACAAGTTTTTCGTCGACCTCAGAGTGGGTTCTTCACACCGATACCATCTCGGGAACCCGACCGGTACAGAACGTAAGTCTGTCTACCTGAAATAGTGAATAGGTCAAACTGGTACCGTAAACAACGCTTGGTAGTCTTCCTGGAAAGCGACCAGAAATCAAACGGTTGATTACGGACAAAGATTCCCCCCGTTTTGTTGGTACTACTGGACGGGAATTTGGATAATGGACGGGTGTATTTTCGGTCATTATGGATGATTTTATGGCTATAAAATGAGGGTGAAAATTTCACGGTCAATCTGGATTTTCACACTGGCGTATACGAAAGAGTGGTGTGTTAAAATGACCTCATTATTCTGGGCTCAGTTCATCAATTTTGAGGGATTGGTGGAATTGGACACTATGGTAAAAGGTCAAAGTTAAAGTGGGATAAAGAAACTTCTCCCTGCATTGATTCCAATCTTTTTTAGTAGTGTTTTTGTGGATTTTGTTCATTTATTTGTAGGAATTTTTGTTTATGGAAAGAGTAGAATGCAGAACATTTATGTGGTATAGGAATGGGTACCTAACTACCAGTTTCAGGAGAACGAACAGGAACACTCTGACAGGTTCCTTTTTGGAGATCTGAGACTGTATCAAGAATATGCTACACCTTATCTTTGACTCGAACAAATATTCTAGCAGTGGATCATTGAGGTGAAAAAATACACTTTTTTCTTCACCATTTTCACTAAATCAACTCGGTTTGAAAGAAACAGGCTGTTGAAAAATCATAAAAAAATGTTATCTCACAAACGGTTTTTGGGAATTTTTAGAAAATCATCGAAGATCTGAATGATATACATATTCTGAAAGAGCAACTCTTCTCGTAATGAATCTGAGAATTTCATCCATCTCGGCGCAACCGTTCGGTCTTGACGAATTTTTAACTGAACCCATCTTTTTCAGGATTTTTGATGGTCAGTTTTCGAGTCGTTTATTCTTCGATAAAAGTAACCGAAGATGGAAATGTGATACACATTCTAGAAGAGAAACTTTTCAAGTAATAAATCTGAGAATTTCATCCATCTCGGCGCAACCGTTCGGTCTTGGCGAATTTTTAAGTGAACCCATCTTTTTCAGGATTTTTCGAAGGTCAGATTTCGAGTCGTTTATCTCTCAATAAAAGTTACAGTAGATGGAAATGTGATACATATTCTGAAAGAGCAACTCTTTCAGTAATAAATCCTAGAATTTCATCGACCTCGGTGAAACCGTTTGGTCTTTATGAATTTTCAACTGAAATTTGCCATTTTTGGAAAAATTCCGTTTCAAAGATGAAAATCTGAACGAAGTGAGATAGGCTTCCGGAAATTGCTTGGAATAGTTTCAGCGTATTCGAAAACCCTTATTTGCATACCAAACTTCCGTATATCTAACAGTGTTTTCTGTTTTTCCACTTTTCATTTTCTGGAGTGCAATTCTTTATTAAGTAATGAACTGTTTGGTTTTCTGGAATATACGAAACAACTCCATATCCTCTCTGAGTGCAATTCCCATCAGTGGCAGGAAGATAAAAGAACTTTCAACTATTGACAACATTAGAAAAATCAGAATCTTGAAATTGGTTGGATCGAAAAATTCAATAAACTCATATTCGAATATCGATTGAAATTTATTTTGGGAGGATTTTGCATCTCTTCACAAACCTTTTAGGGCTTTCACTCCCAATCTCTGAAACAAAATCAATTAAAAATAAAATCAACAATTCCAGAAGATTTTCAAAAGTAGATTTTTTCGTCTGATGAAGGAGTCTGATATAGACTCCGAAACGTTACGAAGAATTATAGTTTACGTTATTTATTTTGAGTTCATTGTCAGGCAACAATTTTTTCTAGTTAATTTGCTCCTGACAAATTAGTGCAAGAATTCACGCAGGAGCAAATCGTTGATTTTATTTTTAATTGATTTTGTTTCAGAGATTGGGAGTGAAAGCCCTAAAAGGTTTGTGAAGAGATCATATTCGAATCACTCATAAAAAAGTGCAAAATTGTACAAACCGTTTGACCAACTGTTGTTTCTATTGCAATATTTCATATTTTCAATATTATAAACTATGTAATTCAGAACGTCTGATATAACAGCTAAGAAAATTTTTATCCTTGATCCCCTCACTGTGAATCGTCATAAAAGACTGACACATCTATCTTATTTCTGAGACGCAATTTCAACTCAGTCTCCCCATCAATAAATCCAGCTAATCTCCATCGAATCTTGTGCCTACAATTTTGCAATATCACTACCGGAGGCGCCCAAATGTGCAATTTCAAAATCCTCGACAAACCAATAACGGGCGCACTCTATATTTACGCTGAACTCCATCACGCTCACTTGATTCCCAGAGAGCGGTTTCGAACATCTGCAAGTACAAAAAGGAACAGGGCGCAAGGGAGAGTTCAGAAAAAGTCGAGACGAATGATCTTATTGATTTAATATCGGGGCGGATATTGGTCTCGAAGTTTACATCCTCTTTAATGAGCCTTATATTGAAAACCCAGCGGGCTGTGAATAACAGAACGCTTGATTCCTACGGTTGAGCGTACCTCAAAGTTGCCGACTGTTATCTATCGAGATGTGTCTTGATTCTTTTGGTGTGCGCTGATGGGGAAGGAGGACATGAAATTCCCATATTTACTGGAAAGAGGAAGACTTGATTTTACGTGGGGTACAATGAGACTCGATCTCGTTCACCACTGGGATGCTGTTGGAGGATGCTTCAAGCTTTGTCCCTCGTTGATCTTAAATTCCCAGGGATATCCACAAAAGATAAACTTTAACCCTTAATAACCTGAGTTATGATCACTATTCTAATTGAATAAATATTCTTTATAGAGTGTACAAGACAAAAACAACTCAATTTCTGTTTGAAAATTGTATAGTTTTTGTTTGAGAAAAATGGTGTTACATATATGTAACGCTAATAGCTACAGTTACTGAGAAATAAAATAGATTTGCCAGTGAAATTTGCGTTACATATGTGTAACACTAGGTTATTATGGGTTAATGGGTTCCAGATGGGAAATAAGGTACTGCTTGGTTTTTCTTCCGACAAGTTAGTTGATCTTATTATTTTCTTTCAGTCGAGTATGTATGACGCTTATAATTTATTGGTTCATTATGTGCAACCAGAAAGAAGTGTAACTTTCTGCTTCAGTCTTTTTCTTTGATTCAAATTCACTTGCTCGAAGATTAGAAGTAGGTTATTTTATGAAAGATCCCCTATTATCTCCACCACTGATGAGAATCAGTAATTTTTTCAGCAGCAGTTTAACCAAAAACCTCCATGTACTTTGGATCTGTGTAAATTTGAAAAAGCTATCGCAAATTCACTGGATTTTGAAGGTTTTGTTGAAGAAGCTCTACAGGATGAGTCTTTGACTCAACAGTAGATTCTTGAGGTCGAAAGACACGCTTTTTACCTTTACCATTTTTTCCGATTAGGCCCTGATTAAGAGATATAGCCATTTTGAGTTTTCATAATGATCTATGCCATCCCTGGAGAAACAGAATTCCCTTGAGAATAACAAGCTGAATCTATGACACTACACATCTGTGGATCTTTTAAACAGAGTTGCATTAAGCCAGAGTACCCAATTTTCCGAATATCATAGATATTTTTTGTTTTTGAACATCAAATTACCCGAAAACGACGCATTATTCGAGAAAATACACTGCGCAAAAAAATTAACGCACATCATGGAAATCTCAAATTTATTCTATAACTAAAGGTGTTCTCAATGATAATTATTTTTATCAGAATTATGCATGCATATGTTATCCACTTTCAACGGTTTTCTTCAATACAGATGTTTTCTCCCAGCAGGAATATGAAAATATAATATTATCAGATTTTGAATGTATTGGCTCCATTTTAAAATCAGTTGTTCTCGATCAATTCTAGTGATCAATAGTTTTTCTTTCGTTTGATTTCCATATCCATTGGGAAGAGGCCGATTGGGAAAGAGTTCTCTTCACAGATGAGTCTAGATTCTGCCTCTACCATTGTGATCGACGTTCCCTTGTATACAGACGTCCACATGAAAGATATGCTCAGTGCAATTTCCTGAATACCACTGGTTTTGGGGGAGGATCGATTATGGTATGGGGTGGAATATCTTTGACTGCTCGCACAGACCTAGTGGTCGTTGATAATGGAGCTATGAATGCTGAAAAGTATATAAGGAACATTGTTGAAGAGCATGTAGTGCCATTTGCCCCATACAATGGTGAAAATTTCATTTTTATGGACGATAATGCCAGATCCCATCGTGCGCGCATCGTTCGGGAATACCTTGAAAAGGTTGAAGTCTCTCGAATGGAATGGCCAACAAGAAGTCCAGATCTCAATCCGATTGAGCAAGTTTGGGACAACCTCAATAGAAGGCTGAGAAGTTCAGAAAATCATCCAGCTACTCTTAATGACTTAGGAATCCAACTCGGAGAAATCTGGGAAGGATTAGATAAGAACATTTTAAGATCACTCATTTTGAGTATGAACCGTCGTTGCCGAGCTGTAATTAACGCAAGGGGTGGAAATACCAAGTATTAAATCACTTATAAGCATTTCAGTATTTTGAAAATGTTCATTTCTCTTCTTTCACATAAGATTCGGTGAAATCCTGAATTTTTCTTCCATTTAATGTGTCTTGTTTCGTTCAAAACCTTCCCGAGAGAACATAAAAAATAAGTTATAAAGTCAATGTAGAGTTAACTTTCATTAAAATTGAGATTTTCAGAATATGTGTTAATTTTTTTGCTCAGTGTATGAAGAATACTTTTATTTTACAAAACGTTCAAATATTCTTTAGATAATGTCCAAATAAGTTTCAACAGTTCTTTGAATTTTTGGTATTTTTGTGGTACGTAATGGTCATAATGAGAAAACTGGAAGACGTGGGTTATCTTGTGTTCAAAAAAGATTCACCGAATGAATGAAAAACTATGTTCAGAAATTTATTTCATTCGATAAAACCTTTTGTGAGATAGAACTGAAAATATTTTTTTATTGTTTTCCCACAGCCTGTTTCTTTCAAACCGAGCCGATTCGGAAAAAATGGTATAAGAAAAAAGTGTGTCTTTTGACCACAAGAATCTATTATTAAAATATTTGTATGAGTCAAAGACTTACCCAGTATAGCGCGTGGGGTGCATTTTAGTACCTAAGTTGATATGGAATTCTCTTCATATTTTGACCTCCTGAAATATATGTCATCCTGTATACATAACTCTAAATTTTGTTGTTCTCATTTGTATCGATCGAGAAAAATTGATCATTTCATTGATTCCAATGAAATTTCTTCACCTAACTAATAATAAAAAATTTTTGTTTCAGATTTAAATGTGGCCAAACACCCTAACTGCTGGGTAAGTGTGATCTGATTATATTATTCAATGAAATTTCATAAAGTCCCCTAGTTAGAAAGAAATTCTTCGAAATTAGCTTCCAAAACGAAGAGGACGGTAATTTGCAATATCGAAGATCAACACAGTTGAAAATTGACCGTCATCCAACAACCCAAACCTACGCACGTGCTCATGTTTGAACTGGCTCTTAGTCCCTCCTTCGCAGCACCTCCGTTCAGGGTGCTGTGGGGGTGATAACACCCCCCTTCATCACTTACCAACTAGCCCTTTTCGATCTGATGCAAATCCTTTCCGATACGCGCAATTATTATGATAAGGGTGCCGGGCTTAAAGAAACAAACGAGCGGAGGCAATTTCTGAGGCCTGGGGTAGCGTGTAGACACCTGGTGCAAGGGGTGATTATCTCCGGAATACGCGATAAGACACATTAGACTTACGACTATATTTGTTAGATTGATATTTGTTTTGAATTATTCGAAGAGTAATCTGTTCGGGAGATAACGAATATGCTCCTGATGGTTCGGGTTTTAGTTTGATCCTTTGTCACAGGAAATTTCGAAATCTGATTCGTCATTTTCAATCCACGAATGAACATAACTGCGATAAAAAATTAAGAATCACGTTTCGTTACAAAATGGCGAATGCGCCAGGTTAAAATTTCTTAAAATTTGTGTTTCGTTTGTCGTTTTCAACAATGAGACACTAAAAACTTACAAATATCAAGTAATCACATATTCAAAGTTATTAGCCTCATTTTCCTCATTGATTCTATGAAATGAAGTGCACAAATCGTATTAAAAAACGAGCTCGCAATAGCATCAGCAAATGTTGAGATAAATCACCCTGTATCTCCGAAACTAATGGCCTAAAGTACAAAAGAAGCAACTTTTCTGAAAGGCCTAGATTCACCACTACCCTATGGCCAACCACTCGTGAAACACCCTGTATACATCCACTTCGTCTTCTGTATAAAGTATAAACTCTGTAAAGTTTGGGAATTTGTGGTGTCTATAGGGGTTCTGCATCATGTGCTCGCCACACAAAGGTCGATAATCACTATTTAACGAGTCCCTTGGTACTTCCTACGTAACAAAAGACAGGAGGAAATCTAGACTGTATGGTGCCGACGGTTTCAAAGGTACCTCTAAACCTCCCATTATACTTCGAGTTGACAGAATTGAGCTTAGGGCGGTCCGCAAGCATCCCTTTCAGCGTTCGTCTGTGCCAACAATATCCGACGGAATTTTCTGGCTGATTTCTGAAGATGCTAAACTGGATTCATTCTCTTCAGATTTCGGTTTATTTGTACGAGGATATATTGAAAATTTCTTAGCCTGCTATAGAACCAAACAAAATTTCAATGTCAAAATATTTTATTACTCCAAATATTCTCCTCTTAATTGGATACATTGATTACACCGAACCTGAAACGTCTCTAGACCTTTAAAAAAAAAATGTTTCTTCTTGCACTGCAAACCAGACCTCCACAGCTTTTATAACCTCCTCGTTGGAGGAAAATTTACGACCTTTTAAACTTTTTTTTCAGTTGAGGAAAGAGATGATAGTCGGATGGAGCCAAATCTGGTGATTAGGAGGAGTGTTCTAGTAATTCAAACCCTAAATCACAAAGTTTTTGCATGGCAACATGAGATTAGTGTGCAGGGGCGTTGTTCTGCAAAAACGAAACACCTTTGGATAGCTTTCCGCTTCTGTTCTCTTTAATTTTGTCCCGTAGAGTGGTCAGTAATGTCGAATAGTAATCTCCGGTTATTTTTCTACCCTTATCCAAAAAATCAATCATGATTACTTCATGGCAATCCCAAAAAACTGAAGCAAGAACTTTACCAGCAGATTTTTGGACACGAAACTTCTTAGGTCTTAAAGAACCAGAGTGTCGCCATTCCATCGATTGTTGCTTTGTTTCCGGATCGTAGAAATATACCCGAGTCTAATCCATAGTAACAATTCGGTTTAAGAAGTCTACATCGTTTTCAAATCGAGCACAGATCGAACGCGATGCTTCTACCCTTGCACGCTTTTGGTCAACATTCAAACATTTGGGTATCCATTTAGCAGCAATTTTTCTCCATGTCCAAATTGACGTGAACTATATGATGAACGCGTTCGTATGAAATATTCAGTGCTTCAGATATCCGTTTTAGCCCAATTCGACGGTCTGATAAAATCATGTCATGAACTGCATCGATATTTTCGGGGACTGACATAGAAACTGTCCTTACAGATCGGTCATCATCTTCAATGGATAATTTACCTCTTTTGAAGCTTGCAGTCCAATTTTTCACGGTCGCATACGAAGGACATTGATCACCAAGGGTATTAAGCATATCTTCGTAAATCTGCTTACCTCTTAACCCTTTTAAATACAGGTACTTGATGATGGCTCGATACTCCAACTTTTCGATTTTCACAATTTGGGTGGACATCTTCTTTCTTTTAATTTATTGCGTAACTCTGGCTTACTTTTTTGACCTCAAACTTCACACTGACACTACTGATGAGGTATTGTTCGTTACTATGGTGTCGCCATATTTTTTTTATGCATGGAACTGGTCTAGGCTAACTTGATATCAATACATCCTCGTATTATTTTACTTGGACAACTTAGGTCACACAGAAGCTCTTCACTATTCATTAGATTTCACTCAACTTTTCTTGAGTTTTTTTAGTAGATGTACGAGATATTTATGTGAAATTGGCAACGATTTCCTTGAATTCCAATTAAATTCAATTCCAACTCCTTAACGTTCATATCTTGTATCAGGACCACCCCAACCCCTAATCCTTTTTGTTCCCTGATCAAAAATCTGCATGGGACTAATTCCCTAAATTACGCTCCCAATTAGCAGAGATGCACCGGTACTGGTATCCTACCCCGACTATTATCCGCGAATTCTTGATGCAATATTCCCACCCCTCTACCCCCAGAGACTTTACTCGGGGTAAACAGAGGGTCACAATCAAGTTAGAGAGGCATGATCGTCATGATAACGTTAATGATGCCTCATTGGCCAGATTAAACGGTCGAAGAACACAAGGAACGATTCTTTGAAGTTTGTGCGGATCCGATTTTGGGGGATGATTAGGTAAAATTGATTCAAAGGGTGGGACTGATGGGATAATGAATTGATATGAATCGCATCCGCTGAGGTTGCAGGTTATACGAGGGGTACAAATAAGTTTCTGTCGAAAATTCGCAGAAATTGTTGGTTTTTCTTAACGTTACTTAGCATAACTCTAATCAAACATAAAACTTCAGAATTATTTTTCAGTGAGAGGGTTTGGGTTTGATATGGAATATAAGAGAATACAAATTCCTGAAATGGGGCTGTAAGAACTTCATTGTTCAAGATGGGGCGTTTTTTTAAGTTACCTTCTGCTACCTTTTCGATCAAGAAACCAAAACCCAAGATTAAAAAAATGTTTCTATAGACCATTTCATTACTATATTCTTGAGGTGAAAAGAAACACTCCACCATTTTTTCTGATCCTTCCTAGATTAAAAGATACAGCCATTTTCATAATGAGCTATTCCACACCTAGAAAAAACAAAATTCCCTTCAAAATGACAAGCTAAATTGATGGATCTTATGAACTGAGTTGCATTCAAAGTACCCAATTTTTCGAAATTCATATACTCCATTCACTTCTATTGTAGCACTCGGTTGGCCATGAAAATTTGACACATTTCACTCTGTATAGTACGAAAATGTGGGGTTATGACGGTTGTCAAAACATTTTTGGGTTTTAAATCAACGCTATGTTGTCCGTTCTACGTAAAAGTTTCTGTTATTACGTATTTTATCACAATGTCGAATCTCTTCGGAAAATATGTGACGAACATAATTGAAGCTTATACAAACTGTTTGAAGGCATACCAAATCCAGTTATTTGCATGGAAAATACAAGAGATCAGTATAATATGCACTAGCTTGAGGAGAGTTAATGTTCGTTATCTTCTTTGGCTAAAGTTTGAATACGTTACATCATAGTTGTAGATTTCAAAAATATTAACCCGAAGATGAAATGCATATGATGCAGTGGTTGGGAATGGGTATCTCCCAAAGGAATTGACAGATAATTACAATGTTAAATTCTTCAACTAATATCATCTTGCATCAATATAAGTAAAAGGAATTAAAGGAAGTTTCAATCAATATGAACTTCACCTTTGAACAAAATTTCACATGAATAAACAATTAACAGGACAACTACCGCGTATTTGTGACTGTTCATCTTAATACAATGATATAATAATAATGATTAGGTATTTATTGGTACCTTAAGACATTTACAAAGTATAGGACAAGTCAAATGAAAAATAGAAAAATCAATTTTCGGGAATTTATTCCACGATGACATTCATCGAAAATCCTGAAGTGAACTTTTCGCATTAATTCACTCAAACATAAAATTCTCAAATGCTACCACTTTTTTGGGTCTCCCAATAGAAGGAAATTCTTTGTCAGCCTCTTCATTCACAATCTCTCTGATTGTGGAAATATTCAGCTGAAATATAAGTCGTTTAGATTCAGATGAAACATTATATAAATTCTTTTACATTGAATTTGTTCTCTGCCGTCTGACGTATTGCGAATTTTAGAATATCAGGGTATAACAATTTGAATGAGCGGACCTGAATTCTAAATAGCACTTCCTGAAACCCTGTCTCTTCTTTCAATCACTTTCGGCATTTTCCTAATAAAAATTGATATTAGTTGTGGCAACGACGTTATGACATTATGGATCGACATTTCATGAGTGCCAGCCTTACTCCTCTAGTTACAAAAACTTGAGAAAATTATTTCATGGCCAACCGACTGCTAAAATAAATGTGAATAAAGTATACATCTTAGAACACAGATACATGGAATGGAAAATAAACATTCCAAAGACTGGAGTGAGATAGTTGCTTAGTGCATCAATTTTCAGTAAGAATAGATAGGAAGTATATAAATTTTTCAATAAAACGCCACCGCCTTAGTGTCGCGCTAGACAGAGAAACATCGAATGTGTGTACTACAAAACAGTCATTTGTAGCACTGAATGGCCATTCCATGTATCTATGTTCTAAGGTATACATATGCGTGTGTAATCTGTGGTGAAGCCGTCTTTCTACAAACGGCAGAAATCTATCAGAACTCTGTGTACTCCCGATGACATTTAATTGAATATTTCCATTCATAGATGATCTTCGTTAAATTGTCACGAATATCAATGTCTCAGATAAAATACAGACGGTCTTTAACATCCAACTCGGATTTAAAATCTGATGATTACCCTGTCAGATCCCAAATCAACGTACAAAACCGATAAAATACAAATCTGTCCGTGAAAGATAACGTTTCAAATTAATTTTCGTCCTCTCCTTGTAATTCCCACAAAAAATCCACCTATCCACGTCTCCGATAATCCAAACAAGTCCGACGGCAAGAAAAAAAATGTCACCGAAAGTTTCGGTGTTATGGTGTTCCATTACAAGACAACAAGTTAGGTCTTGGACCCCGTAATATCTGCCGTACATGGGTCAGGTTTCTTCGACGGCTTAAGGCGTCATATAGACGTAATCCCCCTGGCACAAAAGAAAGTGTCATTCCTTGCCAGATTAAAGATTCGATTGTAATGCTCTTCAAACGGCTAATGTGGGCCCTCTCTGTGTTTTCGAACGAGATGGGGGCCTCTTTGGGTTGGGTATATCGTCAATGGGTTGAGTGTTGGATTTCTGGCGCCATCGGCGGACAAATGGTAAGATCTGGAGATCGGTATCATGTGTGGAGGTAGGAGTTGTAACGAAAACTTACGCCATATTCTGTTCGTCAAGTTTAATCTTTCCTAATGGTTTTCTTCTCAGCCTATACTTTGTTTTCAATTGGATCTTGAGGTTTTGCGCAAGTAAAATCGAATTTCTATCATGCCAAGACAAGTTTTATCCAATGACGATGGCAACAGAGCACTTGGGATACTTCAGACTTGTCTGGCACAAGTGCAAGTGGCCAATTCATTGAATGTCGTGTGCTTCAACGCCAGTAGAAGACTGTTTTTTTTTATTTTCCGGGAGAGATTCAACATCTTCGAAATGCCATTTCAACCTGCCTTAGATTAGTCTCAAATGAAGTCTTTCTGCAGGGCTTGAAGCTGCAGCCATCATCGGTTATGGTGAATCTTCTTGTTGTTAAATTTTTTGTTTGCCGCAATGTCACAATAACATATTTTCTCATATCTTATACATCATTCATGTTTAAGGAGAGAATTTCGTCACATCGACAATATCCAAAAATCCCAAATATTGTTACAATTTTCGCCAGCAACCACTGGTCATTAAGAGCATGTAAAAGAAATTGTTCAGCTTCTTCTTTACTTAATACCTTGGCCTTTTTTGGCGTATAACGCTCATTTTTTCGTTTCAGAAACGCTATTACCTCTTGAAATCTGCAAATGACAACTAAACGTCATATTTTCCAATAAATTTTTTAAGGAAAACAAACCTGTGAACAGGGGCATTTTCTTTCATTTCCAAGTAGCTTTTCAGCATAGACCATTTTGCCCATAAAGTATTAGGGCTGAATCTAGCTGATAGTTGATTCAAGTAGACCAACAAAACATCTTCAGTTACCCCAATCACACTATTTTTGTTTTGCCACTTCTTGAAGTCGTCGTATTCTCGCTCGTACCTTGAAGCTGATTTTGCAGGTAATAAAATTGAAGCTACACTGCTGGCTGCCTCAATAATTTCTTTTGGTACATTCATTTTCGCTTTCGCCAAAACAAATGTAAAGAGAAATAAACAGACATGTTCATGACAACGCTTCCATAGCTTACGACATTTGCGACAAATTATTGAGATTTTTTTGGAATCTATCTAACCTTTTTACAAATGAGAAACAAATAAAATATAAAACAATACACGCAAGGTAACGGGTTTTAGTGGCTCAAGAAAGTAACTGACTCGCCTGCGGCTCGTCAGTTATATCCTTCATTCGCCAGTAAAAACCCTCTTACCTTGCTAGTAATGTTATATACTATTATTTCGACCTCAAGAATCTACTGTTGAAATATTGCTACGAGTCAAAGACGTACCCTGTTTGTTCTACCAGGTTATTACTGGCTAGAGAAAACCAGGGCATAACTTTGACCCGAATCCAATCGAGCATGCTTGAAACCAGTAAAAAGTTCCCCTTAATCTTCATTGACTACTGTTTTAACAGTTTTTGCCACAACTTTGGCAACAAATAGAGAAGGGTCTTCTCAATAACTTTGTGAAAAGCATGCTGAGGAAATGCTAAGCAATTTCGGATGCCTGAGGCATCACTGTTCGAATTAAGGTTGAATGAATATTTGAAATTTTTAGAATTTCGGTTCTTTTTCGTAATTTCGTTACTTTGAATACATCGTTTCCTTGAAATCATATTATTCTAACCTGAAAAGCTCTACATATACATATTTCAAAAGGAAATTGAGTTTTTCTGAAGAGAAGAAATTTTTGATGAGCAGTTTATTTGTTACTGTAACCTAGCCTTATCTGGAGATTTTTGAAGAGAGATGATCTGTCTTATCTGGAGATCGGTAGGTACGATAGCAGTTAATTCAAAGCTTCAACTTCAAGAAAATAATTGGAACTAGGTTCATAAAAACCTTTGATGAAGCCATAGCCTACCTGAAACACTGCTTGCCAAATCTCCTATCCCTAAAGTATAATATATACATAGTTCTGAACATATTACTTTAATTCAGCTATGTTACATTTAAATTGATGCCTTAAATACTTTTTTTACCAAGTATGAAATATCTACATAGAAGGGTTCATTAAAAATAAAACGAAGTCCGATACTCCCCTATTTCCTCCCTCTTTCTCCACTCCACTGTATTTTCCCCAATCGAAATTCCGAAAACTGCAATCTCAATCATCTCCACCATACAATAGATCGTATTCTTCTCAAAGCCCTGCTGAACAGGCCCAAACGCGGCTCTTTTCCGTCTAAAATTCCTCCAAGGCCTGCCGAAGCTTCCTGCCCATACCCTGTCGAAGCTCCAGCGAAAAGTCCACCTATCGTGCCGGCTTTACCAGCACCCCCAGCCAGACCTGCTCGTGCTTCTTGACCAAACCCTGTGGAAGCACCTGCGAAAAGTCCTCCTCCTGTGCCATCACTTCCAACACCTCCGCCAAGGCCTGCTTCAGCCTTTTGACCAGTTGGGGTACCTGCGTAAGCCTTGACGCCACCGTTGGCGAAGTTCAGGCCAGCCTTGAAACCGAAAAAATTCACCCCCCATCTTCCATCTCCTACCTCCACCTGTAAATTTCGGAGTTTCTTAGCTTGGAAAATACTGATTAGGAAATAGGTTGGGAACTGCGTTACTTATTGATAATGAAGAGTTTTAGCAGGGAATTGCTGGAGTGTATTTCTCCATAAATGATTACCGGAGTAGATATATTTTCCATATCAAACAAATATCGTCATTCAGGAGCCCAATCAGTCCAGAGACATTCGGAAAAACGAATCTGCTTATCAATGCTTTTTTTTCAGCTTTTCTCTGAAGTATTTTGTGATCTTACATTTTTTAATATATTTTTGTTCTTCGATGTACACTGCGCAAAAAAATTAACGCACATTCTGAAAATCTCAATTTTAATGAAAGTTAACTCTACATTGACTTTATAACTTATTTTTTATGTTCTCTCGGGAAGGTTTTCAACGAAACAAGACACATTGATATGTGATTTAATACTTGGTATTTCCACCCCTTGCGTTAATTACAGCTCGGCAACGACGGTTCATACTCGAAATGAGTGATTTTAAAATGTTCTGATGTAATCCTTCCCAGATTTCTCCGAGTTGGATTCCTAAGTCATTAAGAGTAGCTGGATGATTTTCTGAACTTCTCAGCCTTCTATTGAGGTTGTCCCAAACCTGCTCAATCGGATTGAGATCTGGACTTCTTGCTGGCCATTTAATTCGAGAGACTTCAACCTCTTCAAGGTACTCCTGAACGATGCGCGCACGATGCGGTCTGGCATTATCGTCCACAAAAATGAAATTTTCACCAATGTATGGGGCAAATGGCACTACATGCTCTTCAAGAGTGTTCCTTATATACTTATCAGCATTCATAGCTCCATTATCAACGACCACTAGGTCTGTGCGAGCAGTCAAAGATATTCCACCCCATACCATAATCGATCCTCCCCCAAAACCAGTAGTATTCAGGAAATTGCACTGAGCATATCTTTCATGTGGACGTCTGTATACAAGGGAACGTCTATCACAATGGTAGAGGCAGAATCTAGACTCATCTGTGAAGAGAACTCTTTCCCAATCGGCCTTTTCCCAATGGATATGCTCTCTCGCAAAATCCAAACGCGCCCTTCGATGAGCTGGGGTAAGAGCTGGGCCTCTTGCCGCGACACGAGGCCTTAAATCATATTCTCTGAGGCGATTTCTTATTGTCTGAGTGCTAATTTGCACCTCATGAGTTTACTCAAGCTGAATTTGAAGGAGGCGAGCGGTTGCAAACCGTTGTCTCAAAGAAGAAACTCTCAAGTAACGTTCTTGAATGGCAGTTGTTACCAGTGGTCTACCCTATCCTGGTCTTCGGACATTCATACCTGTCTCCCTGAATTCTGGACACACTTGTATGGGAAACTCCAAACCTTTCTGCAATTCTTGTGTATGTCCACCCTTCTTCTCGCAAAACTACCGCTTGGGCACATTCCTCTTGGGTCAAATTGCGTGTTTCGCGTTGCATAGCGATCGAGTGTAGAAAATAAAACGAAAGAAAAACTATTGATCACTAGAATTGATCGAGAACAACTCATTTTAGAATGGAGCCAATACACTCAAAATCTGATAATATCATCTTTTTTTATTCCTGCTGGGAAAAAACATCTGTATTGAAGAAAACCATTGAAAGTGGATAACATATGCATGCATAATTCTGATTAAAATAATTATCATTGAGAACACCTTCAGTTGTAGAATAAATTTGAGATTTCCATAATGTGCGTTAATTTTTTTGCGCAGTGTATTATTTCATTTTAACTTTTTGAACTGTCGGCAGTCGAAATGTTTTTTAAGCACTTAGTAATACCTTATCGAACAAATGGCAAAAATTAGGAATATCGTCAATTTGAGGAGAAACTGTAAAAAGTACTCGCTTTGAAGGTGAACAAATTGTTGAAAAATTAAGAATGATTTACTTTAAGTGACCGACACTTTGCTTCGACAGAAAAAACTCATTGGTATTCCTGCCTAATAAGCTATTTAAAATTAATAATTAGCTATTAAAATTTAAAATACTTACAAGTCCGCTAAAAACTGAATTTAGGATCACCGACGACAGCAGTAGAAATTTAAGCATTGTTATTCCTAAAAAAATAAATACCAACGTTAGTGTTCACGGATGATTTAGAACTAAAATTATGTGGCGACACTACAGAACAATAATGGTCCCAAAAGCAATGAATCACGTAATTATTTTTCTATAGAGCGTTTTTATGTTGAAAATTCATTGAAGTTCAATGAGTCGTTTCCATGGAAAACGCTAATGATGGAAATGAATAAAAAGGTAACTAGATAATGATAGGAAAAGTTATTTTTTTGAAATGAGGGATGTACTGTTGGAAATTTCATTAATCAAACCTGTTTTATGACATCAAGGATTAATGATTCATCATTGACAAATTTTATGAATTCGTATAAGCAATCAGATGATTCCTGGAAATTAAATTGATTGTCCTGATGCATAACTTTTACGATTTTCGCGTTGCTATCAGTAATTTTCAATTTTCGATATATACCAAATGGGGAAAAAATTAATATATTATTACGCAAAATTAACATCCAAAAAAAAACTTTCAAACTCACTTTACTGGGGTCTATTCCTCAGATGACTATCAGAAACCCTACCAACCTATCTAATAGAAAACAAGGAAACGACTGAACGTAAATATCTGCGACATTCACCAGATGAAAACCTTGGATAGGTAAACAAGCCATGGACTTGACTCTAGAACTTGACAATTAAAATGACTAAGTAAACCACGGCAATGACTGCGGAGAGCAATATAGTTTGATCTGGTCAGAGGAAATTCATTAGGGTAATTAAGGTTGACAAGCATTTATACAATACAAACAGTTTTTTCCATCTTCGCAGATTTATTTTAATGCTCATTAATTTCGTTTGCCTGCTGATAATTGGAAAATATGCTTATTTATTTATGATGGACATTGGAAGGATATGAGAGATTCTCTCGTGTATCAATACAGTTACAAATCTTCCGTAAAAGTATTTTAACTCAATGAAAATCTTCATCAATTTTAGTTAATGGATTTGCAGATAATGTCGATAGTAAAATGAAAGAAAAACTACTGAGGGCTTGACCTCCAGTAGAATTATCGATGAATTTGTCGATGTCGGATGATTAGCATCTCCCGTACTTCTCTGTTAGTGTAATTTTCTATTTGGGTTTCAATTTGATCATGAATGATCCTTGCTCAAATCTCGATGGAGGTTTTTACACAATTTTTTAACTGAATTAATGTTTCAACACCTGCGTGTTATTTATGACGTAGACAAGTAATTTGAAGGTTTCGGTTTCAATGGTAAGGTACACCAGGTGGAGTACCCACAATTAATTTGCTGTGAAATCTAACTTGGAGGAGAGGTGCTTCGAATAAAAAATTCTTGGTGAAGATTTTCCTGCTGGAGCGTGTGGGGAGTATTATTCTTCTATTTCAATACTGAAGATCCTATTATAATACGTGAATTATTCTTTCAAATACTCAGTGGTTATACCATATTCATGGATTCATCATTAAATCACTTAGAAACCTACGTATTCCAGGTTTCATCATTATAATTGAAGAAAAATACAGATCTACTTCATTTTATTAATTTATGGACGAATTCGTTCAAATTCAGTCTACATTAGTCTTGAGTCTAAACCAACAGGGTCTTTATGAATGATTTTAACATCGTGTAGTGGTCGTTTTTTTGAATTATCTTATTCAGTTCAATACCCTTTGGTGAGGAGCAGCTCAGGATGATTGGAAGCCATCTCTGATGTTATATCACTTTTAAAACCGTGTATTTTTCCCTGTTACTATCGAACAAAAAAATCAAGGCTAATTTAGGTATTCCCATTATTCCAGATGCAACCCAGAGAGCGAATTGACATTCCCTGGATTTGGAAGTACCTGCGGTGGAGGCACTGCAGGAATGGCCTACCTAAAAACTGCTCCCTATACTGTACCGGGCCTCGGATTACATGGGATTCCTGTAGACTCATTACATCCATCAATGGGATATCCTGGTGGTAAGTTCATCTTTATATTCGGTACTCTCGTAAGAATACAAGTAAAATTATTTGGTTACCAACGTGTTTCCGTGGTGTAGTGGTTATCACATCCGCCTAACACGCGGAAGGTCCCCGGTTCGATCCCGGGCGGAAACAACTTTTTTTCTGTCAAGTTCTTAATTTTTTTCTTTCAAGGAAATCAACGGAAACAACGTAGAGAACGGACAACTTTCACCAGAGCACAACTGGACGTTCTGGAAACGCTGTTCGCTAAAACGAGGTATCCTGATATTTTCATGAGAGAGGAGGTGGCTTTGAAGATAAACCTTCCAGAATCCCGGGTTCAGGTGTGTATTGGCTTTTTTCAGAAATTTGGTTAGAAAATTAAATTTATTTGAAGGGAGCTAGTAGTGGGTTAAAAGAATCAGATAATAAACCTTTGTGTGAAGCTCACAGTGTTTACGAGTTGGAAAAAGCTCATGTGTATTTATATTTCTCCTTTCCTTCCTGAAAAACAATGGTAATGAGATACGGCAGGGTTGAAATCGATCAGGAAGTTGCGTGGAGCTCAAGTGACAGTTACAAAACGAAGCCCTTGATGTGTTTGAAATGAGAGCGAGTAGAATACAATTGTTCTTATTACTTTACCAGAATGGGGTTTCTTTACTATGAATATTAGTTATGGAACTGTTCCATGTTACGAGAAAATCTCAAGTTTCCTTTGTTCCTCAGATAAAGAAAACTTCAGGTGGAAGGAAATTAGCTTCTTTCTAGTTTTTTGGGCTACGATAAGGTTTCATATTCATATAAAATTATTATAGTAAGTTTCCTTAGTCTGGGTTCCAGGAACCATTTCAGATCCATGCCTGGTAAGGGAAACTGAAACGCTTCGATCTGCCCTGGCCCAGTCGGCAAACAAAGCCGCAGATTCTACGTGCCCCAGAATAAGATTCGGGGGCTAATGAGGCCTCCCTCTGGCGGGGTCGATTCCAGAGCGTAGAGCCCCTAACTGATTTATTACAACTTACATTGTTGTAATTTTCTTTGACCCGTTATTTGCGTTTTGTTGTCGGTGCTAACTATTTTATTGTTGCCACACGTATCAATCCGTTTGTTCTTTTGTAGTCGCTAATGATGGTTGAGGACGTGCTTCTTTATGCGAAAGGGCAGTATGTGACTTACTGTTGGAAATTCCTCCATGAAAGACCTTCCACCATTCTTGATCTATATTCTGTTCAGAATTATCTATAACAAGAAGTTTATCCCTTCCTGACCTGGTCGAAATAAAGCGTTTCACCAAAACTCACCTATAGAGGGTGAGGTTTTGACTGGTACAAATATTTTAAAAGTAGATTCTTGAGGTCAAAAGAAACATTTTTTTTCCTTACGATTTTTTCCGAATCGGCTCGGTTTAAAAGATACAGGCTGTTGAAAAACCATAAAAAATGTCACTTTTAGTTCTATTTCACAAACGGTTTTAGAGTATGAAATGAATTTTTGAACGTTTTGTAAAATAAAAGTATTCTTCATATTTTCTCGTATAATGCGCTGTTTTCGAGTAATTTGATGTTCAAAAATTGAAAATTATCTGTGAAATTTGAATTGGGTACTTTGACCGAATACAACTCTGATTAAAAGATCCACAGATGTGTAGTGTCACAGATCTATCTTGTTATTCTGAAGTCAAAGCCTCACCCTGTATATTGTATAGAAAATATTCAAAAGGACGTTGGAATTGGAAAAATCACTGATAAAATAACCCCAATACAAATACAACCCTGTAGATCGTTTGTGATATGTTAGTATATTATTCATTATCTTGACTATCTCTGACGATTGCTTGAGCAATGGTTCATTTCGGTCCCTCCACTCCACTGACAAAAAAGGCTCGAGACACGTACTAGTATAAAAAAATTGAAACTACAAAATACGATCAAAGCATCAATTTTTGGTGGAAATCCATTTGTACTACTCATTTTGGACGTATTTTCGAAGGCACTATCGATTGACGGTATTTTTTTTAATTTTCAGGTCTGGTTCAAGAACAGGCGAGCAAAATGTCGACAGCAACAGAAACAACACACCCAACAACAAAGTACAGAGAAGACAACGAGGCTCAAAACCAAGCCACCCACAAACATTGTGACCAAACCAGCAACAACTCCCGTATCCAACAACAATAGCACAGGGTAAGTTGAATTTTCCAAAAGTACCAATTTGTTATCATCAACATAGTGACAGAAAAAAGGCCTACAGCCTTCCCTGCTAACATTTCTTTTTTCACTCAAAAATTGATTCAACTAAAACGTGTAAATTAACCATTATCAATTTACAACAGTGGAGAAAATATATTTAAATGGACATGTAGTAGTTTCGATGATTTCAGTTCCTCTGCTGGATCACCAGTCATACACCCAGCGCCACATCTTAGAGGAAGTCCGAACTACGTCAAGTCAGAAATACCTGTGACGACAGCTGCTGCCAATTCACCTTCGGTAAGTTTGTTGTATTCAATCTTATTAATAGAAATAGGTGAACTTCTTTTACGATCGAGAAAAAGAAATTAAATTAATTCATTGAATTAAAAATAATTGATTATTTATTTATTTAAAACAAATTAGATGTTTATAAATTTGAAACTAATTTAATATTAATTTGAAACTAATTTATTATTAATTTAAAACTAATTAATTATTAATTTAAAATCAATTAAGTATTAATTTAAAACTAATTAATTATTAATTTAAAACTAATTAACTATTAATTTAAAACTTATTAATTATTAATTTAAAACTTATTAATTATTAATTTAAAACTGGTTAATTTCTTAATGGTTTATCAAAAAGTAATCGATTTTATTAGATTTAACGACAGTCAGTCTAGCATGCTTAAAGAAAAATATGATGTATGTAGTGTAGGTTTAGTTGAAGGCAGAATGTCTCGTTTGGTTAGATGCGTCCACCAAGGAGTAACAGAATCCACAGGGAAAACGCGTGTGTACGGGTGATTAATTTCCAGTTTTCTATTTTCAGATACCAGCCTCAATGTACACGAATTCCACGAATGGCAGCATTTGGTCGCCTGCCTCGATCGATAGTTTCGCTCTGGAACAACACCGCTCTTGGACGTCACAGCCTCCCATGCTGAACACGACGAACAGCTCGACCAACTCTTACAACAATTATCCATATTACTCCAACATGGATTATCTCAGCTCAACGGGCATGAGTCATTCACAATTTGGGGTAAATAATCCACCTTTAAATTATATAGATGATAGAGGCTATGAAGAAGGCTATCGGGTATGTAAGCAACTCCTAGAATGTACAACTTTTCATCAGTCTTGAGTAAGGCATAAGATTCACCATGCAAAACTATAGGTTTCGATTTTTTTTTAACTAAGAATCCAATTTAATCCCAAATAGGATACAGTCTTTATAACTTATTGTAACATCGCAGTGGGCTTTGAAATTTCGAGATTGAAATATTTTTAATTCTAATTGTTTCCAGAACAGTGAAAATCATTGAAACGATAAATTTCGACCTCCAATACTGTTACAATCATTTATAAAGCGCCTAAGAATGTGAGGTATCCATGTCTGTTCCAGAACTAGCTTTGTTCATCTACTTAGCGTGTCAAGTTGACGGTTCTTCCATTCTTTCAAACAGTTTTGCTGTAGAATGAATTTCAGAATAACTTTTTTCGTGCTGAAACAATTTCAAATAATCTCAAAAAAAATGCTTTTCCTCTCCGTCGAATAATACTGATCTATTTGCCCATACCAATTTCACAAACTCTATTATGTATTGCATGGCTTTTCTCGAATTTCGAAAAGTAACACGCGTTTCAATTTTTTAATAGCATTCTAATCTTTCCAGGATAACGGGATAGAATCGTCCTGGAGCAAAACTAGGGACGAATCTTCGTGGATGTACAATTCGGGATGGGAGCGAAAATGAAAATGGCAGTATTCTCGTTTAACAGAGTTCAGCAATATTAGTTTTAAAGAGGAATAAGACGAACTATGGTCCTTCTGTTGATGAGGAACGCCCTGTTCTGAATATCATAATGTACATATAGTCACTTTTAATGATTTCAGAGATCAGATCCTCGTGTTGAGAAGGGTCGTATTGATGCGTAAAAATAGTCACGTATAATTTTGGTTCGTAACGAAAGTTTGTGATTATCATCGATAATTTTATTGGTCTGATGCAGGGAGTATACAGCTTTAATTCGGATGGCTCTAAAATCAAACTTATACAGATGAAAACATGAATATATGTACATAAACTTGAATCTGTAACGTTAGTCTTATTCGGCCATTGTAGCGTCTACTCATCGCTAAATATTTAATATTTATTTATGTCTGTGTAGTTTTCTACTTTTTAATTGGAAGGGGTGGAAATCTGTATGCAGTCTTCTGAGTAAAAGTTTAAAGGTTCCTAACATCGTTTATTTGTGTTAATGGCCTATTGAAGCAACGATATTGGGACTATGAGATTTTTGTTGTTTTTTTTTGTTGAACCAAATGAGAGAATTTCTGTATATTTACCGAAATATATATTATTTATTTATTCTGTGAATAAAATGAAAATTTTTCTTCATTTTTATTTCATCCAAACAATAATAAATAAATGGGAAAAATCAGGTGGTAAAATCATAAAAATCTGCAACATATCATTTTATTGCATTGGACTAATGAAAATCGACAGTTAAATAAAAAAATTGAAACTTTATCTTGACCGGTTGGGCTCAAAATTAAAATTATTTCACATCAATTTTACTATTAGTAGCAGATTCATAAGAATGTTTCACCCGAAACCCAGATTTTTTCTATTTATATTTTATCACATGACTCACCTTATTTGATTCCCGAAATAAAACAAAACGGATGTGAAAAACGTGTTGTCAGCATGTACGAAATAAGAATAAAAATGTATATTTTTCTTGTCAGACCAACACAATAAATAAACGAATTTAAAAGCTAAGAGATTGTAAGAACTAGTCAAAAGTGCCAAATGGGCATATATAGTTCATCGAATATCACTAGGTACTCGTAAATGTACATATCGTAGATATTTAAGTCCAAAATTTGTAAAATGTTATGTGATCGTTAGTAATTATATTTAACTGTAAGGCCTAATGTTTTTTTGTTCTACAACAAAATCTTCAAAGAAAAATAGCAACATATGGCTCGAGTTAGAGCCAAAAAACGAACTGAAGAGATTATTTTTTGTACAGATTTATTTGAAATTCCACCAGTGGCACATTGTTCGTTACATACTTAATGTAAATTTTCGAAATTTTCCAACCGAATCAGATTCACTAGATGGAAAAAAATGTAAATGATCTCTTGTATAAAACTGAAACAATTTATGTTGATTGAATTTTTAGGTTGTAGAGGATCATTTTGTATAATATATAATTATAAAATTGTATTTAATTTAAAGAATTATACAATAAATAACTAACAAGTGATTTTTTCGTATTTTTACTCAAATCTTTAATCTTTTTCTTTGTAGTTTGTTCTTCGTTTTCTAATTTTTCAGCTAATAACGACAAATCCGGCTCGAATTTTCTGCAGTTGAGGTCCTTGAGGGGAATATCGTAATAGATAATAACCTATGAATCGACAAGAATCAATAAAAAATTTCAAGCGAAATTACGTTTATCTTACGGTGTTTTTGAAGGTTACGTAGACCAAACACGTAACAGGTGGTTCGTTCTGGGACAAGTTGTAATACCCACTGTTGAAAGCCTGCACAGGCTGCTCCAGATGAAATCTCACGGAATTTTTGTCTTGATCCAAGATATACGTTTGGCCATCCCAAGAACAAACAACAATATCGTCGGAACCTGTACCCGTTACATCCAGTTTAGTGAGTGCGAATATCTGATGGTCGACAGCCATAGCCCTACAAATACCAATTGAAACAGGCGGAATAGGGAATACTCCCTATGATGTATTTTTTATGAAATATCTTTGAAACGTCACATTTTGAAACAACCATTTCAACCGTTTCCCAAAAAAAATTATTTTAAGCACTTAAAAATGAAAAATAAAAATGGGCATTTAAAGTTTAAAGCGGTTTGTGAGAATTGTGCAAGCTGGCAACATCGACTGAAATATGCCTTGATAATAAAGGACAACGAATGCATTATCTTGATGAGATAGACAAAGATGGCTGTGTAACGTGGTTTCCTCGGAGAAAACTTATCTCGAGCGCCAGCTATCCTTTTCACTAGGAAGAATAGCAAACCTACCAGAGTAGCTGCTAGTCGGAGACAGAGTTCGCTGTTATCTAGAGTGGTAGCGATAACGAAGTAGTCAAAATCAAATTATGTACCAGTTTATTCACACCTTCGGAAACTGATTATATATACAACGGAAATATGTGTAGGTATGAAATATGAGCGAATCGATCAGCAAACACACATTCTGGAAATTCTATCCGATCACGAGCACTTCGTAAAGCTTATACCGGGTACAGTGAAAAATCAACGATTTTTCAAAAAAAAAATGCGCCAACCAGAACTAAGGATGACCTCGCGAAGTGAAATGACTTGCTATACGGTATCGGGAATGAAATTAATTGTATTTCTCCAGAACGAAAGAAACACAACCAGGGCGGATCTACTCGAGACTTTTATTCGCTACCCCAAGGGCTACGCTCCTAACTGATAGCGAAGAAAAGGTCTATTTTGAGCGCAACTACGGGATTTCACTGACGACGAGCGGTATCTCTTATTCTCTATCCCAAGGGCTTACGCACCATGACTGATAGAAAAGAAGAGATTTCGATTTCAACACTTATGACGCGGAACGCGAACAGGGGGTTGACGGGACTTTCTCTTCACTACCCCAAGGGCTTACGCACCATGACTGATAGCGAAGGGAAAAGTCAGACTCGCGAAACAGGATAAAGTACGGCACAAGATAACAGAAAACGATACAGTACAGCAGTGTCAAAGAAATAACCGGTGTAGGTCTAATAAAGAAACTGAACGGTACAGACGGGGACCTACCTCCTTTATTCAAGGCACTCGCGGAAAACAAACGAAAACTAAAAATTAATTCCTAACTAGAGCACTAACTTCGTAATACAAAATTTATTCTAAATTCGCTGAACGGCTTGTCGCGCACACAATTAAAATCGAATCGCAGAGAAAAGAGAGTACAAAGCGTAAAAGAGACTAAAGAGTAAAAGAGTCAAATTATCAAAGTAAAAGTGGCCGTCGCGGAGGAAAATCTGCTTTTATAGGCAAATCAGAATGCGACAAGAGTGAAACACGTCTTCAGCTCAGGTTTATCGCATATCAACATCAGAAAAACGTCAAAATCTTCAACGGCATGCAAGAAAAACAACGTTAAACACAGATAAACGGTTTTTTACATTTACTCTGCCTATCGGAATGAATGTACCGAATATTTGAGAATTAAATATTTTGTGAAATGTGAAATGAAAGGAATGCACTAAAAAGAACTCCAATCTTTCTCGGAAAACTGGAGATCATTACAGCTGTCTATGAAGTCTGCGACGAACGAGGAAGGTCGTAAAATTTCATATGGGATTTTTATTGCCGGTTGCAGTTGAGGCTCGCCAGTAAGTACGCGCCTGTAGATCAACAGCTGTTATTTTATAAACAATCTGATCGGACACTGACTTTTCATTGTCTTGTATGCGCTGTTGCCAAATCGTAAACTCCGCACAAAGCGATTTAAATTTTAAAACCCCATATTTGAAGGATGATTTTGTATAGTTTCCGCGGTGAATTTGAAAAAATCATGAATGAAACTCATAATTATTCAGTTTAAACTTGCACATGCAGTGAAAACCCAAATTGAGGAGAATTCCCCATTTGAATCCCTAAAAAACTAACCAGAGTATAACCTCATTCCGAACAAGCATTATCGTTCCGTCCAGAGTCGCTAAGGCATAAGGTCTGGCCAGATCGGTCCTGGATTCCCCAACACCAATCTCCTCCCCATCTATCTTCGACCTTGAAGTCCTAAAATCGCCGAGAATTTCCGTGGATATGTTCCGATTTCTCATTCTCGATATACCCAAATATTGGTAATCAACCAAAGAACTCGAGGTTGAATCGCTGGACGAACTTATGGTGCTCGTCTCTGAATTTTCAAAGTCCTGCCGGGGATTTTCTATTGGGCATCTTATACGCATGAACGTACCACCGGGCTGGGCGATGAGGAGGGAAGGATGACCGTCTTCTGAATGATGCAAGGTTATGGAACCTATCTGGTTGGCACATTCCCATTTGTTTAAAGCTACCAATTTACCTAATCCATAATTATTTTAATTATCTGTTAACTTATGTATTCAATGACATACCTAAGCAATTATCTACTTTAATTTCTTTATCTTCAGAACTGGAACTAGAACTGAACGATTTATTTCTAATCCCTACGTTAGGAATCCATTTATACGAGCGTACCACTCGATCTGTCAGCCCAAGCACCATTTCTAGAGCCCCGTCTCCGTCCACATCAGCTAATAATATATCCTACAAATTGAAATTCAAATTCCTCTCCACATTAATACATTACGATCTAACTTTAGAATTGGCAGGGATACGCTGAGTGTGTACACAAGTTAGTACCATCTCGTCTTCATCTTCGATTTCTTTAGAGAATTTACCGGATAAAAAGTGTTCATCTTTCAAGCCATCTGTACTTTCTCCAGAGAAAACTTGCCCATCGACCTGAAAGAATGGTAGATTTCAATTCACATCTAAAAATGTTCAATTTGTTCTTGAACTGACGGTATCCACGTCTTCAGCTGCAGTTTCTTCAAATTCCACAACTTTCTTCCTCAAAACAGCTTTATATATATAACACCAACCATCGGCAGTGACTATCACTAAATTATTACTTTTTTCATTGAATATATCGCCTATTGCTATACAACTAACAAAACTAAAATTGGAAAGGACTTGGAAATTTTTTCTTCCCTACAAACAAACTTCATAATAAAACAACCCTCCTACATTCATATACTCATAAGTACCTTGAATATGGCAACTTTCCCATTATCGCTCCCAATCACCAATTCATTAGATCCATCATTATCTAAATCGCCTAATACAATCGCATTCCTAGCAACATTTCCTCTAAATTCAAATTCAATACGATTGACTAATGAGATTGCACGCATGTTGTATTCTAAAATCGAATCTAGACACAATAAGAATTACAATGTAAAGTCTTCACAATAGTTACGCAGAATGTAACAGGGTAGGGGGAGAGAGGTTCAAAGGTAACCTTGATTCGGGTATAGAAGAGTTAAGAAACTGCCAACGAGACGGGGGCCAAACTATACACGAAGCTTTGGCAGTGATAAGACCAAGCGAAACGGGGCCAAAATTGTTTGAGTCTAGGGAATGACCAGTATGGTCACCTTCGACCCAACAGTGACCTTCCGGGATCCTTACGATGTGATTCTTATATCCTATGGTTTCAATTACATCCCCTGAAAACGGTTTCATAGATAAAATGTGAAGGGTCAAAGTCTGAGAGTTGACAGAAATAGTTATCTAGGTACCTTGTACTCCAACCACCCTTTTTATTATATTGAGGGACGGATCTTTGGGAGATATCAAAGCTATAACATCACCCCTCTGTATTTCATAACCCTTAACAGCCCACTTATTCAAGAAAACGTAATCTGTCTGACTGAGATCAGGATTCAGGGCTGGCTGCATAGAAATTCCATCTACTCGCGCTACATATCCAAGTGAATCAATAATGGTAACTCCTATTGGGATTCCAATGAGAATACTTTTGAGTATATTTGTAATTTTCATTTAAAAAATAAATTCCAACCTAAAATTCTACTGAAAAACGACCCCATAGATGGATTATCTAAAATGTCATCTAATCTTAACACAAAACGCTTTTCTTTATTTTTCCGTATGATGTCAGTAGCTCAGATTAGTTATCTGTTACTTTTAGTGTTACAGAAATTTAATATGCATAAATGAGGATTTATTTTCCATCACAGCAATTTTATATTGTCTTTCGACTGATGAAGATATAACTATTTTTATTATCCATGCGATTACAACTAAGTCCAAGATAAAAATGAATATACATTTTCTATGATCTTTTTGAACAAACGTCAATCCGAAAACCGTCAAATATCAAAATAAATAAACAATAAATAAAATAACGGACAAAATATTTAAAATCAGAGGCAGTTTTCCTTGTTTCAAACGTTTGAATTTCATTTCATCAATGAATATGAATAAACTTTTTCAAGATGAACATGAGAAATATTTTTTTGGATGTAGTTCATCAGAGGTATATTATACACGTATGTATCTACTGAAAATGCCATATCAATTTTGCAACATCTAATTTTATTTCAGTTGAAATATCTCTTCAAAACTGCGTAAGAGGTTTGATGGAAGAATGTAAAAAAGCTTTGATAGAAGAAAATGTTTGCAAAAATAGGGACCTAATAGATAAAGAGATTTCAGATATGGAATCTTTATATATGACTCGATGTATGTGTGTTTTAGGTGATTTCAAGGTAAATCAATACTTCATCTTGATTTTATTTAAAATTATTCTGTTCTAGAGTGTAATCGAAAATATTTTTGCTATACCTGAAAATGCTTGCATTTATCCAAAATCTAGAAGAAAAAATTATTCAAAAGATGATATCGCAGTTTTACGTCAGGATGTTATTGATTTGCAAGAACAATTTTTAAGGGTGGGTACTTATAGTGACCAAAATATACATAAAAAGAGATGTAATTTTGGCTTTTTGCAGGAGAAGATGGTTGTATCACATTTGAAGAAAGAAAAAGGAATATTAGATAAAATAATGCCTACGTTTCAATCTACCAAAATGTTACTGGACGAGCTGAACAGTAATACAATTTCGAGTAACAAAGATATGATTAATAAAGTTAATCAGAAACTCGAGGATTGTTCAAGAAAATTAGATTTTGAGATTGAAATTGATAAATATCACGAACTAAAGGAAGATTTAGGATTATAATATATTATACTTTATGGCTTAACTAGAGATAATATTGTGTAGAAACTATAAATGATTTATTATCTTGTATGATTGTATTCTTCCATTTTTTTAGTTGAAAAGTCTATTTTATATATTAAAATTATTGAATCTCTCATCTAGTTTTTGTATGATACATATCAGAGTAATAAGAAGAAAACTATTCGAAAAATCAATTTTCGCTAGTAGCTGAGGAGAAATTCACTTTCCCGCACTAGTGCCGGAAAGTGGAGCTTTCGAAACTGAATTGAGTGCAGGAAAGAAGATAAAAACAAACTGGAGTAGAAAGATACATATATACGCACGAGAGAGTATCATTTTTCTTACTATCCTGCATTTTTTACCTATTTCCCACACTAGCGCGAGAAAAATCTGACAACAGTGCGGAAAAGTGATACTTTCCCATCTGAAAAAGTAAGAAGCTTTCCATCAAATGAAATGATGAGTTGGCATTTATAATAAACGCAAATCGAACGAACAAATAGTGCATTTCATTATCCTAATATCGACGTTCTTTTTTTCACATTTCAATAGGCCCTATCCATTTGACTGATAGGAATATTCCAATTCAATCACCGCTCTTGTTCGCAAGTTTGCTTAATCAATTATTACCAATCATCAAACCCTCCATTCCACTCTGAAAGTTAACCCACTTCGGAAAATGAATCTTTCCCTAGCACTTCTACCATGTCTTTTTGTTTCAATAAGCGGCAGAAATGCGTTAACTTACATACTAAGACATAAGCCTTTGAAAAACTACACAGTCCATCTACTGCCCGATTCTAATTCGACTTGGGTGGAATATACCTATTATTTAACTAGAAATCAAGCTCTAGTTAAAAAGGATGATTTCATATCCAAGAAAAAGTTACTAGTTGGAGTGAATAATAAAGATAATTTCGACTGTAACAAATCTTTGGATAAAAAAAACCGGTATGGATTAGGAGGATTCAGTATGGATGTTTTAGAGAGTTTAGCCGATTTTCTAAATATCAGGTGAGTATGAGATTCATCTGTTAATTCTCGAAACAATAAAATAAACAATTTTTCGACTTGTTTTCAAATTATAAAGAATAAGTTTCAAAAATATCGAGAACAGAGCCAACTTTTTTACCCTAACTAATTTTTTGCAGTATTGAAGTGTACGAAGTAAACAGCAACTCAAGTAAAAACAGTACTGATTTCGATGTCACTCTTTGTGACCAAAGGAAAAAAGAATTTGAATATTTTCAAGTCGATATTGGGAGGTGAGTACATACATAAAGATTTTTTCCACCTCACGTTCTTCGTCAGAGACAACCTGCGTTTGTTTCTGTGTTTCGTTTCACAAAACATCATCTTCAGAGTTGGGTGAAGGCACAGCCGTCTTGAAAGACGGTTCAATTCCATATTCATTCTCAATTTTGCGCGATGTGAATAGAGATACTAAAATTCCAGATACTCGATGCTTTACAAAGCCAAAAAACTCCATTTTATCCGGGATATTTTCATACTTACATTCTCTGGAACCTTGTGGTTGGTGTTCTTCGTTTTGCTGGTCGTTCTAGCACTCTGCTTGAGAATTTCCACACTCCAATATGCGAAAATTGATAGAAATAAGGAGCCCTGGTCATGGGTTGAAATCACACTGTGGGCTATAGCGGCAGCTTGTCAGCAAGGTAAGCAAATTTCATACACAAGGGTTGATCATCCTCAGAAGTTCACAATTTTAACTATTCAATGTTGAAATTGTTGAGAATTTTTTTGTAGGTTCAGGATATGCACCTGATGGATTCGCCAGTAAACTGATTTTTCTTATTGGATATATAACGGCGTATCTTTTATACACCGGTTTTACAGCTGCAATAACTTCGGTTCTACTGCAAAGTGAGACAACGCCTGATTTGAGAAGTGTTTCCCAATACACTACTTTAGTATGCCTGATTAATTACGAATGCATTTCACACATTCCTTTTGGAAAATTCGTAAGTATCTTTCGAATATTCATTTTCAAAATGAGGGACAGCCAATTTTGTACTAAAGTATAAAATTCTCATTTGGAACTGATATATAATCGATATTCCACAGAAACAAACACATTACGTTCCCAGCATGGATGTCCTCCTTGAGTATTTAAACCAGGAGGATACGATCCTAATGGCACCAGAAGTATATTTTCAGTATACAAGATCAAGAATCAATCTTGACGATCAGTCGGAAACCACCTCAATTTCACTGAGTAATTACACTTTCAAATTGGGATTTGGCATCAACCATCAGGGCGTACTGAAAGTTCCTATAAAAGAAGGGTAAGGAAAAGAAACAATAAATAAGTAAGATTAAGTATAATAGCTCGACTAATGATGCTCTGCGACCTGAAGGTTTGGTGAGCAAATATAGGTTTTCGAACACGCTGAATCTATTGCGAGCAATTTTCAAAAATCGAATTCGAAAATCTCGATGTTTTGGGTCAAAAATGAGCAAGGGGTTGGACCCCCCTAAAATGACCTATTCGCTACTCTGCCTGAAAGTCAGGATGTTTCGTTACTGTCCTAGGATATAGAGTCCATAGAAGGTGTTTTTAAGATTCTAGAAAATCAAACAGTTGATGATTCGGTAGAGTCAACTCGAAAAATGAAAATAAAAAAAAACAAAAAAAAACATTTTCTCGTAAACGTCAGATATACGAAAATTTGGTAAGAAAATATAGGTTTCCGAACACGCCGAATCTATTGCGAGCAATTTCGAAAGCCTATCTCCTTTCGTTCAGATTTTCATCTTCGAAATGAAGTCATTATCATTTTCATATTCCATTATTTTTATTGTTTATTCATTCTTCATTTCATGTTTTTTCAACTGATTTTCAGCCTCTTCAGGTTACAAGAATATGGTGTTCTGCAGAATATATTCCTCAGGAATCTTCTACAGTTACCAGTCGGTTCAACAAAAACCGAATATGGATACTCTAGCGCAGCGCTAGAACATGTAAAATCCGCTATATACATACTGTTTTATGGAATGTGCGCTTCAGTTATATTTCTGGCTGCAGAATCTTGCTATTCGCTCTACAAGAGTAAGAAGAGATTCATTAGCCAGATACTGTAACGTCTCCTGCATACTGGAGGCCCATGATGAGCTCCTTTTTTAAAGATAAAGGTCTTTCTTTCATTCTTCACCCAAGAAGTAAATAAATAATTTCTCCAAACTCATGTTGTTTTTTTATCTTTTCTTTTCACTTTCCTGGAAATTTAGAGCTTCTCGAAAATGAAAACACACAAAATATTCTTAAAACATTAATTATATTTATTGGCAGTAACATACGTAACCAAACAATGCCCTCGTAACAAAATTTCATACATCACTTGATAGTAAAATGGAAGCACAAAATAATAGCATACATCCCAAAGAACAGAACGTGAAGCAATCATTTCCAAGCAAACTTACGTAAAAAATAGTACGGATAACGGCACTCGTGTTAACGTCTTATATCCATTTTTTTCTTATCCAAAATATATTCCTATTACCATAATAGACATACGAAAATAGTTCCAATCATGAGCATTCAATACCAAAAAAATTCTATATTGACTAGGATTTTAAGATCTACAAAAACCATTCACTAGATTATGAGATCAGATTCAAGAGATATTTTCTCGAAAATTTCGAAATTCAACTCATATTAAAAATCAGAAGAAACCATTATAAACGAATCTTATTTTATTCAAGATATATCATATCATTCAGTCTTTCACATTGAAAGTGTTCAAATACAATAATTCCAATTACCCAAAACACATATAAAGAGATAAAAAATTTTGGCATGGAAATGGGCAACTGATAATTCTAAATTTTTTCATCACAGTTTAAGGATATAGATTTATCCTCAACTTATCAGCTGGAAATGTTTCATTTCAGCAAGAAATGCTTGATTCTGAACAACCTAGAAATCATAATAGTCTTCAAATTATGTTTACTCAAAAGCCTTACATATTCTAAGTTTTTACCGAATGACTGAGTAGTTTACTCTAAATCAATTGAGTGAATTGAATTATTATCGATATTAGGATATACGCTTAAAAGTCAATCTATAAACTCAGTTCAAAAACTCTCCAATGTAATGCACGAACTTGCAATACAAAGCACGAGGTAACTGAGATAAAATAATTTCGTTAAAAAAATTCATCAATCTGAGCTATTAAATAAATAAATCAAAATTAGTAAGTAAACGTTGGTGTCTCCACCACAATAGAAAGTATAGCAAAAAATTTTAAAATATAAGTATAACATCAATAAAATATTTGGTAGAAATTTAAATAAGTTGAACGAAACTCACAGATAACATATCTGTTATGAATAATTTTCAAATTGTTCAATATCAATATCCATTATTTAAAGTTTCAGAAGATTTTTTTAGGGGAGCAAGGTTGAAAATTATCGGTGCAACCTTAAAAATATATTTCGAACCTAAATATCACAGAAAATATGCACCTGAATCGAAAAGGAAATAATTTAATTTAGATTATGGGTCACTAAAAGTTAGGTATCCACTAATTTAGACATGGAAAAGACTCTTTCATCATTTTAGTGTTTCGAGTCATTTTTGAATGAGTTTACAGATGCTCTACGAAAATATTCAATGATCACTGGCGGATTATAATCAAGTTAGCAATTTATTCGATCCCATGGGCGAATATCATCACCAGTCCCGGCTCCACCATCATATCCTCGCCCATATGGGTGTTATCACAAGCGAGTACCAAGACGGCCTGCTTACCTGGCACTCTTTTACACAAATAGTTCTCGTATTGTCTCCGGTTGTTCTGTCTGGTTTCCAAGGAGCACAACCCCGGCGGCCATCTTCTTTCGTGGCAATTTTCCATGAGATTGTCCAGTATGTGGGGCGGACAACCCATCTCGTTGAGCGTTCTCCTTATCATTCTCTGAAGTCAACACAATTCCGACATTAATGAACCTGACCTGACTTTTTGTCAATTTGTCGAAGTTACGTGAAAAAACTGATAAAGAGTGGAAATTAGTGTCCGCAGTTGATAACCGAGTTTCTGTTCGCTAATACCGATAAGACCGAGTCCACAGGTAGTTCTATCCATCTTGGAGTACGATTTTTGGCTGGCGTGCAAACCCGTTGGAAGCGGAAAACGGAGTGGTGAACAATTGTGCACAGTTTTCTCTTATCCTTTAGGGGTTCTCTTCGCTGGAAGTACGATTTGTCTTGCGTGAAAACCCGCTGGAAGCAGAAACCAGAGTGGTGAACAATTGTGCACCCTTTTCCCTTATCCTTTCGTGTTTCTCATTGCTGGATGTACGATTTCTGGCTGGCGTGAAAACCCGTTGGAAGCAGAAACCAGAGTGGTGAACAATTGTGCACCGTTTTCCCTTATCCTTTGGGGGTTCTCTTCGCTGGAAGTACGATTTCTGGCTTGCGTGCAAACCCGCTGGAAGCAAAAACCGGAGTGGTGAACAATTGTGCACCCTTTTCCCTCAGCCTTTCGTGCTTCTCATCGCTGGAAGTACGATTTCTGGCTGGCGTGAAAACCCGTTGGATGCAGAAACCAGAATGGTGAACAATTGTGCACCCTTTTCCCTTATCCTTAGGGCGTTCCCTTCACTGGAAGTACGATTTCTGGCTTGCGTGCACACCCGCTGGAAGTAGAACCCGGAGTGGTGAACAATTGTGCACCCTTTTCCCTCATCTTTTGGGATTTCTGGCTTGCGTGCAAACCCGTTGGAAGCAGAAACCTGAGTGGTGAAAAATTGTGCACTCTCGTCCCTTAGCCTTTTGTGTTTGTATTCGCTGGAAGTACGATTTCTGGCTGGCGCACAAACAGAGTAGAGAACCGTTTCCCAACGCCGTGCTTTGTTTCCACCAACCTGCAATCCCGTAATTTTGAAACTGAGTTGTGTAAAGTAGACCGTTTCTATTCCATCCTTTGTATAGCGCTTTTCACTTGACTGATTTTATAAAAGTGCCTTCCACTGTGCCCTATGTCTTCAACGTCAAAACCACGTAAATTGAACTGTTGTAATTTTGGCATTTTCGCGCGTGAAAAATAGTCATAACTGAAACCTACCTGTAAAACCTCATCCGGTGTTGAAATCATACCCCCCCATCGGTTTACCCTTGCTCTTTGAAGAGTGTTACTCCAACGAACTACCTCGTCCCTCTCCATTGCATCTGCTATGGCCCTCATAGAAGGATTCGATATCCGAAATGCTCTTATATACTCCTGTAACGAAAAATATCTTCCTTTGGACAAAAGCGTGTCAAAAAGATAGCCAAATTGTATAAAAATTCGAATTTACTCAATAAACATACATACTTGACACTGTATATGAGCGTTTTTTTTTCAGGAAATAATCGTAAGAAATATCATAACAATCAACAATTTACAAATCAAACATTCTATTCAGACGCATAACATCCTCTGATTTGGATATCAAAAAGTGTTACGGTCTAAATCGAACTAACCAACTTGCCATTGTTCGGACCCCGACGAAAACAACAGCTCAGTGACCCTGGTTTCGGTCTGTTTTCAACTCTTCAGATCAGCAAAACGCCCACTCCTAAGGAAAACGCTCGAATTTGACGGACCCTAATTAAATACTAGTAGGATCGTCTGAGTATTATTAAGTACTCGAGCGCCATCTAGTAGGAAATACTAATAACTTCCTGATAGTTAGGGTGTGTCGATTTTAACAATTTTCCATCTGAAGAGGTCAAATAAGACCGATACCAAGGTGTTCATCTAGTCATAATTCTCACTGTTTTAGACTTAATCTTATTTTCACTTTGGAGAATGTTCCGAAATGATAATTGTAATGATTTCAAGCGAAGCAAGATGTTAGGAGAACTCAGCTACCCCATCAGCGACAATAAAAACGAAATATTTCATGAGCATTGCTGCTCTTCATATTTTCATTAGTAAAATTGAATCCAATCATTTAAAATGTTATTAGTTACTTCGAAATTGAATACTGTACTATTTGACTGCGTCATCATGACAAATTTGCAATTAAGAAGCGATAGGAACAGCAATACTCACTTTAACGAGCTTATTGGGACAGCCACTGTGTTTCTACAACAAAAAAGGGCCGTTAGAACACTTTTTTGGTGAAAATCTCTCAACTACTAAGAGCAACATCACCAAAAATTGGTTACTTACCTCTTTGAAAAAATCTAACATTTCAATAGTAGGTACATACTTGTAAACAAGAGAAACCAGTTTCCTACAAAAGCCCCCACAAGAATGCTGTCCACATGTTGAAAAATTAGCGGTGTGCAATCATTGAATTTTGAAAAAAAACCTCTTCAGGCGGGTCTCGAACCCACGACCTCTCTATTACTGGTGAAATGTTCTATCACTGAGTTATACCTAGAGGACAGGTTCCGTTTCTCAAACAATGCAGTTTCATTTAGTAGCGACCTTCGAATTGAGGCGTTCAACTTTATAGAATTTTTTCAGAATTCAATAATTATCGCTAATTTTTCATCATTTGAATTAATCACAGACTATACCTCCCAAAGAAAAACTTCCCAAGTCGATGTAAGAAAAAAGAAAGAATTTACTTGGCCAATAATGTAGTGTACAAGCTTAGCATTAAGACCAAGAACCTCAACATACAAAATTCCAAAGCCCTCTTGATGATGAACTTTTTTGAATGCACATTAGCTGTGAAGTGAATATGGGCATAATATGTGAGACAGAAGAATCTGTGAGACCATAGTTGTTCACCTCCAGAACAAGTAAAGACCAAACATTTGGCTCACTCAATTGTATGAAGATAAACAAGTTTTTTTTTCTTCACAGTGTGCTGTAGTTAGACCACAAACCTTATGTTAACTTTCAGCTCAATAATTTAATTATAATTAGAGCTTGATTAACAGATCCATAAGGATTTGTTTTTTGTCCAGTTATGAACATCTGGAATATCAATCTCTCTTAAATTGTTGCATTTTAGGTGGCTAATCATTATGATTTTTTTCTTTTCACAGTAATGAGGAATGAAGTTTTAGTCATATGATAGTGTAATCCAATTTTTGTAAAACTTCTGAGAGCCTGATGTGCAAGATTGAAGTAAAAAAGTTCCGATAAAATTTTCAACTTCAACATGAAAATTTGATTACTTATCTAGATTAAGAAGGTTATTAGAATTTCGATATGAAGGAAATATATAGAAAAAAGTTGAAGAAATGATATTAAAAATATATTTTAAACAGTTTCAACACACACCTTCAGAAGCTGCATTTCCCTCTTTTGCTCATTTATCACAAATCTCTGCTCTGTTAGTTCCTTTTGGAACTCTTTCATTTTTTGTTCCTGGTTGTGTATCAGAGATCTTAGTTCCTTGACGCAGTTATGATCTTTCAGTTCATCTTTTGGTATAATTAACCCACATCCTTGTTCGCAAGGAAGGGGTCGTTTAGGATTATATTCGCATTCTTCCAAATGGGAGTTGAGAGAGTCTAATTTTAATACTTGGGTACATCCATAAGGAGCATTATCACAATTGATACAGAGTCTGGAAGAATAAACAAAATACTTAGACATGTTGAACTGAAAAACTCATGACATGTTTGAAATTTGACAAATGCTATGAAAAATCTGATTTTTGAAATGTTTTTCCATACATTCACCATAGTTAACTCATTACCTTGAAAGTAAGTTCCTCAATATACGAGGAACTTGACGAAGTTGTGCAGATGTAACAGTCAGCCTATCTACTGGGCAGGTTGGTTGTCTCGAAATCCATTCAGATATACAACCTTTACAAAATGCATGTTCGCATGCCGGTGCCTTTCAATACAATTTTGAATTAATCTATAATAATAAGACAGAACTTGAACAAATTTTACCTGCAAGGGATCCTCTAAAACACCAGAACATATTGGACATATCAGCTCTTCATCAACATCCCCTTGAAAGCGATTCAATTCAAATCCCATTGTAAACCAACGACATTAAAAGTTTTCTCAATATAAATATAAGAAAAAAATCCTATGATTCATAAAACTCAGTAAACAATTAAACCATATTCACACATATGCAATGAGAATATTAACAACTTTTTTGTCATACTTTCCGACGAAACTTTACTGTTATGACATAAGATAATGACATATTGAACCAATCATATGGAAAGTAGTTCAGAAGAAGAGAAGATCAAATCAAAACTTGATATCATTAGTTTGAAGTTATCCGAATCCTAATAATTCTTATTGCATTACAGTATTCAAACATATGAATTTCATCAAAGAGGAATCTTTGATATCATAATGGACGAAGGTAAATTTCCTTTTGAGGAAAGGGAAATTCAAATAATTAGATCAAAAAGCTCAAATTTGGTTAGATCTATCGACAGGTAGATCCAAAGATCCTGGTTTATGACCAAAGATTATAGAGTTAGGTTAGGTACCTAACTCTATAATCTTTGGTTTATGACGTTAAAGTCATCAAAAAAATAAAAATAAACCTCATAAATATTTGCTAAAATAAAAATTGCTTTCAATATAAGGCAAATTGTTATAATTTACTCAATCTACAGAATTGATATCCTGAGTAAGTTAAGGTTTCTCTTGATTTTACTCATTATTCACAAAATGTTATTTTGAATATTTGTAGGTTATAATGAGTTCCGGCAAAATTGTAAAACCAAAATCAAAATATTATTCAAAACCCCTTCGAAAGAAATCCAGTAACATGGATGTCAACTACAAAGGTTTTCTATGTAGTTGCAACAATCGAGAAAAAGATTGTATTAGGGAGTCGTATCAAATACTGAATAAAGCTGTGGACGAACTATATGGCAGTGATTCTCCTGAACAGAAAACTGAAGAGATCGATATATCTGACGAAATATCAAAAGAAATAGATGCTCTCAAGTCCGACAAACTGAACCAAAAATTCAAGTTCAACGTATGTGATTCAGGGGCGAAAAATTTGATATTTATTCGAACTACTTTAGACGATCCAGCCAAGATTTCCCAGCATATTGTAGAGAATATATTCCAAACAAAACAACAGCAAACAAGATTTCTCTTAAGGCTGGTCCCTATAGAAGTGACATGTAAAGCTTACCTCAAGGATATCGAGAAAGCTTTTGAACCATTGGCTGAAAAATATTTCCAGAACGAAGGAAGGACATTTTCTATCGTTTATAACCATCGGAATAATAATTCATTGTCTAGAGACGAGGTTATTAAGACTATAGCAGAAAAAGTTTCTTCTTTGAACAAGGATAATAAAGTTAATTTAAAAGAAGCCGATGTTTCTATAGTTATAGAAATCATTAGAGGATTTGCGTTTGTTGGTGTTGTCCCAAATTTCTTAAAATATAAGAAATATAATCTCTTAGCGTTAAGTGATAAAGTGGACAATGTTGACGAAGAAAAAACTGATCTTATTAAAGATGAAACAGATAATAAAGACGAGGAAGAATTAGATAATGGGAAGGAGAAATGTGCTGAAGATTCGGTTAGTAGTTCGTGATTACTTCACTAAAGAAGTATTTGAAATTTCTTTTACATAATAAACAAATTGTTTCTTGAAATTTTTTTTCTTCCAATGTTGTTGCTATTCTGTTGCTTATACCAGTCACAGTGTATTTCCCAGAAAGAAGTACAATAAAAACCGGGAGTAATAAAGAAATATGTAATTACAATCATCTCATGATAATATTGTATTATGTGTGAATGACTTAAAAAATTATGTACATTTTCTTAGGAACATAAAATATACAAAATGATACTAAATGCAAAAAATAAATATAATTCAGTTACTTCAACAACTTCATCTATATCGTATTCACTAATCTAAGATTGTTTTTGAGGTCCAAAAGTTCAGCTTATAATTTAAAATTGAATGAACATTTTCCAATTAAAATGAATACTCTCACATTCACATTGAAAAATACTAACTTATCTGCAAAATATACATCAGAATAAAAGAGCATTCTTCAATTAAAAGACTTCAGAGTCTACACTGAGAAATTTCATGAAACTTATCAATAAAATATACAAAACAAAAGTAATTAACTAGAAATGGCGACACAATATGTCTACTATCAATTACTCAAATATTCAAATTACGATTCGAACGTTTTACCAATTCTGCAAAAATAATGATGCAAATACGTTTTCAGAAAGGGCAGAATTTAAAAAGACAAAGAAGAAATAAAAAAAATGTATATATGGATTTTTTTACATTGAGATTTATTTTCTTCGCTATGTATATAGGAAAATTTATTTGCAAAATCGGGAACCATTATCAGTCAAACTGATAAATAAATAAATAGGGATACTTTGATCTGTACATGGGAAGGAATCAATAAAAAATCATTTTGTCACGGTGTTTTCCACTTCTTAGATAATTACTTTTAACCATCATAAAACATTTGAGAATCACATACGAGCGTGCTTGTTGTGGTAGTTTTTATGGTGAAAGTTGTATCTATGTCGATGCCCATTCTTATTGTAAAATTGCTTATTGCCGTAGAATCTCGAATTGGAGTTGTTGTTCCGATGATTCCAGTTTTTCGAACTGTGATATTCCTGTAAAAAAACATTATTTCAATGTGTGGAGGAAGACGCTAGTTTGTTAGTTACACCATTTGTAACCCGAGATCCGCTGGACTGTTTGTAAATCGTAAGTACTGAGTGGGAGAAGCAACAAGGGAAAAGAAAATCAGATGATTTAGAGGATTGGTACATCGCTATCTGTGAGGATCTCAAAAAAATTCCAAATGAAAGACGAATAACCCAAGTAAGACCAGCAAATACGGGAGCCTGCTCGAAAATAAAGCTTCAGAAATTCGATATTTTTATCTTTTGTTCACATCCGTTTGACAGTAATGTGAGGTTAGAACGGATCATAGATAGGGGTGGGTAGTACCGATTTGACTCATCGATAGCGAAGTGTGTTCGTGACCTTAAGGCAAATCGGCCAGAAAAAAAATCTTTCGGCCTGCCTGCTGGAATAAACTCAATTCGTATTAAGAGGTTTCAGAAAACGCTCTATTTATTCAAACTGCTGCGCCTCGCCGGCCGCGAATGAAAAAACTTCGAATAATCAATATTGACAGAGTAGAGTGAGGTTAGAACGGATCATGGATAGGGGTGGGTAGTGCCGATTTGACTTATCGATAACAAAGTGTAGTGTTTTTGACCTTGGCATTCATGAAATTGATTTCATTACGGTTCTTCGAAGTAAATCGGCCAGAAAAGTAGGTATAAACAGGTTTCGTATTTTCGGAAAATGCTCCATTTATCCAAACCGCCGGCCGCGAAAGAAAAAAGTCGAATAATCGAAATGAATAAAAAACTTGAGAATAATGAGATATTTGACGTTTACGAAAAACAAATGTAAACAAATACATGTCAGTTTATCAGAACTACTAAAAGTGGGGTTAACAGCGATCACAGATAGCGAAGAGTAGAGTATTTGGCCCCTGTACTTCTGAAATCGGCCAGTGAAGGTGGATATCAAGTTGCAAATGGTTCAATGTTGATTGAAAGGGAAAAATAATTTAATTTCAGCTGAAGGGAAAATTAATTAAAAAATGAAGATATAACTTGCCTCGATCGGATGATAACCGGGATTGGACTTGAAATTGTTGTGTGTCTTGACGTGTTTCTTACGACCCTGATCGATGGGATCCGAAACCTCTTCTATCGTCCTCTTCCTCTCTTCCCGCCTCTCGTTGGCCACCTCCTTGTCCAGACGCGATCTGGTCCCATTCCAGGTGGACACGGACGAGAAACCCTTATAGGACATTTTGAACAGCTCGTTCACCACCTTGTCGTTCTGGGGGCCGCTGCTCTCCGTCCAGTTCGTCCCCTTGGACGGTTCGTAGGAATTCTCGACGGTCGGACTCACCTTCCATATGCCGTTCATCGCGTCCGACACGATCTTCTCACCGTTCGACTTGTCGGCAGCACTCGATTCATTTGAACTACTCGAATCGTCCTCCTCGTACGGCACTAGTTTAGTGATAGTCTTAGTTTCCGAATTAACAGTAGAACAACCGGTCTCTAACGATTTGATCGGAACTATCTGGTCGCCGACGCCGACTGTCGCTGCTGCTTGAACTTGATCGGGTGTGTTGTGACTAGTTTTTTGTGGCTGCGTCTCGCCATTTTTCAGTTCGCTCTCTGGTTCCTTTTCAGTGTTCGAAGGGATGCTGGTCGCTTCGTTGTTCCTCTTGATCAGTCCGTTTTGTGGCAGTTCCGGTCCGTACACTTTGTTACTCGTGAAGCCTATCCCGTTGGCGATCGGTTTGGACTTACTGGAACAGGGCTCGGTCGACGTGGTCGTTTTCACCCTGGGTTTCTGCAGGAGGTTCCTTCGCGAGTATGGTGGAGATTCTAATTCGTACATCAATATGTAAGCGAAGGTGCTCAGTACTCCCTGATACGAAATCGGCCGGGCCTGCAAAAACCCCGATATTGTAATACTTTTATACTTGAAATGTCACTGGATACAGGTTAGAACCATAGAAACATAACGAAAAGTTTTACACTGATGCCACATCTTGTCAAGTCTGTCAACAGAAAGTGACATCTACAAATAAAATGTTACTTACATTGCTATCATCAAATTGATAAAAGTTTCCGGAGGGAACAGACCCAATAGCTGTGTAATGACCGCAATTCACGCTGGATCCTATGTGAGTAATAATAGAAACAAGCTTGTACACTAAAGGGGTGGAAGGTCGATTTTTGGTATGCTTAGTGAGGTCCAGTCGCTGTCGGAAAGCTATGTGTCTGTTGATTTTGGTATTTGTCACTGAAAACCTCTTCAGCTGAACACATAAAACCGCAGGTGCCCTTTCCAAGGAAAACTGTTTAGTTGCTGAAACCTACAATGAAAAAAAATAAAATACCACTTAAACAAAAAAATTTTTATACTAACCTTTTTTCTACACGATTCACAATGGTAAGTATCATCGTCTATTCTTTCCCTGGAAAAATATCCGTCTAGTGCCTCTTCCACCGTTTGAGCCCTTCTAATATCCAAGAGGAGATCTTGGAAATGTTGGAAAGTAGTACTAACGTGACCACAGTCCTGGCAAGTGACAGCCGACCTCAAATAGCCGCCGAAAATTTGATTCAGCGGAGTGGTTTCCTTCACTCTTGCATCGAATTGTTCGTTATTTTTGAACCGATTCAAATAGGCTTTTTCCATTGCTTCGATTAAATGTCTCAAAAACTCATGTGCATCCTCTTGTCTGTTTAAGATAAAGTTACGGCTTATTAATCGTAGTTTATTATATATATGTATTGGACGAATAGCGTTCATATTGGAATTTTGTGATTCTAACAATGTTCTTCTCATGGAACAAATGATACAGAAGCCTCCTAAAAATGAATTAAAGAATTAGATCACGCACTCCCAATAGTTCTTATAAATATTACCTGATTCATAGCATGAAGAATAATGTTCTTTATCGGAAATCAACCAATTTGCTAAGGCTGGCACATGAAATAACGCTTGTAGAGTTGAATTCAAATAGCATGTATTACCCATGTTAATCATTCCACAACCAGCAGACCAGTCTGGGAGGTCATTCCAACCAAGCTGAATAGATTCCATTGGAAAAAGTTCATACTTGGGCTGTTTCAATGTTTCTTCTTCTCCAGTGTTAACTTCCATTTTTGTGCTAGAATAAATGAATTTATAATGTGTCCTATTTTTCATTCAATATGAATATATTTTGAAACCATTCATACTTAGTTTTGACCTCCTCGCGATGCTTCAAGACGATATGGTCTACTCCCGGTGTTTGGAAAACATTAACTTGTTTACCACAAGCAATAATTATGCTTCCAGCATTTTCAAAATCTATGTTGTTCAGCAGAGATTTTTTGGTCGAACTAGCTAGTTGAGTTTCCAAGGAGTTTTCTGAATTATTTTTTGTTATTGAGGCTCTAATAGCCGCATTTATGGGATCTAACGTAGATGCCGGCATAATTTTCTTAAAACTACACGTGTAGATGCACTATTCAATTGGCGTGTCTCAATCGCTCAGAGTTCTATACCACGGTAAGGAAATCGGCTGCTCACTCACAGAATTCATTCAAAACCTCATTTTTATATTTGAGTAGAATAACACCCGCGGAAAACACTAGACGAATGCACCTGTACACATTATTTGTGTTATCATACAAACATTACTTGGGACTTCATGCACCTCTGACAAAGTCAATTTCTTAAAAACTACTGTTATTTGCGCAAGCCTCATTTCTAATGGCTTTTTGCCACATCTTCATCAATTTCTATTCTATGAAATAATGGGCTCCACTAGTACTATTTTTCAATTCATAATTGAAATGGGTAGATAGTAAATTTAACAAATTTTTATAATATTTTTGACCTGCTACTGTCATACGCATCACCAAAAATTAACCTCTTTTCCTTTGATTTTATTTTAACTTTATTTATAGAGCAGCTCGATATGAAGAAAACGTTATAATTTTCTATGGCGTTGAAGATATCTTCTATGTATCTTTTGAAAGTAGAGTTCTCGAGCTCCGAAAGCTCATAATTTAAATTTAATTTATATTTCACTGCAGTATAAACTAATCGAATATGATTGCATTCAATATTTCAGCCATTGAAGCCAGTTAAAGTATTCCTCTATTGCAATGAACAAATCAAACATCAGATATTCACTTATATTTATTGATTTTAAATATTACAGATTCAGACTATTTAGTTTTCTGCCTCTTCAATGTTTTCTCTTTAGCTTCCTCATATAAAGGAACTAATTTACCTTCTTTAGCCAATATTTTCAATAATTCTATTATTAGAGGAATATAATTGTGCTTTCTTCTGATATTTTCAATTTGGTAAGACCTCTTCTTATTTTCTTCTTCCTCAATCAGCAACTTCAAATTTGCTATCTCACTCTTTATACTTTCTTTATCTGGATTATCATCCAGTTGCTTTTGCAGCGATTCAATTTGTCTCTCGTATAACATCTTTCTATCACTTACAATAGCCATCAAATTGAAATGTATTTCCCCTTCACTATACCTGAGTAAAGATGCAATAGAAAGTAAAGAAAGTATCAAATATAGTTTATACTCACTTCTGGATCCTTTTTTCAATAATAGGTCTCACAACATCCGTCCATTCTGTTTCGGCTGGGATTGCACCCAAGTCGATAGGACCAGCTTTTAAGCCATCTAATTCATACAATCTCCCATCAATGGGGACATATCCAACAAAATGAAAAGCATCTTGTGTTTTACTATTCGAGGAATTATCAAATTCAAATAATTGTTGCCTTGCAAATGAATTATGAACCGTACGAATAACTGGGGAATTACTAATGGTCAATCCTTTCATATTTGCGTCAAATCCTTGACAAAAATCTTTGAGTTCTGACAGTGTATGACCTATCTTCACATCGGGATGACGGCAGTTGAGTAATATACTTAGTATTGCCTGAGTTGCACAAGCATTATCGATGACCTGTTTTGCAAAAAATATTTTATCCAACCTATTATCTTCTACAATTGAACCTGAAGGATCATCATCTTTAGTCCATTTGAACAGAAATATCAGTCCATGGATAGGTCTGAAATAATACTGTTCATATTTTTGTTCAAGAATTCAAAGCCAAGAAAACCTACTTCAAGTTATCAAACTGATCTCCATCTAAACTCCACAGTTCCTCTACCTGCACGCCTTTAACACCTATAATAAAACAATATAAAAAGCCATAATGATTTATTTGTAAACAAGAACTAACCGAATTCCCTGATTAATTCAGAAAACACCCCTGGATCACTTTCGATTAGACACCAATTACCAGCACTTTCAGACATCTTTAGGTCTTTTATTAAGTAATAAACCCCTAAACAAGTCTAATATCTAGTAATTCGTTAACAATTTTTTTCGAAAAAGGTTAAATTAATGAGACGCTTCTTCAATGTAATGCTTGGGAAATCTATGTTCTCTTAAGAGGATAGTGTTCTATGCTTGATATTCACTCCTCTCGCATCTTTCCATTTTTTTTCAAGGAAATGAAATCGTAAATCATTTTTATCTTGATTGCTGGGTCAGTAATTCCGTTAAAATGCAAGGAGTTATTACTTATATTTATATATTGCTGCCATTTAATTCGCAGCATGAAATATACTTTGTTAAATATGGTGGATGCGCTCAAAATAATGGCAATCACAGATCAAATTTTATTGATCTGAGATGGCAATATTCTCAAAATGACAAAATTAATTGAACATAAAAAAATCCTTCATATTCGAATGAACATTTATCGGAGGCAAAAACGATCCGTTCCTCATCTAATTTCTGTTAACAGAACGTACGAATAATTTTTCGGTAAAAGATCGAACGCAGAAGATGAAAAACCATTCCTACTTGAAGGGATAAAAAATTTATATTTCAGACCGCTTCCCTCTTTATGCTCTCAGATGAAATCATGGGTCTTCTTATTGGAACTTGAAATTTCTATCAATTCAATTCCGTTCAACCCAAAGCTTTCTGCAACGGCCGATACTCGTGGAAAACCAAGTAATCACCAATTGAAAAACTAATCATTTCGAAATAAAAATCGTTCACGGTAATGGTACTATCCTTAACCCGGTTTAAATGTCGAAATAATTTTCTTTCCTGTTCTTCCACCAATTTCATCTATCGTAATCCAGAAATGGGCCAAAATATCGTAATGGGTGGACTTGGTCACCGCTGCTAACGAAAAAAATTGTGTGTCTGAGTACAATTACCCCAGCAGCATGGTTAATTGGGAAATATAATCCGATATCAACGAAAGTGAACATTTACAGACCGTTCGTACAGTGCCAAGAGTTCGAATGCAATGGCAGTGTCTGATTTTTTATTGTACTGTTTTATCAGTTCTCTGCCGGGTATGTATCTAATTTAGTGCTTCCCTGCTTTCTCCTAAAAGGATTTGGGATCATTCTACGTTTTAGATGATTCTCAGCGTTGATTTTTGTTACATGAAATCAGATATAACAGAGTTGAAATTGAAAATATTCAAATTATAAAATATGCCGCGTTTTAAACAGGTATTCGGTATTCAGTGAATTTTTGTATGAGATCAATTTGAAATAAAGAAAAAATATATATTTCTATAGGTAAACAAGGTTTGGGGAAAACATGAAACCAAAATTTATACCATTGAAACGAATGCCATATATTATTATAGACCGGTAACGGATTTTATTATCAAGTAACAAAAAAAAGAGTCAGGATACTGTCTTGACTGGTATTTTCTTATTATATAGAAAAAAAATAATATACCCATATAAACCAAGTTTAAAAGATCTCTTTTCATTTTGAATTTTAGTTGAATTAATTTTTTTTCTGATTCCACTAGTCTGGTAGTTTTTGAAAGTATATAAGACATAACTCTCATTAGCCCATGCTTCTTTCCCTCATAAGTTATGTCTGTGTTCTTTCGGGCAGTAAAAATCCCGTGAGATCCTAGGGCCTCGAACAATTAGACCCACCAGTAAGTCTTCTAGTTAAAAAATTGAATTAGATAGCTACTCAATGTATCATGATAACGTCCGAGACGTATAATTAAGTTGGGTCACGAAGGAAATAAAGTACCATTGTTGAAACTGATTAATCGCCATGAAAATTTCATTGTCCTTCCACTAACAGAAAGAAAGATACATTTAATTGTTCTGTAATATTTTGTTTTCTCTGTAACGCCCGATTGAACACTGAGTTGCATTATTTGCAGCAGTATAACTGAGGAATTTATTGCGAGAGCAATGCACCCATGATCTAGAAATATATTTGCGAGGGTACAAAGTTGAACGAGGATTTTTATAGCATAATAACCGGTGATTCAATTCGCCATGGTCTCTAGAACGCTCTATATGTTTCTCAGCTCATTGTCTACAACAACGCCATACCTATCTTGAAATTTGCAGTATTTGAGTAATTATCACGATATGATTTGTTTTCAACTTCTCTTATTTTATTTTATTTCACTTCATTTTTCTTCACTTTACTTTTCTCTATTCTATTCTTTCTTTCTTATTTCCTCTATTCTACTCTACTATATTCCTCACTCACTCTAGATACTTCTACAGGGTATTATAAAATTTGGCCACACTTTCTCAAAATTCATGAAAAAATTGCAATAGACAAGAAAGCTTTTCAATTGGAAACTCTCATACATTTTATGAAGGTATAACTCTTCTTCATGTCTTTTTTTAGGACCTCCAGGTGTAAGTGTTGACAATGCTTTTGTCCAGTTGATACCTATTAATAAACATAAATGTCCACATATTGATCCTGTGAGAGATATATCGTACCAGCTGTATACGAGGTAATAATAATATAATAATAACCGTTATTCGAAATTTAGCTAAAAATTTTAAGCTTCATTAGGTATATATTGATGGAGGTACCCCTGTTGAAAGAGTTGCCTAAAAAGATTTGTTTTCATCAGGTATAATCCGCTTTACCACCAGAGCTTGAGGATTGGTGACGATGAAGCTCTACAAAATTCGAATTTCAACTTTTCCCAACCCACGATAATCTTTTTTCACGCCTTTTTCGAGAGTGGTATGGCAGCGACTGCAACAATCATTAAAACAGGTAAAAATTTTCACAATATTTCCATAGAATAAATTTACATTCGTGTTTAATGTTCATAAATCAAATACCAATATTCGCAGACTTTGGAAAAATTAATAACTGCATTATCAGTTAATTACATTATGTAATAACCGAATGGGTGAAAATTACGCTTTTTGATCAGTGTCTAGAGCAATTACGTAAATCACGGTAAATCCTGAATCAAAATTCTTGCTTCATATATACACGAATTGGATAGCCTACTTTCTCTGAAGTCTAATCGAATAGGTCGACACATTTCTCTCTGGTAAAAGGAAATTCCACGGTCTCTGTGTGGGTATACAGGGGTTTGAAGAAAACAGGGGCAGGGAGTGGCATGGTTTATTATTCAGATTCTGAAAAACAAACTGTTGAAACACCAAGAGAAACATTGTAACTCTCCTGAAATTTTCATGGTTGAAATTCTAAAACATGTAGATTTAGAAACGCGATTAAATTATCGGGAAAAGCACTTTCTTCATTTATTTTTCTCAAAATAGTTGCTTAAAAAGTGTATCAAAAGATACACTTTTGAGTGTATCTCTTTTCTTAAGGGATGTTTGCAGAATATTATCATTTCGTTTAAAAACTCAATCAGATCACCAGCTTAGTTACCATTTCGTTGAAAATCCACATAATTTTCTCCGCCACAGATATACGAGGATGTATTGATATCTAGTTAGCCTAGACCAGTTCCATGCATAAAAAAATATCGATGCAATTCATGACATGATTTTATCAGACCGTCGAATTGGGCTGAAACGGATATCTGAAGCACTGAGTATTTCTTACGAACGCGTTTATCATATAGTTCACGTCAATTTGGACATGAGAAAAATTGCTGCAAAATGGATCCCCAAATGTTTGAATATTGACCAAAAGCGTGCAAGGGTAGAAGCATCGCGTTCGATCTGTGCTCGATTTGAAAACGATGTAAACTTCTTGAACCGAATTGTTACTATGGATGAGACTTGGGTACATTTCTACGATCCAGCAACCATCGATGGAATGGCGACACTCTGATTCTTCAAGACCTAAGAAGTTTCGTGTCCAAAAATCTGCTGGAAAAGTTCTTGCGTCAGTTAGAAGGTAGAATAATAACCGTAGAATACTATTCGACATTATTGACCACTTTACGGGAAAAAATTGAAGAGAAAAGACGCGGAAAGCCATCCAAAGGTGTTTTGTTCTTGCAGGACAAAGCCCCTGCATACAAATCTCATGTTGCCATGCAAAAAAATTCGTGATTTAGGGTTTGAATTACTAGAACACCCCCCTTATTCACCAGATTTGGCTCCATCCGACTATCATCTCTTTCCTCAACTGAAAATAAGTTTAAAAGGTCGTAAATTTTCTTCCAACGAGGAGGTAATAAAAGCTGTGGAGGTCTGGTTTGTAGAGCAAGAAGAAACTTTTTTTTTGAAAGGTCTCTAGAGACGTTGCAGGTTCGCTGTAATAAATGTATCCAAGTAGGAGGAGAATATGTTGAGTAATAAAATATTTTGACATTGAAATTTTGTTTGGTTCTATAGTAGGCTAAGAATTTTTCAATATATCCTCGTAGGTAAGTATGTTTGTTATCAGCCATCAACTAGGCTTGACCGAAACTTCACATATTTAATGCATATATTGTATTTGTTATTGACTCACCCCGGTAACCTTAATCCATTGTTATTTCGATATTTGTGGCCACAAAAAAATAACACCGTGTTCTCTGTTTACATTCTAGCCTATTTGCAGAGAGGTGACCACAACATAATCTTGTTAAACGCTCCTAGATTGGAGGCTGGTCCTTGGTATCTCACGGCTTCGAGAAATACCGAGGTCGTCGGAAAATATACGGCCCAGTTCATAGATTACCTCGTTTCGAGGGGAATGTATTTGCCCAGCCTGCATTTGATCGGTCTCAGCCTGGGGGCCCAAATGGCTGGGGTATGCGGGCAGAACGTTAGAAGCGGTCGTGTCACTAGAATTACAGGTGAGTTGGTGAATGTTTAAGATCACATATACTGAGTGAGTCTTTGACTCGTACAAATATTTTAACAGTAGACTCTTGAGGACCAAAGAAACACTCTTTTCCTATATCATTTTTCCGATTCGGCTCTGATAAAAAGAAGTAGCCATCTAAAGTTTCCATAATGAGCTGTGCCACCCCTGGAGAAACATAGTTTCCTTCAGAATAACTAGCTAAATCTGTGATATAACACATCTGTGAGTTTATTATTATTATTTGAGATATATTCAGCTGAAGTACTCAATTTTTCAAATTTCACAGATACTTTCTTATTTTTGAACATGAAATTTACAGGGTGAGTTTTCGAATCGTACAAATATTTTAACAGTAGATTCTTGAGCTCAAAATTTTCCCATACCATTTTTTCCGAATCGGCTCGGATTAAAAGATACAGGCTGATGAAAAATCATGAAAAAATGTTATTTTTAGTTCTCTCACAAACGGTTTTATCGAATGGAATGAATTTCGGGATATAGTTTTTCATTTATTTGATGAATCTTTTTCGAACACAACATATCATCCACGTCAGTTTTCTCATTATGACCATTACGTATACCATGAAAGTACCAAAAATTCAAAGAACCCAATGCTTGAAACTAAGTTGGAAGTTATATATAAGGAATATTTGAAAGTTCAGTAAAATAAAAGTATTCTTCATATTTTCTCGTATGATGTGCTATTTTCGAGTAATTTGATGTTCAAAAATTGAGAAGTATCTGTGAAATTCGAAAAATTGGGACTTTGGCTGGATGGAACTCTGTTTATAATATCCACAGATGTGTATAGTGTCATAGATTTATGGAAGGTTTCATAAAACTTTGATTGTCCTATCAACGATTTGATTTGACAGAACATTTTCATTTCTGAATATATTGAAGAAGTAGCAATTGAGAATAATTGCATGGACGTATGAACATCATTATTTGATTCTAGAATGATATTCTGAATGATCATGACTGAATTATCGATTGAAAGCAAATTGACGTCTATTCGTCAATCAAGCGTTGATTCCCCGATCAAGCTTTATGAAACCCGAGGTAAGCTTGTTATTCTGAAGGGAATGGCAATATCTTTTCATCAGGGCCGAATCGAAAAAAATGGCGTGGAAAAAAAGTGTTTCTTTTGACCTCAAGAATCTACTTTTGAAATATTTGTAAGAGTCGAAGACCTGTATATTGGGTGAGTCTTCGCCTAGGTCTTTGATTGAGGTTATCCTGGCAAATTATTACGATGCCTACACAGGTAATCAGTTTTTCGGAATGATAAAGATGATGATGAATATTTGTAGTAAAGTATCGCCACCGTGTATTTTTCCAGGGTTGGACCCGGCAGGGCCATTGTTCAAGAAATGGCCGAAGAATTTGAAGTTGGACGCTGGGGATGCAGAATTCGTGGACGTGATCCACACAGACGCCGGCATCTTCGGATACCCGACGCAGATAGGACACGTGGATTTTTGGCCCAATCAGGGCATTTCCCCACAACCGGGATGTACCATCCCTGAGGTGAAAAGGAGAAATCCTGACGCTTTAATCGAGCCAGGTAAAAAGAGGGAAAACTAGGGGCTTCAATGTTTGCTGTTGTTTGAAATGACTGAAAATGAAACTTTAGTTACGAATATTACAATAGTTTCCACTTTCGTCGAAAAGATGGCAGCATTTAGCGAACGACTTTTCTCAATTTCACCTGGATACGAATTGTAGGCAATGGCGAGACTTTTCGAGAAATTTTTTCCTGTGGTAATTCATAGAACAGATAATTTCACCTCGGAAAGTTGATAACATGAATGAATATTTGTTGTTCAATGAAAAAAATTTTTTTATTTTTTTTTCCGTTTGACGAATAAAAAATTTCTGACTTTTCGAGATGACGCACTGATTGAATTGAATAATAATGAAAACCCCATATAAATTAGTGGTTTCTAACGTAAGATATTCATTTTCACCTTTTGAACTCACCACTAAAACGCTGTAGACCCCTCTGAAGCTTCAAAATCTATGCTAAATATCCCAACAATTTTGAAAATTATGTAGAATCCGTGAAAAACCTGAATATTGAATTTTCTCAACAATACAGGGTTTCCTTTGACCACTTCATCATGCCACTCACTCTAGGCAGATAAAACCTTATATTACAAGCAATAACAAACATAAGTTCACGATAAAAGAGATACAAAATTCTTCACCTTTTCAGTCTTCTGCAGCCACTGGCGTTCGTACCAGTTTTATGCCGAATCCGTCCTGAACCCTTATGGATTTTTGTCAGTGGCGTGCAACACGTGGGACGACTACATAAACCAAAGATGCGACCCAAACCAAGTTCCTACCAACATGGGATTTGCCGTTGACTACAAGTTAGTACTCGAATCACCTTGTCTACAGGTCACTTAAACCATTTTTTTTCAGTGCCAGAGGAAACTACTACCTTCGAACGAATCCTGAGTCTCCGTTTTCTGTCAGTTCTTCGTACAACCCTCAATATAACCCTCAGTATCAGACTTATTGGAATAAACGATAAAATTAAAAAAACCTTTTTCTCAACCTAATTTCTCTGCACAATATATTATTTCCTGCTGCTGAATGAATCTGTGTTTGGTCAGCTAGTTCAATGAAGGATGTTCGTAGCAAAACGAGTTTGAAGAAAAACATCCATTTCTCTGCATATTGAGCATAATTTTTATTCGTTAAAATGAAATACATATTTTCATATTGATGGAGCCATAACTCTTCTATTGACCACTCTTGAGGGATGAAGATATATTGTTTATAGCTTGGATGTCTTGAGCAGTCAACGATGATGACTTTATATCGCGAAACTCCCATCTACGGTTTATGTGGGTCGACATTTTCTCTGTACATAATCCCATGGGTGTTTGTAGCAAGCTCATCCAATCTGGCCTCCAATTCCCACTGAGAACCTGCAAAATAATCTTGGAGTATTAATCCATTTCACTATACAGTTCAGGATAATGGGAAGGAGTTGGCAAACCTGCTTCTGTTTACTTTCATTGAATACAATTATTGAGGAATACCATTTCCATAAGATTTGGTTTATAATTTTCAATAATGTAGGTAAATAATCTAGGAAAAATTATCTTCTTGAATGCCCACAGTTCAGAATGATAAGAAACGAACATGATACGTTGTGTAAATATAAGTACCCTCTTCGTTAGGTCATTCAGATGAAGAGGCCCTTTGAGGTATATACAGCCAAGAACGCCATCTATCGCCAGGTAGACGAATGTGCTACCTTGGCTCCACTTGCTATCTATAGATATCTGTGAAATGCATATATGCAACACGACGGAGAGTAGATACAAATTCATCTAGTAGTTAGATCGCTTACTTCATCGAAGGGCTTCGCTCCAATGTGAAACATGGTGAACAGAAGTGATTCCGCTGGAGGACTAACTTTATCTGGCTTCAGACCTGATTTCTGCCCTCCAGTACTCAGTTGTTGGTACACCCAATCCGAGTTACTTCTGATGAAATCGTATAAAACCTAGAAATGTGAAAGAATCAACTACAGTTTATTTTATAATTATAAGTTTGGATTCGAATTGAAGTAACAGCACCTTGAGATTCTTCTTGCCGTGTTGATTTGTCAGCATGTTGCCAACCAGGTTGTCACACATTTGCGTACAAGCAACTCTTGCTGACCCTTTTTCTTCAAATTCTGACATCTCAACGGAGCTTTTAGCTTCTTCCATGAACTGATCGATTTGATCTGTATGTTTGTTATCTTCATCGATGCTGCACAATGCTTCAGCCAGTGCTAGAGCTATTTCATTCTCACTGCTGTTTGTCCCGTCAAAGGTTGCTGTTTCTTCATTAGGATGTCCAGCAATTTTTATATGCTTTTTCTCTTGTGACATCTTGAAAAGAAATATACAGAACTCCAAGCCAAAACATATGAAATAAACTCACTTGTACTAATTCAGAATAAAGTGCTGAAATTAGAGTTTGGAGCAACACCGAATTGCTCAAAGGTGTTATATCTGAAGGGACCACATCTTGAATCATGTTTGTCACTTTGAATAATGTTGAATCTAAGCAATCCCAGAAATAACTGAAGCAAACTAGGATGATAGCCATGGCTTGATACATGCTGGCACCTGTTTTAATGGCGTCAATCGTAGTTTTGATAGTTTTCGGTAAGATAGGCCTGGCAAGATCCATAATTGAAAGAAACCAAGCAGGTTTGATTTGATTCCACACCTGAAATGTTAATCTAAACTAAAGCCACTTCCTGCCTCTGCTGATATTTGATGCATTCCACAGTTATTGCGGAAAAAGTTGCTAGTAGTTAGGCTACACGAGTTCTGGCGCACTTTGGTAATTTTAACATGTGATTTTTCATGAGGAATTCTACGAAAATGCGAATCCCTCATTTTAGAAATTCCGTAAATTTCATTATGAATAAAAGCTGAAAACAATTGGTTATAAACCTAAGGGTTTCATGTTTTTACTCACATTCCTTCTATCGAGGCACTTTGCCCAATCGTTTTTCTGACAAATCGGTTCGAGAAAAACCTTGAGGATTTCTTTTGAACTTCCTATTGTTAAAATAACATCGGTAGTTGCTCTGAAGAGGTTGTACAGTTGGAATGATGATGATAAAGCTTCCTTCTCGCACTGACCATCTCTTATACATAAAAATCCAGAACATATTTCTTTTTTGGAACTGCCGACCTTCATTTCTTCTTTACATTCAGAAGAACATAATTCTACGAGAATTTTCAACAGCCTACAATCTTTCAGACCTAATACCTGCAAAATATTCCGTGAAGTATGGAAGTTTGGAATAATATTCGAATGAAAATATAATTTTTTTAATCCTATTCCTTTCACATTAACTTCAACATGAAGATGAGCTCCTTCACGAATAGTTATCTTGAAATTTTGCGTAATTTTTCTCCCTGAATGGGGCACTGGGTACAAATTTATATTTGAACCTAATTTATAGACATTTCCGCTTGGAAATTCAAACTATGTGGCTGTTCTGGATTAGTGGAAATCGGTTAGCTCAGAATGTACTCGAATACCTTGAGTAGCAAGCTCCAATGGGGTTGCGGTTGTGCTAATAAGACCATAAGTTCAAGTGTTATTTCTACATTTCCCGGAAATTCCGTAAGCTTAAGAACGTTCTTGGGAATTTGCTTGAATAAATGAGGTAGCGAGAAGCAGATCCACGGGAGCGGTCCTGAAGTTTTGCATTTCAACAAATCGATCTTTTCGATGCCTTTTCTGAAAAGCTGCAACAAAAAGGCAAACAACTGATTTCATTCCGAATTGTGAAATTGGCTAGAATTTACCCTCTTCAGAATGTCCAGTGGTGCTCCTTTGAGTATCAGACAATACAGTAATTCCTGACATTTGGAATGGATGTCTCTCAGTATTTTGCTCTTGTTGTTAAGAGAAATTCCCATGTATTCTTCAGCGCTGTCACACACGCTAGGCAATAACTGAGCTACACAAAGCAATAAGTTGCTCAGATCGGCTATTAATAACTTGGTTCTGTGTTCAGATGGTGTAGCCTACGAAAATGAAGACTATAGTCAATAAACTTTTCAACTAGAAGTCTCTGAACTGAAACAATCATGAAAAACTTAAATAAATGACGAAACCGAGACCAATTGTTCTGTGAAATCTAAGGATGTACTTACTTGTACATATCGTACTGTCAGTATCGTGAGAGATTCGTTCAAAATTCCAACAAAAACTCTTTTGGCCATATTTGGGGGTACTGTGTTCCAAAGATCTTCCCTAGTTCCTGGAACACAAAATATTTACGGGATGTGGGATGTCCAATGATGAGAAGCTCATGCTTGTGTTGATTTGAATACTAGAACTACTAGAACAACGTTTCAGGTTTATGCCAACAAGCACATATAACCATTTTTCCATAGCAGCATTAACGAAATTCATCCACATTTCAACAGAACAACAATTTATGTTCAAAGAAGGAAGCACCCTTATAAAAATAGATAGTGTAAGTCAAAAACAAAGACTTGAAATGCTGCGAGGTCTGGAATTGACCCAGTAATCGTAATAAACTGGTCCAAGGAAAACATGCATCAGCAACTGCAGAAAACTGGGGGATTCAATAAGCAAAAAACAAAGCTTGACTACAGTAGCAAGAGCACAATAAATCAAGTGTTCACGAGCAAATCTGTACTAGACTGCACCTTTCATATACAGCCACCACATCTGTATCACGTAAGATCCTCTCTCCATCTCAAAAAAAGGGCTTGTATTCTCCCAATCCAAACAGTCGGCATCTTGCAATATGTAAAGAGTGACCAGTCTGCAGTGAAGATCCAGCAGACGCTCAGCAAGAGCTTCCTCCATCTCCTGATATTTCTTGAACGTTTCCTGAAGGATTCCCGTCAGGTCTTTGGTGGTGTTGTCCGTTGACTGTATGTAGAACCACAAACAATTCTTCAACAAGGATGCGGCTCCAATTGTTCCAGTTAAAACGGTGAGATCGGCGTGATCTAAAGCCTCTTGAGTCACAACATGCAAATGATCTGAGAAAAATAAGAATCAATTAAAGAGTGAAGGTGTTTGGAGATTACAAAGCTAACCGAGTAGATTCTTCGCGGAGTTGCTTATGGCTTGGACGAATCTTTTTGGATCAGAGTCCTTGACAACCACTTCGCAGTCTCCTATCGTTTCCAAATCATCTTCGGTATTTCTGCTTATTTTCCTGATGAATCCGGAACTTTTTCTATAAGCAGCAACGTATTCTTCCTCCCACCACAAAACTAATTTCATAGAGGCAAATGAGACAAATCTCGGGAAATCCAACAGACCTCCAACAACTGCTGGACAGATTACTTCTTGCAATATAGCCTGTTTTTCCTTTAAAAAGAAGCATGCTTGATGAAGTTTTCATCTAACTACTTTAAAGAATATCGTATGGATTCTAACTCACATTGTAATAGTCCAAATCCCTCTGAATAAGGATTATCACCTTATCCATCAAATTTCCATCTTCCATAACCTCCATATTGGCAACTCTTGAAGTAAATAACCAAAATTTCCCTCAATCCCTCACTACAAATTCGAATGTAGATGGCAAGCAGGACTTCCAGAAACGGAGAAGTCGTTTTGGATATGAGAATTGTTTGATCGATGGGGTCACGAAGCATCGGTATATACCTATATTTGAAGAAATACCATCGGTGGCGAACAGAGAGAAGGGGCCATTTATATTCATGAGATTTCGATATATTCAGAAGAGCTGTAGATCAAAATCAACCCAGATTCGAAACAAAATAGATGCGAATTCAAGAACTCGGTTACGTTTGAATCTTTTTCGGTTTAATTATATATCAAAGTCATCAAGCAAGATGCCAAGCTCAGATATTCTTACGGGAATAATGCACTTATACAATTAATAAATATGTATTAGTATTTATATTACAATATACAATGAGGCGCGAGATAAACCACTGTTTCGATTCGCTGGTGAACAATTCTTGTCAATATATTTCTGTTTCTTTGTGAAGGTTTCTGAATGATCGATAAAATGTGGGACTAAAAAAAGCACCCAAGAAGTAAACTAACAGAAGGCTGTTCGTTTCATTTTCCACGGAATATTCTCGATACAATCCAATTCAGCTTCTGCAGGAGTTCGAACCGAAAAAATATTTGTACATAGCGATTGACAATGATCGATGCTGTTAGCAAAGCACGAGCCTTCAACTCCAAGGAGGAAATGAACATACCTGCGATATAGACAATCAAATTATGTTCCCGACTGTTGGAAGGACATTGTTTTTTCACCTACAACGAATTTCTTAAGGGGAGGAAGTTATGATGACTTTTTTTTATAATAAATATTTATCACTCTCGATTCATGAATTCGAAGTATAAAAATATGAAGGCTTGAGGATATTATGAGAAATTTCGAAGGGTTTTTTCAAGAATTGCTCATTCTTATGCGACACAGCCATAGATTAACTCTTCATTAGTCTATGGACTTTGCTACTTTGGGAAAATGCAATATGGCGAATGCGCCTGGATTTAATAATCCGCAATGCTTGAAAATTTAAGTGAATTCGATCGAGAAACCTTCAATGGAGAGGCTTATGTTTAATTTGTGCTTTAAGGCTCATACTCAATGGTATTACACACACAAACAAAATATGGTTCACTGATGGGTCTAGATTCCGTCTGTATGAGTATAATGGGCGACTGTTGGTGTGGAGAGAACGGAGTCAACGGTATAATGAACATTTCATGATACCAAGAGCTTTTTTTTCTACAATCTTGTCACTCTGAAGTCTTCTCTTCTCCTCGAGCGGACAAACATCAAGAAAAAATCGTCGAATACTCTTGTTTGCTGATTCAGTAAGGAAAGAAAAAGAACATAGTTCGAAAGGAAATACCCAAGTCACGCACACTGATATACTTTGGGCTTTTGAAGCAATCTCTTCGTTCTATTTGTCGATTACCGATTTTTTACTTGATATATTATAGTCAAGATGTTAGGAAGGGTATTGGAAAGAAATATATCATGGGGATTTGCAGGGAAAGTTTCCAACCCGAATTAAATTCAGCAGTTCCTTATCGAGGCTTTTCAAACCTATACAGACTGTTCGAACGAATATTCTATCGTATTCTGTGAATTACACAAAAGAAACCAGAAAACCTTAAATATGAAAGACTTTTCGAATGTTTTGAATGAATAGAATGATTTTTATGAAGTGAATAATACATAGAGGGAGGGAATAATATGATCCATATCTTTCTCGAGTTTCAGTTTGTGTGATTTGTTATCGTATATCGAACAGAAAGGAATTGTGTGGGCACCATTTCCTTCTACCTACCAATAAGAAAGGAATCAGCGAAAAGTATTTCTGACAAGGACGTACATACAAAGAGTTCAGATATGACTGTTAGTTTTTTCCGATAAATTCGGGAACGATAAGGAAACCATTATTCTCATAACGGAATCATTCGTCATTTCCCAGAAAAATGCGTGAAAGGGATCTTATTAATTGGAATGGTGCATCACAATAAGATTTCCTCTGACAAAGGTTCCAATCGCGGAGAAAGAGATAACTTTCGGAGACATAATTGGTTTTTGATGATAGTCCTGAATTCATAAAAGTAGGTAACGTGAAGCTAACACTGAACAATGGTGAAGTTTAAAAATTGGTTAAATTGCAGTGAATCATCACTATGGTTCTCCAAGACCTAAGAAGTTGCGTGTATAAAAATCTGCTGGGAAAGTTCTTGCTCCAGTTTTTTGGGATTGCCATGGAGTAATCATGATTGATTTTTTGAATAAGGGTAGAACAATATCCGGAGATAACTATTCGACATTACTGACCACTTTACGGGAAAAAATTAAAAAGAAAAGACGCGGAAATCTATCCAAAGGTGTTTTGTTTTTGCAGGACAACGCCCCTGCATACAAATCTCATGTTGCCATGCAAAAAATTCGTGATTTAGGGTTTGAATTACTAGAACACCCCCCTTATTCACCAGATTTGGCTCCATTCGATTATCATCTCTTTCCTCAACTGAAAAAAAGTTTAAAAGGTCGTAAATTTTTTTCCAACGAGGAGGTAATAAAAGCTGTGGAGGTCTGGTTTGCAGAGCAAGAAGAAACATTATTTTTGAAAGGTCTAGATACGTTGCAGGTTCGCTGTAATAAATGTATCCAATTAAAAAGAGAATATGTTGAGTAATAAAATATTTTGACATTGAAATTTTGATTGGTTCTATGTTCTATAGTAGGCTAAGAATTTTTCAATATATCCTCGTAAATCTAAAGGTGATGCATAATCTAGAAGAGCATTTCTTCTTGAAATGAATCTCGAAATTTCATGGGCTTGTTGCAACCGTTCCATCTTGACGAATTTTTAACTGACCTATTTTTTTCGCGTATCTCCAGGAAATATTATCGTGGATCTAGATGTTATACATATACCTACTTAAAGAGCTACCCACTACCGCAAATGCTTGCTTAAAAGGAACAGCAGGGGTTTTGTCCGCATGCATTTGGAAAAGAGATACTTTTCGAACGTCAAAAAACGTGGAAATTATTAATTTCAAAACTCTCTGGTAGGAAAAATAATTGGAAATCCGTAATTATTAAGAGTCGCAATCATCCATACAAACGTACGAGGATGTATTGATACCTAGTTAGCCTAGACCAGTTCCATGCATAAAGAAAATATTGCGTTGCTGTAGCAACGAACAATAACTCATTTGAAGTGTCAGTGTGAAGTTTGAGGTCAAATAAGTAAACCAGAGTTACGCAATGAACTAAAACGAAGAAGATTCACCGAAATTGTGAAAATCGAAAAATTGGAGTGGCGAGCCATCATCAAGTACCTGTATTTAGAAGGGTTAAGAGGTAAGCAGATTTAGGAAGATATGCTTAATACCCTTGGTGATCAATGTCCTTGGTATGCGACCGTGAAAAATTGGACTGCAAGCTTCAAAAGAGGTTAATTTTCCATTGAAGATGATGACCGATCGGGAAGGCCAGTTTCTGTGTCAGTCCCCGAAAATATCGATGCAGTTGATGACATCAGACCGTCGAATTGGGCTAAAAAGAATATCTGAAGCACTGAATATTTCATACGAACGCGTTCATCATATAGTTCACGTCAATTTGGACATGAGAAAAATTGCTGCAGAATGAATCCCCAAATGTTTGAATGTTGACCAAAAGCGTGCATGGGTAAGCATCGCGTTCGATCTGTGCTCGATTTGAAAACGATGTGGACTTCTTAAACCGAATTGTTACTATGGATGAGACTTGGGTACATTTCTACGATCCAGAAACAAAGCAACAATCGATGGAATGGCGACACTCTGGTTCTCCAAGGCCTAAGAAGTTTCATGTCCAAAAATCTGCTGGAAAAGTTCTTGCTTCAGTTATTTTGGGATTACCATGGAGTAATCATGATCGATTTTCTGAATAAGGGTAGAACAATAACCGGAGATTACTGTTCGACATTACTGAACACTCTGAAGAAAAAAATTATCGAGTATAATAAAATATTTTGAAATTGAAATTTTGTTTGGTTCTAGAGTAAGCTAGGAATTTTTCAATATATCCTAGTAGAATGAATTTCAAGAATAATAAATCACTTTTCTTTCAATCTGGTTCAGTGGATTCACATTTTTCCATTATTCTTTCTCTGTATCGCTTCAAACACGTCGAAAAGCAGATGAACGCGGAAATTTTATCCAGGAAAACCAGGATTGATGTAAGCTTTAGTATGCTTCTGTACGTTAAAAGATAGCGTCAGTTCAAAGGTGACTTCGACAGCATTTTCCGCAACTGCCATCGGATCGCAAAGAACGAATTCCTAGACCAAAAACCCTTCACTCCCGCTGCGGTTTTTCGCATCGTCAATACCACCCCGTCCGCAATAAATTCGACAGCGATCGACACCATCGGACGGAAGGTGACAAATTCAATTAAACGCCGCATCCAGAATTCCGCGAGAGACCGAGGCCGGTGCCGCGCGCGCGTCCGCCGCTTTCCGGGGCCGGGAAACGCGGACCGTCGACAATTTTCCCGTTCAGTAGTGACGAAATAACCGCTCGGGGTGGTAGCCAGCCCGTTCGCCGACCGTTTGCGTTTTGCACGAACGTCTCTCGCCACATAAACTCTCGCGTCTTCGCCTAACGGATTCTTCCCCATGTTTTCATCTGCTTGAACGCGTATAAAATTTAAGTCAATGGGGTGAGTGGAGAATTTTTCCTTTTTATGGCTGTGTTCCGGCGTTTCCCTGGGGGATGCTCGACTCGAGTGCCGCGGGGGTGTTGAGAGGAACGGACTCTGCGAATTGAAAATTATTTTTTTTTATGCGATGGGGGGATTTTTTAATTGTCTTTTCAGCTTTCTTTTCATATCATCCGGTTAATTCATTTAAATCAGCGAGGACGGTATTTATTTTTGTGTAAACAACAAAAATATATAACTAAATGTAGGTGAATGAACTCATAATTTTCAATCATCAAAAACCTTTTGTAGACGCAACTTGAACATGAGAAAATGTCTTCGATTTTCTTCCATATTTTTCATTGCAACAACTTCCTTCGGAGAATATCTATTGTAGATACTTTTCATCCTAGGAAAAATGTATTGAAATTCATTGATTGATTCCTAGATTTTGACGTGAGAAATGGATAGGAAAAAAAGGGATTTGCTGTAACTGAACTTCAACTGCATCATTCTGAATGCATAAAGGAACCATTGCATGAATGTCTCAGTTAAAAAAAATTCAAAAAACTGCCTTACAAGCACAAAATGTTACTAATTTCCTATGAATACAGGGTGACTCTTTGACTCGAACGAACCTTTTAACAGTAGATTCTTGAGGTCATGAGAAACACTTTTTTTATTTACCATTTTTTCCAAATCGGCACGGTTTAAAAGATACAAGCTGTTGAAAAACCATAAAAAATTATTTTCAGTTCTATCTCAGGAACGGTTTCATCGAATGTAATGAATTTTGAAATATAGTTTTTCATTCATTCGATGAATCTTTTTCAAACACAAGATATAACCCACGTCTTCCAGATTTCTCATTATGACCGTTACGTACCATAAAAATACCAAATACTCAAAGAATCCAACTCTTGAAACTAAGTTTGACGCTATCTAATGAATATTTGAACGTTTTGTAAAATATGTAAATGTATTCTTGATATTTTCTCGTATAATGCGCCGTTTTCGAGTAATTTGATGTTCAAAAATTTGGAAGTTTCTTAATTCGAAAAATTGGGTACTTCGGCTGAATGCAACTCTGTTTAAAAGATCCACAGATGTGTAGTGTCATAGATTTATGGAAGGTTTCATAAAACTTTGATTGTTCGATCAACGATTTGATTTGACAGATTTCTAAAACGAAATCACTGAAATCTTTTCATTTCTGAATATATTGAAGAAGTAGCAATTGAGAATAATTGCATGGACGTATGAACAACATTATTTGATTCTAGAATGATATTCTGAATGATCATGACTGAATTATCGATTGAAAACAAATTGACGTCTATTCGTCAATCAAGCGTTGATTCCCCGATCAAGCTTTATGAAACCTGAGGTAAACTTGTTATTCTGAAGGGAATGGCTTTATCTTTTTATCAGGGCCGAATCGAAAAAAATCGCATGGGAAAAAAGTGTTTCTTTTGACCCCAAGAATCTACTTTTGAAATATTTGTACGAGTCAAAGTATCTGTGATATTTGAAAAACTTGGTACTTTGGCTGAATACAACTCTGTTTAAAAGATCCACAGATGTGTGGTGTCACAGATTTGGCTTGTGATTCTGAAGGGAATTTTGTTTTTCCATGGGAACAGCTCATTATGAAAACTCAAAGTGGCTACCTATATCTTTTTATCAGGACCGAATCAGGAATTATGGTAGAATAGGAAAAAAGTGTTTCTTTCGACCTCAAAAATCTACTGTTGAAATATTTGTATGAGTCAAAGGCTCACTCTGTATAACGTTCTAAGCAATGGTTTAAGCTATCGTATGAAAATTTTATTAGTAAACGAATTAAACAACAATGTTCATTAAATATTTTTCACATTCTTCAAAACATAGTGGATCATTAGTGTTTTTTCAATGATATAATTTTCAAATTTTTGGATTAGAAAGGTGAATCTAGAATGGATGCACAGTTTAAAAACTGAAAGCCTTCCACAATATTGAGATTAATACGTTTCATATTATCGTTTCACTCTCAGAATCATGGACTTATAAGCCTATTAATATGTTCTTGGTAATTATCACCAGCAGAATAAGTTACTGGAAAATTAGCAGTAACTCATATGAAAAATCATCAGTACTATCATAGCAGATGATTAAAAGCTTCTGACTTTTGAAATTCCTGATATTTCATTCAATTTCAAATGTTTGTAATAAACAATAAATAACAGAAAATTATTGATTAATCATTAATACAAGAATTGATTTGCATAACAAAAAATTAAACACCCTGTTCAGTCCTCCCCTCTGCGAGAAATATAGAATGAGGATTTGTTCATTTTTTTGTTAAATCGCATATGTAGCAACGAATTTTCTGGAGTCACTCCACGTTTTTAATTCTTCCCGATTATCAACCGACGAGATCGTCAACCCCTTCGCAGGAATTTTAATGATTTCCAGGGAGGATTATAACGTGTAAACACATGATGTGCAAGGCGATAAGCATCCAGATCAACGACCCCTTTTTCAGGCATCTGGTCCTGGAACTACGAAACTAAACCTGATTGTTTTTTCTTCCCATTAATCACGAGATCTGGACGGCGGGGGTTTATTGCCGAATTCCCTGGGAATCCTAATCGGTAATCATTTTTTTTGCGGTAGGCGAGATCGCTTTTTTTTTGGATTACCGGTTGGTTTTCACGAGCCGGTGTGAATGATGTCCCTTTTTTTAAAATTATTATCGGATATTTCTGGCGGCTGTAAATTTCGAAAGCAAACTCATCGTTTTCGAGCTGCTATACAGGGTGTACCTAAATGAATAGTAGCGAGAAATTAAATTAATTTTCAGTAGCTTGATCCATTTTGAACAAATATGGGTACGTTGTAATTTCTTACTATATAAAAGTAATGCCTTAAGAGAAAAAAATTATTTACCGATCATCTTCGAACTGAAATTTACCTTGTAGGTGAATATCATGCTGATATTGCAGGGAAACGCCACAAATTTTTTTTTTATTACCTTCTCCTTCCCATAGAATGTTCGCTCAATTTCATTTCTGCCAATCTTATGGTTTCTAAGAAAAAAATTAAAAATTGCCTTAAAGTGCCAATCAATATTTTTCGACAATGAATCACCCCTGAAAATTCTTCATTTACACCCTGTATAATGATTATAGTTAGATTTTTCACAACCCCAATACCTTTCAATCTGATACAAGTGGTGATACTTCGCGTATGAATCACCTGGTGTTAGTCATGTACTATCGAAATAAACTGGGGGTAACTGTTGCTTTCGTCCACAATTGCATGTTTTTCACGGTTAGCTGATTCACGCATTAATTGGAATTTTCTCTATTTTACGGAGAGCTACCATTTTCTTATTAAACTGACGTATACGTAAGTAACTTTGTTTCACATAGAGTGAACATACGATATCGAATAAAAAATTATAATATTCAAAGAATCTAGAGAAACTTTTGATTGATTATTAGTTTCCAACAACAACCTCGTGATTCAGTGTAGGAGGAAAATTACACTGCGCAAAAAAATTAACGCACATTCTGAAAATCTCAATTTTAATGAAAGTTAACTCTACATTGACTTTATAACTTATTTTTTATGTTCTCTCGGGAAGGTTTTGAACGAAACAAGACACATTAAATGGAAGAAAAATTCAGGATTTCAACGAATCTCATGTGAAAGAAGAGAAATGAATAATTTTCAAAATACTGAAATGCTGATAAGTGATTAAATACTTGGTATTTCCACCCCTTGCGTTAATTACAGCTCGGCAACGACGGTTCATACTCAAAATGAGTGATCTTAAAATGTTCTGATCTAATCCTTTCCAGATTTCTCCAAGTTGGATTCCTAAGTCATTAAGAGTAGCTGGATGATTTTCTGAACTTCTCAGTCTTCTATTGAGGTTGTCCCAAACCTGCTCAATCGGATTGAGATCTGGACTTCTCGCTGGCCATTCCATTCGAGAGACTTCAACCTCTTCAAGGTACTCCTGAACGATGCGCGCACGATGGGGTCTGGCATTATCGTCCATAAAAATGAAATTTTCACCAATGTATGGGGCAAATGGCACTACATGCTCTTCAAGAATGTTCCTTATATACTTATCAGCATTCATAGCTCCATTATCAACGACCACTAGGTCTGTGCGAGCAGTCAAAAATATTCCACCCCATACCATAATCGATCCTCCCCCGAAACCAGTAGTATTCAGGAAATTGCACTGAGCATATCTTTCATGTGGACGTCTGTATACAAGGGAACGTCGATCACAATGGTAGAGACAGAATCTAGACTCATCTGTGAAGAGAACTCTTTCCCAATCGTCCTCTTCCCAATGGATATGCTCTCTCGCAAAATCCAAACGCGCCCTTCGATGGGCTGGTGTAAGAGCTGGGCCTCTTGCCGCGACACGAGGCCTTAAATCATATTCTCGCTGAGGCGATTTCTTATTGTCTGAGTGCTAATTTGCACCTCATGAGTTTGCTCAAGCTGAATTTGAAGGAGGCGAGCGGTCGCAAACCGTTGTCTCAACGAAGAAACTCTCAAGTAACGTTCTTGAATGGCAGTTGTTACCCGTGGTCTACCCTGTCCTGGTTTTCGGACATTCATACCTGTCTCCCTGAATCGCTGCAACATTCTGGACACACTTGTATGGGAAACTCCAAACCTTTCTGCAATTCTCGTGTATGTCCACCCTTCTTCTCGCAAAACTACCGCTTGGGCACATTCGTCTTGGGTCAAATTGCGTGTTTCGCGTTGCATAGCGATCGAGTGTAGAAAATCAAACGAAAGAAAACTATTGATCACTAGAATTGATCGAGAACAACTATTTTTAGAATGGAGCCAATACATTCAAAATCTGATAATATCATATTTTTTTATTCCTGCTGGGAAAAAACATCTGTATTGAAGAAAACCGTTGAAAGTGGATAACATATGCATGCATAATTCTGATAAAAATAATTATCATTGAGAACACCTTCAGTTGTAGAATAAATTTGAGATTTCCATAATGTGCGTTAATTTTTTTGCGCTGTGTATTTACTGACGTGGGCATCTTCAGAGCAATCTTGGTCTTTAGATTTTATCTAACTCTTCCTGAGGTTATTCCAATTTCTGAGAGGTACCTATGAGAGTTTTCGATTCAACCCTAGTGACTGAAGGTCGTCAGACGATAACCAACCCCCAAAAGTGAGTGGACCGACACTTCATCCTAATAAAACACCAGCATCTTGTCATCAAACTCCGAAATGAGAGGATCAATATTTGTTTTGTTTACGTCTCTGTATTATCAGGGCATACTATCCAAGTTGGGCGTATCACAAACCACGACTACTGAATTACAAGTTGTTATCCCTCCATAATTGATAAGGTATTTGAACAGTGGATTTTATGCTAATTTATGGCTGGAAATCATATTCCTGGATGTTGGGAACAGAGGTCTGAAATGGCATATTATTATTCCATCTGATGCCAGCCCTCACGTGTCTACTCCTAACCATATTCTCGTCTTTATGACCATGTCCTTTCGGTGATGTTCGAGAAGGGTAATAGTCTAGGAAAAAGATGTCTGAATGGAGCGGAATGGAATAGTTTTGGAACCACAGTGAGGTGAAAATCAAAACTAAAGAATATCATGCACAAGGAAAATTACATATGAGGCTTGCAGGGAATTTTATCTTAGGTTAGAGAGGCTATTTTTGCCTCATTTAGACAATCATATTCTTGACAGCAGACAGCTGAGAGATTCCAAGTCAGACGGAGTTTAACCGTGAAATTTAAAATCGTCAGGAATAATGCAATAATGACTCTGAGGAAAAATGTCGAAAACAACCTAACAGTTTAATGGAACATCGTTGCGAATAAATGAAAATACGGATCTCAGTGTCAAGTTAAGCCAGAATTTACGCTTTCCACTTTCTCCCGAGTTGTTCTTCTTGTTCTATCAGCTGTTTCGTGAATTAAAACGTCAATGGAAACGAACGCCCACAATTAAGATTGTCAAGAGAGAGACGGTTTTACCGGAAACGCATTTTAATTGAATCTCAGAAAGGGAGGAAAAATTATCTGGAAGGCTTTATCCAGATCCCGATTTCAGTAGACAAAGCAAAGCTACCCTGTGAATTTTCCTACGAACCGAATAAATGTGAATGAGTATATATAGTATATTAAGTTCGAAAAATACACTCCTTCGCCCCTTTCTGCTACTATGGTTCCGGTCATCGGAATTTCTATGGGTTTTAGTTCTTTTCACACCACAGATCTTTGAAACTATCGAATTTCAAGACAGTTTCTTCTCCTTTCTAAAATAGCTTCTCCAAGGAAGATCACAGAAGGATGGCATCAGGATGGCTGAAGTTTCACAAAGGGCAAAGATAATAAAAGTGAAAGTCAGTTATTTATTTGTCTAAATAATGAGTTATTGTATTATTATATTTTGCTGATTCTCCCTTGCAAATTAATCAACCATAAATACAATAGAATAGTTTTAGGCAGTTTCTATGGTGCTGACACCACAGATTCCCGAAATTCATTCGAAACGAGCAATCAATTATACACGGGTGCTGAAAACAAACATGTGTGCTTACTAATGAGATAAGATAATAGACTTGGAACAACATCGCGGGGTGTAACGTTACAAATGTAATAAAGATTATTCCCCATGTGGGTTATGTTTACTGTCATACGGGCTGGATATCCGTTTCGAACGGATACCTTCACGAGAATATCTCCCACCTCACTTGTCCTCTATTCCAGTAGTTTCGTCTCGTGTCTGATTGATTAGATTATTGTGGCACAATTTGTGATGTCGAGAGCCAAAGGCTGCTCTATCATTTAGATCCCTTCGGGATACGTTGTTTGTCGGGGAAATACACTGAACCACTGAACCATCAATAGAGTTAACAGGTATCCAACGTTTGAAACAACGTCAACAAGACATTTAATTTCCAAATTCATAAGGGTTCTCTCGATTTCCAACTTGAGAATCTGAATAAATATTTCGGAGGTTGTTGTAAATTTCAGTGCACATTCAAAATACTATTCCTTGAAATTCTTCCTATCCGACCTTAATTAATTTTTCAGCCAGTGAACGATGTGACCGAAAGGTTCAACGTATAAATAATTCAATTGTACTCTGCCCTCTCCAAGACATCGGGAAGGATTCATTCCCAATCTCTCCAACTTCCAGGCCAGTTTAATTCGCAAGATTCACTCGATTTGAACACCGAATTAACTCTTTTCAGAGAGTTCCCCAGTTCGATAAGTCAGAACCAAAATCACTAATTTAATTCCTCGTTACGTCTAACAATTCCATCGAACCCACCAACAGCCATAACAATTTCGTTTTTCTGCTCACTAGAGGTATTTCGCAGCATAAGAAAATTGCCTTTTTATCTTCCGAATATTGTGTTCCCCAAGAGTGGCCGCGTCTCTTTCGGCGAAGTTCTCTTTGTTTGTGGAAGTTATGAGTATTTGGATATAGATATTAGCCGTCGCACTTTCCGTTTCTCTTTGGAGAGCATTCCCTCTGCGAATATTTGTCGAAGCCATTCTTCCGCATATGCGAAACAAATATGAACGTTCGCTTTGTTGAAATTCGTCCGGATAAAGTGGGATTGTTGAGTGAAAGTCATCGTAAAGGACGAGAGGGACGTAGTGGAATCAGACCTTGTTGAGCAATTGGAATTATGCCTCTTCGGGAAGACAATTCTCCGAGTGCAATCTCACGGAACGCATTCAATTTCGACCATGGTTGTATGGAGAATTAGTTTTTTTTTTTTTGGTTGGAGATACGAGGAATTTGTTTCGTTTCTCGTTTTATAAGATATGAAGGGAGCATATTGGGTCGAAAATGGCATAGGCAATAATAGGATTGCCCTGAAGAGAACTACGAGTGTTGAAAGTTGACCCTCCCCAAAAGATGGGGTCAGTGAAAACTTCCTCAAGACAGAACGGTTGTGCCGAGATAGATGAAATTCTCAGATTTATTACAAGAAGAGTTGCTCTTTCAGAATATGAATCACATTCAGATTTACGATAATTTTCCTGGAAGATACGCAACTCGAAAGTTGACCTTCGGAAATTCCCAAAAAGATGGGGTTAGTTAAAACTTCCTTGACCGAACGGTTGTGACGAGATGGATGAAATTCTCAGATTTATTACTAGAAGAGTTATTCTTTCAGGAAATGTATCACATTCAGGTTTACGATAATTTTCCTGGAAGATACGCGACTTGAAAGTTGACCTTCGGAAATTCCCAAAAAGATGGGGTTAGTTAGAACTTCCTCAAGAGCAAACGGTTGAGCCGAGATGGACGAAATTCTCAGATTTATTACTAGAAGAGTTGTTCTTTCAGGATATGTATCACATTCAGATTTACGATAATGTTCCAGAAAGATACGCGACTCGAAAGTTGACCTTCGAAAATTCCTAAAAACATGGGTTTAGTTAAAACTTCCTCAAGACCGAACGGTTGTGCCAAGATGGATGAAATTTGCAGATTTATTACTAGAAGAGTTGTTCTTTCAGCATATGTATCACATTCAGATTTACGATAATTTTCCTGGAAGATACGCGACTCGAAAGTTGACCTTCGGAAATTCCCAAAAAGATGGGGTTAGTTAAAACTTCCTCAAGACCGAACGGTTGTGACGAGATGGATGAAATTCTCAGATTTATTACTAGAAGAGTTGTTCTTTCAGGATATGTATCACATTCAGATTTACGATAATTTTCCTGAAAGATACGCGACTCGAAAGTTGACCTTCGAAAATTCCTAAAAACATGGGTTTAGTTAAAACTTCCTCAAGACCGAACGGTTGTGCCGGAATGAATGAAATTATCAGATTTATTACTGACAGAGTTGCTCTTTCACAATATGTATCACATTTGGATCTAGGATGATTTTCCTGAAGAATACGCGATTTGAAAGTTGACCTTCGAAAAATTCCTAAAAAGATCTTTTAAAAAATTATCGGGAGCAAACATTAGCCCTGATTTAGATGAAATTCTGAAATTTATTACTAGATGATTTGTTCTCTTAGAGTATGTGTCATATTATTAAACCATTTGGAGTTCGGCTCTGTACAAATCATCACATGGAGCTGCAAAAAATACAGAGAAACCTATAAGAAAAATTTGGTAGTTTCTCTGAAAAGGATTTCATTGGGTGCTTCTTGAAGTTCTACCCTTCGACGTGTCATTTTTAAAGTTGGAAAAGTTTGAGAACGGTGGAGAAACAGCCTGACTTATTGAAAACATGAAAACCCAGGGGAGGGTTCCACATCTTCATGGATATCGACACCAACCATGTACGCTGCACACAGTTCAGTTGAGCAGCTGTCACTCATCGAGAAATTGAAAGGAAAAACCACCACTCGAGTTCAAAACCGTTAAACTTTAAACAGAGAGGAATGGAAGATGGCGATAAGAAGTTTTATCAGTCCTATAACTCCTATATTCAGTTATAAATACAGGGACCATTCTTCCTCCCCCATTTCAACAGCCACCTAAGGTGAAAATTCAACCGAATCTAACGACGCCGCGGTCTGAAACGAAGTACCGTAAAATTCACAATCGGATTATAGGTACGGCGCTATAAGAAAAGTGCAAATATCCGGGTGGACGCCGGCAAGTTACCAAGTTTTATGGATTTTCATAATGAAAAATAATATTGACTGTGGGCGTAAAACGGAAATTCGTTTTTCCGCACCGATCGCGGGAGGCGTTCAGATGTTACCAGGGCTCGTCCTAATTTGATATTTTTATGAAAGTGTTATGTATTCCCGGTAATTAAATTCGAAACGCGCGGACAGCTCTAATTGAATTGGATTCTTTTTCGTGTTCAGGATAATTCATTTGAGCTTTTTGAGCCGCTTAATTGAATTTCACTTCTTGCCGGAAAAGGCCACTACAATACGAGGATTTTGTTTATTCTTTCGAATGTTGGAAGATTTGAAAGATCGATATGATGATACAGGCATTGTGATACCGGAAAAAGAGAAGAAATTTTAAGTGCCGGAAACATTTCTTACTATTGGGAGTACAAATTGGTCCAGTACGTTTTAAGAGGAACTAATACTTTACGAATATCCATTCAAAAACGGCATTCACTATTTCCTAATTTACGCTTTCAATTTGTTACGTGAAGCCTTGATTTTTTTTAAATTGAAGTTAATAGTTGGGGAGTCGAAAAGGAAAATTCGGGATTTACTCTAGCGTGTCAGATTAATATAAGGGGAGATACCTTGGACCCTATAAAGTACCTCTACCAAAAATTAGACCTGTATATACAGGTCCCCTTATACAAGGGGGAATTGTCTAAAACAGCCTGTCAGAATAGTAAAAAAAAACATTGTACATACTCGAGCGTGTCAGATTGAGATATATGTGGTTAATTACATGTTCTCTAACTCGAGAAGGGTTAAGAGTAAGGAAAATTGCTTCAGACAAAAGTTGTGTAGAATTTTATTATCTACAACTTTCATAATGAATACAAAAACGATTATAGGTACAGGGAGGAAAATATTCTAAAAAAAGGGATTTTTATCATCTTCAAAGTGTCAGATTAAGAAAACCCCCCCTGATTACTGTCAGATTAATGGGTCAACACGTCTACAACACCGAGATCAACCATCTGCATAAAAATCTGACACGCTCGAGTATGTATAAGTAACGATTTTTTTTGCATTTTCAAAGGACCACTGTGACCTTGCATCACGTCCAAATTGTCAGTCCCTTGAAAAGTAGCTTCCTTTGGGTCCAATTAATATATCCTCCAAAAATCTGACAAGCTGGAAAATTTTTATTTTACCATTTTCAACTCTTCTGTACTGCCAGTCACACCGCGCAAACTGTCAGGTAAGCAGGAATATCAGAGACACGTAGAGCATATACAGTATCTTAATCTGACATGCTCGAGTATGTACACCTGACGATTTTATTTCAAATCTTGGAAAACCTACAGACGCTTTCCCCACCGCTGAAAGTGCATACATCATACAACTTTTTTTTCTTTCTACCATCTTATCTTCAAAATCCACTAGGTCTCCACGACGCTCAAGTATATCCCGATATAGCATCGTCGGCTCCCCAAATATAAAGAACGTCCCGATGACATCCCGTCTCTTTTTTTTCCAACATAGTTGTTTTTTATGAGATAGCGTCCAACTTAATTTCTAGAGTTGGGTTCTTTCACTTTTTGGTATTTTTATGGTATGTAATGGTCTTAATGAGAAAACTGGAAGACGTGGGTGATATCTTGTGTTCGAAAAAGAGTCATCAAATAAATAACAAATTATATTCCTAAATTCATTTCATTCGATAAAACCGTTTGTGTGAGAATTAAAAATAACATTTTTTCATGGTTTTTCAACAGCACTTATCTTTCAAACCGAGCTGATTCGGAAAAAATGGTGAAATGAAAAAGTGTTTCTTTTGACCTCAAGAATCAACTGTTAAAATATTTGTACGAGTGAAAGACTCACTCTGTATTGAAGACAGTCAAATAAACTAAAAGTCTAAGAATTGGTTGAGCAAAGGGCGATTGTAGAAACAATTTCCGATATTCCCTCACTGGACATTGAATTTGGGACACTCTATACACCGAGAATACTGAATAAACTTTTGAAACTATCTTGAAATATCTATATTTTTTCGTTCTTCATGGGAATTTCAAACTTCTGGAAGGAAGAGAAAAAGATCCTATGTCCCAATCTTTGATTGTGGGAACTGAACTACCCACACTTATCAATCAAAATTTATCAACAAACTTCTTTCTTCTGATTTCAAATGTCTTCATCCGAGAAATTTGTTCAGATTCGAGTTTTCTCTGAAAACCACCTCGGCTCATTATACTCATTATACATTTTCCAGTAAAATTTTCACGATTTCCACTGAAATATAGGCCGCTATAAAATAAACCAACAACGGCTCAAGTAACAGAATCTACCACGTCTCCAATCTGAATGCTCTAACGAGTTCCACTTTGATGTGATAATCGTTATTCCATAAAATATATTTCGCTTTCAAGACAACCTCCCACCTGTCTACACCAGAAAGCTTCAGAAGACGAAATAATTGTTGGGCCAATTGATGAATATGAGAACCTATAACGGCATATTTCTATCCCCGAAAAAACGAGAAACGAATCCAATAACGTCGATGAATGAAAAGAAGCCCTCAAAGGGGTTTTTCACTTTTCTCTGATGAAAAGAATAACTCGAGCACGTGTGTATAAAAAATGTATATATTTAGCTTTCAACACTAAAGGTTCATCAACTTGAATGTTATGATATTCACCCGAAAACTTTTGTCATTATTTCTTGCGGTCGCCGAAAATTATTTTTTTCGTCTTATAATACGTGAGCGTGAATGTATGGATATGGATATTTTTCATGATACATTCAGAGGCGTGTAGTTTGAAAGAGGAAGCTCCCTGGTGCAGGGATGATACAGTTTGGTGTATTGTGATAACACTGAATTAATGCTGGTGAAATATATGCAGTCTGGAACCTCGACAATTTAATTTATTACAACATGAGCGAAGTGATGATGAAGGGACCATTATGTTACTCTGAGCTGTAGTATGTTCACGAATCTGCATACAGCTTCCTGTAAGGGAATATTCAACTTTAAGTGTTAATGGACAGATGTACTGAGTGCCAAATATATTTCGTTTTGCCAACGTATAATTTCTAATGCATTCGCACATTACGATCCAAATGGATGCTGTAGATTTTAATTTAGCGACAAATACCAGATCTCCTGTTGTATCGGAGTTTTCTCTTGATATAAAACTGTTTCGAGAAAATACCTCACAGCAGTTTTGGGGGCTCTTGATCCCAGAGATTGCACGTGGGAAAAGTACACATTATCATCATCATCATTCTTGCCCTCGTAAGGTTATCTCTTCCCTTTGGAATGTGATCTTAGCTGTAACTCTCATTTGATTCAAAAATTGAATCTCCACATCCTATTATACGAGGATATATTGACAAATTCTTGGCCTAATATAGAACCAAACAACTCTGGTTTACATTTTTGTCCTCAAACTTCACACTGACACTTCTAATGAGTTATTGTTAGTTGCTATGGTAACGCAATATTTCTTTATACATGGAACTGGTCTAGGCTAACTAGATATTAATACATCCTCGTATTTGGGAATATTTTTCTTGTCATTTGTATCAATGAAGGGCTGTACGATTTTCGGGCGTTAACTCAACAAATTCGCAAAAATGATGAAGGGAGGTCACAATCAAAGAATTGCCAATCTGAATTGTGATTGCCAACCCGTTTTGTAAGCCCTCTAACTGGGCATTATGATAAAAGTGGGATGAAATATCTCCCCCAATCCTACCTCTCCATTTCTGTTCATTATAACGTGCTAGCATAGAGCTTATGGGAAATGTGAAAAATGGAACATCGTCCCCTATCTGGCAAAAACGGGAAAATCCACATTTTTCACAATTTTATGAATGAGGATATATGGGATTGAACTACGAGTAGGTATTCCTGTTACGGAACTGAATCTAGGTTACCATACTTTAATTGAAATTCCCCAGAGTCTTCGTCACTGGCGGAGGTTTTTTTCGTACTGTGCCAGTAATGTTGAGTTGAATCGTTTCATGAATTTTTAGAGAAGAGGAAATAATTTAGAAATTCTGAGCCAGATCAATTTGAATTTCTCTCTGATATTTCAAATAATAAAAGTTGCAAGAACGTCAATTTAAATTTAATGGTCCATTACATTGTATTAATATAATCAAGATAGTGATGTCTGAGATCAGACATTTTTTAAAGAAATTCGAGTTAGGTATTGCAATTTTACTTTTATGAACTACAAAAACCCTCGTAACTTTAAGAACATCCAATAATTGACATTCAAAATTCATTCGCAACAAGTGATTCTGGCAATTACAGTGGATTTTTCCCATTTCCTCCTAATGAAGATATAAAATTCAGATATCACCTTCGCAATAATTTTAACGCCTTACTGTATTGACGTTGTCTGAAAAAGCGGTCTGAAGATACTCAAATCCCTCAATAAAACCAGATGGCCTGAATTATTATCGCACCTTTCTCTGTTATTGAAAACTGAGCTGATATTAAGGCCACGAAATACCTAATAAAAGGTCGAAAGGGCGTCAGAATGGAATTTGTTTGTCTCTATATTGACCACCTGCTAAATGAAGAAATATATTACCTTGGAATTTCCCACCATTCAGCTTGACAATGCTATTTGTCTCAGCGGAAAATTGGGCCATTTAAAAGACGTGAAATTGACAAGAAATTTCAAATTTTTAAATATACAGGGTCTTTGACTCGTATAAATATTTTAACAGTAGATTCTTGAGGACAAATGAAACTCTTTTTTTCTATATCATTTTTTCCGAATCGGCTCGGTTTGAAAGATACAGGCTGTTGCAAAAACCATAAAAAATGTTATTTTCAGTCCTATCCCACAAACGGTTTCATCAAATGAGATGAATTTCGGATTACAGTTTTTCATTTATTTGATGAATCTTTTTCGAACACAAGATACCACCCATGTCTTCCAGTTTTCTCATTATGTACCAAAAAACTACCAAGAATTCAAAGAACCTAACCTAACCTAACCTAACCTAACTCTTGAAACTAAGTTGGACGCTATCTAATAAATATTTGGTTTTGTGAAATAGAGGTATTTTCATAGTTCCTCGTATAATGCGCCGTTTTCGAAAAATTTGATGTTCAAAAATTAAAAAGCATCTGTGAAGTTTGAAAAATTTAGTTTTTTGGCTGAATACAACCCTGGTTAAAAGATCTACAGATGTGTCACAGATTAAGCTAGTTTTTCTGAAGGTAATTTCATTTTTCTAGGGCTGGCATATCTAATTCCGGAAAACTAAAATGGCTAGGTATATTTTTTGAGTGTTTTTTTTGACCTCGTGAATCTACGGTTAAAATATTTGTACGAGTCAAAAACTTACCCTGTATATGTGGCCTAGCTGGGACAGCACAGTTTATAATTTGCCAACAATACATTTTCAAAACTTTGCAGTGTGTGTCGAGTTTTTCCTTCAATTTTTTTGGCAGAACGACAAGAATGTCATGTTATACTTGAAAAAATAGGTGTTATCATTTATAGCTCACAATCATTTGCTTGAAATTCCCTGTGGAGAGAAAACCCCAGCTGAGTCTTTCAAAGTGAAACCTTGATCTAAAAGCAAACCTAAAAAACAATGGGATTTCTTGACTCAAACTTCGTCAATTAGTTTTTTAAGGAAGATAACCTGAAACACATAAACCTATTTAATTTCAATAGTTCCCTCATTCATTAGTTTTATCGAAAAATAGAAGTAATTCCGATCGAAAATACATCCACACTACATTGACACTAAAAGCAACATTCAATCGAATTCAAGGCACGCAATTGATGTACCAAAATATCCATAATGTCAATTATCGATACTATTTACTGAAACTATTCCGGTATAGAGTGGACTATCAGTCAGATTGCCCGAATAAACACGCCGGTTTTGAAATAACATCACCGTCATTTGAAAACGTTTCGATTGTCACACTCATCAGGTGGAATGGTGTTTTTCAGGAAAACCTTCGGCTTTTAAAATAGAACTGACCACCTGTTTGGTTCCCGTTTTATACCGATCGAGAATCGTTTTATCTGTTCATCCATTCTTTCAAATGGAACTATATCGTGATATTCTCAGAGATATTCAAGAAATTCTAGTATCGCTTACCTAGATGGATGCACTTATTTTCTTCTTTTTGCACTTTCATTTGGCAAATAGGGTTTTTCATTTATTTCAGAACAAAATGAATGAACAGATCATTTAAAGTAAGTAAATCTCACTTGTCTTCTGAAACGATACAAGTTGGTAGTTCTGTGAAAGAAGTGAGTTTGTTATACACAATATTTTCCTAAGCCTCTCTGGAGCAGCTGGAGCTAGTCTGTCTCAGACTGTTTCGCGAATATAAAATTGCTGTCTTCAAATAAAATCGACGATATATTTTTACTGTAGGTAAGTTATCCACTACTTTATTTTATGGGAATATATTTTACTCGGAAAAATTCCCCATAAAAAACTTCCACACTCGACAATTTCATGTGACTTCTTCTAAGTGTGCCATCGACTGGAATTGCCCCATGCAACTTCGGCGCCATGTGGGATCGATCTCATATAATTCTCAGATTACGAGAAAGAATAAAAATACTTATTGCCATGAACAGGCGAAATTCATGTCAACATGCGTTTTTCTACCCCTCGAAGGACTATTCGATACCACTGTCGTAACGCTCTGCTGAGGAAGCTTCTTCGGGAATCAACGAATCAGCTTTTTCACGGCATTAATGGAATTATTTCAACACCATCCTTATAACGTCATCAAATTCTTAACGGATGAGTTCATGGCAGCAGAATCTACACTGTGTAGATTTATTGAGGTCAAAAGAAACACTTTTTTCCTATACCATTTTTTCCGATTCCGCCCTGATAAAAAAATATAACCATTTTAAGTTTTCTAATGAGCTGTGCCACCCCTGGAAAAACAAAATTTCCTTCAGAATAACTAGCTAAATCTGTGACACTACACATCTGTGGATCTTTTGAACAAAGTTGTATTCAGTCAAATTTTTCAAATTTCTACTTTTTAATCTTTGAACATCAAATTACTCGAAAACGGCGCATTATAAGAGAAAATATGAAAAATACCTACTTTTATTTCACAAAACGTCCGAATATTCATTAGATAGTGTGTAACTTAGTTGCAAGAGTTTGGTTCTTTGATTTTTTGGTATTTCTATGGTACGTAATGGTCATAATGAGAAAACTGGAAGACGTGGGTGATATCTTGTGTTCGAAAAAGATTCATCAAATAAATGAAAAACTGTATTAAGGAATTTATTTCATTCGATGAAACCGTATGTGTGATACATAGACATAGAGACATGGACTGAGCAATGTCAGCATGAAATTGGCTTTTTTTATAGAAAGAGAGAAATGATCGTCGGGAATTTACCTGTCTCTTTTTTGTTCACATAGAGTTGAGTGTAGACCAATCAAAATTCTAGAAAGAGACAACTGCATTCCCGACGTGCGTTTCTCTCTGTCACTTTTTTTGACCGTATTTCATGCATAGATAGAAAGGGAAGGCACAGTCCATGTCTATATGTCTATGGTGTGATAGAACTAACAATAATATTTTTTTATGGTTTTTTAACCCATGTCTGTTTAATTGTTTCTTTCATTATTTTGAAGGTTTCTTCTTTGTTTATATCGGTTGTATTAATATGAGTTGCTTTTCACTTTCCACGGTATATCCCTATCTTATCTTCGATATGACAAATTTTATGTCTTTTTCTTTACCTTGTTCCCTTTTCCTTCCCTTTTTGAGCTTTTAATGAAGCTATTACTACTAGTATAAGTATTCGCAACAGCAATATTCTCAATAGAGGACACTGATAATACGAGAACCTCACCAAACTATTGAGTTCAGGCGATTTTGAATTACTTTTTCATCATTGGTTAATTTGAATTCCCAGAGTTCCAGGTTTGATGAAATAAAATAGAACCTCTTCGAATTTTGGAAGACGGATACAAACCGCCGGCATACCAAGAAGGAGAAAGTAATCAGTAAAAGAAGGCATGTGTTAACCTTCGACATAAAACGCGGATATTGAAATTGCCTCTGAATCAAGAAACGAGAGCAGCCTAAGTAGAATGCCAAATTAGATAGGAAGCCAAAGACGATGATACAAAGGAAGCGGTAGAGAGAATCCAGATTTTCACTGAAACGGAAAACACGTTCGAGTTGGTGGGAAACGCAACAGTGAAATATACAGGGTGTAAATGAATAGCGAAGAAATAGTGTGGTTTCTTCATATGAAAACTTTTTTAATTCTGAATGCATTTATTCGGGAAGAAATAGGAAGTAGTGATTGGAAATCATTGAATAGGCGTCTGTTGGTTAATATTTCACTCTGAAATGATATTCTGAATGCTCATAATTGAATCATTATCGATTGAAAACAAATCGATGAAGTCAAACGTGTACAAGCTGAAAGCAATACGTTCAAACTTAGAACATAGCTTTTTGAAGTAGAATTTTATGCTTGTTAAAACAAGTGGAGAAGCTGGGGTCACAGAATTCAACAGCAATTCATTTCCTTTCGGGCTTGTTATAATGGAAATCATTTCCGATCTTGAGAAACCAACTTTCGCCACTTGACAGTTAGCTATAGCCATTTCTATTCTGGTCTCTAATATGAAGGTATATTTCTCCCAGGCCCTCTCTCAATTTTTCATAGGAAAAACTTATCCGGATCCCCCTGAAGCCGTTCAACTCTTGAATAAACTCCCGAATTTTATCCGTGAAAAGGAACGAAAGGTCTGTCAACCAGAAATCACCAAGTAAACATCTTTTGGCACGAAATCAATCTCTCAACTTTCCTCAAAGTTCTTGGGACAATCGGTCATTTATGCTTCGGTGCGTACGCGAATAGAATTCGATCTAATTGATAAATCTCCAAGTCCAAAACATCCGGAGCCTCCCATTTTTTTAGGTTGGGGAACATCGAAGATCGTTCAATCACTGCCGAGGAAAAAATTCGGATCTAGCCCACTAGTATTGACAGACTATGCTTCAGAATTAACATATTCATGCGTGAGCGCGCGCTTTCTCTTCATTTTTGGGAATATCGAATCAGATATATTTTTCTCCGAACTATTTCTATTTCCATAAGTCGATGAATCCTTCGGGGAAATGTGGTCGAACGAAAATGGAAAAGCAATGGATTTCCAAATGCAGTTAAAACTGCCTTTTCAACAGTAAACCATTTGAAAAATCTACAGAAACGCTCCATCTGTAAGAATACATAGAGCTGATGAAACCTGCAGATTTGTAAAAATTTCGAGAGAATTGTTTACCGGATTATTATTATTCAACTGGCGTCTTGGCTCAGCGCCTGTTTCAACATTTTGATTTAATGAGAATCAACCGATACGCGTATCATTCATTTTACTAGAATAAGAAATGGAGCAGTTTGAAGCACTTCTTATCCATGGAAAGCTTTCTCATGTCGAGCAGATTCCTTTCATCTCAAGAGGGTATCGTGTTTATCAATATTTGTCCTGAAAAGTTTCCACTTTCTAGAGATGCAAAGATTTTGGTATAATACTCGTAGAATACGTCGAGTTGGGAAGCTTTTAAAGCCAAAAAATTAGTGGAAATTCACAAAATGGTTCATTTTCGTTAAATGTAAATAGTACAGCATCAAAATGGGTATGACCAACCCTCATAATCTTTCTTGATCCATCTGGTACGACTCAGGAAGTCATAAAATTTCCACTGAGAGTTATGAATGCACCAGAATGTGGTAACATTTTTCCTCATAAAGCACGAAGAAAAATGATAACACATTAGCTCCCAACTTTTCCGGGCATACTAATAGCCCGAATTAGCATCGAACAAAAATCGCAATCATCCCCTTTTCATCCGGGTAATAATATATGCAAATGGCTCATTTGTTACGTACAGAACGCACGAATGCAGAGCCCTCAATTAGAACGACATTCAGCTCTTCGCATCCAACCGTTGAGGTGGAATTCACCAAGCACTTGGAGATGTAAAATGTGAATATTTGCCCAAAGTGGCGGAATGAGATTCGTTCTCTTATTATGATTTAACGGAGGAGAGCTTTGACCCACTCACTGTCCACCTAGAGTGGCAAACAAATAAAAACCTCGGCACGGAATATTTTCCAGTGGAACGAACTTTGGGATCTTTTTATTTATTGGGCACCGTTTGTTGATGCCCGGAAAGTCCGGGGATGAAAATGCTAACGTAGTGAAAACTAGGGAGCGCGCACGAAAAGCAAACAGGGAACTGCGGAAGCAGGAACTTAACAGCAGATAGATGCAGTGGTGGGTTTAGATTGTTATTGGATTTCGTGGATTGAATCGTATTTGATCATTTTGGATAATGGTCCTGTTCACCTGTTCAGGTTTAAGTAATATGGGCTTATTGTTGGTGGTTCAAATACGTGTAACGAAAAGGAGATTCTTCAAAGACGTGAGAGATTTTGGGTGGATAAGACTCATGGAAATCACTGCAACATTTATATTTTGCTTATCATCATTTGATATCATGATAGCTTCCAATTTACCCCAAAAGTTTTCACTTTTCTTGAGAGTTTTTTTGTTGTGGCAGTTCACTATTTAGTTTAAATCCAATGTCTTAAATTTGTTCTTGTCTTCGCCATTGAGAACCTGTTGATTTTCAAGAGTATTTTTGGAAATGAGGAAAACATGGTATATGGTTCTTCACGACGATTTTAAATCATGTTCAATCTGTCAAAAACGCCTGTAGTTTCCGAATTTTGAGTGAGGAAAACTCTTGATGATTGGGTTAGAAAATGAAAGCTATTAAAATCGTTTCTTCAATATTAGATAGAATTTAATTCAGCCTCAGTGAGTAGTTAGCCATGTGCAAAATTTCATAGAAATAAAAATTTCAAAGGTATTTCAAGAATTTCCGGTATTTTTCCTAACTTCCTAACTAGAAAAACCATTCAAGAATATCATCTGAAAATTTTATGGACCTTAGTGGAACCGTTTGGTCTATACGAATTTTTAAGAGACCAAATATTTTCGAGAATTTGGACACGAGTATCTCTCAGAAAAATCATCGTATATCTGAAAGTGATCAAGAGTTTCAAGAAGTTATGGAAGTGATCAACTTTTCAAGCAATAGATCTCAAAATTCCATCAACCTCGGTGAAACCGTTTGCTTTTTTTAACTGACCCCATCTTTTTGGGAATTTTTCGAAAGTCACCTTCCAACACTCGTATCACCCAGAAAAAAAAATCGTACAGCTTAAAGTGATACATATTTTGAGAGAGCAATTCTTCTTGTAATTATTGCGATAGAATGCAATCTTTCAGAGTTCGCGACTAATTCTCATAGAATTCTAACCCGTTGGCCGATTTGGATGATTCGAAATTTTTTTCCATTGTCTTGAGTCGTAGATTGACAAAATTCCTTAAGTCGGAGGAAGTTTTCTAAGGTTCAGGAATTACAACAAAACCTTTTTGGAGATTTTGAGAAGACCAAGTTTGCGACTCCTCTACGCAAAAAATAGTCTTCGCAGAGAACATTCGATTTTTTTTGAGTTAGATAAACTATTCAAGAATATCCTGTGAAATTTCATTGACCCTCATTGCAACCGTTTGGTCTTGACGAATTTTTTAGTGACCTCATCTTTCTCGGGATTTTTCGAAGGTCAAATTTCTACATGCGTATTATATCCCAGAAAAATTATCTCTCTCGTTTATTCGATCACCCCTTATTTGTTTGACAAATATTCATGTACGCCTTGAATACTAGGAATGTCAAAAAGAAGGTTCAGATAAGTATCTTTCAAGACCATACAGTCCAGCTCAGATATTCCAAGAGAAGACTAGAAAAGACAAATGTTTAAGAGAAACAGGAACTCTGGAAGCCCTCCTGACAATAACCAAACAACCTAAACGCAATCCAGATAGTTCTCCTTCTTCTGAACAATTTCACTTTCCTCCACGATGACAGTTCACGACTTCTCCTTCAAATAGATCACAGCGAAACTTTTCTTCTAGCGAGGAAACCCTCGAGAGAAGTAGTAACGGAGGAACAGAAGTAATTAACGACAAAACAGATTTATCTACTCGAATTAACTCTTAGGGGTCGAGACTTGACAATCATTCATCCTCGAAACTTTTACGACCATTATCACACACTCCTTTATTACTCAGGAGGAGCATAAAAGCTCTATCTTAAACTGTTGAATCTCCTCTTAACATCATTTGGGGACGCTTGTATTTATGAGTTCGCGAAATTAAGTCATCGCAAGAATTATCAGAGGATTGAATTTAATGATGCCTCGGATTTGTTCTAAGAAGAGGTCTGTCTCTTGAGGTCTTCAGTTCAAGGAAGATCTGTGCAAACATGTGAGGATGTAACTCTACTGAGTTGTAACCTCTGGTGAAGGAAGATTAAAAAGTCTCATCATATTGGGTATAATGCTAAATCCTTAAAGATATCCTCTTTCAAACAGCATGGGTGATTCCTGAATCGATATTCGTGGAATTTTCTGACTGCGCTGCAAAAATCTACACCTTATTTGAGGTAAATGGAAGTGAAAGGATGAATATATCATCCGATCATCGCCCCAGCTTATCCGAGTCATAAATCTCGACGAAACACCCTAATATCCTCACCACACCTGAAGTGTTTTTAATCGCTAATACCGAAACCCGTCCACCCCCTCCCCAAACCCCTATTTTACATGATATTGAAGGCTGACAAGTGTGGCTTATGAATATGATCCCGTCTAGACACCAGAGTAACCATAAATTTCGTGATGAAATTCTGGCACGAACCGAATCATCTTGATGTAACATCTGCACGTAGGGCTCAAAAATAGAAGCTCCCGATATCATATCAATCCCGGGCTGTATCACTTCATCAGTCGCATACGATATATGAACTACAAAGGGGGAAATGGGATTCCGGAGGCGGGGTGTGTGAGAAGTAAGGAAAATCCAGGAGGACATTCATGGAATATGGGCATCGCTGCCACTTCTGCTGACGCTGTAAACCAGAATTTGATTTCGATATGCGGCTGTCACGATACCTCGGAATATTCGAGGAGATTGAATCGAAGATTCACTCGGTTATAAGCAGAAATGTCTTCTGCTCAGAGTCTAGTGCCTACATGTTTTTTTTTTAAGTGATACGTTCCACTGGAATAGAATATAAGAGAGTTACAGATCATCTTCTAGCTAATGTTAACTTACCTTGAAGTTATCATCTTCATGCAGATTTTTACTACGATTATGTAAGGGGGGTGAAATTAGTCTTATCCTCACTTATTCATTCGCTTCATTTATTGTTCGGTCAAATAACTACATGTTTCGGCAATATGCCATCTTCGGGTTATAAAATTGATCCGCTGTAAGTAAGGTTGTGTGAGCATATTTGTTAGATAAAAGTTGTTATTATTTACTTACAACGTTGAAGCTAGTCATAACAAGAAAATTAGTCCAAGTTTTAAACGAAGTTCTCACATCGATAATTATGTTAAATATCAGAGCAATAAAATTACATTATACAGATCTACGATGGGAAACAGATTAAAAGTGGAATTGACATTAATGATAAAATTTCAGGTTAGAGAATAGGGATTTCCTTTCGACTTCCGTCGAATCATACGATTATGTATCTAATTAGCCTAGACCAATTTCATGTATAAAAAAATATTGCGTTACCTTAGCAACGAACAATAACTCATTAGGAGTGTCATTGTGAAGTTTGAGGTCAAAAAAGTAAACCAGAGTTAAGCAATAAATTGAAAGAAAGAAGATGTCCACCGAAATTGTGATAATCGAAAAATTGTAGTATCGAGCCATCATCAAGTACCTGTATTTAAAAGGGTTAAGAGGTAAGCAGATTTAAGAAGATATGCTTACTACCCTTGATCAATGTCCTTCGTATGCGACCGTGAAAAATTGGACTGCAAGCTTCAAAAGATGTAAATTTTCCAGTGAAGATGATGACCGATCGGGAAGGCCAGTTTCTGTGTCAGTCCCTGAAAATATCGATGCAGTTCAAGACATGATTTTATCAGACCGTCGAATTGGGCTAAAACGGATATCTGAAGAACTGTATATTTCATACGAACGTGTTCATCATACAGTTCACATCAATTTGGACATAAGAAAAATTGCTGCAAAATGGATCCCCAAATGATTGAATGTTGACCAAAAGCGTGCAAGGGTAGAAGCATCGCGTTCGATCTGTGCTCGATTTGAAAACGATGTAGACTTCTTAAACCGAATTGTTACTATGGATGAGACATGGGTACATTTATACGATCCAGAAATGAAGCAACGATCGATAGAATGGCGATACTCTGGTTCTCCAAGAACTAAGAAGTTTTCTTGTTCAAAAATCTGCTGGAAAAGTACTCGCTTTAGTTTTTTGGGATTGCCATGGAGTGATCATGATTGATTTTTTTTTTTGATAAGGGTAGAACATTAACCGGAGATTACTATTCTATATTACTGACCACTCTAAGGGAAAAAATTGAAGAGAAAAGACGCGGAAAGCTATCCAAAGGTGTTTTGTTTTTGCAGGACAACGCCCCTGCACACAAATCTCATGTTGCCATGCAAAAAATTCGTAATTTAGGGTTTGAATTACTAGAACGCCCTCCTTATTCACCAGATTTGGCTCCAAACGACTCAACTGAAAAATGTTGTAAAAGGTCGTAAATTTTCTTCCAACGAGGCGGTTATAAAAGCTGTGGAGGTCCGGTTTGCAGAGCAAGAAGAAACATTTTTTTTTGAAAGGTCTAGAGACGTTGAAGGTTCGCTGTAATAAATGTATCCAATTAAGAGGAGAATATGTTGAGTAATAAAGTTTTTAGGCATTGAAATTTCATTTGGTTCTATAGGAGGCTAAGAATTTTTTCAATATATCGTATATAATAACAGAATCTTAAAAGCGAAACAATATTACAAAAACATCCAGGAGGATGCAAAGGGTAGGTACCTATAAACATTGTTGCAAATTAGATAATTATTTTTGAAGAATCCCAAACCAATTTTTAACATTTGGTTATGAATAGCACCCTTTAATTACCATGTTCATGTTGTAATTACCAACTATTTCATTCAATCACAGCTTTTCATCATTGTTTTTTGACGAATCATACAAATTAATCAGTAAACCATAATTTGTGCATATCGTCTTATCTTAATTCCGATACTACGAAGATTAATACACTCTAATTAGCGCTATTGAAGTGGATTTCCTTCCAAATTCAACGGAATTATTGTTTGGAAGTTCTCAGCAAGTTTCAATTCATAAATAGAGTCCTGCGATCTAACAGTTACTGCCTGGATTCTGGCTTAGCTCATTAAGAAGGCATTCATTGTCGTGGATTATCGGCAGAAAGCCTTCGTGGAATTGAACATTATTTCAGTTTTATTTGTAGCTTGCTTGGATAAACAGAAAGCGTACGAATCTCTTGATTATTGATCGGAAATAATCGACAGAAGACCTTTTGTATTGGATAAATTTACAAAAATCTTTGTGGATTGAAGTCATACGAAGTTTTTTCGTAGGTTATTCTTTCGGATCTTCGTCTGATCCATCCTTGCGATGAACCTACGTCAATATCCATAATCATATGACGTAAATATGAAATCAATCCAGAATTTCTCTTCAGGGGATATACTTAGGTGATAAAGCGCCAAAATTGCGGAGTCATAGATGCTGACACTAATAATAACGAAGAGCCTCAATGGAACATTAGTTGGGAGAGTCTCCCAAGAGTGATTTATACGGTCTCTCTGTTATTACCGTTCCTTGCCACGGCATAAAAATATTTACAAATGCTGAAATATATGGCCGGCTTCCATCCTCCAGCTCAGTTTTTCTGTATGACGATGTTGTTGAGGTTCCTAACATAAAATGCAGAGAGCAACTTTAAGATGGCGATAATTCGCGTCAGGGAAGGAAATCTTTTATATCTGGAACATGAAATATCTGCTGAAATTCCACACGAATTGCTCTGAAAAAAATCGTCTAGATGTGGAGGTAAATATTGGACTTCCCCACACAATTTTCATTTCTTTTAGACATATGTGTACTGGGTGAGTCTTTGACTCGTACAAACATTTTTACAGTAGTTCCTTGAGGTTGAAAGAAACAAGTTTCCTATACCATTTTTTCCGATTCGGCCCTTATAAGAAGATATAGCCATTTTAAGTTTTCATGATAAGGTGTGCTACCCCTGGAAAAATTACCTTCAGAATAACTAGATAAATCTATGACATACAGAGTTGTATTCAGACAAAGTACTCAATTTTTCAAATTTCACAGACAGGTACTTGTTAATTTTTGAACATAAAATTACTCGAAAACGACGCATTATACGAGAAAATATTAAGAATACTTTTATTCAACAAAAGGTTCAAATATTCATTAGATAGCGTCCAACTTAGTTTCAAGAGTTGGATTTTTTGAATTCTTGGTATTTTTATGATACGTAATGGTCATAATGAGAAAACTGGAAGACTTGGGTGATATCTTGTGTTCCAAAAAGATTCAACAAATAAATGAAAAACTATATTTCAAAATTCATTCCATTCGATAAAACCGTTTGTGAGATAAAACTAATAATAATAATTTTTATACTTTTTCAATACCCTGTATCTTTTGAATCGAGCCGATTCGGAAAAAATGGTAAAGGAAAAAAGTGTTTCTTTTGACCTCAAGAATCTACTGTTGAAATATTTCTACGAGTCAAAGACTAACTCTGTATAACTGTTCTCTGCGTTTCCCTATTGTAGAAAATGGGCGTTTTCCCAAAAAAATCGAAAACAATGTACCTCCTTTCTGCAATCTCGTTTCAACACGCTTTTCCTGTCGTAATTCAGTGCCATTCGCAAATGAAATTCGTCGAAAGCATGTTTCAACAGGGGCGTAAAAGCTACATGTGCAGAAATTATGGACGATTTATGGGATAGATGCATGTTTATTCATAACTATAGGAAGGTGCGGCGAATTCAGATGGATTGAAAATTCCGATGGAGGGTCAGACACATCATTTGATTCGGGAAATGAGCTCGCATCAAAATTAAAAATGATGATTAAAAGGCTTGATGAATGAGAGAGCTTCATTTGATATTCTTCACGTGGAGAGTTTTGATTGATGTTGTCGTTGAACTTTTAGGTCACCAATGTTGGGCTTGCTTGCTTAGCCTACTATAGAACGAAACTCCTATTAATTGGATACATTTATGACAGCGAACCTGCAACGTCTCTAGGCCTTTCAGAAAAAAATGTTTCTTTTTGCTCTGCAAACTGCAAACCAGAATTCCACAGTATTTATTAACTCCTCGTTGGAAGAAAATTTACGACTTTTTCAACTTTTTTTCAGTTGAGGAAAGAAATGATAGCCGGATGGAGCCAAATCTGGTGAATAAGTGGTGTGGTCTAGTAATTCAAACCATAAACCACGAATTTTTCACATGGCAACATGAGATTTGTGTGCAGGGGCGTTGTCCTGTAAAAACAAAACACCTTTGGAGAGCTTTCCGCGTCTTTTCTCTTTAATTTTTTCCGTAGAGTGGTCAGTAATGTCGAATAGTGATTACTATTCGACCGTATTGTTCTACCATTATCCAAAACATCAATCATGATTACTCCATGGCAATCCCAAAAAACTGAAGAAAGAACTTTTCCAGCCGATTTTTGGACAAGAAAACTTCTTAGGTCTTGGAGAACCAGAGTGTCGCCATTCCACCGATTGTTGCTTTGTTTCAGGATCTTAGAAATGTACCCAAGTCTCATCTATAATGACAATTCGGTTTAAGAAGTCTAAATCGTTTTCAAATCGAGCACAGATCGAACGCGATGCTTCTACCCTTGCACGCTTTTGGACAACATTCAAACATTTGGGGATCCATTTTGCAGCAATTTTCTCCATGTCCAAATTGACGTGAACTATATGATGAACGGGTTCGTATAAAATATCCAGTGCTTCAGATATCCGTTTTAGCCCAATTCAACGGTCTGATAAAGTCATGTCAGGAACTGTATCGATATTTTAGGGGACTGACGCAGAAACTGGCCTTCCCGATCGGTCATCATCTTCAATGGAAAATTTACCTCTTTTGAAGCTTGCAGTCCAATTTTTCACGGTCGTATACGAAGGACATTGATCACCAAGGGTACTAAGCATATCTTCGTAAATCTGCTTACCTCTTAACCCTTTTAAATACAGGTACTTGATGATGGCTCGATACTACAATTTTTCGATTTTCACAATTTCGGTGGACATCTTCTTTCTTTCAATTTTTTGCGCAACTCTGGTTTACTTTTTTGACTTCACACTGACTCTTCTAATGAGTTATTGTTCGTTGCTATGGTTACGCAATAGTTATGCATGGAACTGGTCTAGGCTAACTAAATATCAATACATCCTCATAAGTAGTAGGTTACTTATTTGTAATATCAAGTGGCTAGAATAATTGAACCTAGAAGTAATAAATTCCGGAAAAAATCTGAAAAAAATTTATTTGGAGGATGTTTACCATCAGCGATTTGAGACTGATCTAATTTCCTCCTTTCATCTCGAACACATTATGCATGAAATGAATTTTTCTCAGGCAATTCATTCCGATTCCCTCCCCCATTTTCTTCTTCATTAAAGGAACACGTCGCTGATTATCATACTCGTGAGATACATCAATTTCTACTCTGTAAATTAAATTGTTCCAAGGGAATTAAGCCCCGATTCCATTATTCCGAAGGCCCGGTTGTTTAGCCCCCATTATTTTCTCCTGAGTTTCAGCTACACACGTTCAATTCGAGATAGAGGCGTTCTTGGGAGGCCCCGACAGTTTCATTACAACTTGTCGTTTTTTCGTCTGAAAATCAGAAGACAATAGAAACTCAAGAAGGTGTTTTTTTGGTTGGAAAGTTGGGAGAAATGAACTGGCCCGCCATTTGCTGACGATTTCAATTAAAGCGCCCTGTAATGGCTCTTCGCACGTAGTTGCTTCGGTTGATAGTTATATAGTTGGATTGTTTTTCTTCTACACGAAGGATTAAGACAGCACCGTTGAGTTTGTGAGTGTCAGGTGAAAATTTCCCAATTTGTATTCATTGGGTTGAGATCAGAAGAAGTGAAAATACTTGACAGAAAATGTAAATTCCAGAAATTTATATCGTATTATACACTTCTAGGGTGTAGTAAAATAAAATTGCAGGTCTCATTATCATCATTTGTAAAAAGGTTGGATAAATTCCAAAAAAATCTAAATAATTTGTCGCAAATGTCGTAAGCTATGGAAGCGTTGCCATGAACATCAAAGATTATAGAGTAGAAAGATAGGAAACGAAGCGACTAGAGTGATCTTAGCGCCATCTGTGTTTCAAATGTGTTTTTAAGGCCCTAAGACTGGTTAAAATTTCAATTCGAGGGACATATGAAATTTTGCGAGATGTCAGAGTCAGATGGCCATTTTGATCAAACCGGTTTTGAATGTTTTGATTCTCGTATCCATAGACAACCTCGTATCGCTTTTTGTTTTTCGAGCCCGTTCGAGTTGCTGATTATTGAAGTTGTTGTCTAATTTCTTGGCGAAAACCTCAGAAAATCGTTCGAAAATTATTGTATGGTGAAGAACTGTGGATCAAATTAAACGAATTTTACTAAGGAAAATGGGAATGTAAGTATTAACTGGTAACATGTGACTCGGTCTTTCATTGATTTTTATTTTCAGAGCTACGAAGTGGATAAAATTGTCAGGGCGTAAAGGCCTGCAAACACTATACTGACTACACCATGTGCTAGTCGATTGAGAAGTTTATCCACGTGAATTGTTGTATGCAGGAAGCATCCCTTACATGAAGGGCTCATTTAGGGGAAATTATGACTTTTACACGTCCATTCAAAGATTCTCAATTGCCTTCAATATAATCAGAAATGCAAAAGTTTTATGGATTTCGATTTGGAAATCGGGTGACTGTCAAATTGTTGTTTGGAAAGTCAAAGTTTTATGAAACCTTCTGTGAGTGTTCATTCGTCAATCAATTTGTATATTGTGTCATAAAGAGACCATACCATGAAGAAATCATGAAAAAGCATGAAGAAATTATACTGACGGGCTTGAATACAAGGCTTGTATACCTCTGTAAGGTTTTTTTCAATTGTGGTTCTGAAAATTTTGTAAATAATATGTAAGTAACGGAAATATGTATCCTATGACGGTAAATTGCATATTGGTTCATATTAATTTCTGATATAAATTGTAAAAATTCAACTCAGTTTATTAATTCGAAACTTTTTCACAGAAAAAACACCTTTCACGTAACTATAGCAGATAACCATGTACTCTTGTATCCTAGTCAAAGCTCTATTCGTGGTCCATAATTTCAAATTTTTGTAAATTTTTTATAGATTGCAAATAAAGATTTATCACATCCAACAGCGTATTTCATTGATACCAATCGATTCCAAACAATGTTCAGATAAAAACTAACATCCTGGTCACAAAACAAAACCATCCTTTCGTTTTGTCGCTCAGGATGTTTGTTTTCTGTTCTCAACAAGGTCAATATTGAAATTGAATACAAGGAATAGAATTCGAATTTCGCGCCCCTCAATTATAAAAGAGAAAACTGTCATTAAACAGTTTTTCTGTATTGATAATACGTTTTCAGTGCCATCTCATTGTCAAATGTGTTTTCACTGGCCAAAATGTAGTCGGTTTTTAGTACTAGCGATATGAGGGCGTTTCCTATCTTTCTACTCTATAATCTTTGATGAACATGTCTTTTTATTTTTCTTTACATTTGTTTTGGCGAAAGCGAAAATAAATGAACCAAAAGAAAATATTGAGGCAGCCAGCAGTGTTTAGTTTCAAGTTTATTACCTGCAAAATCAGCTTCAAGGTACGAGCGAGAATACGACGACTTTAAAAAGTGGCAAAACAAAAATAGTGTGATTGGGGTAACTGAAGATGTTTTGTTGGTCTACTTGAATCAACTATCAGCTAGATTCAGCCCTAATACTTTATGGGCAAAATGGTCTATGCTGAAAAGCTGCTTGGAAATGAAAGAAAATGCCCCTGTTCGCAGGTTTGTTTTCCTTAAAAAATTTATTGAAAAATATGACGTTTAGTTGTCATTTGCAGATTTCAAAAGGTAATGGCGTTTCTGAAACGAAAAAATGAGCGTTATACGCCAAAAAAGGCCAAGGTATTAAGTAAAGAAGAAGCTGAACAATTTCTTTTACATGCTCCTGATAACCAGTGGTTGCTGGCGAGAATTGTAACAATATTTGGCATTTTTGGATGTTGTCGATGTGGAGAAATTCTCTCCTTAACCTTAAACATGAATGATGTAGAAGATATGTGAAAATAAGTTATTGTGACATTGCGGCAAACAAAAAATTTAACAACAAGAATATTCACCATAACCGATGATGGCTGCAGCTTCAAGCCCTGCATGTTATACAGAAAATATGTAAATCTTCGGCCTCCTGGAACAGAAAGCCTAAGATTTTTTTTGACATACCGACATGGAAAGTGATTTTCCCTTAACGCTGGCCAGCACACTATTGGTGGTGTCCCAAAGCAAATAGCGAAATATTTAGGTTTCAAAGACCCAGAGTTATACACCGGCCACTGTTTTCGCACTGGAGCCACTATGGTTGCGGATTCGGGTGGAGATATTTTAGCACTAAAGCGTGCAGGAGGGTGGAAGAGCACCGAAATTGCGATGAGCTATGTCGATGATTCGGTCAACAAAAAAATCGAAATGTCTAGCAAATTATTTGGTAGTAAGGAGAGTACAAATGTTCTGCAGTCCTCGAGTTCAGCAGTTTCTGAGTCAACAGATGGTTCAGCATCATCAGTATCAACTCTTTCATCATCAAAAATCTGTGTTACTGGAAATAACAATTGTACCATGATTTTCAACATATATGACGATAAAACAAAATTTTCTAATGTAAATAATACTACTAACTTGCAAGTTAACTGTCAGTTTTACAATTTAGTGACTTGATAAAATAAACTTTCTTGATTAATATTGTGTTTTTGGAAACTGACGTTTACAAATGAGTAACAAATAAAAAGTATTTTTGTATTTCTTTCGATGTTTTTTGGGTTTTTATTGTAGAAAGTTCTGGCTAGTGTAGAAATGCAGAAATACTCTCCTCAACGATTTATAGGGATCACTGACCATTGAAATTTTTCCAAATGCTTTGAGATTTTTCCAACTCCGTCCAACATTGGGAGGGATTCAAGAATACTCTAGATAACTGCGAGAACTTTCCTCTTCAAAGCAATCAACGATCGAGAATTTCCCTACGAATAACCAGGAGATTCCATCAATTTGCTGTCATCTTCAAATCTCTCCCTGTAGCGCCCACAATGTAGGTGAGGTGCAGCAGAAACGAGAACGCTCCAGCCTAGGGAAAGTGATCCTTAACTCCGTCCGCCATAAGACATCAGTTCGAATTTCGCATCCTTGAATGTCTACATCATTATCAATAGAATATTCAGTAACCCGGTCTGATGTAACGTTTCCACGAATCTATCCTTTGGGGTTAATTTGCGTGAACTTGAAACCACCTCGCTGAAATTTATACGAGAAGTGTTAATGGCGAGGAGCATACTGATTAGTAGCTGGATGCACGGCACGTTTCAGACGATGTGGGACACTTAAGAGTTAATTTTTAGAAGTGCGAAGAGGGAAGGAAGTTAGGTGAAAGTTCTCGGGGAATAGTTTTTTGTACCCTGACGTATTTCGAGTGGGAATAAATGAAACATCTCCCTTTCATTATACTACGACGAAGTACAAATCTACCCTCGAGATCGAAATAAATTCGATGCGGAGATGAGGAGTGCTTTCTCTCCCAAAGTTTCGAGTGGATGTCAAGGTTTTGTAATGATCTCCAGTTTTCTGCGAAAAATTGGAGTTCATTTTAGTGCATTCCTTTCATTTCACATTTCCGCCTTTGAAAATATTTAATTCTCAAATATTCAGTACATTCATTCCGATAGGCAGAGTAAATGTAGAAAACCGTTTATCTGTGTTTAACGTTGTTTTTCTTGCATGCCGTTGAAGATTTTGACGTTTTTCTGATGTTGATATGCGATAAACCGTAGCTGACGACGGTTTTCACTCTTGTCGAATTCTGGAATTTTCAGATTTTTAACGTGTGGGGGGATTTGCCTATAAAAGCACATTTTCCCCCGCGACGGTCTCCTTTACTTTGACTCTCTTTGACTCTTTAGTCTCCTTTGTCACTTTTACGCTCTGTACTCTCTTTTTCTCTGCGATTCGATTTTAATTGTGTACACGACAAGCCGTTCAACGAATTTAGAAATAATTTTGTGTTGCGAGGGTTAGTGCTCTTAGGAATTAATTTTTAGGTTTCGTTTATTTTCCGCGATTGCCGGATGTAAAGCAGGTAGGTCCCCGTCTACACCGTTCAGTTTCTTTATTAGACCTACACCGGTTACTTCTTTGACACTGCTGTACTGTATCGCTTTCTGTTATCTTTTATCGTACTTTACCCTGCTTCGCAAGTCTGACTTTTCCTTTCGCTATCAGTCATGGTGCGTAAGCCCTTGGGGTAGTGAAGAGAAAGTCCCGTCAACCCCTCTGTTCGCGTTCCCGCGTCATAAGTGTTGAAATAGAAATCTCTTCTTTTCTATCAGTCATGGTGCGTAAGCCCTTGGGGTAGAGAATAAGAGATACCATTCGTCGTCAGTGAGATCCCGTAGTTGCGCTCAAAATGGATCTTTTCTTCGCTATCAGTCATGGAGCGTAGCCCTTGGGGTAGCGAATAAAAGTCTCGAGTAGATCCTCTCTGGTTGTGTTTCTTTCATTTCTGGAGAAATACAATTAATTACATCCCGGTACCGTATAGCAAGTCATTTCACTTCGAGGTCATCCTCAGTATCCATTTCCTCAGTTCTGGTTGGCGCATTTTATTGAACAACCGTTAATGTTTCACTGTACCCGGTATAAACTTTACAAAGTGCTCGTGATCAAATAGAATACACCGTCCACCCCTCACTGGCTTTCTTTCAGGACAGTAAGCATATGATTAGAATGGGAATATAATGGGGAATAGAAGTGCAGCAACTCCTTCTCATCTGGTTAAAAAATTGTCTCACCATTGTACCCAAAGCAAATAATGCTTCAGCCAAGAAAATTGTAACAGGAGTGTTGACTTAGGCTCCTTGAAAATCATCCAGCTTCCAGAGTTCTTCAGAGCTCTGGAGCTGGAGGGTCAGCTGTTTATGGCGCTGTGGTAAGAAAAGATCTGATTAGCCTGCTATGTTCCACATCTGCGTCCAGTGACGCCTTGAATTATTTAACTAGATACAGACAAATGTTCAAGTAGCTACTATGAGTAAAATAAACAGCAGCTTCAGGGCATAACATCCGAATGGTTTTCACGTCAATCGAACGCTGAAAAACGCTTTCCGCATCAATCATCTCGTGTTCGGAAAACTCAAAATTTCACATGTCGCTGAAATCCATCCCTCAAGCCTGCTGTCACCTGGATCAACGCACATCTGACATTTCCCGATGAAAATTTCACGCATCAGGCGATATTAAACGCCGCTCTAAAGCTCCTCTTTTCCGCAGACAACGGAAATATTGGTTTAAAGGCTGGAGCAGGGATTTTCTCGTAAATTCTCCGCTGCTATCGAATCAGATTTAACCGGAACATACATGAGTTGAATGTACCTGTGGCTCAGTGTGGCTCGGCGAGATTAAATTGGATGTGAATATGTATGGACAGGGTGGATGAAGCTTATTAATAAAGGATTGTCATATCTCATCTCTTGCTTTGTTGAATCTTCACGTTTTCTCCGATGAAGGATTCAAAGGACGAGGCCTGTTCTCACTAGGAGGCGCAAAGTACAAATGAATAAATAATTATCATGTTGATGTTGGAATAACTAACTAACTCTATAGAAGTACATTGGTACGATGTTTGCAAAAAGATATTCCCCTAAGAAGAGGTCATATTGAAATTCTTTAATTTGAAGAACTCTGCAGCTTGCGAGAGGAAATCTTGAGATTTCTTTGAATGAGATAAGTTGTGGTTGAATCCAAAAACTTGCACCTAGTTCCACTATTCGATGGCCAGTGAGAGAACTTGCTTTTAGTGTTGGAAAAATATTATCTTTGGAGAATTCAACAAATTGCTCATCAGTCTAGCTTTGCTGAAATAATGTTTCAGTAATTTGTGAATCTTGTTTCCATTAAATCATATGTTGCAATATCAGTGAGATGAATATATTGTGAAGATCAGAGAATGGAAATCAAACTATCACTAAAATCTCAACTGAAAACTATCGAGCATTTCGAATGAACCCTTACAGTTCAATCAGGCCCAGGAAGCATCGACTTGTTACACACTAAACGGGTTTGATCAGGTCCTGCAATCTAATTCCATTAACTCACTTCCTTCGTCTTCAGATGTCTTAATTAGAAAACGTTTCTAACTGATCTAGTGTAAACATTCCGACTCCCCTACTAAGTCCCTAATTAATATTGACTCTCCAAGATTACTTACATTGAACACAATGTGAACCTTTACAGCAAATAATAAAGAGCTCGACTTCCTTGAGGCTCACAATTAGCTCAATGCGTTTGCAAGAATACGAAATCCAAACGTATTATTTTGCATTCTATCCGAACACCGTACTGGATTTGATCTTCCCGAGCAAGAGAAGAAGATTTTTCGTTAGAATCTACGTAATGAAATCATCTCTGAGACCAGTGAATCCCAGAAAATAGCTGCTTCATTATTCATCTCCAAATGGCCTTCAACACTAGAATCTCTTTTGCTCATGTAGTTTTCCATCGGTCACAAAATTCTACTCTATTATTAAGTGTTTATCTTCTGGAGCTTCCTTTTTGAAATTTGCCGTCGACGAAAATGGATTGCACCAACTTTTTACTTGTTTATCTTACAGAGGCAGTGGCACGAAGTCATTAAATATTTTTTTCAATCCGCATTTCCCACTGAAATTTCCTCTCTGTAGGAGATAGGCAGAGACGCCAAGTTCTTGAAGAAACATCGTTCCTAACAGTCCAAAAAAGTTTCTATCTACACATGAGTGATTATCCTCTCGAGGAGTTGTTTTTTCCGAGGCATCAATTCTGGGAGATGGAGCGGAAGAGATTTTATCGATGTGTATATTACCGCTGTTGCTATTAATCAGGGATGTCATCGTATTTGGGAGATGTATTCAATTCCGCGTGCTCCACTACTAATGCCTTTTTTCGTTTGACGTTGGAAAGCGTCATGTCACTCCTCTAATTAGTTATTAGGGAAACTTATTGAAATCGACGTGAACAGCATCCGATTATTTGAGAATTTGAAATTAATATTTTCTCATTCATACTCATACAGCTCATATCTATGACATAACATTCCTAATTAACCAATTAGTGCTTCTATGCCCCTACTTAAATGGCTAGATGACTTGTAGTAAATAGAATAATCCTCAAATTTGATATAATAGCTCTTAGAGCCTATAGGGAGGGAGTTTGAAAATTTCTCACGAAGGTACTGAATTTCAAGATTTCAACATAGAAAATATGATATTTTTATAAAAAATTCCATAACACCTTGCAATCTGGAAGAAAGTGAACAAACTTCTCGGTTGAACATGTTTTGTTTCCTGTTCATCATACACAAATAAAATTGTTGGACAAGCCATTAATAAATAATTAAAGGAATTTTTTGTGGACAGAGATATCGAGTCGAATGGCTAAAAATATTTCGGTTTTACACTACCAGAGCCAGTTTATCGTTTATTCTTAGATTATATCGGCTAAACGACTTAATCTTCTATTCCAATAAAACTATCAAGAATGCCGATTCGGATTCAGCCACGTGCTAGGCAAAAAACAAATAAAATAATCATCAGAGACAACCGGTTGTCTCCAAAATCAGTTTCATTGTTGCTAGAGGAAGAGATGAGTTAAGTAATTTTGAGCCGTACAGACAGGTTGCTTACCATATAGGATTATCTCAAAATTTCGAAAATTATGAGTACCAGAAGTAAGTTTTGGTGTTTTGTCGAAGAAATCCTGCCGATTTGGGAAAATAGTGAAGAAAAAATTGTTTGTCTTTACTTCAAGAGTCTACACTGACATGTTGCTAAAGTAACGCATTATTTTTTGTATGCATGGAACTGGTCTAAGCTTACTAGATATCAATACATCCTCGTATGATTGTTTTCCACAAGAGCATCTTTCATAGGTTGAGTGAACGTCAATTTTATTGTTACCTAACTGAGGATCCCATGGTGTAGCATGACATGACATCACCAAACGATCAGACAACTTTAGGAAACTATCAAATATCATGTCTCTATTCACGCCCTGAATGTCCCGAATACATTCCTCAAGTAACGTATTGCATGAAGGATCGCATGCAGTAGAAGATAATTGAGTTTATATTCATTCGATATGAAGTTCACGTGACGAAAAACATTTTGCCGCTTCCGTGGCACTAACGATTAAGCCACGATCACAAGGTGGTGAATAGCACTACGAGTTTGAGTGTTGAACACGTTATAGTGCATCTCCAGGTGGAAAATAGGTCAGATTGAAAGCTGCTCGACCTTGTCGAGCTGTTATCAGGAATTTGAAGGTTTTAAATTCACGTTTGAATATCGCATGACCAGGGTTAATCAGTCCGAGTGAAATTTTCGTAAAATATTATTTTAAAATCGCAAATTCTTACGCGTCTATCGAAATGAGCACTATAAGTACCAACAATTGTTGTTTGGGGAATAATTATTATTCTGAGCAGAATCAGAGGACTCGATATACGTATTTCTAACAAATAGGTTTCAGTTTTTTTTTTTTGAATAGGAATGACAAGTGAGGCTTTTACTGCCGATATTGAGCTTGTATACATTAGTTATTTGTACCACTGATAAGAAGAGTCAATGAATATTGATATTTGTTACGACTTTCTACCGCGAACAGTGTAGATTTTATGATTTTTACGCGAAGGTCCAAAATTTCCGATTCTCCATCGACTATAATTTGAAAATTTTTTTTTTTTTAAATATCTGTTTGTATATTCGTGTTCTACACCCTCGAATTAGTATACAGTATAAATTTGGTTTCGATCGGAAAACAAAAATTTTTTTCAAAAAATCGCAAATTTTCCATACATATATGCATGGAAAATTTGGAAAATTTTCGATCATTCCGATTTCCACCAAAATTGAAGTATGTACCAAATCAAGGACGTAGGTTACGAATATGCAGACGGAATTTAGCTGAAAGGATTAGTTTCCAAGTTACGGTTCGTGGTAAATCAATGAAAGTGGATTTTCTCTGGTTGCAAAGAATCAATCTATCACCAAAAAAATCAGCTTATGTCCAGTTCCTCTTTTCTGGCTGCTACAGCTTCTCAAAGCTGATCAATTTATTCGAAATTTTCCACTGAAAAGGATTTTTTTTCCCAAAGTACTGATCCTACAAGAAATCTAATTACATATTCGTAATCTACAAACTCGAATCAGACAAAATAAGAACCCGAGTTGATATCGTTCGAAAAATAAAAAAATTTTGATTTGGAAGAATTTCTTCTGCTGTCCACCAACAAAATTAGTCCAAAAAAAATTATTCAATTACCTATGTCAACCCGGGTGATTTTACCGGCTCATGCGAGATTGTAGATCACAAATATACAATCAGATTTCTTGTTGGATCAGTATTCTGGGAAATAAATCACTTTTAGTGGAAAATTTCGAAAAAATTTGTCGAATTTGAGGAGCTGTAGCAGCCAGAAAAAAGGCACTAGACTTATGCTGATTTTTTGGTGATAGATTAATCCATTGCAAATAGAAAAAAATCATATTTCATTCATCTGCTGTGAACAGTTCAGATTTTATGATTTTTTCCGCGAAGTTCCAAAATTTTCGATTTTCGATCAGCCATAACTTGGAAAAGAAATTTTTTTTTAAATATCTGTTTGCATATTCGTGTTCTACGCCCTCGCATTAGTGTATAGTATATATTTGGTTTCGATCGGAGACCAAAAATATTTTTCAAAAAATCGCAATTTTTCCATGCATATGTATGGAAAAATTTGAAAAATTTTCGAACTTTCAGATTTCCACCAAAATGTAAGTATTCACTGAATCGGGGACGTAGATTACGAATATGCAAACAGAATTTTGCTGAAAGGATTAGTTTTCAAGTTATGGTTGATGGAAAATCAGAAATTTTAGACCTTCTGACTGAAACTGATAACTGAAAGTTGGTTTCTTGTATTCGCAAAGAACCAATCTATCATCAAAAGAAGCTTATGTCCAGTGCCTCTTTTTTGGCTGGCACAGCTCGTCAAAGTTGAAAACAAGGTTTGCATGAAATTCGATATGAACAGAATCAGCTGCAACTTTGGGTCAAAGTCATTTATTTTAAACGGACGTAACTAATTTGTACGTATAATACGTGTTAAGGCTTGGACACCTTGCACATATATTCGCAACTACTGCGTGTCCCCTTTATTCCAGCAGTCGAAAAACCACTAGACTAGAAGAATGTTCGCCACTTCATCGACTTCATCGTAACTACCCTTCAATGAAAATAGGGTAGTTTGGAACGAAGGAAATCGAAAGGCCGTCCACTCTATTCTTCGTGCCACATGAGGACATTCCAATTATCTCCCAGTGTTCCTTGAACAGAATTGTTTCGTCTATACAAACAGTAATCAATCACAAACGGTCCGAACGATTCCAACGTTCGATTTCTCATATCTAACAGGCTTGTTTCGGTTTGCTGGACGTAAAGTCTTTTATTTTTCGTGGATTTTCCTTTCGCCTTCATTATATGAGGAATGAAATGAATCTTGCCCAATGCTTCGCATTTTTTTCGAAGCAACATGTGCATTCAAAACCCTGATAAATTGAACAATCTGGAATTCTTCCACTTTTTCATGGACTGACCCTTCTCACTGGAGCATGTATCCTTATTGATATAATAATAAGCTATAAACTTCAGAAGTTCCTATATTAGATCTCACAGATGTCAAGAAACAGCGACTTTTTCAGATATAGGTAACTCATTTCCTTTGCGCATTCGCCATTTTGCACATTTTCCACTGTCAAGAGTCTTGACAGTGGAAAATGTGCAAAATGACCATAAGAGTCCCTATTTATTCTTGTCAAAATAGGAGTTACTTACTTGAGTACCAAATTGGAAATCACAGGTTAATGAAGCTGATATACGAAGTATATCTGAATCATAAATTTCAGTTCATTGAATTTTCATAGTGAAATTATCAATAGGAAAAAATGAGAACTTACAAATTAAATTTATCGGAAATAAACACAAAATTCTTGAGGCAAGAACTGAAAATATTTTCAGAAGGATCATGTGTTGTATTCCTTGAAATATTGGTAACATGTATTCAATATTTTATATCTGCCTTCCCAAATGGAGAACACATGAGGATGTTTTAATGAAAGCAACACTTATTTTCAACTGTCAAACAGTGGAATTTCAAGCTCGATAAAACAGCTCTTTTCAACATATTCAATTCGCTACTTCATTGCAGTTCAGCAAGCTATAAATAGTTGCAGGATTCAAGGATTAAAGTGGAATTCAAATAGAAGTGGATAGTCTTCAAATGAAGTCCCCAGCATAAATCTTTCATCCCAACAGTACATTCCTCTTTTACTCTATTATTTTTATAATGGAAAGTGGAAACTCAGTAAGCAGCTTTGCACATTTTCAATTCTCGGCTTATTTCCTTGAGAAATCTCCCCCTTTGAAAAAGTATTTCTATGTTTACTTCCGCCAGTTCATTTCAGATAGAGCGTCAGATTATAGTTGCCCCTTTCGCGAAACGAAAATATATAAATCCTTTAAGACACTCCAATATACGAGTAGTTTCAATTCGCCAAGTCTAATTCTCTGGTGGAATACCAACGAAATAATTTGGAATTCCGTTCGCCTGTCCATACACAACGTTGAATGCATTAACGTATTTACGAGGGATGAGAAATATGAGATTATATGTCAGAAGTAGAATTTCGTTCCATCTTGTCGAATTTTCTGACAGCTGTTATTGGATTTGACAAGCTAATGGGAAAACACACTGGCCAACGTGACTAACTGTAACATAGTTTCAATGGACGAGTTCAGGAACGTTTGCCAATCTTGTAAATATTAGAAAATTAGAAAAAATTTTTCAATGGAAAGATATTTTGTTTAAATTTTTTTGTGCCTTTCGGTTGATTCACAATTATACAATCCTTGGAATGTCCAAGGCTCTCAAATCCAAGAGATATAAACGTAAATTTATATTGAATTTTCAAGGTGAGTTTTGACATTATTCAGGAGTTTTTTCGTGTTTCATCCATAGAATAATCATTTATTTATTATTAGACCGTGGTGTCATCACAGAACAAGTTGAGGTGTTCTGTGATGAAACCATATCTAATAATGAATGAATTATGAGTCTATGGATGAAACCATTAATATAATGGAAACGTTCTTGAACTCGTTTATTGTCGTTGAATTAACTTGAAATGGCCCTCAAAAAGTAAATTCTCATGAACCTGTATATTTCCTCTGATAAATACATAACAGAACCTAAACTTTCCTTTTAAGAACAGATATGCTTCAATAATATGTGAATTAAATTCATTCTTCCCAAAATTTTTACATATTTACCTTCAAGGTACATCACCCTTACAAAATCCCCAATGCCTCCTGCATTCCAAGCCTCGCAACGTAATATTCAGTTCGCGTTGCTCAAAACAGAAACTTTGAGGAAGAATTCATGAATTTTCTATTATATTCCTGCATAAAACGCCACGAAAGTTTTCTCCTCAATTTCACCGATCCATGAAACTCACGTTACATCGTACGTTCAGGGTTGGATTATGCAAATGAATCTTAGTTTGATTCTTTCGATTCGTTGAACGCAAAATATATCAAGGTTCAAGAAATGACAGGGATTCACTGCTGAATTTTTCAGGCGCGCATATGGTAGGGAGAATGAAAACTTTTGAGATTACCCAATCTATTTCGGAAGATCCTTTCGTTTAAGGTTAGAATGCTGAAATTTTATGAATGGAAAAAGTGACAGAGCAAATGATAGTAACCAAACTCATATAACTGAGAAACCATAAATTCTCTTTTCCATTAAAAAAGTATTTTGAGTGGCCTAATACACAGTTTTAGCACACATTTCGAACATTACTCGATTGTTAACGTTTACAAAGCTATAAAATGTTGAATAATTTGTCTTATAGTAAAAAATCTATTATTTGTATACTGATATTGAAAAGAAACACCAAGCATTACCACTTCGCATATTTCAATAGTCTCTTTGTATATGTTTCTCTATCACTTTTAATGGGAGTCTATCATTGAGAGAACTATCATTTTATTCGAATTTAATCAGAATAATTCGGCAAGATAAGGTGAAAGAATTTCAGGAACAACTTTTAATTGTCCTTCCTACTTTCATCTCTGAACGAATATAAACAAAACGATAAAATAATAGATAGCATATGATAACACACTGATAAAAGAAGGTAATCTTTCTCATACCATAACTCCAGACTTTTCTTGAAAAAATCAGTTAACTGGGCCTTAATACCCTCATAAAGATTTTATCGTCAGTAAAGGCCTAAATCCATTTTATAACCTTCCGAAGGGTCTCCCAGTTCGATTTGGAATACGTCGAGAAAAAGTTTCTCGCTTGAGATTAGATCGAACTATTCATTAAATGGATCATCCTGATCTCCATCTTGCAGAAGATCTATTTTCCTTCACGAAAGACCATGGAACTTTCACCGGGAGATGGATGATATGGCCCCATATAGGATTGTTTGAGTTCCAAATTGGCGAATGCGCTAGAAATTTCGTTTCTCGGAATTTTGTTGGAGAAACACATATTTCTGAGTATCTTATGTACTTACAATGTTCCAGATATTAACCTTCACTTCATTCATGAAAACCTCATGGTTAAATACTGATAACTCTTCTTGTTAGTAGAGAAAATACAATATTTTTCCACCCATAGTTTCGACTGGCTAAGTCAAATAGTGAAACGTGAAATATGTAACTCTTGTTTGATAAATGGAATGAAAGGAGTTTGTACATCTGGAAGTGTACCAAAAATTCAAGGGAGGAACACTCATGTCAGTGCTGATTTACGATCAGGCGGAAATAACCTTGTTTCGAGTTCTGTCAAATAAGAGTAAATATTTGTTCGAGTTTCGGAGTTAGACAACGCCATTTATCTTATTCTCCCTGCAAGTCATTGCTTGAGTTGATGTCTGAATATTTTTATACATCTGAAAGTAGAATAGCCGCAAAAAAAAAAATAGAAAATCAAATCTATCAAGTCTTTGTCAGCTTTGAGCGATAATTTAATCAGCATGAATTGCTTAATTGATTCAATGGGATGATTTATTGAACGTAACTGGGAAACAGCTCCAGCATTTCGATATATCCGTCTAATTCTAGACAGGATTATATCCAATTCAGCCGTAATTCATACGAATATGCTACCGCAGTTCCAATAAAATTGCAATACTGTAATTTACCCCCTAATCTACCCCGAAATATCTGGCTATAATTCATCCGAACTACGTTTCACACTATTCCGAAATATTATTAATTTCGATACGAATAAATACATACTATAATATAGGGTTAATCGTGATAAGAGGCAAAAGTTTAATCTATAAATATTCTTCCTGGGAAAATTTCTGAGTGGAAATTATTTGGAACAACTGTTATACATGTGATTTTTAGGAAAAACGAATATTATCAGATGTTTTCATAATTTTTTTCACTTCATCCTCTCGCACTCTGAAATAGATTTATTAAAGTAGAGGGTGGAAAAAAACAGTGTGGTATTCATTGCTAACCTGTTTTTCCTCTTTTGAACATAGACATATAGACATGGACTGTGCCTTCTCTTTATATCTATGCATGAAATACGGTCAAAAAAAGTGACAGAGAGAAACGCACGTCGGGAATGCAGTTGTCTTTTTCTAGAATTTTGATTGGTCCACACTCACCTCTATGTGAACAAAAAAGAGACAGGTGAATTCCCGACGATCATTTCTCTCTTTCTTAAAAAAAGACATTTTCATGCTGACATTGCTCAGTCCATGTCTCTATGTCTATGCTTTTGAACGTAAAAATTAGATATGAATTGAAAATAATTGATCACCGTAGACTTAACAAAATATTAAGTTTGACAGAAAATGTCATCGGTTTTCAAGAAGGTATATAGACCTTAATCTATGGTATAGACACAGATTACAGAAATCATTTTTTGTAATCTGTGGATATAGAATTCTATGTCTTCTTAACCGCTTCCACGACTGTCGAATTAACAAATTCCTAGAAATTAACTAATTACTAAACTCTAGTAAAGGCCTTCTACGTCACAAGCTTTTAAATTTTCGAAGGGTGTATTTTATCTCTAACCGAATTTCGAGACGGATCTTTAAGATTTTGGGTAACTATTGGGAAATTGTTTCCATAAATACTTTCAAATTCGATTATAGTGTTTTAGGAAACTTGCCGAGCAATTTTTCTGAATTCATCAAGAAGTTTTCACATGATGAAGTAAAAGACTAAAGATGAATAAAAAACACAGTTTAATGTACCCAAAACACATACAAATTTCACTAAGAGTTTGTTTATTTCCTATTGGTATACAGTATACAGGGTGAGTCTTTGATTCGAACAAATAATTCAACAGTAGATTCTTGAGGTCAAAAGAAACACTTTTTTCCCTTATCATTTCTTCTGAATCGGCTTGGTTTGAAAAGTACAGATTGTTGAAAAACCATAAAAAATGTTACTTTTAGTTCTAGCTCACAAACGGTTTTATCTAATGAAATGAATTTCGGTATATAGATTTTCGAGTACAAGATTTCACCCACGTCTTTCAGTTTTCTCATTATGACCATTACGTAACCTAAAAATACCAAAAATTCAAAGAACCCAACTCTTGAAACAAGTTGGACGCTACCTAATGAATATTTGGACGTTTTGTAAAATGAAAGTATTTTATATTATATATTTATATTATATTTTTTGCGCAGTGTATAAACACTGCGCAAAAAAATTAACGCACATTCTGAAAATCTCAATTTTAATGAAAGTTAAGTCTACATTGACTTTATAACTTATTTTTTATGTTCTCTCGGGAAGGTTTTTAACGAAACAAGACACATCTTAAGTGAAAGAAGAGAAAGGAACAATTTTCAAAATACTGAAATGCTGATAAGTGATTTAATACTTGGTATTTCCACCCCTTGCGTTAATTACAGCTCAGCAACGACGGTTCATACTCAAAATGAGTGATCTTAAAATGTTCTGAACTAATCCTTCCCAGATTTCTCCGAGTTGGATTCCTAAGTCATTAAGAGTAGCTGGATGATGTTCTGAACTTCTCAGCCTTCTATTGGGGTTGTCCTAAACCTGCTCAATCGGATTTAGATCTGGACTTCTTGCTGGCCATTCCATTCGAGAGACTTCAACCTCTTCAAGGTACTCCTGGACGATGCGCGCACGATGGGGTCTGGCATTATCGTCCATAAAAATGAAATTTTCACCAATGTATGGGGCAAATGGCAGTACATGCTGTTCAAGAATGTTCCTTATATCAGCATTCATAGCTCCATTATCAACGACCACTAGGTCTGTGCGAGCAGTCAAAGATATTCCATCCCATACCATAATCGATCCTCCCCCGAAACCAGTAGTATTCAGGAAATTGTACTGAGCATATCTTTCATGTGGACGTCTGTATACATGGGAACGTCGATCACAATGGTAGAGGCAGAATCTAGAGTCATCTGTGAAGAGAACTCTTTCCCAATCGGCCTCTTCCCAATGGATGGGCTGGGGTAAGAGCTGGGCCTCTTGCCCCGACACGAGGCCTTAAATCATATTCTCTGAGGCGATTTCTTATTGTCTGAGTGCTAATTTGCACCTCATGAGTTTGCTCAAGCTGAATTTGAAGGAGGCGAGCGGTTGCAAACCGTTGTCTCAACGAAGAAACTCTCAAGTAACGTTCTTAAATGGCAGTTGTTACCCGTGGTCTACCCTGTCCTGGTCTTCGGACATTCATACCTGTCTCCCTGAATCGCTGCAACATTCTGGACACACTTGTATGGGAAACTCCAAACCTTTCTGCAATTCTTGTGTATGTCCACCCTTCTTCTCGCAAAACTACCGCTAGGGCACATTCTTTTTGGGTTAAATTGCGTGTTTCGCGTTGCATAGCGATCGAGTGTAGAAAATCAAACGAAAGAAAAACTATTGATCACTAGAATTGATCGAGAACAACTGATTTTAGAATGGAGCCAATACATTCAAAATCTGATAATATCATCTTTTTTTTATTCCTGCTGGGAAAAAACATCTGTATTGAAGAAAACCGTTGAAAGTGGATAACATATGCATGCATAATTCTGATAAAAATAATAATTATTGAGAACACCTTCAGTTGTAGAATAAATTTGAGATAATGTGCGTTAATTTTATTGCGCAGTGTATTTTCTCGTATAATGCTTCGTTTTCGACTTATTCACAAATAAAAAATATCTGTGATATTCGGCAAATTGGGTACTTTGATCGAATTTAACTCTTTTTGAAAGGTCCACAGATATGTATTGTCACAGATTTAGCTAGTTATTCTCCAGGGGTGGCACGGCTCATTATGAGAACTTTAAATGGCTATATCTTTTTATCAGGACCGAATCGGAAAAAATGGTATGAAAAAAAAGTGTTTCTTTTGACCTCAAGAATATACTGTTAAAATATTTGTACCAAAGTCTCAATTTGTATATGTTTCTTTGACTGATTAACAAACAGTCAACAATGGAGCAGTGAAATTATAGATATAGAAACAATCTGTTGTTTGAACATTCCGATCATTAAACGCTCTCATTAATAAACTAGTCAACTCTCTTAGGAGGTAATTCTATACCAAAATTTCACCCCCAACTTCCCGGCCGTACCGAACCAAAAGTTACGCCAAACTAATTTCCCAATAAAACAATTCGCCCAGCACGAAGATTAATGACTTCAACCTCCGCAACCCCAACAACAGCTAATGACCCCCGTATCATTAATAAGACCATCTCCTCATTGTCTCGCAGATCCCCGGGCCCAAACTAACCGAACCCCCGATATGGCAGCTTCGGCAGCGGTGATTTCCTGAGAGCCCGTACGAGAGCGAAAGCAGGATGCTGTACGCCAGCCAGACCCCGAACGTGATGACTCCGTGTCCGAACTCCACCGTGGCATCGCCGGCGGAAGGAAACAACACCGCCTATTTACTGTACCCGGAGGACCCCCGGACCGACGTCCTGCGGAGGTACTGCTATGGCGTCGCACTACCCTCGATCTGTTTGCTCGGCATCATCGGGAACATATTCAATCTCATTGTGCTCACCAGGAGGAACATGCGGGGCACAGCCTACATTTACATGAGGGGTGAGTCTATTTTTGTATCGCCTTAAGTGGACACAGCGTCGAAGGACAATTCGGTAGTGAAATGTCAGATGAGAAGAGTCTTATGTGTAACTCGACAACTATACTCCATCCGCTTTTATTCTAGCATGGAAATTTGACACATTCCACTCTGTATAGTACGAAAATGTGTGGTTAAAACGCTTGTGAAAACGTCAGAAAACTGACCTTCGAAAAATCCTGAAAAAGATGGGTTCGGTTAAAAATTCGTCAAGATCGAACAGTTGCGCCAAGATGGATGAAAATCTCAGATTTATTACTAGAAGAGTTGCTCTTTCAGAATATGTATCACATTTCCATCTACGGTCACTTCAATTGAGAGATAAACGACTCGAAAATTAACCTACAAAAAATCCTGAAAAAGATGGGTTCAGTTGAAAATTCGTCAAAACTGAACGGTTGCGCCGAGATGTTAGAAATTCTTGGATTTATTACTAGAAGAGTTGCTCTTTCAGAATATATATCACATTACCATCTACGTATACTTTTATTAAGAGATAAACGACTCGCAAGCCGACCTTCGAAAAATCCTGAAAAAACTGGGTTCAGTTAAAAATTCGTCAAGACCGAACGGTTGTACCGAGATGGATGAAATTTTCAGATTTATTAATAGAAGAGTTGCTCTTTCAGAATATGTATCACATTTCCATCTACGGTTAATTTTATTGAGAGATAAAGAGGTCGCCAGCTGACCTTCGAAAAATCCTGAAAAAGATGGGTTCAGTTAAAAATTCGTCAAGACCGAACGGTTGCGTCGAGATGGATGAAATTCTCAGATTTATTACTACGAGAGCTGCTTTTTCAGAATATGAATCACATTTTCATCTACGGTTACTTTTATTGAGAGATAAAGTACTCGCAAGCTGACCTTCGAAAAATCCTGAAAAAGATGGGTTCAGTTAAAAATTCGTCAAGACCGAACGCTTGCGCCGAGATGGATGAAATTCTCAGATTTATAACTAGAAGAGTTGCTCTTTCAGAATATGTATCACATTTTTATCTACGGTTACTTTTATTGAGAGATAAACGACTCGAAAACTGACCATCAAAAATCCTGAAAAAGATGGGTTCAGTTAAAAATTCGTCAAGACCGAACGGTTATACCAAGATGGATGAAATTATCAGATTTATTAATAGAAGAGTTGCTCTTTCAGAATATGTATCACATTTCCATCTACGGTTACTTTTATTGAGAGATAAACGACTCGAAAGCTGACCTTCGAAAAATCCTGAAAAAGATGGGTTCAGTTAAAAATTCGTCAAGATCGAACGGTTGCGCCGAGATTGATGAAATTCTCAGTTTTGTTACTAGAAGAGTTGCTCCTTCAGAATATGTATCATATTTCTATCTACGGTTACTTTTATTGGAAAATAAACGACTCGAAAACTGACCATCAAAAATCCTGAAAAAGATGGGTTCAGTTAAAAATTCGTTAAGACCGATCGGTTGCACGGAGATGGATGAAATTCTCAGATTTATCACTAGAAGAGTTGCTCTTTCAGAATATGTATCACCTTTCAATCTACGATTACTTTTATTGGGAGTTCATGCACCCTTGTAGTGGGTGCATGGAGAATTCACCAGTTGTACAAACACAAAGATCATAATTAAAAAAAAATTGACCTTTTCGAGCATTTTCGTCAAGATATGAATTTTGTGCGTTATTTTTCACTCACTCTGTTGTCTGATTGAGTATTTTGAAGGTGGGGATTATCCAACCCCAACCATTCGCCATTTTCACTTCCCACGAGGAAAAAAAATATAGCCAAAATTATAACCCTGAAGTTTCCATTAGCTTTATGCGAGGCTTTGATTCCAAAACATACGTATATTCGTTGGAGAGCCGTTCGGCCTGTTATGACTCATTATTTGGGGGTAGGTTCATTCAAAATATAAAGTGTGATTGATTGATTTTAGCGAGTCTGGATTTTACTGGATTCAATTTTCCCGGTTTACGACGGAAATTTGAATTGAGTCTTCAATGCAGGAGTGTTTATCATCGAAAAAAGTGCTGAAAAATGTACCTAATAATCCAAGGTTCTAGAAGAGAATTATGAATTTATTTTTTCGTGATGTATTTTAAATTTTAAGGGCTCTGAATTCCAAAATAACCCGCAATATATTTTTCAGATGTATTTTAAAGATTACGCATTGAAAATCAGCAGACATTGACTCGCACAAATATTTCAACAGTAGATTCTTGAGGTAACCAAAAAACACTTTTTTCCTGTACCATGTGGGGAACCATTTTAAGTTTTCATAATGTGCTGTCTGTGATAGAACTAAAAATATATATTTTTAGGATTTTTCTACATCCTGTATCTTTTGAACCGAGCCAATTTGGAGGAAATGGTAGAGGAGAAAAGTGTTTCTTCTGACCTCAAGAATCTACAGTTAGAATACTTGTACGAGTCAAAAACTAACCCTGTATAGTAAAATCCGACTAGTGTAATTATGAGTGTTCCATATACAGATTTGTGAAGCGAGTAGAAGCTAGTACAAAATCACACGATGATAATGTTTCTGAAATTTTCGAAAAACCTTTCTCTATATTTTTTCCTGTGAGTAATGACGAAAACAGCATAATTAGTTGATCGCTAAATTCCGAATCTGAACTCCTCGGAACATAACCAAACGGGGTTGAGCAATCGAGATAATTGATACATTAATGAAGCTGCTTAATAACCGATTCCATAGACGTTGAAATGTAGTCCAATAGTCTGTAAAACGCCTGCAATTAAAAGAGCAATAAACCCGGATGTCAGATTTTCATTGAACTTTTCTCGTTTTTTATAAAGCTCCAACTACCCAATCAAAAGTGGTTTAATGGTTTCATTAGTGAGGAGATTGATTGGTGCGGGAAACGCAAACATTTATGAGGATATATTGAAAATTTCTTAGTCTACTATAGAACAAAACGAAATTTCAATGTGAAAATATTTTATTACTCAACACATTCTCCTCTTAATTGGATACATTTATTACAGCTAACCTGCAACGTCTCTAGACCTTTCAAAAAAAATGTTTCTTCTTGCTCTGCAAACCAGACCTCTACAGCTTTTATTACCTTCTCATTGGAAGAAAATTTACGACCTTTTGAACTTTTTTTCAGTTGAGGAAAGAGAAGATAGTCAGATGGAGTCAAATCTGGTGAAAAAGGGGGGGTTTTCTCGTAATTCAAACCCTAAATCACGAATTTTTGCATGGCATCATGAGATTCGTGTGCAGGAACGTTGTCCTGCAAAAATAAAACACCTTTGGATAGCTTTCCCCGTCTTCTCTCTACAATTTTTTCGGTAGAGTGGTCAGTAATGTCGAATAGTAATCTCCGGTTATTGTTCTACCCTTATTCAAAAAATCAATCGTGATTACTCCATGGCAATCCCAAAAAACTGAAGCAAGAACATTTCCAGCAGATTTTTGGACACGAAACTTCTAAGGTCTTGGAGATCCAGAGTGTCGCCATTCCATCGATTATTGCTTTGTTTCTAGATCGTAGAAATGTACCCAAATCTCATCCATAGTAACAATTCGGTTTAAGAAGTCTACATCGTTTTCAAATCGAGCTTAGATCGAACTCGATGCTTCTATCCTTGCAGGCTTTTGGTCAACATTCAAATATTTGGGGATCCATTTTGCAGCAATTTTTCTCATGTCCAAATTGACGTGAACTATATGATGAACGCGTTCGTATGAAATATTCAGTGCTTCAGATATCCGTTTTAGCCCAATTCGACGTTCTGATGAAATCATGTCATGAACTGCATCGATATTTTCGGGGACTGACACAGAAACTGGCCTTCCCGATCTGACATCATCTTCAATGAAAAATTTACGTTTGAAGCTTGCAGTCCAATTTTTCACCGTGGCATACGAAGGACATTGATCACCAAGGGTATCAAGCATACCTTCGTAAATCTGCTTACCTCTTAACCCTTTTAGATACTGGTACTTGATGATGGCTCGATAATCCAATTTTTCGATTTTCACAATTTCGGCTGACATCTTCATTCTTTTAATTCATTGCGTAACTCTGGTTTACTTTTCGACTTCACACTGACACTTCTAATGTGTTATTGTTCGTTGCTATGGTAACGCAATATTTTTTTTATGCATGGAACTGGTCTAGGCTAACTAGATACATCCTCGTACCTATTGCTGCAATGCAATTATCCCTTTACATAAAGTATAAGGTGTAGCTGTAACCTAAGCTTTCTGCTTTTTTTCGGACTCATATCCCTGTAACAAACGCAGAGAGGACAAATCTGAGAAGGATTTCGGACTGCTCGTAATTTTTTGTGATTTTTGTAATTCAGAGTGATCCCGAGTAAATTGCGTGGGCAACGTGAGAGCACATGTTGCAGGTGGTTAATCTGATCGATAAAACTGGGATAGGTCAGGTTCTCCCGACAAACATCGTAGAAGAGAGTCCAGAGATTTGATATTGCAGTCACGGTTATATCCACCATTATCTATTCCGCTCATGTGGACCCACAGTTTCGAGCTTATACACCGTGTATAATGTACTTCCACCGAAATTGGAAGGATGTAATTGTATTCCTGAAATGCTTACGAAAATAGTTGGTACTTATTAAAAACAGTTTTTTTTTTTCACTTGAACCACAGATTCAATTCCTTTGTTTTTAATTCACTTCATTGGGGACTTCAGTTAGAGGACCAGCAATTCATTTTTTCCATTCCACATTAGATGATTCAAAAGTTATGCAATATTTGCAACATGTCAAAAACTGCTACCAATAACAGGTAACTTCAAAATAATCTATGACGGAAATGGTGCAAAATAATCTCTGGCAAATGATTCAATAATTTGTCTAGGATATCGCGGCCATATACTATCCCAATGTTCAGAAACCATCATACTTCTGAACCCCATCTAATGGGGAGCAATTCCTTTTATTTATGATCCTATATCACTGAAATATTTTCCACTCTGCCAAATACTCTTTCAGCCAGTTTATTACTTTCTCCAGACCATAGGAAATGTTCCGAATCAGAGCATTTGAAGAATCTGCATTTGAAATGATTGCTAGATGCCAAAAAAAGATTTATTGAAATGTATGAGTTTTTGTTCTTCTAGAGCTGAACTCGAAGAGTGTATACTTTCCAAATCCGGTGATCTTGAGTCAATGCTACAATTTTTAAAAATATATATTCTTTTGATATAGAGCATTATAATATTCAACATCAAACAATAATTATAGCATGTACATAAGATGCAGATTTAGCAAAGGTTAGAGTAATCGGGTATCAGCTTAGGGAAAAACCCCAATAAAAAACCCTTTCTCTCTGTGAGTGCAGTGGATTGTAAGAGATGAAACTGTTCACATAATAAGCTGAAATATTTCATATTGAAGGGCATCTTGGACTACAAAAACTGATGTATCTTCTTGCTCTGCAAACCAGAACTCCAAAGCTTTTATTACCTCCTCGTTGGAAGAAAATTTACGACCTTTTAAACTTTTTTCCAGTTGAGGAAAGAGATGATAGTCGGATAGAGCCAAATCTGGTGAATAAGGGGGGTGTTCTAGTAATTCAAACCCTAAATCACGAATTTTTTGCATGGCAACATGAGATTTGTGTGCAGGGGCGTTGTCCTGCAAAAACAAAACATATTTGGATAGCTTTTCGCGTCTTTTCTCTTCAATTTTTTCCCGTAGAGTTGTCAGTAATGTCGAATAGTAATCAATCATAGCAATCTCAAAATACTGAAGTAAGAACTTTTCCAGCAGATTTTTGGACACGAAACTTCTTAGGTCTTGGAGAACCGGAGTGTCGCCATTCCATCGATTGTTGCTTTGTTTCTGGATCGTAGAAATGTTAATAAGTCTCATCCATTTGGTTTAAGAAGTCTACATCGTATTAAAATCGAGCACAGATCAAACGCGATGCTACCCTTGCACGCTTTTGGTCATCATTCAAACATTTGAGGATCCATTTTGCAGCAATTTTTCTTATGTCCAAATTGACGTGAACTATATGATGAACGCGTTCGTATGAAATATTCAGTGCTTCATATATCCGTTTTAGCCCAATTCTACGATAAAATCCGTCATGATCTTCAATGAATAATTTACCTCTTTTGAAATTGATTACCAAGGGTAGTAAGCATACTTCGTAAATCTGCTTTTACCTTTTAACCCTTTCAAATACAGGTACTTGATGATGGCTCGGCACTCCAATTTTTCGATTTTCACAATTTCGGTGGATCTTCTTCGTTTTAATTCATTGCGTAAGTCTGGTTTACTTTTTTGACCTCAAACTTCACACTGACACATCTAATGAGTTATTGTTCGTTGCTATGGTAACGCAATATTTTTTTTAAGCATGGAACTGGTCTAGGCCAACTAGATATCAATACATCTTCGTACGTTAGAAAAACCTTCCAGAAAAGTGATGACTTGTGATGGACAATATACAGGGTGTTCCTAAATTGAACGTACAAACGAAAAGGGGAGATTCCTTAAGTGAGTTTAAGAAAAAAAAGTCCCATAAACATGGGGTCGCAAATGTTTCGTTTTCGAGATACAGAGTGTTGAAGTTTGAATTTTTTCAAGTTTTTTTCTCATAGTATCTACACTTCACAAGATATTCAACTGAAATTTGGCATAGATATTACATTCTAGAGTTCTCACCACGTGACATGGCAATTTCGATAGAAGATCTACAGGGTGATATTTCTTCTGGAACACTGCCACCTGTTCTTCTGCAGCACTTTTTTTTGGTGAGCAACTGTTAATTTGCAAAAATGTAAAAAGAAGCTTTTTTCTTATACTAAACTTTTCGGTCCCTTGTAGTTTTGTTGTATTTACCAACGATTTCGAGAAAAAAATTTTGAACGATTCTCTCGAAATTCTCGTAACTATGATAGGAAGGCCAGTTTGTAATCTGTGGTAGATGCGACAAAACTACAAGAGACCGAAAAGTTTAGTATAAAAACAAAGCTTCTTTTTACATTTTTTCAAATTAACAGTTGCTCACCAAAAAAAAGTTCTGCAGAAGAACAGGTGGCAGTGTTCCAGAAAAATATCACCCTGTTGATCTTCTATCGAAATTGCCATGTCACGTGGTGAGAACTGTAGAATGTAATATCTATGCCAAATTTCAGTTGAATATCTTGTGAAGTGTAGATACTATGAGAAAAAAACTTGAAAAAAATTCAAACTTCAACACTCTGTATCTCGAAAACGAAACGTTTGCGACCCCATGTTTATGAGACTTTTTTTCTTAAACTCACTTAGGGAATCTCCATTTTTCGTTTGTACGTTCAATTTAGGAACACCCTGTATATTCGAATAAAAACCATAATAAAATTCTAGTCTTAGCAAGGTGGCGAATAATAGAAAGATTTTCAACATAAACATCTTCCTCTATACCCTTCATTCTCCAAGATCATCCAAATTCCAGGACGACCTTCGAACGAACGAAACGAATCAGCACGGAATAGTTTAATTACTTGTTTTCGAGAATCCTGTTTGTCGGACAGGTGGCTGAAATTGCCGTGTTTCCCCAGCGAGAACTTTTCTGCGACTCCAATCATCCCCATCTAATTTATCCCCGAGTCCTCCAGCAGCATATTCCGGAGAACTTTCTGCGAAGTTTAAATGGGTGCACTTTCAAATTGATTATTGTCTTCGTGTTACGATCGGGAGTGTGCCTGGCCCTCTCATGAACTGATGCACTTTTGAAACGGTCTGAAGTTGGTACCTCTGTGAAGTGAGTTTCCGACCGAACTTCATTTTCAGAATGGGAAAAAGAGTATTTTCAGGTTCGAAGGAAAATCCTCGTTTAATGTAGAAACGAAAGCACGAGCCTTGGTTATCTAACAACCTTTTTGGATAGTTCCTATTTCGAAAGTATCAAGCTATGAATCGCCAAACGTAGAAAGTTTGCTCTGTTTTAGGTGGACATTCTGAAAGCTAAAGGACAGAGTGTTTCAAAATCACGACCCCAATCTGAATACCAAGACAGCTGTTTACAAAGTTGTGGTCCTCCCAACGCTTCTTTGCGGAATAGAAAGCTGGACGCCCAACAGGCGACACATTAAACAGCTTGAACAAACGCAAAAACGTCATCTAAGACTGATAATACACATCAGATGGTTCCACAAGGTTTCAAATGCAGAAGTCTGGCAACGCGCGAGTTGTATAACAATTGAGAGCCAAATAACGGGAGCCCGACTCAGATGGAGGGGCCTCATTCTGAGGATGCAAGACATAAGACTCCCCAAAATAGCTCTGTAAGGTGAATTCACAGAGGGAGCTCGGAAACCAAGAGGCCTGTATAAGCGGTTCAAGGATTCACTGCATCAATCCCTAAAATCAGTTAATGCCAATCATAACTGGGAACAAATAGCGTTAGACAGATCACAGTGGAGGTCTTTGGTCTACAGTTATAATGGAAACTCGAGAAGAATACAGCGGCGGCCAGATCTGGTTGCTGACTATCCATGCCTGGAGTGTGGAAGGATCTGTAGGTTACGGTTGGGTCTCTTCAATCACAGGAGGGCACACAGTCGCAAGTAGCCCTAAGAAATTATAAGTTTGATCGCACCGATAGTTTCGTTATTGAGTCTTTTTACTCTTTTTGTAGATTTATTCTCGGTAATGGGATACAGCAATGATGATGATGATGATGATGGTATATGAGGTTAGAATTGATAACAAGTGAAGTGACTGATTCAGACCTTGAAAAACATCACTTGTTAGCTGGAAACAACGTCAAATTCTTGAGAACTGTAATTATTTTCAATGTGAACATAGGAAAACGTACCCACAAGAAAGAGTACATTAGGAGAAGGAAAAAACCGAGAGAGAAACAATCTGGCAGAATCTTTCGAGTTTGCATCATTTCAATGAATTGTTTTCGAACTTCAACACTGCTGCAAAGTATCTGGATCATAGCAAGAGTATGCTACACATTCTTACTGGATTGCTCAGAGTGCATTGCCACAGGAAACACCTTATATGAATGGATCTAGCAAAACTGACAGTTTCTGCAGATTCTGTGGAGAGCAGGAAGAAAATCTGTTACCTGGTGTCTCGTCATTGACAGCCAACATTATTAAAGGTTTGGACGAGCCAGGAAATAACCTCCTTGAAACCATCCCAGTTACTGGAGTTCATTGAAATTCTGAAAATGGAATGCACGATAGATCTCAAGGTTGCAGTACAATGCAATTTCCCTAAAACCTACAATCTACTATCCGGGGATGAATTTGGAAGCCATAGAGTTTCACCAACATGAATCAACAGACAGGAAGAAACTTCTTTACTGTTACAAAGTGCTTAGATACCAGTCGTTGATGAGACTAATGTAAAACCAACGTGAAGTGTACAGAATAGACTAATGAGCGGCTAAGATTCTTGGATATTCTTTGTTTTTGCAAATAAGTGCTTGTATTCTCCTTCTCTCCTGAAATCTATCTTATTATTATAAAGGGTGTCATTCATTCATTGCTCTATCCCGTTACCGGGAATAAATCTACAAACAGACCCAAAAACAAAACTGTCGGTGTGATCAACTTATAATTTCTTAGGGCTACTTGCGACTGTGTGCCCTCCTGTGACTGGGAGACCCAACCGTGACCTACAGATCCTTCCACACTCTGGGCATGGATAGTCACCAACCAAATCTGGCCGCCTCTGTATTCTTCTCGAGTCTCCATTATAACTGTGGGCCAAAAACCTCCACTATGATCTGTCTGAAGCTAGTTGTTCCCAGTTATGATTGGCATCAACTGATTTCAGAGATTGATGCAGTATATCCTTGAACCGCTTATACTGGCCTCCTGGTTTCCGAGCTCCCTCTGTGAATTCGCCGTACAGAGCTATTTTGGGAAATCTTGTGTCTTGCATCCTCAGAATGTGGCCGCTCCATCTGAGTTGGGCCCTCGTTACTTGAGTCTCAATTGTTATACTACTCGCGCGCTGCAAGACTTCTGAATTTGAAACTTGTGAAACCATTTGATGTGCATTATTTGTCTTAGATGACGTTGGGAGAACCACTGCTTTGTAAACAGCTGTCTTCAGATTGAGGTGGTGATTTTGAAACACTTGAAGGGTGTAAATGATAAGTTGCTAGAAAATTTGAGGGATGATTCGTTGTCAAAAAGTAGAGTGGGTCTTTCATATAATTTGTTTCGATCACCCTCTATTTGGATACATCTCCTCAGAGATAGCACCTGAAGAGCAATTTTTAAAGTTTTCCTTGGAAACCAGAAAATTGACACAAATGAAATTGCTTTTCAGGTGCCTTTTTTAGAGGGCTGTATCCCATAAAAATAGAAAGTAACAAAGGATCCTCCTGTAATGTTCATGTTGACATTGTTCCAAACATTCCTCATGTAGACCACGTACTTCAGGGCGTCTATAATCCCTTTCTTATAATCGCCATCGTTAAATCTGTCCTCTGTTGAAAATAACGAACGTGTTCAAACTTTCAGGTACGTTGAATGTTTTCCCGTCTGCTAACTTCCCGCATATGTGTCTAGCCGCCATTTGTTTCCACAAACTACGTGCTTATGTACCCTTTATTCGAGTTTGCCTAAAAAAAACTCCGATCACACATTTACCGAACTCATTTTTCATTCATTATTATCATTCAGCAATAAAGAAACTAAAGCTACCTCTACTTCTCCATTAGGTTTATCAATTTTCGACAAAATCAATTTCAGTATAACGTTCATGCAGGTCTTTCTCAGTTTTCTCTGCAAAGCCACAACAATGAGCATAAATTTTCATTTCACAAAAAATAAATAGCAGATTTTTTTCAACCGTTTCGCTCATTCATTCCTCGCTAAAAAGGACGCGTTTCCCTTTGTGTCCTGGAAATATTCTCCGAGCGAAACAATTAAACGTATCTGCTGTAGGAAACTGCACGTCAACGCAATCTAAATATCCACCCCCAGACCTCTGAGTGACCCTAATTTCCTATAACACGGTTGTTGAAATGCCGTCCATCATGAGAGCTTGGAGTTTGGAGGCTTGGTTTATTTTTTCAATTATCTCTGAAGAGTATTAGTGTTTTCGTGAAATGTTTCCACAAGCTTTCACCTCGTTTCATCCGACCACGATGATGGACAATTTAAAAGCGGCTGCTGCATCGTTATGGAATATGAACGGAAATAAAACGAGATAAACTTACTTCTGTTTGTTCTTCGATGTTTTATACGTGGTATATTTTTCATTTTACTGCTTTACATAAGTTCAGACCGTTCCAAGAGCTGCCTGTACTTGTCCATTCCAGAAATTACCATTATTAGGTAGTCTGATTTGTTTCTGTCCCAAATTGCTCAGAATGTTCCGAAAACTACATTGCGCAAAAAAATTAACGCACATTATGGAAATCTCAAATTTATTCTACAACTGAAGGTGTTCTCAATGATAATTATTTTTATCAGAATTGTGCATGCATATGTTGTCCACTTTCAACGGTTTTCTTCAACACAGATGTTTATTCCATGCAGGAATAAAGAAGATGATGTTATCAGATTTTGAATGTATTGGCTCCATTCTAAAATCAGTTGTTCTCGATCAATTCTAGTGATCAATAGTTTTTCTTTCGTTTGATTTTCTACACTCGATCGCTATGCAACGCGAAACACGCAATTTGACCCAAGAGGAATGTGCCCAAGCGGTAGTTTTGCGAGAAGATGGGTGGACATACACAAGAATTGCAGAAAGGTTTGGAGTTTCCCATACAAGTGTGTCCAGAATGTTGCAGCGATTCAGGGAGACAGGTATGAATGTCCGAAGACCAGGACAGGGTAGACCACAAGTAACAACTGCCATTCAAGAACGTTACTTGAGAGTTTCTTCGTTGAGGCAACGGTTTGCAACCCCTCGCCTCCTTCAAATTCATCTTGAGCAAACTCATGAGGTGCAAATCAGCACTCAGACAAAAAGAAATCTCCTCAGAGAATATGATTTAAGGCCTCGTGTCGCGGCAAGAGGCCCAGCTCTTACCCCAGCCCATCGAAGGGCGCGTTTGGATTTTGCGAGAGAGCATATCCATTGGGAAGAGGCCGATTGGGAAAGAGTTCTCTTCACAGATGAGTCTAGATTTTGCCTCTACCATTGTGATCGACGTTCCCTTGTATACAGACATCCACATGAAAGATATGCTCAGTGCAATTTCCTGAATACTACTGGTTTCGGGGGAGGATCGATTATGGTATGGGGTGGAATATCTTTTACTGCTCGCACAGACCTAGTGGTCGTTGATAATGGAGCTATGAATGCTGATAAGAATATAAGGAACATTCTTGAAGAGCAAGTAGTGCCATTTGCTCCATACATTGGTGAAAATTTCATTTTTATGGACGATAATGCCAGACCCCATCATGCGCGCATCGTTCAGGAGTAGGTACCTTGAAGAGGTTGAAGTCTCTCGAATGAAATGGCCAGCAAGAAGTGCAGATCTCAATCCGATTGAGCAGGTTTGGGACAACCTCAATAGAAGGCTGAGAAGTTCAGAAAATCATCCAGCTACTCTCAATGACTTAGGAATCCAACTCGGAGAAATCTGGGAAGGATTAGATCAGAACATTTTAAGATCACTCATTTGAGTATGAACGGTCGTTGCCGAGCAGGGGGTGGAAATACCAAGTATTAAATCACTTATCAGCATTTCAGAATTTGTTCATTTCTCTTCTTTCACATAAGATTCGGTGAAATCCTGAATTTTTCTTCCATTTAATGTGTCTTGTTTCGTTCAAAACCTTGCCGAGAGAACATAAAAAATAAGTTATAAAGTCAATGTAGAGTTAACTTTCATTAAAATTGAGATTTTCAGAATGTGCGTTAATTTTTTTGCGCAGTGTATCATTACCCCCTCTAGATTCTTAGGAGTAGAGTCAAATGTTATGATTTTCCTTCAAAAATTGTTTTCGTGGGATAGTTTCCCATTCAATTTTGAAGAAAAAAGTCTCTTGCAAAATTTCGATACAGTCCATACTTTCCTCGGAATAAATAAAAACTTCCAAGCACCTTCCCCTGATCACTCTTCATTCCATTTAATCTACTTAGTGCTTCATATTATGTATAGTTTTATGACTCAGTGTTTTTAGAACTTGATGGGAATTGCCATAGTTCGGACCTGAAAATTTCCGTTTGAGGACCGTGGAAAACTCAATTACGCTTTTTTATTCGTTCGGAGTCCTCAACGAGCCCTGCAACTCATTCCGAAACTTTCAGATCTACGAGGAAAACGATCTACATGACTATGAAAAAAATCGACCGAAAAAAAATTGTAAAGGTAATCCCAAAGGGTTCCTACGGCTCTCTGAAATCTGCTCTTGGCGTGTACAGAAAACGCCACGGTTCGTAGACTAATCCAGATGAGAAACGCCGAAAGGAGGCAATTTGACAGGGGAAAAAACTGCATTTCAATCACCTCCAACTTTTCAGACTTTCTCGTCATCTTTTCGCTCGCATAAAACGTTTATGACTGTCCTGACGTAGATAGTTGAGCTGAAAGTTAGTTGGGGGAATCGATGGGACTGTGTCCCTTTTTTTGCTCTTCACTTGTTGTGCACGGACCCTCTTTTATGGAGAATCAATTTTCACAGAGTCGACCATTTAGGGGCTTTGTAGGGGCGAAATAAAAGGAATGGGAAATTCAATGGCTATTGTCTAGTTCGGAAAAAAAACGGCGAGGCAATAATAGAATATGAATGACGTTATAAATATAATTGATCGTTAGATGCTCCATTTTGAAATCTCCCAAAAAGATACCAGCACTGAAGATGACTTTATAACCAACAATTCATAGTTCCATCAGGCAACTGTTAGTTTTGAGGGTGTAGCTCTGAAAGCCAGAGGGATGAAGTTGCTAAAATGAATTCCACATTAGAATATGTTTCCTACAAATAAAAACTCTCCAAGTCGAAAATGTTGTAGTAGTTGGGGAGCCGACTATGCTATATCGTGGAGACCTAGTGGATTTAGAAGATCAGATGGTAGAAAGAAAAAAGGTTCTATGATGTATGCACTTTCAGCGGTGGGGAAAGCGTCTGCAGGGTCTCAAAGATGTAAAAACAAATCGTCAGGTGTACATACTCGAACGTGTCAGATTAAGATACTGTATATGCTCTAGGTGTCTCTGATAATGAATTCATGCTTATCTGACAGTTTGCGCGATGGGACTGGCTGTACAGAAGAGTTGGAAATGGCGAAAAAAAACTTTTTTCAGCGTGTCAGATTTTTGGACGATTTGTTAATTGGACCCAAAGGAAGCTACTTTTCAAGGGACTGATAATTTGGACGTGACACAAGGTCACAGCGGTCCTTTGAATATGTAAAAAAAAATCGTTACTAGTACATACTCGAGTCTGTCAGATTTTCATACAGATGGTCGATCTCGGTGTTGTAGACGTGTTAACCCATTAATCTGACCCTAATCAAGGGGGGTTTTCTTAATTTGACACTTTGAAGATGATAAAAATCCCTTTTTTTCGAATATTTCCCTCCCTGTACCTATAATCGTTTTTGTATTCATTATGAAAGTTGTAGATAATTAAATTCTACACAACTTTTGTCTGGAGCAATTTTACATACTCTTAACCATTCTCGAGTTAGAGGGCGATAAGGGCTAGGAGCTTAGCCACACATGCGAAAGGGCAAGGTCAATGTAGAATCCTAGTCTAATCTACAAATATTGTCGAAATGACAAGGTATTTCTATGATGACAATTTCGAAAATTTTAGTGTTGTCTCTGACTGAACCTTAGAATGTACTATTTTCCAACGAGTGAATTTTCGCTTCAGCATGTATCGCTAAACACCTCGCATTAATCGTCATATATCTCAAAAACGTTTGAACGTAGAAAAAATTGCTTGGAAATTTGTAGAAAATGTGATGCTCTACAACTTTTATAATGAATGCGAAAAAGATCTGAAGCCCAGGAAAGGAGATAATTAAAAAAAAACTGATTTTGTGACCTTTAGGGCAAATTTTTATTGTTTCGGCCTGCTAAAACTGTCAGATTATATTTTTTCCGTTATTCTTGAATCATAAGCTTCAAAATAAGAAAAAACGCCACCGCGCTCGAGAATGTACACGTGACGTTTTTTTTTTGCAACTCTGGCGCCCTCACACACATTTTCAACACGCTTAAATTGTCAGATTAAGGGGATATATGCTTTTCAACATGTAATTAACCACATATATCTTAATCTGACACGCTCGAGTATGTACAATGATCTTTTTTTTTAACTATTCTGGCAGGCTGTCCTAGACAATTTCCCTATATACAGGTCTTATTTTATAGAGGTACTCTACAGGGTCCAAGGTATGTCCCCTTATATTAATCTGACACGCTCGAGTAAATCCCGAATTTCCCTCCTCGGCTCCCCAACTATAGAGAAAACGATCGGAGAAAACTATAGATAAACAATTTTTTATTTTCAATTTTGTTTGCAGGATATTCCGCAGCGGCATTGCTAGCTATCCTACTAGCCCTACCTTTCGCATGGAGAGTACTAGTCCACAAAGATGAGGGTCATTGGCTGGACCTCTTCCCAGCTTTCTATTTCGCCCATCTGGAACTTTCGTTGGGAAACGGTTGTCTTGGAGTTGGAGTGATGATGCTCCTTGCGTTGACCTTGGAACGTTACGTCAGCGTTTGTCACCCTGGACGCGCTAGACCCATACTAGGTAAGATAACCATCAAGGATTTACCGAAATCTTCACTTTCGGTCTTTTATCGCAACATTGGTTGATAGAGTGAACTATCAACTTGTGCGACATGACTCTGAAAGTGTTTTTACCTATGAGAATACTTCCTTCTTCTGCAGGTTCGCCAATGCGGGCAGTCCTTCTGATCCCAGTAGCCACGTGCATCCTCTACCTGCCAAGCGCCTTCCGGAGCGAAGTCCGGGTTTGTCATCTTCTATCTCAAAACCTAACCATCTACCAGAGGGTAGAAACGGAACTGATTAAACACCCCCTGTACTGTTTTTATACCGTGGTGCTAGAGGTTATTTTCAAAGTGATTCCCATCATCCTTCTCGCTACCCTGAACCTCAGGATTCTCGTGGTTTACCGAAGATCCTGCGAGAAGAGGAGAAGGATGACGCTCTGCAGGACCGCATCAGGAGAGGAGGATCCCAGGAAGTTTGCGGAAGAGAGACGGTTGGTTCTTCTGTTGGGATCTACCAGCATTCTGTTCCTCGTGTGCATCACTCCGATGGTCATACTCAACATCACCCTGTCCAAGGATAATCTGAACAAATATCCTTACCAAGTGAGTAGATACATACCTATACAGGGTGAGTCTTCGACTCGTACAAATATTTCAACAGTAGATTCTTGCGGTCAAAAAAATCAAAACTTATACTATTTTTTTCTGATTCGGCCCTGATAAAAAGATGAAGCCATCTTAAGGTATTCAGCAAAGTACCCAATTATTCAAATTTCACAGATACTGATCATCAAATTAGTCGAAAACGGCGAATTATACGAGAAAATATGAGGAATACTTTTATTTTATAAAACGTTCAAATATTCATTAGGGAACGTCCAACTTAGCTTGAAGAGTTATACAGGGTGTTTTCAAAGGTCAGGCTTCTTTATGATAGAAGGTAGAACTCGTGAAAATCAGTCATCTAACCAAAAATAGTCTATATAGAATATCCAGGATGGCTGAGATACAAGCTCTAGAAGTTCGACAAAATTTCATTTAATTTCAAGTGAGGGATTGTGGAAGGTGACTTGGGAAAAACGAAACAAAACATAAATATATGGCTGGACAATGAATGGTTCAGTACCAAATTCATCGATTTAGATGCATCAGGTCACTTTTGAGAGAATCATAATTATTGTATAGTGCAATTTAGGGTGAAGAAAAATTGTAAAAAATCGAGGCAGTTTCTTGAAAGTGCTTATGTTAGTTATGTTGAAAAAGTGCTATGATGTTTCCTCATTTCATCCCATTTTTACGACGATTGTTTGAATGTTCGAACAAGAAGATTGTGTTGCCCATTGTGAAAAAATTCGTGAATAATTTAGACGAATTTTATTGGTGAGATTTTGAAGTATTATTCTGTCTTTTACACTTGTGTCCTAAGTCTCTTCTGTCAGTTGGTATCGAAATGAGCCGTTTCATAAAATCGTGTAAGTTACTAAAAAATAATGAGAACATTCGGCAATCCTAAGTTTCCATTTTCATAACCACGTGAACATCGAACGAGCCAATATCCTAAACGAAACCACATGGTCGAATCAGGATATAAGCTTTTTTCCCACTGCTTTGCGAAAATTCAGCTGACAAACGTTCTAGGGTCGTATTAGGATCTATTTCAGTAATCATTTTCAATTTTTTTTTCAACTTTTTCATTTTCAAAGTTTTGTATAGGTGATTTCTGATGAAACGCTTCATTTTGAACAGTTCTACCTTCTGTTGAAAAAACCTCACCTTTAAACACACCCTGTATAGATTCTTTGAATTTTTGGTATGGTTTTGGTACGTAATGATCATAATGAAAAAAAAACTCATTTTTTATGGATTTTCAACAGCCTGTATCTTTCAAACCGAGCCGATTCGGAAAAAATGTTTGACCTCAAGAATCTACTGTTAAAATATTTGCACGAGTCAAAGACTCACCCTGTATAATCGTAATTTTGAGTATTTTACTAGAATCTAGAGAATTTGAAGCCGAAACTCGTCAAAAACTCAAACGATTGGGTCGGATACATGGTCAAAATTAATTTTTCTTTCAGTCCTGTCGTAAAAGTAGGACTTCTGTAACATCCGAGAAAGAAGAATAAGCGTACTACCTGGTTGGATAACCGCTCTGGAATTTTAACGAGGGCGTAAAAGCTCCGTCAGTGATTTTCCCATTTTTCACGATAAATCCCTGTCCAGCGACCCTTTTCCAACCCTGTAAATGAAAACTCGGCGACTCTATGCTCCAGTTGCACCTGTAAGAGTAAACAATTTTTTTCGCGGATAGATGGCGACGATAAAAACATGAATAATGTCCCCCTTTATCGGAGCTCATCTTCGGTATAAACAGGGTATTCATCACATCCGTTTACTTGTAACAAATCCAACAGGCTCGCAATTTATCACAGCGCTGTTTGTGTACTATCCGCTTTCTGCACTCATTTACTTTGTGCCGTTGTCGCTCTAATGATCTATCGGGACAAACGAGGTAAATGGAACGTACGCTGAGACGTGAGGATGTAGTCGGTGTCGTTAACCTGTATATAAGCCAATTTTTCTTCCAGGAAGAAAACCTCCCTGATGGATATAAATCGAACGCGATTAAAGGGAACAAATTGATCTTCTGGGATATACGTCGGACGTTACGTGAGAAATTATCCCTTACTTTTTTCATTGAAAAACGCCTGCGATCTTGTACAGGGTGTCCCACGTTCGATGTTCAGTGCTGGGACCTCGGGAAATACGAGGATGTATTGATATCTTGTTAGCCATGCATAAAAAAACATTGCGTTACCATAGCAACGAACAATAACTCATCAGAAGTGTCAGTGTGAAGTTTGAGGTCAAAGAAGTAAACCAGAGTTACGCAATAAATTAAAAGAAAGAAGATGTCCACCGAAATTGTGAAAATCGAAAAATTATAATATCGAGCCATCATCAAGTACCTGTATTTAAAAGGGTTAAGACGTAAGCAGATTTACGAAGATATGCTTAATACCCTTGGTGATCAATGTCCTTCGTATGCGACCGTGAAACATTGGACTGCAAGCTTCAAAAGAGGTAAATTTTCCATTGAAGATGATGACCGAACGGGAAGGCCAGTTTCTGTGTCAGTCCCCGAAAATATCGATGCAGTTCATGACAAGATTTTATCAGACCGTCGAATTCGGCCAAGATGGATATCTGAAGCACTGAATATTTCATACGAACGCGTTCATTATATAGTTCACGTCAATTTGGACACGGGAAAAATTGCTGCAAAATGGACTCCCAAATGTTTGAATGTTGACCGAAAGCGTGCAAGGGTAGAAGCATCAAGTTCGATCTGTGCTCGATTTGAAAACGATGTAGACTTCTTAAACCGAATTGTTACTATGGATGAGACTTGGATACATTTCTACGATCCAGAAACAAAGCAACAATCGATGAAATGACGACACTCTGGTTCTCCAAGACCTAAGAAGTTTTCTGTCAAAAAATCTGCTGGAAAAGTTCTTGCTTCAGTTTTTTGGGATTACCATGAAGTAATCATGATTGATTTTTTGGATAAGGGTAGAACAATATGCGTAGATTACTATTCGATATTACTTAGCACTCTACGGGAAAAAATTAAAGAGGAAAGACGTGGAAAGCTATCCAAGGGTGTTTTGTTTTTGTAGGACAACGCCCCTGCACACAAATCTCATGTTGCCATGCAAACAATTCGTGATTTAGGGTTTGAATTACTAGAACACCCCCCTTATTCACCAGATTTGGGTCCATCCGATTATCATCTCTTTCCTCAACTAAAAAAAGTTTAAAAAGTCGTAAATTTTCTTCCAACGAGGAGGTTTTAAAAGCTGTGGAGGTCTGGTTTGCAGAGCAGGAAGAAACATTTTTTTTGAAAGGTCTAAAGACGTTGCAGGTTCGCTGTAAAAAATGTATCCAATTAAGAGGAGGATAAGTTGAGTAATAAAATATTTTGACATTGAAATTTTGTTTGGTTCTATAGTAGGCATAACTTTTTTGTCTTTAAAGTTACGGATCTGAAAGTTGAACCTTCTACAGGCACTTTTCACGTAGAATAAACTGACGGGCTCAAAATATTTTTTCATTTCGAATTATTAGGCGAACTTTTCGTTTTTTCAAATGCCAACTTTTAGTGAATTTGTTATTTTTGAATTGGAAAAAATCTTTTTTCAGTGGATTCTACGTATCAAAGTGCCTAAGAAGGTTTAAGTTTCAGAGCTGTAGTATAACATAACTAAAAGTTATGAGAATTTTACGAAATCGTCAAAATCTCAATTTTTTGTTAATAACTCAAAAACGAAGGATCGTTGGAGCCTGGAGGCCACGGTTTTCACCATTCTTTGTAAAAAGAGCTGAGAAATGTGCCATCGGCTTTGCTCTAGCTCTTGTAATTTCCGAGATTCCCTCACTGGACATCGAATTCGGGATACCCTGTATCTACCATTCGGAATGACACGTCTAAAATCTGAAAAACTCGACATGCACACATTTCAAAAGGAAATTGCGTGGGTTTTTCTGATGATAAATCACAAATCCATCTGAAATCCTCAACTTTTGACGGGTAGTTCATCACAGAAACTCATCAGTCTCCTAATGAATAATTCGAGTTCTAATTTCAGGTCTTTCGGGCCCTGGCCAACCTCCTGGAGGTCATCAACTACTCCATCACTTTCTACATATACTGCTTGTTCTCGGAAGACTTCCGAAACACCCTTCTGAGAACCCTTCACGTGACGTCGAACTCGAACGCGAAGGGGGTCGTGAAACAGCCTCCCGCGACCGCCACCACAACAATTACGCACCCCCGAAGTTTTTGATATAAAACTGGCAGACCGATGGCGACACCGGTCTGATGTTAAGACTGAGACGGCCTAAAACTGTAGTGTTTTCGGTGCTATTTTGACTTTGTAATGGATTTGTACTCTTCATGATTTTTATTAACGCCGATCTGATTTTTATATAAGTAGCAATACGAAAGACAACCTATTGGTATATTTACATATATACATAACATAAGGTAGCGAGAACATTCCAGCCTCATTTCGAGGTATTTTTATAATAACCAGAAGAAACGGTAGATTTTTCATAAATTAGGAATCAGCGACAGTTGATTGTGGCATTCATTGCGTAAATTATGTATTTCAGAGGTGGATGGAAAATCCTTAATTCAGCACGGAAATTTCAATATATTTTCATTCGAAAATTGTGAAAGCCTATATGTGGATGTTCCAAATTTTCAGGAAATCTTCGAAAAATTAAATAAATCCTTCCATATTTGTTCGATTTGAAAATACAGTTTCCTTTTCGCTTTTGATTTTTTTTTAAACTTGTTCACATATTTACAAACACAAGTTTTTTCATCTTTTTTCTCCAATTTCATTTTTTAAGTTTCTTATGAAGATTTTCGGTGAAAAGTTTCATTTTGACCATAATAGTTCTACATTCTGTTCTCAATTTAAAACTCTCTGTTTATTCGTTGGCTATCAAAGTCAAATATATAAAGAAGGAATTTTGCCGATAAATCCTATTGAAATATCGATATATTTATACAATTATTGACTTCCTAGATGAAAGTATACAATTCTTATTATGGCATTCAAAAATTTTCCTATCATTGTTCATGACGAGAATCACAGATTTGTTTGACTAAAAAATATACAATAGCGAATGTGTGAATTTTGGGCTGTGATACTGATTGATCAAAGCTGAAGTAAAGACGGTTTTTTCAGTTTACAACTTGAAAATCAGGATATATTCAAGTACCTTCATATTATAATATAGGTTTCAACAATTTTGTAAATATTTGTAAAGATATATTGTGTGAACAGTGAAATATACATGTATTTTTATAAGTTCTCATGGATGTACGAAATGACGAGTGTTAAAACTCCACCTGATGGAGGAAAATGTAACTTACCTACTTCAAAATTTCACCTATACCACTTGTAATTGATAAGATTTTTCATAATTTTTCATAATTTTTCAATCAACCTATAATGAATAACCTTGGATGTAACAAGAATGCATGTTTTTTAAGGTTGTATGATATGTTCCATAAAAAATATATAGCGAAAAGATTTTTTATTTTATTTCCATCTAACATCACTTTGTCATCTGTTTACAGGTCTAAATATAACTACCAGCAGTTTCCGATTTTCGGATTTTTTTTTCCGCTATAGATTCATGCCGTCGATTTTTTTTTCATACTGTTCAATATTTTTCAACAAAAGATAAAATGAGCTATCAGCTCAATTCTTTCCGAAAAAGTGGGTTGAAAATAGATAGTGGTATTGATATTTTTATATACACTGACGTGTGCCATTCGAAGTCCCTCTAATTTCTAGGAAAATAAAAAATTAAGAAAAAAGCCAAGCACTTTACTTTATCTTCTCAAATTTCAGTCATCACAAAAGTATTCTTGAACGTTCTCATGAAAATTAATCGGATTTTCTGAAAATCGCGGAAAAGCCTATCACTTTTTCGTTTTTTCTCTGTGCAAAATATTTGTGCTGTTTACATTGAAGTTTTTTTTCGTTTGACGTCCGTGGATCATTGTTTTATACTTGTTACAAATAAACAAAAGTATAAAATAATGAAAAAAAATGACAAAGATGACTGAATAAACATTTATTGACAAGTTCTTCAATACAATTTCAATAGGTTTCTGAAAAAAATTGTAGGCCGAAAATAATAGCTTTTCCATATACATATTCCTACTTCGTAGTAAAATATAGAGATGATTTCATTCAATATCTGATATTTGATTTGGACGCAATCGTTACTGTTTTCAAAACTACGGTTTTCAACTAATGTGATAATTTTTTTTGGCATATTAAAATACATTATGAAATTGGGGATATCTTCTTGAAAAAAGTGCTCGAAAAATCATCCACGAAAATAGGGAATACTCCTTCTGACGAAAACGAAAACGTCACATTTTGAAAGAACCGTTTCCCAAAAAAAATTATTTCAAGCACTTAAAAATTAAAAATAAAAATGGGTATTTAAAGTTTAAAGCGTTTTATAAGAATTGCACAAGCTGGCAACATCGACTGAAATGTGCCTTGATAATAAAGGACAACAAATGCATTATCTTGATGAGATAGACAAAGATGGCTGTCTATGAAGTCTGCGACGAACGAGGAAGGTCGTAAAATTTTATGGGATTTTTATGGCCAGTTGCAGTTGAGGCTCGCCAGTAAGTACGCGCCTGTAGATCAACAGCTGTTATTTTATAAACAAGCTGATCGGACATTGTTCTTTTCATTGTCTTGTATGCGCTGTTGCCAAATCGTAAACTCCGCACAAAGCGATTTAAATTTTAAAACCCCATATTTAAAGGATGATTTTGAATAGTTTCCGCGGTGAATTTGAAAAAATCATGAATGAAACTCATAATTATTCAGTTTAAACTTGCATATGCAGTGATAACCCACATTGAGGAGAATTCCCCATTCTCATTATTTGCTTTTTTCAAGAAGATGTGTAATATGCAACTGCACAAAATTTGAACTTCTACTGACAGGTACACAAAATGACTGGGAGTTCACCAGCATGTCTAAGACTACAAGAAGAATTGGAATAATGAAATAACGACAACTATCAACAATAAAAATTCAAAATCGTGCAATAAAAATTTATAACAGAAACAAACAACGAACCATTAAAGTTATGATAAATAACATTGCTGGAAAGAAATTCTGAACGGAATGTAACCAACTTTCATATACTCAAAAGAATAATAATACAAAATTCGATTTTATCGCACCAAAAATACGGAAACATCCATAAAACAAATATTTTTCGACACGAATCAACAAAGAAACATTTATACATTGATTGCACATTTCAATAGGCTTGTTCTTTTTTCAAGCACAAAGCAGACGAACAAATAATGAAAAAATAATCAAAAAAATACTATTTTCCTCGTGACTCTCCCGCGACCCCAGCTGTTGCTTTCATTTGACTGAATATACTACCTTTAACTAGACTCTTGTTTGGTCCTTTCCGATTGTCGGAATTTGGTCCGCTCGCTCCAACTCTCTTGTCTATTTTATTCGAGGCGCTCGGGCCTTTAGCCAAGCCGGGGTTGGCACCCTTGCAGATGGTCCGATCTGGACCGAGCCATTTCACATAATCCTCTCTGAAAAATCATGAGATTCAGCGAGAATTGGCACTATATATGGCCAAAACGTTTCCGTACAATGCAATTTCAGGCACGAATATAAAAGACAGTTTTTTAACTCAAAATTCGAATCATTACGAAGCATAGATTAAAACAATCCCAAGTCCTTTCAAGTGCCATAGACCAAGTAACGTCTTCTCCATAGTCCATAGACAAATAAATAGTTTACTCGACATAGACTCTATGTCTATGGCGCATGACCACAGCAGTGTCTCTGACCACAAAATATTTTTGACAGCGCGCTTTCTACAAAGAGATTTTTGTGCACAGTTTCTTCTTCCAAATTTTATAATTTCGTCATGAATTTGAATGATATACATTAGCGATTGAGAAAAAATGGTCTAAAGTATGACAAAACGTTCATGCTCCCGCAGAGACCACCGGAAGCGGCCAAACAATATCCCGGTAAATATAAAATGAACTCTTAATGTTCCCAAATTTGAAGACGCTGCAAATTCATGCGACAAATGTTTACTTTGAAGACAAATATTATAATTAAATAAACATTTTCATCAATTTTTCATGTAATAAGCTGGATGACAACACTCTTTTTCCTTTATTAGATCAAAGTGTATATTTTCAGCTTTTTAAAATTCTGGAAAGCATTTGTCACTTACAGAAGTAAATTTTCCTTATTCCCTTTGGCAAGAGCTGGATTTGGTCCCACCACACTTGAAAGATTATTCGATTTATATCCCGAATCGTTACCACTGAAAAAAATGTGAAATAAAATTTAAAAGTCAAAGTTACACAGTACATACCGAGATATTTTAACTTTTTCTTTCTCCACCCTTTCCGATTTCAACAAACTTTTCAAAGACTGTCGGCTCATCGAAACTGGTAACAGGTTTTCATCATTCTTCCCAACAGCCTCATTATCAACCCTGCAAGAGAACACAAATAAAAATGGAAAGATTAATTAGTTATTTTCAAACTCACTCAGAACATTCAACAATTTTCCCCTCTTCTGTTTTAGATTCCATCAACGTGATACCCTTCAACAGATTCCTCGCCTTTTCCCTATCGAAATCAACACTTTCCAAAGCGATCTGTATTAGTTGTTCGGGAATGTCTTGGTGCTCCTTTTGAACATCAGATTTAACTGAAACAGTATAAAAACGATCTAGATCGAACAAAATTGGTAGAAATTCATCCAACCTGTTTCTTTTTCCTGCGTTGTCAACACTTTTGGAATTGGCGATGGCGATTTGGGATCTTCTTCTTTGTCTTCCTCCGATTTTATTTGCATCTCGTATTTCTGTTGGCTTATTTTCAAACTGTCTTTTTTTTCGAAGCCCATCTCGCGCAATTTCTCAGATGATTTTTGTATGTTATTATCGTGATTCGACAGAATTTCCAAGATCAGCGTCTCCTCTGCTTTGGGGAAAATAGACTTCATATACCTGCAACTATGTGAGGTTAGACGGGAGTATAAAAAGTTTGGAACTATACCTATTTGAAAACTGAGAAAAATAAGGCAGTTCAAACTTGTGCAGAACTTGACTGTAATAACTTTTCGTACTAATTCCCCAGCAACATTCATGATTATTGAGCATTAGTTCCAAGACAAATACTAGAGGATCCGAATGTCATTACAGTTCTTCTCACATGCGGTGCAAAATAAAAGGCTACGAAACAAAAAGCGAAGTGATCAGCTTATGCAGGATGGACCTTAGCTTGAGCTTAGGAGAAGAATGCGGCCTTGAGGTACTCCTGCAATAGTCCCCTATTCTAGGCGAATTCGTATAACTGTTAGTACCAGATGCATGGTTCATGCCTCCCTTAGCATGAGCCCTGTACACGCCTAAAGGCGGAGTCATGCTAGAAGGGGCGTGGCCCAAATTTTGAAAGATGTTACGCTGGGGCGGCGGCGTTGCGAACGGGCCTGGTGTTGTTACTGGATTTTTTTCCACCTGCAATGCACTTATGACAAGTACCTCCCGATTGTGAAACCTAGAAATGTTAGAAAGCATGACTGTGTCAGTAACGATGGCAGTGTAGTTATTGGATGAAGCTAAATACAGATCCAAAGCGATTTGGGATTAATCAAAGCGGAAACTGTCGATATGGCAGTAAGTTCTGTTTTCAGAATAATGAGAAATGTCGGGAGCAGCATGGACTAGTCGAAAAATGTGAGAAATTTCATTTATACACGGTGTTTCTCGCAAAGTATCCACTAGAAGCATCTAGAGTACTAGATGAACTTTTTTCTGAAAATTTGTGGATTATAGTGAATAAACGGACCAATTTGGGCCAAACTTTGTTATTCAAAAAAAAAAAAACTCTCGTTTTAGACTAGCCACGCCGTAAATGAAGTGAAGGTAATGTAAATTCTCCAAACTCATTATTCCAAAAACGGCCAATATTAGTAAAGAAAAACTGCCACAAAGAGGTAGCTCTGAATAGTATTAATATTTACTTTTTCATCAGAAGTCGAATGTGTGCTTCTGATACGGTTGGAAACATAGCAGCAATCTTCGATACAGCCTCATCTGTATTGACAGAATTGGACGACAAAGGGGATTCTTGGGTTTTTGGCCTGACGGTAAGAGGACTTCCTCTATTTCTTGGACTAAAATCCTGAAATCGTTATTATGATTGACGATTCCTCAACTTCAGGGAAGAATTTTCAATTACAATCAAACAATTACACATAAATTTTTTAAATGATACTGTCTCCTGTCAAATGCCTGACCAGGAATATTTTAAATTATAAGAAAACCAGAATATTGATTGGAGTAATCCATTTATATGAGACAACGCTCACTAGTCATGCCATATAATCTCATGCAATAAATTTACTCATGTCTCTCCTACTTAAAAGGCTACCTGTAACAAATTTATCTTGGGGCTTTGGTGAGGAGACACCTGAAAAGCTGGTAATGGGGAATGCTGGCTGGGGTACACATAATTCCTCTTGAAATCTGGCGATCCATGCTTAATTTTCCAAAGCAGCATAGGGAAATGAATCGATTGAGAAAATTGTGGAAAAAGTTATTGGTCTCTTAGAGAAGAATGTGTTTTAACGAGTTTCTAAATAAGACGTCACATGTGTGACAATGAAAAATTACCTGCAAACCGATATATTCGGTTCCTGTATTTTTAGGGTATCCATTAGTATTACTTGTCCATTTCTTCGGGAATGTCTTACAGGGATGATCCCAAGTGGTAGTTTTATCTTGATGATTGATATAATACCTAAAATATTCAACATAAGATGCAATAGGAGTTGGAATAAAGATTTCAATTACGTTTTTCCTGATTTTTTATCAATTTTTGCTTCCCACCCAGGGGGTAGAGTGGTCATGTCTGTCGGCATCTATATTATTATTATAAGAATTAATAAATTAACTAGTTTTGATATGAATATTTTATTAATACCAATACCAAAGATTATATTATCTATATTATTATCTATAATCTTTGACCAATACCAAAACAAATATTGATTTGTTTACACTTTTTTGGGCCATCTAGTCTGCCCTCTATTGGATAATATGTGTAAATTCATTATTGAATTACGATGATATAGAAATCTTCCAATTTTTAGGCTTCGCGAAATGTACAATTTAAAATACAATCATTTTAAATTCATATCTTATTTAGTAATACGTGAAAAATATGAAAACTGAATGAATCAATCACCGCCAATTCAATTTTCCAAGGATTTGAATATTTTGAATTTTTAGCGGTTAAAAATTTAGTTTCCTCTGTGTTCTGTTCTGTCATTCGATGTTGACCTCACTATTTTATGTTCTAATGAAGCGTTTACAAACGTATTTATTAAAAAAGGTTTAGAAATGTTTCATGAGTGTATAATAACAAAAATTTAATTATTCTGGTTTGATAATAGGTAAAGAGTGAAATCTTTCATTCATTGAGGTAACTCAATGTTATTGTGATTAGTTGAAATGATTTTTCTCCGAATAACCTCTAATAATTTGTTTGTAAGCCTAAGCGAAACGCAGTAAGTAAATTTATAATTGTTTTTTACAGGGTCAGACCCGTACAAAATGTCGATTCCCCCTTATTTAATGGGGCCCAACCCCTGGGCCGCAATGATGGCCCAGCAACAATTAGCGGCTGCTCATGCACAAGCTCAGGCTCATGCTGCCGCAGCTCAGGCACACGCTCATGCTTTGCAACAGCAGATGCCTCCACCACATCCAAAACCAGATGTGATGACAGAGGATAAACTCCAGGAAAAATCACAGAAATGGCAGCAACTTCAATCGAAAAGATTTGCCGATAAACGTAAACTGGGATTCGTTGAGGCACAGAAGGAGGACATGCCTCCCGAGCATATCAGAAAGATTATTAGAGATCACGGTGATATGAGCAGCAGGAAATACAGACATGATAAGAGAGTCTACCTTGGGTAAATTGAATCATGATATATTGATTGAGATGAATCTTGAGTTTTGAATTTTAGGGCTCTGAAATATATGCCGCATGCGGTTATGAAGCTGTTGGAAAATATGCCAATGCCCTGGGAGCAGATACGAGATGTTAAAGTACTGTATCATATTACGGGAGCTATAACATTTGTGAATGAAATACCATGGGTGATTGAGCCTGTTTATATTGCTCAGTGGGGGTATGTGAACTATATTCTTCAAAAGAAAATAATTTTACTTCATTTATGATGGTTGTATTTTAGAACAATGTGGATTATGATGAGGAGGGAAAAAAGAGATCGTCGTCATTTCAAACGTATGAGGTTTCCTCCGTTCGATGACGAAGAACCCCCTTTAGATTATGCTGATAACGTATTAGATGTTGAACCTTTAGAGGCCATTCAAATTGAGTTAGACGCCGATGAGGATTCTGCAATTGCCAAGTGGTTTTACGATCACAAACCGTTAGTTGGCACTAAATATGTGAACGGTTCCACTTATAGAAGATGGAATCTAACCCTACCAATGATGGCTACCCTTTATAGGCTGGGAAATCAGTTATTAACGGATTTAGTTGATAATAATTACTTCTATCTCTTCGATACCAAAAGTTTCTTCACAGCCAAAGCCTTGAACATGGCTATTCCCGGGGGTCCAAAATTTGAACCATTGATAAAGGATATGAATCCTGCGTAAGTTTGATGAAATTATTCGTTTTTTTTGCGGTTGCTGATTTAATCTTCTCTTGTAGGGATGAAGATTGGAATGAGTTTAACGATATTAATAAGATAATAATTAGACAACCTATCAGAACAGAATACAGGATAGCTTTTCCGTATCTTTACAATAACATGCCACATTTCGTCCATCTGTCTTGGTAAGTACGAATCTCATATGTTCTGCATGTTGCCACTTTATTTTTTTTAATTTCATGTAGTCCCACAGTTTGTTTTCCATTTTCAGAAGAGCGTATCCTGAAAATGTACTAGGCTTGTGGAAAATCAAGAGTAACTCGATATTCATTTTAAAAAGTAGGTTTTTTTAGAATTGCTGTTAAGTTACTGACAAAATAGTTTTTCTATGCGTTAAGTTGAAAAATTGACGGTTTTTTGTTTGCTGGCTTCGGCTACGTCGCCGTAGTTGTCAATTCTGATGTCCATATCGCAATCGCTATCTATTCTTGATTATTATGAACACTGATATTTGAAACAAGTTCTTAATTCACTGCTGAAATCGTACAGATTTCGTGAAGAATTGATTTGAGAACAGCAAATGATTATTATTATCTCAGGCTCTTATATTTATATTAAATCCTGGATTGACGAAAATGACACAAGCGCCGCTATCGTACTGTGACGTATCATAGTGACGACAGCGGACGAAAAGTGTCTGCGGACGAAAAATACTTTTTTTCAAGAATAGTTCAGTTTTCACCAGGAGAATAGTATATAAAATGTAATATTTTGTTGTGGTCAACGAAAAATATGTTCATTTGGCTTTATCATTATATTTCCTTTGAAAAAATTATTCATTTCAAGAAAAATAACACATAATAGCAGGAAGAAATGAATTAAGTACTTTTAAGTTTTAGAATGGAGTTTTCGAAATTAAAAATCATTTAAAAATTGGAAAAATTATACAGGGTGGGCAAAATTCGTTATCTACTGAGGAGATCTCGAGAACTATGGCAGCTAGAAGAAAACGGATGACACTTCTCTATGCTCTTTTTTAGAGAAACAAACAATGGTGAAAACCGTAGCCTCCTACGATTCTTCGTTCTTGAGTTATTAGCAAAAAATAAGATTTTGACGATTTCGAAAAGTTCTCATAACTTTTTTTGTCTTTGAAGTTACAGATCTGAAACTTGAACCTTCTGCAGGCACTTTTTTACGTAGAATCCACTGACAAGCACGAAATATTTTTTTAGTTCGAATCATTAGGCGTTTTTTTAAATGAAAACTTTTATTGAATTCGTTATTTTTGAATTGTAAAAAAATTTTTGTCAGTAGATTCTACGTAAAGAAGTGCCTGTAGGAGGTCCAAGTTTCAGATATGTAACTTCAAAGACAAAAAAGTTATGAGAATTTTACGAAATCGTCAAGATCTCATTTTTTGCTTCTAACTCGAAAACGAAGGATCGTAGGAGGCTACGGTTTTCACCATTCTTTGTTTCTTTGAAAAAGAGCACGGAAATATTTCATCCGTTTTCTTCTTGCTTTTATAGTTCTCAGATCCCCTCAGTAGACAACGAATTTTATCCACCCTGTACACGTAGATAAAATTTTTTTTGAAATATATACCTGTAAAAAAAAAATTGCGTTTATACTTACAAAAAAATTAACGCACATTCTGAAAATCTCAATTTCAATGAAAGTGTACTGTGAAAGAAGAGAATTGAACAATTTTCAAAATACTGAAATGCTGATAAGTGATTTAATACTTGGTATTTCCACCCCTTGCGTTAATTACAGCTCGGCAACGACGGTTCATACTCAAAATTAGTGATCTTAAAATGTTCTGATCTAATCCTTCCCAGATTTCTCCGAGTTGGATTCCTAAGTCATTAAGAGTAGCTGGATGATTTTCTGAACTTCTCAGCCTTCTATTCAGGTTGTCCCAAACCTGCTCAATCGGATTGAGATCTGGACTTCTTGCTGGCCATTCCATTCGAGAGACTTCAACCTCTTCAAGGTACTCCTGAACGATGCGCGCACGATGGGGTATGGCATTATCGTCCATAAAAATGAAATTTTCACCAATGTATGGGGCAAATGGCACTACATGATCTTCAAGAATGTTCCTTATATACTTATCAGCATTCATAGTTCCATTATCAACGACCACTAGGTCTGTGCGAGCAGTCAAAGATATTCCACCCCATACCATAATCGATCCTCCCCCGAAACCAGTAGTATTCAGGAAATTGCACTGAGCATATCTTTCATGTGGACGTCTGTAAACAAGGGAACGTCGATCACAATGGTAGAAGCAGAATCTAGACTCATCTGTGAAGAGAACTCTTTCCCAATCGGCCGCTTCCCAATGGATATGCTCTCTCGCAAAATCCAAACGCGCCCTTCGATGGGCTGGGGTAAGAGCTGGGCCTCTTGACGCGACACGAGGCCTTAAATCATATTCTCTGAGGAGATTTCTTATTGTCTGAGTGCTAATTCGCACCTCATGAGTTTGCTCAAGCTGAATTTGAAGGAGGCGAGCGGTTGCAAACCGTTGTCTTAACGAAGAAACTCTCAAGTAACGTTCTTGAATGGCAGTTGTTACCCGTGGTCTACCCTGTCCTGGTCTTCGGACATTCATACCTGTCTCCCTGAATCGCTGCAACATTCTGGACACACTTGTATGGGAAACTCCAAACCATTCTGTAATTCTTGTGTATGTCCACCCTTCTTCTGGCAAAACTACCGCTTGGGCACATTCCTCTTGGGTCAAATAGCGTGTTTCGCGTTGCATAGCGATCGAGTGTAGAAAATCAAACGAAAGAAGAACTATTGATCACTAGAATTGATCGAGAACAACTGATTTTAGAATGGAGCCAATACATTCAAAATCTGATAATATCATCTTTTTTCATTCCTGCTCTGAAAAAACATCTGTATTGAAGAAAACCGTTGAAAGTGGATAACATATGCATTCATAATTCTGATAAAAATAATTATCATTGAGAACACCTTCAGTTGTAGAATAAATTTGAGATTTCCATAATGTGCGTTAATTTTTTTGCGCAGTGTATTTCTTTTTCGTCCATTTTAGCTGTTGCATGCGAAAAACGCCTCGTTATTTTCTGTTTCTGGTAGGATTAATTCAGTTTTATCCTCAATATTGTGTGCCTTCAGGTACCACACTCCCAATGTAGTCTACATCAAAACTGAAGATCCCGATCTGCCTGCGTTCTATTTCGATCCTCTGATCAATCCTATTTCCCATCGCCACGCCGTCAAGAGTTTGGAACCTCTACCCGAAGACGACGAAGAGTATATTTTACCCGATACCGTACAACCGTTCTTGCAAGAAACTCCCTTGTACACCGACAACACAGCCAACGGTATAGCTCTCCTGTGGGCCCCGAGACCTTTCAACATGAGATCAGGTACGTAAATCAGTAAAAAAAATTTTGGAGTTTGGATGATGGTATTTGATGATGATTCGCGCAGGGGTCCTGAAGCTGGTTGAAATGTGGACCAGTAACTGGCATTGTAATCGACATTGGTCGATACATGTTTGGTTAGATAAAGCGCTTCTGAAAAATCCCATTCAATCTACGATTTCTCGTCTTGTAATTCCCCATTTCAACGCTTCAACTTCAACGTTTAGGTCGGTGCCGAAGAGCCATCGATATTCCCCTGGTGAAAAGTTGGTACATGGAACACAGCCCTCCCGGCCAACCCGTGAAGGTCCGCGTCAGTTACCAGAAACTCTTGAAGTACTACGTCTTGAACGCCCTCAAACACAGGCATCCGAAGCCGCAGAAGAAGAGGTACCTCTTCAGGTCGTTCAAGGCCACCAAATTCTTCCAAACCACCAACATCGACTGGGTGGAGGCCGGTTTGCAGGTCTGCAGACAGGGCTACAACATGCTCAATCTGCTCATTCACCGAAAGAACCTGAATTACCTCCATCTGGATTATAATTTCAACCTGAAGCCGGTGAAGACTTTGACGACGAAGGAGAGGAAAAAGTCCAGGTTCGGAAATGGTAAATTGTTCGCGGATTTGTCGGAAGTGTATGTTTTAAAAGACGCGTTTTTTCAGCGTTCCATCTGTGCAGGGAGATTTTACGATTGACGAAACTTATAATAGATTCTCACGTGCAGTACAGGCTGAACAACGTGGACGCTTTTCAACTCGCCGACGGTCTTCAGTATATTTTTGCACACGTGGGTCAGTTGACGGGGATGTACCGTTACAAGTACAAACTTATGAGGCAAATCCGGATGTGCAAGGATCTGAAGCATCTGATCTATTACAGATTCAATACGGTGAGTACTTCGTCTTTCGAATATTATGATTTATTTAGGTAACAGTCTATTCCGGTGATGATATAAAGAGTTGTAGGCCAGGAGACACAACCTTTCGGGACGATTCGCCTTAAAAAAATCACAATGAGATGCCCACCCTTGTGCTTGATGGGTACTAACCTCACTTTCGTCAAACTGACGTGGATTTGTTTGCACGTGCGTTTGGTGAACTTCGAAAATCTCATTTTTCTCGGTCTTTCACGATCTGGCAACTTTAGTGACACAAGGGGCAGCGATTTGGTCAAATGGACAAATAGAGGGATTTCTGAAACCTCTGAATCAGTTGAAGGTCCCACTTGGTGCTTAAGAATTTAGTATTTACCGATGAAGTGTTGAGAAATGATAATTTTTGATGATGATTCGCGCAGGGGTCCTGAAGCTGGTTGTAATGTGGACCAGTAACTGGCATTGTAGTTGGCATTGGTCGACACATGCTTAGTTAGAAAATGCGCTTCTGAAAGAAGTATCGTTTCATCGGCATATAGAGTGATTCACTGGGATGGCCTATTGGACGTTTTTGGAAAACTAATCCCAAATTTTGGCTCGAAATTTTTATGCAAAGTTTTCAACAATGTATAATGAGAGTTGCTCTTTCAGAATATGTATCACATTTCCATCTACGGTCACTTTTATTGAGAAATAAGTCACTCGTAAGCTGACCTTAAAAAAATCCTGAAAAAGATGGGTACATTTAAAAATTCGTCAAGACCGAACGGTTGCACCTAGATGGATGAAATTCTCAGATTTGTTACTAGAAGAGTTGCTCTTTCAGAATATGTATAACATTTCCATCTACGGTTACTTTTATTGAGAGATAAACGACTCGCAAGCTGACCTTCGAAAAATCCTGAAAAAGATGGGTACATTTAAAAATTCGTCAAGACCGAACGGTTGCACCTAGATGGATGAAATTCTCAGATTTGTTACTAGAAGAGTTGCTCTTTCAGAATATGTATAACATTTCCATCTACGGTTACTTTTATTGAGAGATAAACGACTCGCAAGCTGACCTTCGAAAAATCCTGAAAAAGATGGGTACATTTAAAAATTCGTCAAGACCGAACGGTTGCACCTAGATGGATGAAATTCTCAGATTTGTTACTAGAAGAGTTGCTCTTTCAGAATATGTATAACATTTCCATCTACGGTTACTTTTATTGAGAGATAAACGACTCGCAAGCTGACCTTCGAAAAATCCTGAAAAAGATGGGTACATTTAAAAATTCGTCAAGACCGAACGGTTGCACCTAGATGTATGAAATTCTCAGATTTGTTACTAGAAGAGTTGCTCTTTCAGAATATTTCAGTGTATAACATTTCCATCTACGGTTACTTTTATTGAGAGATTAACTACTCTCATGCTGACCTTCGAAATATCCTGAAAAAGTTGGGTTCAGTTAAAAATTCGTCAAGACCGAACGGTTGCATATAGATGGATGAAATTCTCAGATTTGTTACTAAAAGAGTTGCTCTTTCAGAATATGTATCACATTTTCATGTACGGTTACTTTTATTGAGAGATAAACTACTCAAAAGGTAACCTTGGAAAAATTCTGATATGGTATTAAAATATAGGTTTTCGAATGCGCTAAATCTATTGCAAGAATATTTCCCTACGTTTAGATTTTCATCTCCGGAATGGCATTTTTCGAATATCGCAAATTTTAATCTGCGATATCTTCTTTTATATTACTCTGATCCAATTGAGATCTTGGGTTCCATAATTACCAAGGCTTTCACAAAATATAAATATTTTAAGGCGAAAAGTTCATTGTCGAAAACCTTCCGTACAAGTTTCAAGCAGAAAATTTGGATTAGTTTTCCAAAAACGACTAATAAGCCATCGCGGTGAATCCCCCTGTGTACTAATTTCTCAAGCACCCTGTACAATCTGTAGGGAGTCCACTTTCGCTGGAAATAAAAATGCCTCTGTTTTCAGGGTCCCGTGAGCAAAGGTCCGGGATGCGGTTTCTGGGCCCCCGGTTGGAGAGTGTGGCTGTTCTTCATGCGCGGCATAACCCCCCTGTTGGAGAGGTGGCTCGGAAACCTGCTGTCGCGTCAATTCGAAGGTCGTCACTCCAAAGGCGTGGCTAAGACGGTCACCAAACAGAGGGTGGAGTCTCATTTCGATCTCGAACTGAGGGCGTCCGTCATGCACGACATCGTTGATATGATGCCCGAGGGCATCAAGCAGAACAAAGCCAGGACCATACTGCAACATTTGTCCGAAGCTTGGAGATGTTGGAAGGCTAATATTCCGTGGAAAGTGAGTATGAGTAGAAAGTAGCAGAATGAATAGATTTTTTTGCAGAATTTTCGGGAATACTACATAGATTCCTTATTGGAATCTGCTGCTCTAGTCTTTCATCAGAATCAAGCATCGGATGTCGAAAGTTGAAAATATTGATGAAACCCCTTTGGAGTGGTGGATTTAGAATCCGCAAAAAAAATTTTTTTGGTGTTCGTGGGTGTGTAATGCTTCTTCTTGTGGGTACCCTACAACTTGAAGGCTTTTGAGCTCAAATCCAGCAGGATTATTTGCATCTGCGCTGTTGAGAAGGCTATGGATTTTGGTGGAATCGGAAAAAACAGTTTTTGAGTTATTCGAGTTTTTCAAAAAAATAATTGTGGTCTATTCGTTTCGGTCGGAATCGGTTCAGGCGTTTTCGAGTTTTTGAAATTCACCGGAATTTCGAGTACTTTTTCAGTGATTTTGGCGCGTTGTAGTTGGGGAGCCCAATAGGGTAACTCGGGATTTACTGGAACGTAGGGGTAGACAAGAAAAGAATGCTTGTTTCGTTGACAAACATCTTGACTTCTTTTGAGAAAAAGTCAGAAATAAAAAAAAATCTGGTCTTGACGTTTTCTTGACATATTAAATCTTGACTCAACTGATTTCTAGATCTTGAAAATCTTGATTAACCAGTGACACCGTTTGTACAGGGTGGGCAAAATTCGTTGCCTACTGAGTGAATCTCGAGAACTATGGCAGCTAGAAGAAAACGGATGAAACATTTCCTAGCTCTTTTTCAGAGAAGCATAGAATGGCAAAAACCGTAGCCTCCTACGACCCTTTGTTTTCGAGTTACTAAAAAAATGACATTTAAACTATTTCGCTGAGTTCTCATAACTTTTTTGTCTTTGAAGTTACAGATCTAAAACTTGAATCTCCTTTACTTATTTCTTTACGTAGAATCTGACGAGCTCAAAATATTTTTTCATTTCCAATCACTAGGCGAAATTTCGTTTTTTTAACTGAAAACTTTTATTGAATTTGTTATTTTTGAATTGGAAAAAATCTTTTTTCGGTAGATTCTACGTATATAAGTGCCTGAGATGAGAAGGTTCAAGTTTAAGATCTGTAACTTCAAAGACAAAAAAGTTATGAGAACTTTTCGATATCGTCAAAATCTAATTATTTGCTAATAATTCGAAAAACGAAGCAGGCTACGGTTTTCACCATTCTTCGTTTCTCTGAAAAAGAGCTCGGAAATGTGTCATCCGCTTTCTTCTAGCTCTTATAGTTCTCGAGATCTCCTCAGAAGACAATGAAAATGTGCGGGAGGGCGACAGACTTGCAAAAAAAGCGTTACGTGTATGAAGCGCGGTTGTTTTTTTCTTATTTTGAAGCTAATGATTCAAGAATAACGGAAAAAAAATAACACGACAATTTCAACAAGCCGAAACAACAAAAATTGGCAACAAAGATCACAAAAAATTGTTTTCTTTTTAATTATATCGTTTCCTGGGCTTCAAATCGTTTTCGTATTAATCATAAAAGTTGTGGAGCATAGCATTCTCTACAAATTTCGTCCGAAGTAGTTTTTTCTCCGTTCAATCTTCGCCCTCATCACCCTCTAGCTTAAAAACGGTAGAAACGGCAAAATTGCTTCAGACAAAAGTTGTATTGGACGTTTTTTCTTCAAAATCCACTACGGATCTCCAACTATTTGGTATGGGGATTTTTTTCGAACGAATAACATTTCGGGTTGTACAGGAGGAAATGAACAAAACATACGCCTGCTCTATATTAAGGTTTGTTCACACTGCATGGGGTTGCGTTGGGTGAGACAAGAGGGAACCTCTCGAAATTATATTTTTCCTTCTATGAATACATAATTTCCTCAAATCTTTTACTCTTGCTTGAAAAACGTGAATTCTGAAGAGAAAACACAAATTAGTACTTCAATATCCACAACTTTTGACGATCATCTTATATTTTTTATGATGAGTCGCGCAGGGGTCCCGAAGCTGGTTGAAATGTGGACCAGTAACTGGCATTGCAGTCGGCATCGGTCGACGCATGCTCGGTTAGAAGACGCGCTTCTGAAACAGATCGACCTCGATCAGCTCATCGAAATTGATCGACTAACGCGGTTTGATAGTTTTTTATCATCTTCAGGTGCCCGGTTTACCGATTCCCATAGAAAACATGATCCTTCGTTACGTGAAAATGAAGGCCGATTGGTGGACCAACACGGCCCATTATAACAGGGAGAGAATCCGTCGTGGCGCAACTGTAGATAAGACCGTTTGTAAGAAGAACTTGGGCCGACTGACCAGGTTATATCTGAAGGCGGAACAGGAACGCCAACATAACTACCTGAAGGACGGTCCGTACATCTCCCCCGAAGAAGCTGTCGCGATTTACACGACCACGGTGCACTGGTTGGAATCCAGGAGGTTCGCGCCCATACCTTTCCCGCCACTGTCGTACAAGCACGACACCAAACTCTTGATTCTGGCGTTGGAAAGGCTAAAAGAGGCGTACAGCGTGAAATCCAGGCTGAACCAGAGTCAGAGGGAGGAATTGGGACTGATCGAACAGGCCTACGATAATCCCCACGAGGCGCTGTCCAGGATAAAACGTCATCTGTTGACGCAGCGCGCGTTCAAAGAGGTGAGGATTCTAACCTTGTCAACTGTCAACGATTATATGTCGTTTTTGTTGCGTTTCGCAGGTGGGTATCGAGTTTATGGATCTCTACAGTCACCTGATACCGGTCTACGATGTCGTACCCCTGGAGAAGATAACGGACGCGTACTTGGATCAGTATTTGTGGTACGAAGCCGATAAGCGAAGGTTGTTCCCGCCCTGGATCAAACCCGCCGATACTGAACCGCCGCCGCTTTTGGTATACAAATGGTGTCAAGGTGAGTTTTTTTCCGAAATGTTTGAATGTTTTCTTTTCCAGCAAATTTAATGCAGCTCAATTTTCTACTGCTAACTAATCAGATAGACTCGGCGGTACTGAACCATTCATTGTGTCAAGATGAGTTTTTTTTTTTTGTAATGTTTGAATGTTTTCATTTTCAGCCAATTTGATACAGTTACTTTTCTTTTTCGTTAGTTTGTTTTGCAGCATTTCTTAGTTGTGACGTTGTTTGGGAATATTCACGCTTATCGGTTGTCGCTTGAGGTATTAGTTCAGAACGTTTTTTTTTAATGATGATTCGCGCAGGGGTCCTGAAGCTGGTTGTAATGTGGACCAGTAACCGGCATTGTAATTGGCATTGGTCGATACATGTTCGGTTAGACAAAGCGCTTCTGAAATTTAAAATGTTCTACTTGTAAATATATGGCGTATTTGAAATTGAGGCATTCGACTTCAAGAATCTATTGTTAAAATATCTGTACGAGCAAAAGATTCCCCTTCATCCAAGGGTATTAGTTTGACACAGTCGAGAAATCCCAAAGTTTCCACTTGGGCTCCATTTCAATCTATTTTCTCCTATTCTTTCAAGGCATCAACAACCTGGCGGAAGTGTGGGACGTGGGCGAGGGCGAGTGCAACGTCTTGCTCGAGTCGAAATTCGAAAAGCTCTACGAAAAAATCGATCTGACCCTCCTGAACAGACTGCTACGTCTGGTCGTCGATCACAACATCGCCGATTACATGACGGCGAAGAACAACGTCGTCATCAACTACAAGGACATGAACCACACGAACAGTTACGGCGTCATCAGGGGACTGCAGTTCGCCTCTTTCATCACCCAGTACTACGGTCTGGTGCTGGACCTGTTGGTGCTCGGTCTGCAGAGGGCCAGCGAGATGGCCGGCCCGCCTCAGATGCCCAACGATTTCCTCACCTTCCAGGACGTCCAGACGGAGACATGCCATCCGATACGGCTGTATTGTCGTTACGTCGATAAGATCCACATGTTCTTCAGGTGAGTTTTAAAAAAATTCTGCAAACGATAAAGGAGTAACATCCAATGGCCGCTCTTCGTTATGTTTTCGGCTTCGAACAGGCTTTCGCACCAGCAGAGGAACTTACACACAGTAGCACAGTAGGGGAGGAACTCTGACAGGACGTTTCGGTTCTTCATCTGCGATTCAATCATAGTTCGTGAATTACTCATTACTATTTCAATGGACAAACCAGTCTCTTTTGAGCCCACTATTCGTACTTCATCTCGAAATATTTTTATTTGTCCAATAGAAATTTTTTTTTTATTATTCGTTCATGTTATTCACTTTCCTAGGTGGAATGATTTTTTTTCGATTAATTTCCACATGAAAAATTTCTCAAAGTCTTGCCATTTGCTACATTAGGGAATACTCCTTCTGACGAAAATGATCAATTTTTTATGAAATATCTTTGAAACGTCACATTTTGAAATAACCATTTCAAACTGTTTCCCAGAGAAAATCATTTCAAATACGAAAAAATGGAAAATAAAAATGGGTATTTGAAATCTAAAGCGTTTCGTTTCAATTGCACAAGTTGGCAACATCGACTGAAATATGCGTTGATAATAAAGGACAACAAATGCATTATCTTGATGAGATAGACAAAGATGGCTGTCTATGAAGTCTGCGACGAACGAGGAAGGTCGTCAAATTTTATGGGATTTTAGTGGCCGGTTGCAGTTGAAGCTCGCCAGTGAGTAGGCGCCTTATGATGGCTGTGAATCAACAGCTGTTATTTAATAAACAAGCCATTGTTCGTTTATTTTCTAGTAGGCGCTGTTGCCAATTCGTAAACTAGGGACAAAGCGATTTAAATTTCAAAACCTCATATTTGAAGAATGATTTTGAATAGTTTCCGCGGTGCATTTGAAAAAAATCATGTATGAAACTCATAATTATTCAGTTTAAACTTGCATATGCTTTGATAACCCAAATTGAGGAGAATTCCCCATTCAAAATCTGCAGAAAAGTACTGCCATCTTTTCGAAGACAGTGAAAAGTATAGAAAGCGTAAAAGTTCTTCCTAATAATTAATACTGGGTGTTTTGTTTCCTTAACACTTATATAACCTCACCTGAGCGCTGAGAAACACCCTTAATCGGTTCGATTTTTTCGTTAGGTTTTCAGCTGAAGAGGCCCGGGACCTGATCCAGAGATACCTGACGGAACACCCTGATCCGAACAACGAAAACATCGTTGGATATAACAATAAGAAGTGTTGGCCGAGAGACGCGAGAATGCGGTTGATGAAGCACGACGTCAATCTGTGAGTATGAGGTTAAAATTTGTTTTTCTTTTGTATCAGGACGATCTTTTTTATTTTTCAGAGGACGCGCCGTGTTCTGGGACATCAAGAATCGTCTACCTAGATCTGTCACCACCATTCAGTGGGAGAACAGTTTCGTCAGCGTGTACTCTAAGGATAACCCCAATCTGTTATTCAATATGTCCGGATTTGAATGTAGGATTCTTCCAAAGGTGATTTAAAAAAATAACTGTTTCTTTTTTCAGAGAATGTAATATCTTTTCATTTTAGTGCCGAACCCAACACGAAGAATTCAACCACCGCGACGGCGTGTGGAATTTGCAGCACGAAGGCAGCAAAGAGAGGACTGCTCAGTGTTTCTTGAGGGTGGACGATGAGTCCATGGGGCGTTTCCACAATCGCGTGAGGCAGATTCTGATGGCTTCCGGATCAACCACCTTCACCAAGGTGAGACTTGAAAATAGTCATTTATTAGTCCGGATATTTTATCTATAACCGCGGATATGTCATCAAAATTTTTTTCGGGTAATCAAATGAAATTGTGTTCCAAATGACCTCCACCCTTGGAATGGAATTGCGAAAATTGGTCCAAATTACTTTCGCCCGTTTCGTTGCTATGTTATTTCAAAGCGTTGTTAGGGATGGTTTCGCGTGATGTTTTCTGATTGGGCGGAACCCAAGCGTTTTCTATGATTTTGAAAAATAACTTTGAACTTTTCAATCGAATGCCATAAATTACGAATTTTCAAATGTATCGCATATTTCAGAAACCTCACATGTCTACCTTTCGGGTATGTGGGGTTTTTACGAAAAAATCAATTTCTCTGGTAATGATACGCCTCATAGAAGTCACTAGAGTCCACTAGTAACTAGCGGACTTGTGTAATTTCTCTCAACAAGGTGAAGTTGATTTTTTCGAAATGTGGACATGAGGGATTTCTGAACTTTGTGATTCAAAGCCGCTTGGGTTGCGACCAATCAAAAAAATGACACATGGATAGCTTCCTTGGCAACGCTTTAGAATACAACATAGCAACAAAGCGGGAGTAGGTCGTTTAGACCAATCTTCGTCGTTCCCTGTGGAGGGTGGAGGCCATTTAGACCAATACTTTTTGGAATACTGTATCGAAGTATTTTTTATAGGCGTTTTCTTCAGTTCGATTCAACGAATAACGTGTCGATTTCGTATCTTTTTTTCGATTCGAACGGATTTTATCGAGGGAATGATATATAAAGATTGCGTGATGATCATAGATAGTTTTACCGACTTCTACCGATTTTTTTTTCGATTGTACTAAATTTATGTGTTTTTCAATTCGATATACTGCGTTTGCGTAAAAAAGGTTATCTACCGAACCGGGGTATCCGCCAATAACAAAATATCCGCCCTATTTCAGATCGTGAACAAATGGAATACCGCTCTGATCGGTTTGATGACCTACTTCCGAGAGGCCGTCGTGAACACCCAAGAACTGCTTGACCTACTGGTGAAATGCGAGAACAAAATTCAGACCCGTATCAAGATAGGTCTGAACTCGAAAATGCCCAGTCGTTTCCCCCCCGTGGTCTTCTACACTCCCAAGGAATTGGGAGGGCTCGGGATGCTGTCCATGGGTCACGTCCTCATCCCTCAGGTACGTCTTAGTTTCGGGCGAATCCGAACACGCATAACGAATTACGTTGACGTTTTCAGTCCGACTTGCGGTGGTCCAAACAGACGGACGTGGGAATCACCCATTTCCGATCAGGTATGAGCCACGACGAAGATCAGCTGATCCCCAATTTGTACCGTTACATCCAACCCTGGGAATCCGAATTTATCGACTCTCAGAGGGTGTGGGCGGAATACGCCCTCAAGAGGCAAGAAGCGAATGCCCAAAATAGGTGAGGAGGGATTCTTGGTCCGGGGGTTATATCGGTGTTATTTGTTTCGTTTTGTTTTTCAGGAGGTTGACCCTGGAAGATCTGGAAGATTCCTGGGACAGGGGTATACCGAGAATTAACACCCTCTTCCAGAAGGATCGTCACACTCTTGCCTACGACAAAGGTTGGAGGATAAGAACGGAATTCAAACAATACCAGGTAATGTCTACAAGAAAACTTACAATCGGCTATAAATTGATGATATTTCGCATTTTATAGGTACTGAAACAAAATCCTTTCTGGTGGACGCATCAAAGGCACGACGGTAAACTGTGGAATCTCAACAACTACAGGACCGACATGATTCAGGCGTTGGGAGGTGTGGAGGGAATTCTTGAACACACTCTTTTCAAAGGAACTTATTTCCCCACGTGGGAGGGTCTTTTCTGGTGAGTGAATAACGAATTTGTGGTTTACGAAGCCAAAAACACGGTATCGATGAGTTGAATCGGTACTACCCACCCCTGGCTATTATCGGTGCTAACCTCACTTCTTGAAGAAACGTCAGACTGAAGAATGGGCTCGGTTAAAAAATCGTCAAGACCGAACGGTTGCGCCGAGATGGATGAAATTTTCAGATTTATCACTAGAAGAGTTACTCTTTCAGAATATGTATCACATTCAGATCTACGATCATTTTCCTGGAAGATACGCGAGTCTGACTTTTCCCTTCGCTATCAGTCATGGCGCGTAAGCCCTTGGGGTACTGAAGGGAAAGTCCCATCAACCCCCCTGTCCGCGTTCCGCGTCATAAGTGTTGAATGCGAAATCTCTTCTTTTCTATCAGTCATGGCGCGTAAGCCCTTGGGGTAGAGAATAAGAGATACCGCTCGACGTCAGAGATAGGTTTTCTCCGAGGTAACCACGTTACAGTATTTGGAATAACGCGAATCGGTTTCTGACACTGGGTGTGGGTTTTCAAAAAATATCATCTATACAGAACTTTCAAAATGACAAAGTTGAAAAAAATCAAAAATTGCTATTGAAATAGATACTAATACAAGTAATCTCGATATACTGCGCCATAATGTTGGTTCAGGATAGTGCTACGGGATATGGAGAACAATTTTCTTGCTATTAGTGGGCGTTTTCAGGTTGGTTTCCTATAGAGAAAGGGGTAGTGGGCAATTGGCCTTAGGTGAAGCTGGATGCGTTGCAAAATCTCGAATTTCTGAAGCTTTTCTTTCTTATTTCCGATCTATTTCCCGAGCCGAGTAAAGTAAGTGCCTATGCTCTGGTTATTCGTCTTTCGTTTGTCAGATTTATCACTAGAAGAGTTACTCTTTCAGAATATGTATCACATTCAGATCTACGATCATTTTCCTGGAAGATACGCGACTCGAAGGTTGACCTTCGAAATATTCACCAAAAAATAGGCTTTCTTGAAAAATCTTTCTTTTTGTCTCTCCTATTTTTACAGGGTGTTTCAATGGTGAATGCAGGTCATCCAGGCCTTTCAGAATACTTGCTTGTTTTTTAGTTTCGGAGATACGGGGTGATTCATGATTATTGACCTAAATTTGCGATAGCCATAACTCTGGAATGCAAGGTCCGATTTCGATCGAATTTCACAGGTTGTGCAATTCAGAATGCTCTCTTAAACGGTTCATGGAATATCAATATTTTCAGGGCAGTACTCAGAATAACGTGATTTTTCATTCAAGCTCCAAAATTTATATTTTCACATCCCCTGCAGAAATTTCGCTATTGTCATGTGAAACTACATGATTTATTCTGAAAAATTCAATTTCCACTTTGCATGGCACACTTGTTACAAGGGAGTAGGAAAGCGGACGAATTAATATTTTATGTAATTTTTTCGAAATGCGGTCCTGTTTTTATTCCTTCGGTGATAATTTTTATTGACCTTTGCCGCGATTCTGAATTATTTTTAAATTCTGTTAAATTCTTCTTCATTTTAAACCCTCAGCACATACTGAGTGTTTAAAAGTATGCAAAGTCGAGCTGTGAATTCTTCTCACGATTACTCAGTATGTGCTGAGGTTTAATAATGAGGAATAATTGAACAGAATTTAAAATAATTCAGAATCTCTGCAAAGGACAATAAATGCATTTCGAAAAAATGACATGAAAAATGAATTCGTCCGGTTCCTATTCCCTTGTGACAAGTGTGCCATGCAAAGTGAAAATTGAATTTTTTAGAATAAATGATGTAATTTTTCATGGCAATAACGAAAGTTCTGCAAGGGATGTAAAAAATATAAATTTTGGGGCTAGAATGAAAAATCATGATATTCTGGGTACTGCCCTGAAAATATTGATATTTCAGGAGCAGTTAGAAAGAGCATTCTGAAGTGAACAAACCTATAACATTTGATCTAAATCGGACCTTGCAGTCCAGAGTTATGGCTATCACAAATTTAGGCCAATATTCATTAATCACCCCGTATCTCCGAAACTAATAGCCTTAGGTTGCAAAACAAGCAAGTTTTCTGAAAGGCCCGATTGACCTGCATTCACCATTGAGCTATGGCCAACGACTCATGAAACACCCTGTATATCCATTATCGGAATCGAACAAAAATCTCCAAGGCATCCTTCGTTTTTCACAGGGAAAAGGCGTCCGGTTTCGAGGAATCGATGAAATACAAAAAGCTGACCAACGCCCAGAGGTCCGGTCTGAACCAGATACCCAACCGTCGTTTCACTTTGTGGTGGTCGCCCACGATCAACAGGGCCAACGTCTACGTCGGTTTCCAGGTGCAGCTCGATCTTACCGGCATCTTCATGCACGGTAAAATTCCCACCTTGAAGATCTCCCTCATCCAGATATTCAGGGCTCACTTGTGGCAGAAAGTGCACGAGTCCATCGTGATGGATCTGTGTCAGGTGAGGAATCCGATAGCTGTCACAAATCGAACTATGACGTTGACGTTTAGTTCAACGCAAAACGTCAACTGTCAAAATTCCATGGCATACTTGATAATTGAGGTATTCAGTGGGTTCTATCTTAAAATGTTCTGTCTTATTCTGTTCAACACAGGTGTTCGATCAAGAACTTGACGCTTTAGAAATTGAGACTGTACAAAAAGAAACGATCCATCCTAGGAAATCGTATAAGATGAATTCTTCCTGCGCCGATATTTTGCTCTTTTCGGCTTACAAATGGAACGTTTCTAGACCGTCTCTGCTCGCAGACACCAAGTAAGTATCGGAAATTGTCGATATGATTTCTTTTCCTCACAATCCAATTTTGTGTTTATAACCTTTGTTTTATTCTTACAGAGATACGATGGATAATACGACAACTCAGAAATACTGGATCGATGTGCAGCTGAGGTGGGGAGACTACGATTCTCACGACGTGGAACGTTACGCCAGAGCCAAATTTTTGGACTATACCACGGATAATATGTCCATATATCCATCCCCGACTGGAGTGCTGATTGCTATAGATTTGGCCTATAATTTGCATAGGTGAGTTTTTTCTTGAATGTTTTCGTGCTTGGATGCGGTTCTCCGCTCTGTGTTCGGTTTCCAACGGGCTTACGCACCAGCGAAGTAACATACTCACGGTAGGGGAAGAACTCGGACAGGACGTTGCGTCTGTTCTCTGCACGGTATTTTTTTGAAGTCGGGTTGCATTGGCACTAGGAACTTCATGACCTACCTAGTAAACGGCAAGAAATATAATCTACAAGCGTCAAATGGCACTCAATACAGAAAGTATCCGCAGTAAGAACTAACAGAAGAATTAAAGCTGTACTACTTGGATTCAAGCATTTCCTGCTTGCGGTTCTTCACGGGCTTTCGCACCAGCAAAACACTTACTCGCAGTAGGGGCTAAGGTTCCAAGTTAACAGTACTGGGTGCTGGATCACCTTTAGCTAGACTCACTACACGGTCTTTTCTGAAGTTGATTGCACTGTTATCATGCGTGAACTTCGTTACCTCGCGAATGAACGGCAAGACAAAGAATCTACAAACGTCAAATGGTACTCGATACAAAATGAATGCGCAGTAAGAACTCACAGAAGAATTGAAGCGGGACTACTTAGAATCAAGCTTCTCCTGCATTCGGTTCCGCACGGGCTTTCGCACCAGCAAAACACTTACTCGCAGTAGGGGCTAAGGTTCCAAGTTAACAGTGCGGAGTGGTGGATCACCCTCAGCTAGACTCGCAACACGGTCTTTTCTGAAGTCGATTGCACCGGTACCAGGCGTGAACTTCGTTACCTTCCGAATAAACGGCAACAAGAAAGAATCTACAAGCGTCAAATGGCATTCGATACAGAATGAATACGCAGTGAGAACTTACAGAAAAATTGAAGCAGGACTACTTAGAATCAAGCATGAATGTCGAATGAATAGCTTTTTAACAGTGGGCGTCAAAATTATGGAACAAATTCATTTTCTCACAAGAAAAATAGGTATCCTGAAACAGGTCAATTTTTGTTTCACTTTTACCAAATTTGTATGCATTTTTTAAGAGAAAGTGGGTCATGTCGTCATGTGGTAATTTTTTGGTGAGGTATTTATATCTTCTTTACAGGCGTGCAGAAATTTTCAAGAAAAAAAATTGTTTTTGGAAAAATTTGTTAATTCAAAGAGGTTTTTAGTATGTGCATTTTGTCATGGCTCATTTACTTTGGGACGATGGTACCTGATGAAATTCGTCTCCGAATGAAAGTCGACCATTACAGTTTTGTTCAAATTCCAACCCCTTTTCAACCCCTTTCAACCTTTTCAAAGGGTTCGTAGGGGTTGAAATTGTGCATGAACAAAACTGTAATGGTCGACTTTCATTCGTTGACAAATTTCATCAGGTACCATCGTCTCAGCAAGTAAATGAGCCTTGACAAACTGCACATACTGAAAACTTCTTTGAACTAACAAATTTAAAAAAAAAATTCTTGAAAATTTCTGCACCCCTGCAAAGAAATTACAAAGACCTTGCCAAAAAACTACCACATGTCCTACTTTCCATCAAAAATGCATACAAAAAAGGTAAAAGTTAAACAAAAATTGACCTGTTTCAGGATTTTGTTGTCAGATATTTTTTTTTTCTAAGAAAATGAACTTGTTCCATAATTTTGACGCGAAGTGTATAGAATATATAGAATAGCTGATAAGGGCTAATTTCACCTAGGATATTAACCGAAATTAGTAACTGGCGTTAAGAAAAGAAACTAGCCGATTTATGTCGATCAACTTCGGTTAAAATGGAGTGTCTCTGCGTTTTGTTGTTTTTGTACACTCCTTACTTAATACTTGATACTCAAGACAGAATGAAAACTCGAAAAAGAATGAATGAGGGACAGGGGATCATTTATACCCCACCTGGGGGGGAGCGGAAACGGCATGCCCCCATGTGCTAAAAATTAGTAAAATTCGCCGAATCATCCCAGAATATAGACGGATTTTTCAGTTATTACATGAATTTTTTCCAGTGCTTACGGCAATTGGTACCCAGGATGCAAACCTCTCATCCAACAAGCCATGGCCAAGATAATGAAGGCCAATCCGGCCCTCTACGTCTTACGAGAACGTATCAGGAAAGCCCTGCAGCTGTACTCGAGCGAACCCACCGAACCCTACCTCTCCAGTCAGAACTACGGAGAGCTCTTCTCCAACCAGATCATCTGGTTCGTGGACGACACCAACGTGTACCGCGTCACCATCCACAAGACGTTCGAGGGAAACCTGACCACCAAACCCATCAACGGCGCCATCTTCATATTCAACCCGAGGACCGGCCAGCTGTTCCTGAAGATCATCCACACGTCGGTGTGGGCCGGCCAGAAACGTCTGGGACAGTTGGCCAAGTGGAAGACGGCCGAAGAAGTAGCCGCCTTGATCAGGTCGCTGCCGGTCGAGGAGCAGCCCAAACAGATCATCGTCACGAGGAAGGGAATGTTGGATCCGTTGGAGGTCCATCTTCTCGATTTTCCCAATATCGTGATCAAGGGTTCGGAGCTGCAGCTGCCCTTCCAGGCCTGTCTCAAGATCGAGAAGTTCGGGGATCTGATATTGAAGGCGACGGAGCCTCAGATGGTCCTGTTCAATCTGTACGATGATTGGTTGAAGACGATATCGTCTTATACTGTGAGTTCGGGTGTTGAGTTTAGTTTTTTTAGTTTCGACTGTATTTGTTTTTTTTTTTTAGGCTTTCTCGAGACTGATTTTGATACTGAGGGCTCTCCACGTCAACACGGAAAGGACCAAGGTTATATTGAAGCCGGACAAGACCACCATAACGGAGCCGCATCATATATGGCCGACGTTGTCGGACGATGAGTGGATAAAGGTGGAGGTTCAGCTGAAGGACTTGATACTTGCAGATTACGGAAAGAAGAACAAGTAAGTTGAAGTATTGTAATGATCTCAAGTTTTCCGAGAAAAATTCATTTTAGTGGATTCCTTTCATTTCATATTTCCGCCTTTGAAAATATTTAATTCTCAAATATTCAGTACGTTCATTCCGATAGGCAGAACAAGTGTAAAAAACCGTTTATCTGTGTTTAACGTTGTTTTTCTTGCATGCCGTTGAAGATTTTGACGTTTTTCTGATGTTGATATGCGATAAACCGGAGCTGACGACGTTTTTCACTCTTGTCGCATTCTGGAATTTTTAGATTTTTAACGTGTGGGGGGATTTGTTTCTTTGTTAGACCTACACCGGTTACTTCTTTGATTTTGACACTGCTGTACTGTATCGCTTTCTGTTATATTTTATCGTACTTTACCCTGTTTCGCGAGTCTGACTTTTCCCTTCGCTATCAGTCATGGCGCGTAAGCCCTAGGGGTACTGAAGGGAAAGTCCCGTCAACCCCCCTGTCCGCGTTCCGCGTCATAAGTTGTTGAATCCGAAATATCTTCTTTTCTATCAGTCATGGCGCGTAAGCCCTTGGGGTAGAGAATAAGAGATACCGCTCGTCGTCAGTGAAATCCCGTAGTTGCGCTAAAAATAGACCTTTTCTTCGCTATCAGTCATGGAGCGTTAGCCCTTGGGATAGCGGATAAAAGTCTCGAATAGACCCGCCCTGGTTGTGTTTCTTTTCATTGGAGAAATACAATTACATCCCGATACCGTATAGTAAGTCATTTCACTTCGCGAGGTCATCGTTAGTATCCATTTCGTCAGTTGTTCAGAACATTTTTTTTTTAATGATGATTCGCGCAGGGGTCCTGAAGCTGGTTGTAATGTGGACCAGCAACTGACATTGTAGTTGGCATTGGTCGACACATGTTTGGTTGGACAAAGCGCTTCTGAAATTTAAAATGTTCTACTTGTAAATATATGGCGTATTTAAAATTGAAGTTTTTTTCTTGACAGAAGGTAGAATAAGTCGAAATGAAGCGTTTCACGCCATATTCTTGCTAAAAAGATGAAAGATAGCGAAACACGTGTCGTGGTATATCAATTTTGGATTTTCATCAAGTAGCGGCCACATCAATTCAGTATCGAAACTTTTCTCAATGCTGCTTATCTTCATCATCTTCTCACTGGGAAGACGAGATCGATATCATTTGCAGTTTTTTCAAAGCGAATTTTTTTCACTTCTCTTCCAGCGTGAACGTGGCCTCCCTGACACAATCCGAAATCCGTGACATCATCCTGGGTATGGAAATCAGCGCCCCCTCCGCCCAGCGGCAACAGATCGCCGAGATCGAGAAGCAGACGAAGGAACAGTCTCAACTCACCGCCACCACGACTAGAACGGTCAACAAACACGGGGACGAGATCATCACCAGCACGACCAGCAATTACGAGACCCAGACGTTCAGTTCCAAGACCGAATGGAGGGTGAGGGCGATATCGGCCACCAACTTGCACCTCAGGACCAACCACATCTACGTCAGCTCGGACGACATCAAGGAGACCGGATACACCTACATCCTTCCCAAGAACGTCCTCAAGAAGTTCGTCACTATATCCGATTTGAGGGCGCAGGTATGTTTTCGTTATCATCATCGTTGTTGTATCCCGTTATCGAGAATAAATCTACAAAAGGCTCAAAAACCAGACGGTTGTGTATTTCCGTGACCAGGTTCCACTCCTACTGCTAAAGCACCCCGCTGGCGTGGATACTCAGGGGGTGCAGAACGCACTTTGAAGTGGCGGAAAACTTCCTTCATCCCTTACTCCCTAGTTTAATACGTTCACGACGTCGTGACCCAGCAGTGGGTCACACTGGTCATTGCTAGTGGCTTTACGTGTCCCACGGGTGGGTCACGCTGAGTGCATTTTATATGGCCAAAGTTTATGAATGTGCGTGTAGTGGGGTTTTGGAAATGGAAAATTTGGATGAAAATATGGACATGATTCCGAAAAAAGGGTTTAGTTTCCAAAACAACAGGCTAAGCTATAATCAATTATCTATCTGAAACAAAAATAGTCATTTGATCACTCGCACACACACATATCACACCTGTGTGAGCCACCCTTGTGAAACGACGATTATGACTACTTATGGACGTCGTGACCCACCGGTGGGATACGACGGAAAATGGTCAAAAACTTGAAAAACAAACAAGTTCATCATGAAAAAGGTTATATTCATGTTTAAAATGAATTTACGTAATTTAACAAGAAAAGTGAAATAACGTCCACACAGGTCCCTCTGTGAATCACTCGATGTCGCGAACGTAAGTTCCACTCCTTCTTCCGAAGCACCCCGCTGGCGTGGATACTCAGGGGGTGCAGAACGCACTTTAGAGTGACTAACCCTCCTTCCTACCTCGTTTATCCGACGCTCACCACTGCTGTTATCGAAGAACCCCGCTGGCGTGGATACTCAGGGGGTGAAGAACGCACCTAGGGGTGAGCTGCCGGGAATCTGTGCAGTTTCATCCCCTAACTTGGCTGAGGTACGATAACTGTTCGTTAAGTGTGCGTCTTATGTTCTAGCTGGCGAACACGTCCGTACACCCCGTATAACGTTTGAGATCGGATCATGTTTCATTCCGTCTGTTTTGCCCTCTAAATTCGCTGATCTCGAGTCTTTCGCTGTACGAATTTCATAATAGTGCCATTTGTGTTTCCTTGTACGAGTCTACAAATATAATTTGTGTACGTTGCTTTGATTGTCGCTAACACCCCAGACACCGAGGAGTCTTGTCTTCGGCTCGTAGCTACCAGGGAAGGTTTGCTATTTTCCCTTCAAGAATAGCTGGCGCTCGAGTACCCCGAGAAAAAGCCGTTACAAAAATGGAAGTATTTGAACTGTTCGACATGTTCTAAAGTTTCATCCTCCAGGCTGATATCTGTTCGAAGGCTTTCTGGCAGACTTACCAGGTTTTTGGTTTTGTCGATATTGAGTCTAAGGCCTAAAGCTTCGTATATGTTTATAGACCATATTAGTGAGGTTAGGCGGGAAATTTGAATCGCGATCCATCCGTGGATCTGGTCCCTGAATTCCCTATGCATTTCTTATGGGACTAAAAATGCCGCGTACTTCTCGCCTGTTTTTGGATATTTTAGCGAATTTCTTGAGATTTATTTCTGTTGGAATATGTTCTATGATCCTTTCTTAACAAGTTGAAAACAAAATTTCGTAATAAAATGGTATATTTTTTTGATAATGGATCAATATAAAATTGGTCAGCAAGATCCATGGAAGTTTGTCGTAGCTTCATTTCGTTTCTAACCTCTGAAGCTGACATCATTCTAACGCGCAAGCGTAGCATGTCATTTTCTTTGTTACGGTTCATGATTGACGTATAGCAGAAATGATCTACGACATACGGATATATTCCGTATAATAATGTGTTCAATTTTGATTTTAGGACATATAAAAGTATTTTGTGATGTAAAATGTACTCGGAAACAACCTCTAATAATTGCGGCACCCAATTTTGCATGTCTTTATATTAACATTTACTTCTAGCTAGCGATATTCCATCTTAAAGTCGATTCCTATGTAAAAAAATTTGAATATGGATCTCCCGCCAACTGAGTGACTCTAACCTCACTAATATGGTCTATAGGTGTCCTGCATTATCTGTAGATCCTCTGGGCTGCTAGCGATAAGTGCAAAATCGTCTGCATATTTAAGTTCGGTGATAAACTTTCTACGTGTTTTTGCGCTGAGGCGCTTCAGGTTAAACAGGCCTCCATCAAATCTGAATCTTATTTCAACACCTCTTACAGTCATACTCATGTCAGCAATTATCGAGACAGCTATGGCGAAAATATTGAATACTAAAAGCGCTAATACGCAGCCTTGTGTTAATCTAGAGTTGGTTAAGAAATGGTCGGTTGTAGAGCCTTAATGCTGTATTCTAGCGTTGTTGTTGGTATGGAGGCTTTTACACACTGCTAAGAATTTTTCGGGTACTCTAAGACGTCCCATGATTTTCCACAGCGCTGTCCGATTCACCGAGTCGAAGGCCTTACTTGAATCGATGTAGGCTGTATAGATCCTTGATTGTTGTTCACGGGCCTTCTCTTGCAGCTGTCGTAGTGTAAAAATTAGGTCCACCGTACCTCGATTAGATCGAAAGCCGCACTGGGATTCTTAGAGTGGAATCAGACGATTAGCCATAATCTCCGAGAGAATTTTGTATTTGTTGCAATTTGACGCCTTTGTTCTTATATAGTCCATTCAAGAATGATTGACATCTCAGGTGGCTGTGGAAAATCGAATTTGAGTTGGTAATAGCCCATAAGTTCAGATTTTGTTTTATTCAGGTTGTTATTGTGAATGAACATTGATCTATAGACTTATTTTATCTGCATCTATGCACTTACCGACGGTTATTTGAATTTTGTACAGCCGTTTATGTTCTTAAATCAATCGTACGAATACGAATTGGAAACATAGTTGTGTCAATTTTGAAAGCTGATAAATATGCTGCAAATTTGAATATTTCTCATTTTCATATACTTTTCTAGGTTACATTAATATATTCCAGTTCTGTGACTGAAAGTACAGAAATTTTTAGAAATCTTTTGTGACCAAATATTAAGCTGCGCCTGCACTTTCAAGACCTACTGGGATGTCAATCATTCTTGAATGGACTATAGATATTGATGACATGATGACTAAAGCTTCTCTGAAATCTTGTGGCACATCTCCTGGTTCCCAGATCTTGCGGAATAGTGTTAGGAGACTATCGACAATGTTTTCGTTAGAATTCCGAGAGTATGCAGATCTATTCTTTTTTTTAGATTTCCGCGTTCCTCTACGGTGTTAGTCCGCCGGACAACCCGCAGGTCAAGGAGCTCCGATGCCTGGTGCTGCCGCCGCAGTGGGGCACCCATCAGACGGTGCACATACCCAACACCCCGCCCAACCATCCGTTCCTCAAGGACATGGAGCCGCTGGGTTGGATCCACACGCAGCCGAACGAGCTGCCGCAGCTCTCGCCCCAGGACATAACCACCCACGCCAAACTGATGGGCGACAATCCCAACTGGGACGGGGAGAAGACGATAATCATCACGTGTTCCTTCACGCCCGGGTCCTGTTCGCTCACTGCTTATAAACTGACGCCTTCTGGTTACGAATGGGGTAGGCAGAACACGGATAAGGGGAACAACCCCAAGGGATACCTGCCCAGTCACTACGAGAAGGTGCAGATGCTGTTGTCCGACAGGTTCCTGGGATTCTTCATGGTTCCGTCTCAGGGATCGTGGAATTATAATTTCATGGGTGAGGAATCGGTCTTTTATTGGCTCGTGAAGGTTTTTGAAGAATTAGGGGGATGTAATTTGTGTTCTTTTTTTTTCAGGTGTTCGTCACGATCCTAGCATGAAGTACGAGCTGCAGTTGGCGAACCCGAAGGAGTTTTACCACGAGGTCCATAGGCCCGCCCATTTCCTCAATTTCTCATCTTTGGAGGACGGTGATGGTTCCGGTGCGGATAGGGAGGATGCGTTCGCGTAAGAATCCCATTCGAAGGTGATTGTACAGTTAATTATTAAGTTATATTTTGTAGTAAAGTTGATTTTTTTTAAACACTTGTGGATTATTGTCATCCGATAATTTTTAAATTTCAATATTGTGTAATATAATGTTTAAAATTCGATCTGTTTTTTTTCTGTCGAATTCATTTTGGTTTCTTACATTTTTTTAAATGAAAATTACTAATTGAAACCCGCTGCTTCGCACACGTAATATTATTCTAAAAGGTTAGTATCATCAAAGATTAAAGAATTGTACTAGCAGGCCAGGAGATCCATCTTTTTAAGAGGGGTCTGTACCACGGGACTTTCTCGGCATCCGGATTGGCAGTAAGACTACCAGAATGCGGGGTGTTGCCAGAACACTTTGATGATCAGTAGAAGTAGCGAATTTTACAATAAATTCCACTTTCATCGAAAAGATGAATTTTTTATTCAATTTCAGCAGATTTAGAATAGGGAATACTCCTTCTGACGAAAATGAAATATTTTTGAAACAATCATTTCAACCGTTTCCCAAAAAAAATTATTTTAAGCACTTAAAAATGAAAAATAAAAATGGGTATTTAAAGTTTAAAGCGTTTTGTGAGAATTGCACAAGTTGGCAACATCGACTGAAATATGCCTTGTTAATAAAGGACAACAAATACATTATCTTGATGAGATAGACAAAGATGGCTGTCTATGAAGTCTGCGACGAACGAGGAAGGTCGTAAAATTTTATGCGATTTTTATGGCCGGTTGCTGTTGAGGCTCGCCAGTAAGTACGCGCCTGTAAATTAACAGCTGATATTTTATAAACAAGCTGATCGGACATTGTTCTTTTCATTGTCTTGTATGCGCTGTTGCCAAATCGGAAACTCCGCACAAAGCGATTTAAATTTTAAAACTCCATATTTGAAGGATGATTTTGAATAGTTTCCGCGGTGAATTTGATGAAATCATGAATGAAACTCATAATCATTCAGTTTAAACTTGCATATGCTGTGATAACCCAAATTGGGGAGAATTCCCCATTGTAGCCAATGGCAAGAGTTTTCGAGGAATTTTTTCATGTGGCTATTCATTGAAAATCATGCTTTCCTAGAAGACAAACTGATTTAACTGAATTATAATGAAAACCCCATATCAGTTTGAACTGGTCACTGAAACGGTTTAATGAAATGAATTATTTCTTAATTATCTCACATCATTTTCAATATGCCTAAAGGAGACCCTTTCTTTGGTTTTGACCATATAAAGTTTGAATAGGCCATAAATCAGTGATTAAGAATAGTTTTGAAGAAAATCCATTAATAATAATGCACAAGGAAACGCATGGTTGATAAAAAAATCCAAAAACGGCCCTTGGTTCCATTCTGGGTGTACAAAATTGGCGAGTGAAACATTAAACTTTTATTTCTTTGGTAAATGCTACATACAGTGAACATTGTTACAAATTTTTACATTCATCATCTCTTATATCTAATACAATATACATACATACCTTATGCAACATATGGTAATAAATAAAACGAACTTTATTGTAAAGTCATTTTTATAAGAAAGGTAGAAAAGTGATAAAAATGTTTGAACTGCGGGAGAGCACATATTTTCTTCTTTACAGAAATGAATCAAAAATTTGCTTTCCTATCATATTTGGAGCTTTGGTCTCAAATAAGAGGGAAAACACATTTGTTGCATGATAATATCTTTGTAAATCAATCCCCCACTTCATTCAATTCTAGGTTTTTCAGCATGACTTTGATTCGAGTGGTGTATAACAGTACGCGTTCCGTGAAAAACATCAATTTTTGGAAGATAATATTTAAGGTAGATAATAAATAGAACCAAGCTCATTATCGATTCAATCAAAGCGAGATTTCGTCAATAACGGCAGAAGGTCCATAAAGGAGGACTCTCGATGAATTTTCTTTACAGGTACGACTAAGAATATTCCTTTTTATGATGGAATATCTCCGAATCAATTGATTCTTGTTCCGTTCAGTTCGCTCTCTTCCAAAGCACGATCATTCGTTGATACAGTCATGGAATCGTTAGTAGTTTTTGTGAAATTAGTGGTTCCCATGGAATGGGCCATATGATGGCGTCCCATGAAAGAATAATACCTGAAAAAAATTGAAGCAATTGTGAGATACGTCTTTCTTGGTGCTGAAAAACGAGAAATTCCATCGTTAAGCTGAAGCTACAGAAGGCTAGCAGTTATACAGGGTGAGTCTGTGACTCGAACAAATATTTTAACAGCAGATTCTTGAGGTCAAAAGAAACACTTTTTTCCTATTCGGAGCTGATAAAAAGATGTAGCCATTTTGAGTTTTCATAATGAGCTATGCCTGGAGAAACAATTTTACCTCCAGAATAACTGGCTGAATCTGTGGCACTACACATCTGTGGATCTTTTAAACAGAGTTGCATTCAGCCTAATTACCCAATTTTCCGAATATCACAGATATTTTTTATTTTGGAACAGCAATATTATACGCGAAAATATGAAGAATACTTTTTTCTTGTATTCGAAAAAGATTAATCAAATAAATGGAAAACTATAGTCTGAAATTCATCTCATTCGATAAAACCGTTTGTGAGGTAGAACTAAAAGTGACATTTTTTTAAGGTTTTTCAACAGCCTGTATCTTTTAAACCGAGCCGATTCGGCAAAGATGGTAAAAAAAAGTGTTCCTTTCGACCTCAAGAATATACTGTTGAAATATTTGTACGAGTGTCAAAGACTCACCCTGTATAGTGAACTTGCATTGGTTAGGCTGAAACTCTGGAAATATCTTCGAACTTCTACCAATATTTTGTTCGTATGGATTTCAAAGTTTCGTTCTTATGAAATGTTTGTATCCACGTTATTTTAGTAAAATTAAATAACTAATATTCGCTAAAAATAATAAAGCTTTGTAAAAGTGGACCTTAAGATACTGGAAATTACTCCAGTTTGAAGATATTTTCAAGCTTCTACTCGTCTTCTGAATCCATAGAAGAAATTTAATTGAAATTCCCCCAACATTAAAGAAAAAGTAAAGGTTCAAGACTAGGGTTTTTCAAATAAAACCAAAGCCAATCAGTTGAATTCACTCAATTAGGAGTGAAATGGGTGCTTCTTATTTGTAACTCAATTATGTTCAGGGAGAGTTTTTGAATACCTCGTAGCTTAAGTGCAAATAAACTGTGAAATATTCAGCACTATTTAGTGAAATTTGTGTTATTTTATATGTCTCAAAATTGAACCTCGTAGTTGAAAAAATATAGCATCTCACTCAAATAACAATTGTTTCCAAGATCCCAAAGATTTGTGCAATTCAGTAATAATTAAAATAAGGAACTATAAAAAAAATTTCAATGTGCACACTACAAGAACAGTCACCCAGCAAACACTGAAATGCAGTCACTGTACAAAAACTGTACTTCGTTGCTTCAATTGACTGCAGTTACGGTAATGCAATAACTGCACCAAAAAGGACCGTATATGTCCAGGTGGACTTTGCAGTTACTGTACAGTACAAACTGCATTCGACATACAGCCACAGCTGCACTTCAAAAACAGCAATGGCATCGCAATCCACTGTACAGCAAGCTGAAATTCAAATGCAGCAGTGACGTGCTAAAACTGTACAGCAAGCTGTACTTTAAATGCAGTATTCACTTTGAAAAAACTGCACAGATAGCTGCACTTCAAATGCAGCAGTTACGTGCTAAAACTGTACAGCAAGCTGTACTTTAAATGCAGTGGTCACTGTGCAAATACTGTACAGTTAGCTGTGTTTTATATGCAGTTTGTTCACGCAAGAACTGTACAGCAAGCTGTATTTTATATACAATAGACACTGTGCTCAAACTATACAGTAGCTGCACTTTAAATGTAGCAGTCACTGTGTAAAAACCATATCGAAACTTGCAATTACGAAACAATATTCTATTAGAGAAGTTTCCTAGTTATAAACAGAAAATCTATTCTTCAAATCAGAAATTTTCAATTTCACTTAGTATTTTATTTTTGCGGTAAGCGCAAAGGTGACTTCACGCCAATTGAGACATAGCCTACTCTTAGGGGTGGAGATAAATGAACCATAGGAGTTAGCTACGACAATCGTCGAGGCTCCGTAGATTGTGCCTGCTATAAACGCTGGTTACATAGAGGACTTAGAGTAATGCGTCGCCGGTGGCGCCATCGTTTGGCGTATGCTGCACCGCAATAGACGTGTATGCTACCCTGTGATCGCAACCGTCAAGAGCAGTGATGCCATCATTTGGCTAATTCTGGTACCACCATGGTGCGATGAAGTATTCTTCTATCATGGGTATAATCCATATTTTGGTAATGAACGGAGTCTTCAATTATTGAATTAAATCTGTTTATGAAATGTCTCTTTAACCTTCATAATCGAATTTTCAACTTCTTGAAGAAGGTATATGTTTAAGTTTTAGGAATTCCTATGAATTATTATTCTATATTCTATTATTAACTCTATATCAAATACTCCATTTTTGAAATCAAGAATTGCAAATACAGAAACTGTGCAGTCACTGTACATCAAGAACTGCGTTTTGAAAATGCAGAATTATCAATACAGAAACTGTGCAGTCACTGTACATCAAGAACTGCGTTTTGAAAATGCAGAATTATCAATACAGAAACTGTGCAGTTACTGTACATCAAGAACTGCGTTTTGAAAATGCAGAATTATCAATACAGAAACTGTGCAGTTACTGTACATCAAAAACTGCGTTTTGAAAATGCAGTATTATCAATACAGAAACTGTGAAGTTACTGCACATCAAAAACTGCGTTTTGAAAATGCAGTATTATCAATACAGAAAATCTGCAGTCACTGTACATCAAAAACTGCGTTTTGAAAATGCAGAATTATCAATACAGAAACTGTGCAGTTACTGTACATCAAGAACTGCGTTTTGAAAATGCAGAATTATCAATACAGAAACTGTGAAGTTACTGCACATCAAAAACTGCGTTTTGAAAATGCAGTATTACCAATACAGAAAATCTGCAGTCACTGTACATCAAAAACTGCGTTTTGAAAATGCAGAATTATCAATAGAGAAACTATGCAGTCACTGTACATCACAAACTGCATTTTGAAAATGCAGAATTATGAATACAGAAACTGTGCAGTCACTGTACATCACAAACTGCGTTTAGAAAATGCAGTATTATCAATACAGAAAATCTGCAGTCACTGTACATCAAAAACTGCGTTTTGAAAATGCAGAATTATCAATACAGAAACTATGCAGTCACTGTACATCAAAAACTGCGTTTTGAAAATGCAGAATTATCAATACAGAAACTATGCAGTCACTGTACATCACAAACTGCGTTTAGAAAATGCAGAATTATGAATACAGAAACTGTGCAGTTACTGTACATCAAGAACTGCGTTTTGAAAATGCAGAATTATCAATACAGAAACTGTGAAGTTACTGCACATCAAAAACTGCGTTTTGAAAATGCAGTATTATCAATACAGAAAATCTGCAGTCACTGTACATCAAAAACTGCGTTTTGAAAATGCAGAATTATCAATACAGAAACTATGCAGTCACTGTACATCACAAACTGCGTTTTGAAAATGCAGAATTATCAATACAGAAACTATGCAGTCACTGTACATCACAAACTGCGTTTAGAAAATGCAGAATTATGAATACAGAAACTGTGCAGTTACTGTACATCAAAAACTGCGTTTTGAAAATGCAGAATTATCAATACAGAAACTGTGCAGTTTCAGTACAGCAATCTCTGTGCTGCATTCTGGTGGCATTTGTAGTGCAGTATTTGTACAGTTGCTGTATATTGTGTTTGTTGGGCAGTGTTTCAACTCACAATCGATTTTGAACAATACTCATGATGGACTGTAACAGATGATGATATCAAGTACAAGTGTATATGGATGATTGAAATCTAAATTATTTATGGGTTGATTTTTTTACGTAAAAAAGATTTTTTTTTCAGAGATTTCGGTTATGACTTCTATGATATACCCTTCAGTTTTAGTAGATTCTCTAAAGAGTAGATTGAAAATAATAGACTTTGCAAAATGTAAAATACTCCGATTATTTTTCGGAGTAGGTATTTAATATCAGAAAAATTCGTTTAGAAATTCGATACCTAAAGTACTGAAGTAACTAAAGTACTTATTATGGAAATTATGGATGTACCCATTCAGTGAACTCCATAGCCAAAAGTATCCTGCACAAGTCGGTATCCAAATATCGATAATAATAATTTTAATTTCATTTCAACTCGTCCAATTTTTTTTTCAGTACAGAAGAGTGTTTATATCTTATCATTCTCATTAATAACAAGGAAAAGGATTTTCTGAAATATTATTTCGAGGACATCTAGAAAATAATATTCCTATCGAAGCACACTATCAAATAACATGGAAAGCTTCAATATTCATGAAATCATAAAATACTAATAGCAGCATGCCATCTAACCACCATCTCGATCAAGATAAAATCTAACAAACTTTTTCTACACCTTATAGGTATTATTAGTTCACATTAACATGCACTACTCGTGTTCATAAAATTCAATACTTCTTACGACTTTGTTAAGATAATATATGTGTAGTAATGTGGTGTGGAATTTCAGAGTGATTATATACCTGTTATCTTTGATCAATTGGACTTTTTTTTCTAACAAAGAAATTTGGGAATCGAGCATAGAAAAAATAAATGGTTGATCATTACAAATTTGGCATCAAAAAAGATTTTAATTGAATAGTGTGTACACCGTTTTTTTTTTCCATTCGAGAAATATAAATATTGAGTTCGTTTTTGTGTTTATATGTCCGTTTTTGTTCGTGATGTTAAACCAATTAGTATTAGTGATATACAACGATCTACTTCAAATAAAACAATTTCACCCTTTCCACTTACTGATCAATTATCAGTCTATACATCTATAGGAATATTCCTTGGACGTAAATGATAGTTTCGGACATTTCAAGAAGTGGTCATCGTCTGTATCATCTTTGTAGTGCCAGTTTGGGGGCTTTTGGAGCTAAAATTGTTGTGGGAATTATGCTGAGGAATAATCTGAGATGCACACCTATGCGTCCAACATTTGGAGTACAAATAAGTTTGAAAAAGACGGCACCACCAAAAGATCATGTGCGTGAAAAGTAATTTTTTTGGACATTTGGTAGCAGCCTAATCCTGATGCATCGATTTTGCATAATTTGATTTGCAGAAACTTCGTGACAGCCCATGAAAATATGCTCAGTACTCAGTATTATTTAGCCATGTTTCAGCATTATTTATAAAAAAACTTCTCTCTTATCATCGATCTACATATTATGAAGATACCAAGATTACCAAGAATGGAGTCCTAAGTTTTTAAACTTCTTTGTACTCCATTACAAAAGTGACCACCAAGTTAAGTATTTTTTTTTCAATCTATATATCTTTCATTCTTCGTTGGAATTCCTAACGCACTTACCTATTTTCAGACGATAAATTCGAAATATGTAGTAAAATACGATTGATATTAATTTTTCACCGATAACATTGATTCAGTTACGTATGGTTTATCTCTTGTAATTTTTGTGACCGATAATGAATGTATACTATGTGGATATGAATTTTTAGTCATGATAGTTATTCATCAAAGCTATAAACGTGTTATGAAACAGTCAATTCATACCTTCTCCTCAACTGTTTCCATATATTTCTCTTGAACACGAAGATGAAGAAGATGAACACGCCATAGGTGGCGTTGCAGAAGTCTGACAAGTACCAGACGTACTGCGGAACAGCTTTGTTGTTCAGATTCACTGCCCAAGAAACGAGCTCCATTGACCAGTTCACTCCCATCGCCAGAAGCAGTTTCAGATAGAGATTGAAGCTGGAATTGGTAAAAAGAAGGCATGAAATTTTCTTTGGTCCTTCTGGCCACACGGATCTGTGCGAACAATGAAAGTTTCTTACTTTTGTTGATCGTCATCGGAATGTCTTTTACTTTCGCTGTGTTTCAGCATGGCAGTATCCTTCTTTACACGCCTTATTCTCATGGCGGTTAGGGTGAAAAGGACCACGTTTAGTATTATGATTATTCCCATTGGCCCGTAGAAGTACAGGAGTTGTGGGATACCATCTAAGGATGAAAAGAAGCTTGAAAATTACACTAATGCATTATGGTCCAATTTTAAAAGCGCATAAGTAGATCACAAATCTTTCAAGATGTGAAATCCAATTTAAGACATCTCTTCTCAGTGAAGATGGAAACCTTGGTTTGGTTTCTTTACACTTTTAGTGATATCGATTATGACAGAACTAGTCGATTTGTGTGGCATGTTGGGCGATATTCACGAGGATATATTGAAAAATTCTTAGCCTACTATAGAACCAAACAAAATCAATGTCAAAATATTTTATTACTCAACATATTCTCCTCTTAATTGGGTACATTTATTACAGCGAACCTGCAAAGTCTAGACCTTTCAAAAAAAAATGTTTTTTCTTGCTCTGCAAACCAGACCTCCACAGCTTCTATTACCTCCTCGTTGGAAGGAAACTTACGACCTTTTGAACTTTCTTTCAGTTCAGGAAAGAGATAAAAGTCGGATGGAGCCAAATCTGGTGAATAAGGGGGGTGTTCTAGTAATTCAAACCCTAAATCACGAATTTTTTGCATGGCAACATCAGGTTCGTGTGCAGGGGTGTTGTCCTGCAAAAAATAAAATATCTTTGGATAGCTTTCCGCGTCTTTTCTCTTTATTTTTTTCCCGTAGAGTGGTCAGTAATGTCGAATTGTAATCTCTGGTTATTGTTCTACCCTTATTCAAAAAAATCAATCATGATTACTAGATGGCAATCCCAAAAAACTGAGGCAAGAACTTTTTCCAGCAGATTTTTGGACACGAAACTTCTTAGGTCTTAGGGAACCAGACTGTCGCCATTCCATTGATTGTTGCTTTGTTTCTAGATCGAAAAAATGTACCCAAGTCGCATCCCTAGTGACAATTCGGTTAAAGAAGTCTACATCGTTTTCAAATCGAGCACAGATCGAACGCAATGCTTTTACTCTTGCACGCTTTTGGTCAACATTCAAACATCTGGGGATCCATTTTGCAGCAATTTTTCTCATGTCTAAATTGACGTGAACTATATGATTAACGCGTTCGTATGAAATATTCAGTGCTTCAAATATCCGTTTTAGCCCAATTCGACGGTCTGATAAAATCATGTCATGAACTGCATCGATATTTTCGGGGACTGACATAGAAACTGGCCTTCCCAATCGGTCATCATCTTCAATGGAAAATTTACCTCTTTTGAAGCTTGCAGTGCAATTTTTCACAGTCGCATACGAAGGACATTGATCACCAAGGGCATTAAGCATATCTTCGTGTTAATCTGCTTTACTCTTAACCCTTTTAAATACAGGTACTTGATGATGGCTCGATACTCCAATTTTTCGATTTTCACAATTACGGTGGACATCTTCTTTCTTACAATTTATTGCGTAACTGTGGTTTACTTTTTTGACCACAAACTTCCCATTGACACTTCTAATGAGTTATTGTTCGTTGCTATGGTAACGCAATATTTTTTTTTATGCATGGACCTGGTCTAGGCTAACTAGGCTATATCAATACATCCTCGTAATTAAGTGATTAGCCGAGTGGTTAACGTATACTTACTTCTGATGAAACATTGTCCAACTGCAACTCCTGGGTAAAACCATTGTCCCACATTACCGAAATGGTTTACCATGAAAGTGATGAATACAATGAGTAAAGACATTCCCCAGGCATATATGCAATACAAAATGAATCTCTTCCTTTCCGATGATCTGACTCCGGGAACTCCACGAAAACCCCTGGAAAAAACACTTTTCATTTACGTATATTCAGCTAATACTGATCTATCTACACGTGTATCTGCTTGCTTATACCGTAAACCTATCAATAGGTCTATGACTTATACTGATATCAGTCTGATCGTCATATTATTGTAAAGAAAATTAGAAAATGATCTCAGTAATTTTGAAAATATCATTAATAAGTAGTAGATCAATAATTATGCTCAAAGAAAAGGATCAGGAATAATTGTAACAGAGAAATTTGCATAATTCGTTTGGGAGCATAATTGACTACCTTGAACGAAAAGTTGCAACGATGTTTCTCAATTTTCTTCGATAAAAATTAAAAATATCTAACGCTCGTTTATGGTTATGTTTTAAGTGATATGCATATGGTATTTTTCGTAATCAGACACTGAAATATTCGATATGTTAGAGGACATTCTGCCAGTGGCAATTGAATATTTCAAAATCGAATCGACAAGCGAAGAACTTCGTCCAAACCAATACGACTTGTCTCTAGTGATTAGGAATAAATTTTGAGAATGTTAATTAGTCTATAATGACTTGACTTCAGGTTATTCTGGTGTTTCCATTGATAGGCGCAGTGTTTTGACGTAATCGGAATAAAGGCCAAATTTTCTTCAGTGTATTTTTTGAACAGAACTGGTCAACTTGATTCTTTTAATGGGATCAAATTATTCATCAATCTTCCAGGAACAAGATACATACAACTTCGGCACTTAATGGCAATGCGAAACAAAACAATGACACTTGCCAATAACAATAATGGTATTTTTAGATAGATTAAGATGTTTGAGTTGATTCGGAAAAGACTTTTTCAGTGCGTCATCCTTATTCTGGGTCAATGGTTTTGAAGATTCTAAAATTAATCATTTCTGCAATCAATTTTTATGGTATTCCACTGGAAATATCACAAATCCAGCAGTTTGTCAGAGAATTCAGAGGAGTTTCACAAAATCTTCTCACATTTGATTGAAAAAGGCAACTCTTCTTCTATGATCAAAATTTTCCGTATCATAAACCGCAACTCTCACCGAATTGGGGATTATTATTACAATGCTACTATTTCGCACAATGAATTTTCTTCACTCAACTTCGCTCATTTCGTTTTACTTTTCTCAACTTTTTTCCATTTCACTTCTCTACTCTAGCCTGCTCTACACCACTCGAATCTACTCGATTCTACTCTACTTAATTAACCCTGCTTTACTTCACCCTGGTGCACTCCACTCTCCGTACTATGTTCTACTATAATTCGTTCTACTCTACTCTATCCTGCTCTTCTCTATTCAACCCTTCTCTACTATGTCCAGTTCTACTCTACTCTACTCTGCTCTTTGTCCAGCTCTACTCTACTCTATACTACTCTCCCAAGGTCTACTCTGCTCTACTCTCCTCCGTCATGTCCTGCTTCACTCTACTCTATCTTGTTTTACCCTGATCTACTCTACTCCTCCCTAATCTACCCAGGTATACTCTACTCTATTCTGCTCTGCACTCCTCTATTTTGTCCTGCAGTGTCCTGCTCTACTTTCCTCTGCTCTTTTCTGTTCTTCTCTGCCCTGCCATACTCTACCGTGCACTAGTCTATCCTGCTCTACTCTAATCTACTCTACTCTAGTCTCATCTACTCTAATCTACTCTTATTGAACTCTAATTCACTTTTCTTATAGTCTGAAGCATTTCTTAGTGTCAGAAAAACAAACAAAAATTTCGATAAAAGTTGATAATGTGTTAATGTGTTGATTACCAAAAATTAGTGAATCGTTCGATGAATTTTTCATCGCAATAAATGTCCACTGTTGCTTGTGTACTTTACTATCACTTATTCATCCCTACCCATAAATATCATCCTTTAAAACGTCTAAACACCCAATTGATAGGCCATAAAAGCTTCCGTCGCGTGAAAATTAAAATCGATTAGTAAATGCATATAGAATATACATCCGCCTGTTTTTTTTTTAACAATCAGCCGATGATTGTATCCATTAAGCTAATTAGGTCTTCCAGGGAATTGGGAGATAATTTATCGATACGTTTCAACTTGAATGTTTTCATTGGGATTGAGTGACGTCCTATGATACATTAGTCTACGGCTATCCCAAGGGATGATAGGTGTGTTATATTAACCCATTATGGAGTTGATTATGAAAACGTAGGGACAGAATGAATGCGGTATATGACTGGCCCTACTTCGTCACACTGCATTTTATCTGCATTATTTTAACATAATATGAGAAAAACCATATGGAAATTAGCGAGGAAAGTATAATTCCTTGTTACAGACTTCCAAAGATATGATGAATTTCTCACAGCTGAGAGAGTTTCCAAACGCTTAATGTGGCGTGAAACAATAAATAATGTTAATGATAATACAGTATTTTGGGAGGAAACATCAATCTAATTATTTGTTCGGAGTCTGCTTTATGTCGTTTTACTAATCTGCGAGATCTGAATCATTTGGTTTGGTTGAACATGATCCTATTGGTGCATTCATTTCAGAAGTGAAAATAATAGTGGAAATTTTGAAAAAAAACAAATATTGATAGAAGTGATAACTTACCTGAAGCCCAAAAATATATCGACACATATGACATTCATCCAAAAGAACGATGCTAAGAAGAAGAACACACAACAGTAACCTGAAACAGAACCGGAATTTCAACATTTGTGCAAGGGTTTCGAATTCTGTGCATAAGGCTTAATTCAGCACAAATATTTCAACAATCAGGATATTTTCATTTCCGTCCATTTCAGGAAAAATCAAAAAGAACCCTTATTTTAATCAGTTTGAATCTATTGAAAAATTAAATTTATTTCAAAGTGGGCCAAAAATATAATCAACGGGTGATGGCATTGGGAGTGTTTTACCCAAAGGGTACAGCACTGTTATTTTTGTAGCATCAAAAACTCTTATCAATCTACCTAATCCGGAAAAATATGAAACATGAACTGAAAATATTTACTTTGATATGATAAGGAGTAAAATACCCAGTCATTCATTACTTACCCAAAATTGCACAAACGGTGTCTTCAAAAACTTCATCAGTTAATTGTATGGTGACTAGGAAAATGTAGGCATGGAGCAAGTTGATGACGTAGCACATGAGAGCTTTCATATGCAGATTCCGATCAGGTAAGAGAGCATAAACTAGAAAAGTGACCAGCAGGAATGGCATCGATATTATCATACCTGTAAATTGAAGAGAAAATGTTTCAAAATTCATGTGGATATTTTCTTATCATTCCTTCTTCCCTTGAAGACTTGCATCGGAGATGCTGTCTTGGAAGATTTCCAGAAGGTAATTAAAAAATAGTATCAAGTACTTCTGCTGAAGTCAATTCAATAACATTTCATGATATAACTATTGGTAGGTATTTCAGGTATATGGTTTTTATATGAGTATATCTTTCCTCATTTTCCGCACATTCATGCAAATTAAGATCTGATGAAAATTACAGAGTTATCTGGTTATTCCCATTGTGCGATATCATCAAAAATCCAGCGTTCGTTTTACGCACATCAGTAACCGATCACATGACATCAATTGTCCTTCATCCTAGACAACTTTTTTGCCTTAAGGTTGTGATTATGCCCCCAATTGAAGTTTTTAGTGGAAAAAAAGGTTTATTTCGGAGCATCCAGTCCAAGCTTGTATTATGTAAAGGCCGATCAGCAACTGAAGGAACATTAGTCCCATAACATAAGGCGAAGTTATTTTTTCAGCGCCAAAGAAAATAACCACCATCTCCTAATTTTTTCGTAGAAATAACATATTTGTAGCTGCTAATGATTGATGATCCATAAAAACATGAAATCGCGCTGAAAGAGAAGCTCGGTTATATAATGGTGAAATTACCAGAAGCAGATCAGGAATGTTCATCTGAATCCTGCTTTTGATATCGCTTAATCTTGGCATAAGTTCTATGTTTTTGAAGTGTATCCTTTTAATAAGGAGTCCCTAATGAAGTAGTTACCTAACGAAGAAAATTATTAACCTATACTCTGAAATTGTTGATTTTCTTGATGAAATGAAAAATTTCAGGTTCTCCAGAATGAGAAAGTAAATGAATTTTTGTCATTAGCAATGAATAATTATAAATTTGTTATGAAGTAAATTCTCATTCTTAATCTTGATCGTTATTCTATGTTTTTACAGGTATTGTAGGTGAATATTGTTTATCATTATAATATACCTAAATGTTTCAGGTTAACATCCGGCTTCCTCTCAGGAAAACATACCATAGCGACCCTATCACCATTTTTCAGTGTATCAATACAATACCGATTCCTATTGTACGACCTTCCGAAATAAGGAACCCATAGAATACCATTCTTCTGCATGAAAAATTCGTCGAAAGGTTCTACAGTTGGCATCAGTGGAAAGAAATCACAGTTACTCATGGTTCCGATGATCCAACCATCTTCAGTGTAATCCCCCTGATAATCTTTCCCGTCAAAAATAGGAACGCTGAAATTTTCTGGATACTGTCCTCTGATGCAGAAAGCTTTATCGATGTAGAAGCCAGGAGCGCAACACTTTCTCACACAGAATCCAGCGCACCTACCACAAATCTGTCTTGAGAAGTTCTTGTACTTGTAGAACTTTCCGAGATCTGTCTGATTCGTCTTCACTTGACACAAATCTTTAGTCGAGCTTTTCACTAATTGCACTGTGAAGAAAACCGGCCACACACAGAATACCGATGAGATTTTCATGGTGTTGAGTATTTAGGATACCGCATTATTCTCGATACTATGCGAGCTCATCAAGTTTGCTTGTTGCAGGTTTAAAGTTGAACGTTAATTGGAGGAAAATAACGTACGTTTTACTGACGATAAAATAGAACAAACTTGTTTACTTTTCAAGAAAAAAATATGGAGTAGGTTATTTTTCATCTGATGAAGTAGTGAAATATAGGTACACGTCAAGGTTGAAAATAATCTAATTCTTCACGAGAAATTGTCGTCAATTGAAGCATTACGTGCATGCTGAAGGCATGCCACATGCCACCAGTGGAAATTTACAATTTTTCATGAAAAGCTCCCACTTTCCTTTCCTAGAAACAGATCGCACGTAGTTTTCTCGTGAAGAATATTAAAAACTGAAGGCAATTTTTTTTCAGTACCACTTGAAAATTTTTTGTGCTGTAAATAACATGAACTCGAGTATGAAAATCAATCTGTAGGAATTATTTGTAGAAAACTGTGATACTTCTATGAGATAACTTTGAATTTTCATGTTCATTTTCATTTTATGAAGAATTTCTCATCAATCCTGAAAAAATGTGAATCGGACGTAATTTAAAAACGCGGATATTTATACAAAAATTTGTAAACCAAATGGGACCTCTTCCACAGGTGAGAAAAACAAGTTCAATTGCTATTGAGTACGTAAGGTAAAAATGATGATCTCATAGATATAGATAGATAATTTTATAGCCGAAAAAAAGGTACCTGAGTAGTGGGTACTTCCTGTAGTTTCAATAATATAACACTGTAATTGCAGCAACAATACCGAATTGAATATTCTATTCGCTCCATCCTATGTAGAATGTAGACGATGAATTCGATATGTCAAGGACTTAAGTTTTAACAATCCTTGACTTATTTTTGTTTTAATTCGATGTTTTCCAGAACAGGTTTCTGTTATATGAAGAATTTCAGGATTTGAGCATAAGAAATAGACAAGAGCGTCAAAATTTGGAAGGCTTTTTTGAATGCTTTATGAACTTCCATAATCATTTGAATTTTATAAATATCGATAAATCTTTCTCTTGATAAAAGTGAAAAATAACCATCAATATCCATAAATAAAGTCTCATTTGCGGTAATGCAATTCTAAGCAATAGATCGAATAATGAAAATACGATGTGATTAACGAAATATTGTCAGGTATACACGACAATGATTGTTTGATTGGGCCATGTAATTTCTTTGGAAGTTTTCCTTCACCTCACTTGTTAATGATTTTTTTGAGGACGCATACAAATCAATTTAATCGATCTACACGATTTATGCGAATTGCAAAAATCAATCGATTGAAAAATTGTGGATGCAGATGATAGCACTGGAATATTAATGAACACGGAATGAAATTCCAAGGAAGAAGTTTGGATAATGACATATTATTTTGGAAACCGGTATTCACACTCATATTGCTTGAAAAAAGCCGATGTTGATATTGGGATGTTAATTTTCCCGCTAATAAAATCAATATATTGATTACGGTACTACAGAACTAGACAAGGTCCTTTTTTTTTCGTAGATTTATAGCAACAAAATGACGCATTTGTTTATGGTCGTTTGCATGTCGAAGGTACCATAAATAAATCATTCTGATTGGAGACTACTTGCCGCTAATGCATATTGTTCGAATTCTTGTAGAAACTTTTTCATTTCTCATTCAATTATATTATTGGGATGATGGTTTATTCAAAACAAATCCTTCATAAATATTAAATAATTGTTGGAAATTTGCAAGATTGTTTCTGAATGAGTTTTCCATAGAATTAGTAGTGTACTGCTAATTATTCAATAGACCAGATAAGTACATTACTTAATAAGCACAGAAGCAACCTGAAGATGCTATTGTGATAGAGAAACACGTGCAATGGTTAAATAACTCATCTTAGTGCTGAGGTTATTTAAATATGGATTTTCATCAACTTTTCCGCACTATTTTTCTAACAAAAGTACTGAATTACTAATCGAGCGTTTAAACCTTTTTAGAATTTGATCTGAAACCTTTTCTGATGTGAAAATTGGTTTTGAAAACGATGTTTTTAGAGTCCAATTAAAAAAACATTTATAGCATCCCCCGTAATAATCTGCGTCTACATTCTTAGCCGAACATAGAAATTCATTGAAAATTTTTATGCTATAAAAGAAAAATATAAGCTATTGAAATAAAGTGAAAACACTTATTTGAGTTGTTAAGATTATGATTGTATTTCACTCCAGTGATTGCTATCACAAAAAAAATTTGGGTGGATACTGATGAAATTGAAGCTTATCTGTATACAAGGTGAGTCTTTGACTCTTACAAATATTTCAACAGTATATGCTCGAGGTCAAAAAAAACACTTTTTCTTCAGTTTAAAAGATACAGGCGGTTGAAAAACCATAAAAAATGTTATTTTTAGTTTTATCTCGTAAACGGTTTTATCGAATGAAATGAATTTTGGAATATAGTTTTTCAATTATTTGATGATTCTTTTTGAACACAAGATATCACCCAGGTCTTCCAGTTTTCTCATTAGGATCACTACGTACCATAAAAATACCAAAAATTCAAAGAACCCAACTCTTGAAACTAATGAATATTTGAACGTTTTGTAAAATAAAAGTATTTTTCATATATATTCTAGTATAATGCGCTGTTTTCGAGTGATTTGATGTTCAAAAATTAAAAGAATTTGTGAAATTTGAAAAATTGAGTACTTTGCTGAATACAACTCTTTTGAAAAGATCTACAGATTTAGCTAGTTATTTTTAAGGGAATTTTGTTTATCCAAGGCTGGCATAGCTCATTATGAAAACATAAAATCGCTATGGTATAGAAAAAAAGGATTTCTTTTGACCTCAAGAATCTACTGTTAAAGTCTTTGTATGAGTTAAAGACTCACCCTGCATAGTGTTCGCTTGTGCTGTAGGTTTTTGTTATGAACTTTTCAAATGCACTTCCAATAATTGACTAAGTATGATTTTTTGATGTGCTTTGTCTCGATTGATTGATTTGTGCATCAAATTTGTTCGTATTACTTCCAGTAGCTTCTGAAAAAAATCCTGAATGACGAATAAAAGGATTTTTCAATCTATTACTGTAACGAGAACTGTGACATTTTCAGAGGATTATTGTTCCTCTCATGGTTCAATTATTTTCTTTTAGAGATGTATCGAAAGTGAGTTCAAAAAACATCAACCAGAAAATATACATCAATAGACCCTCTTTCGTTAAAGTCAAATAAGTAGCAGTAAGAGTTGTCTATTTCATGACGTCTTGACATGTTTCCTTCATTGAAGAAGGTCTCATTGAAATACCCACCTACATAATTCAATTTCACCGACAAATCCTCTTTTGGCATCGAAATACACAGAACGGCTATCAAAACCCCTCCAGTCGTGTAATCCAAACAATAATCCTCGGTGCCCAAATATTCCTGCTCGTGAGGCAAATAGAGGGACAAATCCTCCTGCAGATGAAACATGTCTTGGGGATTCAAAGGTATTCTAGGATAGAAATCGCAGTGTTTCAGGACGCCCACATGGTAATTTCCGGGCGTTATGTTCGTCAAAGGCGTAGCGCCCTTGAAAACTGGCAGTAAAAAATCCTGTCCATCACTAAAAACACATCTACTCCTTTCTATGTTATAACCTCTGGCACAGCACTTCTTCACACAGTATTTGGGATCCAAACAGTCGCATTTGTGGATCGGTTCTTGTTTATATTTGTAATGGGTCACGTTGTTTTGGATCATCTCATCAGGGTTGCACAAATCATGGCACTGAATGAATCCTGTTAGGATAGAGAAGAAGAAGATGCGAAGAAGCAGCATTCTACATTTGAGACGTGAAAACTATAAACAATAGATTGCTCGCGGTTAATTCAAAATCACTGGCCGCATGTTGTTGACAACTTGATTCGTTTCACGAGTGTTAATAATATTCGTGCTGCCCGGACTGAACGGACTATTGGACTGGCGGTCTTCCACATTCAAATCCACTTGAAAATTTCGCGGCAGCAGGTTCTTCTCGTCTAGGACCTGTTGACTGACGCTCTTGAGGCGCTCCTTTGCATGGTTGGCGTGTGAAATGCTTTCAAATGGTTAATCAATAGGAGCCGGAGGTGTATTACCCTAATCTACGAATTAATTTATGTGAGGGGCTAATTACAATATTCCCCCCGACTTAGGGGGGGCAAAACCTGCGTGTTTCTTACGTTATCGTGTTTGTCCAAGTGCCAAGGTCGTTGCGTTTCGTTTGTTTTTGTTTATCAACCTGACTGGACCGGTGTGTAAGATTGTAGCTTCCGTATTATACGTTCAATTCATTGTTGTCGATTGCTCCAAATAACTTTCGATACCTTGGCTCGGAGTATTGGTTTGTGGCGCCATATACATGGCGTCTCCACATATACTAAGTGACATTGAAATAATAACACCCAGTTCAGCATTTTCGTACATTTGTGTCAAAACAAATCGCACGTTTATATACAGGGTAGGTCTTTAACTCGTACAAACATTTCAACAGCAGTATCTGTTGTATCTTCACCATTTTTTCCGATTCCGCCCTGATAAAAAGATATAGCCATTTTTAATAATGAGCTGTGCCACCCCTGAGAAAACAAAATTACCTTCAGAATAACTTGCTAAATCTGTGACTACACATCTGTGAATCTTTTAAAAAGAGTTGCATTCGGTCAAAGTACCCATTTTTCAAATTTCACAGATACTTTTTTATTTTTGAACATCAAAATATACGAGAAAATATGAAGAATACTTCTATTTCACAAAACGTGCAAATATTTATTAGATAGCATCCAACTTAGTTTCAAGAGTTGGATTCTTTGAATTTTTGGTATTTTTATGTTACGTCATGGTCTTTATGGGAAAACTGGAAGACGTGGGTTATATTTTGTGTTCGAAAAAGATTCATCAAATAAATGAAAAACTAATATTTCGAAATTCATTTCATTCGATGGAAGATGAGATAGAACTACAGATAACATTTTTTATGGTTTTTCAACAGCCTGTATCTTTTAAACCGAGCCGATTCGGAAAAAAGTGTTTCTTTTGAAATCAAGAATCTACTGTTAAACTATTTGTACGAGTCAAAGACTCATCCTGTATTTTTTGTTGAAATTTTCAATATGTTGTTACTTCGAATGAAAAATTAGGTGATACGCCTACAAAAATTCGCCAATATGAAGCCTGTAATAAATTCACTGTTTTTTCAATTTCAGATACCTAATCTCAAATCAGGATTCTTGTAAAAACTAACATCTATAACAATTCATTTTGGGAGTCTTCGATTTCGATAAATTTCTCATATTCACATTATTTTCGTCCTATATACCATAGTTTCGAAAAAATTGGGTGATAGTTTTCTATTTTTTGTTTTTCACTCCCGATTTGAACAAAAATTTTATTTTTGGTTGTGTGGGTTACGTAGATAAAGAATTCAATCTAGACCTCATTACCCCTCTGACCAATATTCATATAAAGTGAAACCAAATCGGATATCAAATGCACTAACGGTAACAGAGACTACCTACTCTTGAAGTAGTACAAAATTATGTTTCGACCATGAACTTGAGATCAAGGACCTTGAGATCCACTTGTGTAGGTACGATTTAATTATCCTGTAGAACTCGAGAATTATTCTTATCAGGTAGGTAATTGATGAATACTTATATTGCTTCACAAAAGTTGAGGAAGCTCAGAAATTTTGAGATTATTTCCCATATTTTTTCATCAATTTATCAATTTGTTAATTATAAGAAATCTAAATACATATTTACTCACTTGTCTTAGTCATTTTTCCGTCTATTTCACAGATTCAGGTGGAAAAGTTTTATTATTTACATCAAATTTCTTCGACATCACAGAAACTGATAATCCGTTGCTATTATTTCAATAAACAGGATGATAAACCGGATGATAAACAGGACTTTGCAATGGTGGATTATGTTTTTGAGAATCTTGAAATACCTGTTGAAACTTTTCTCAGAGTTTCTAAACAACATACAACCTTGTATTTCTTATCGAAAAATGAGAGATGGTTCAGTAAACTTTCGAAGTAGGAATCAAATTGTTTTCATCCTTTTCTATATCAGTAGTAGGTACATTAAATGCAATACCTTGAAGTTTTGATATTCACCTTGGTTTTGATATGGAGAAAATGGCAACATTCAGTCATGATCGATCAGAATTCTTTTAATCTGTGGGTCAACCAATTCTCGATTTGAAATTGTGACACTCTACTTTCTTTGAGATCTAACTATCAGAAGTAACAGAATTTCCTGGTTGACTGTCTTTTACTAAAAAATTACCGTAGAAAACTGGATGATATTCATTAAAAATCCAGATATGTTTTTCATTGAAAGAGCAACCATGCAACAAATCTTTCTGGGTTTACTGGGAGGTGTAGCATTCCCAAACAATCTCTCCTAAGTTATCACACAAAATCGTAAATTTTTTGAATATTCAAAAAACTCACCTACTGATCTCAATATATCAAAAATTGGCCTTTGCGAGTCCCCACAAACGTAAGCAACAAGTTCACCAAACCCGTCATATTCCACACAAAACTCGTCAGCTTCAAAGTACCACACGTTCCAGTGTATAGGAACCCGTAGGCTACCATCGAACTGTATGAAAAACTTTTTATGTATGGCTATGCTATCGCAACGTTTTATATTTTTCGAATTAGCGATGGAAATTTGAGAAATATCCGTTAGATTCACCACCGGAATCTTGCCATCGTAAATCGGTATCATCAAAGCCACTGACGAATTTTTGTTCACGCACGTTTCGTTGAAAATAAAATCTTCGGGACAACACTTTTTGACACTTGTATAGTTCCTGCTAACGTGGACGCTGTTGGAAAAATGTTGGGGTGACTCGCAGAAAACCACCACTGAGTAAATGTGCCATATCAACAGATCTATGAAAATCTCAACGCTCTTCGGTCGGATATTCATCTTAAATAACTGATTTATATTTATAGTACATTTTCCGAAAGTGTATTATTTTGGTCTAGAATAAACAGACATCTATCTCGAAATATTCTGCTGGAACTGGCAATGATAGGATTGTTGGTAACCCAATATTGCCTGAGCATCTGGTAGCATTATCGGGTAATTGAATGCGATATAAACAGAATATCGATATTTTATGTTCCTCTCACATCGAAAACGTCCACTTCCAAGAAATTCGAAGAGCACTTCAACGGTAGCTACTAACGAAGATGTAATATTGTCTGGTGACGTAGGAATCACCCAATTGTGATATTCGCTCATCTATTTCCATCAGAATAAGATAGTCATAAGAAAAAAAAATCGACACTGAAATTTGAATGAACTCTTGAAGATAAATTATATTGATTTACGAAATTTCCTCATAATGCTACAGAGATAATTGACGTATCATTTCATTGTAAACTCGTTGAAACACCGATAATTCCGTCCAATTTTTAACTTTACAGGGTGTTTTCAAAGATGAGGCGTTTTTTTCGTGAGAAGGTAGAACTCATCAAAATAAGTCGTTTAACCGAAAATTGTCCATATAAAATCCAAGATGGCTGAGATACAACCCCTAGAAGTTCGACAAAATTTCATTGAATTTCAAGTACGTGTGGACTGTGGAAGTCATATGGCTGGACAATGAGTGCATCAGGACATTTTTCAGAGAATCATAATTGTTGTATCGTGCAATTTTGGGTGAAAAAAAAATGTAGAAAATCAAGGCAGTTTCTTGGAAGTGTTTATGTTAGTTATGTTGAAAAAGTGTTATGATGTTTCCCCATTTCATCCCATTTTTACGACGATTGTTGGAATGTTCGAAAAAGAAGATTGTGATGCTCATTGTCAAAAAATTTGTGAATAATTTAGACGAATTTTATTGGTAAGATTTAGAAGTATTATTCTATTTTTTACACTTGTGTCCTAAGTTTCTTCTGTGAGTTGGTATCGAAATGAGCCATTTCATAAAATCGTGTAAGTTACTAAAAAATGATGAGAACAATTCGGCAATCCTAAGATTCCATTTTCATTACCACGTAAATATCGAACGAGCCAATATCCTAAACGAAACCACATGGTCGAATCAGGAGAAAAGTTTTTTCCCACTGCTTTGCGATAATTCAGCTAACAAGGGGTCGTATTAGGGCCTATTTCAGTAATCATTTTAATTTTTTTTTTCAACTTTGTCATTTTGAAAGTTTTGTATAGGTGATTCTTGGTGAAACGCTTCATTTTCACCACTTCTATTGGAAAAAAAGCCTCATCTTCAAATACACCCTGCCTGTATATTGGGAACAAAAATATATTTTTTCCATTTTTATTGATAATTAGTAGTTAGGAAGTATTATCAGTCATTTTCACTTATTTTCCTATCCTTCTAGCAGCATTCGTATACCGAAGGAATTATTCAAGTTTCAGGTCTTAAGGCTATGAACGAATCGACCAAATCTTTGGTATTTTTTAGTGATGAACCGTGTGACATATTCCACACGAAAAGTGGTTTATATTGTTACCAAGAATCCAAACTGACAATTGATTTCAGATTATTTTTCCGAATATCAGAAACTTTCTGTTATCCTCATAAATTTATCAAGAAACAATTGAGTAAGACCGAGACTGGTATTAGAGTTTATGTTCCAAATTTCATCAAAGTAACAACTCACCCACTAACGTGTACGGATTGATATTTTCCTCGACCCTGACATAACAAACCAAAGCTCTAAAGATGCCATCGATATGGTCCAGGCAATAATCGTCCTTACCCACAGGATGTTTGTAGGAGACACTGTGTAGACTCCCATCGATAAGATCAACGAAGTCGTTCTTTCTATCTAACTCTATCATTATCCTGGACGAATTAGTTCTCGAGCAATGGTTTCCTATCTCGATATTTAATGGAAGAACTATCACATCCAATCTAAATTCCGAAAACTTTTTCTGTTCTTTATTTCGACATTTACGCCCTGAAATTTTCTCTCCAAAGGGGCAGCATTTTCTCAAGTTCAATACAGGAGAGGTGAGGTTGAATTCGTATCCCGAAAACAGGTCCATGTCAAACCTCATGTCTTTTGAGATGGAGTGCACCAGGATATTCTGGCAGGATATGGAAGAAAAAAAGAGGCACACTTGTAAAAGTTCATACCACATCCTCGATTTTTGATACTTCCATTACGTGTTCAGATAGAAATCATTCCATCGATTACTGCACAGATAACTATCGTCACTATCGCTAAACCATTTTACTGGAACTGCAAATATCGTTAGTAACGATAATGAAGATTCCATGATAGGAAGTTTGATGCAAGGTGATAAGGTAAGTGTGTTATCGGATTATCTAGAAGTTCATGTAAAAAATTATCTGGGAATCTTCCAGATTATTCGCTTTCATTTTTCGATCAGAAAAGTGACATTGATCGTGACTAACTCGTCCAAAGCTCACATTATACAGGGTGGGTCTTTCCTATACTATTTTTTTCGATTCTTGAAAAACAAGATACTTTTAGAATGACTAGCTAAATCTGTGCTACTACACATCTGTGGATCTTCTGAACAGAGTTTTATTCATCCAAAGTACCCAATTTTTCATATTCTACGGATACTTTTTCATTTTTGAACATCAAATTACTCGAAAACGGCGCATTATACGAGGAAATATGAAGAATACTTTTACTTTACAAAACGATCAAATATTCATAAGATGTCCTCATCGGGAATGAATAATATAATTGTTGTTCAAAATGTGTTTTTTCATTATTTCGTTTTTCCAATACATCTTTCAAAAATACTCACAAGATACCTTAAATACATATTAGCATATCTGCGTAATTTTGGTTGCATATGTTTCCAGGAACACTTATCGTGGAGTATTTTTTCGATTCATTCTTCAATGATTTTATCGATCTTATTGTTTCAAAAAAGATTTTGCGCTCGTTTATTTAATGATTTTGGGCTACGTGGGACTGCCTGTCTCATTTTACTGAAATGAGCTTTTTTCAAACAAAAATAAATCAACTGAAGAAAAGTTTGAGTTATTTCCTTTAGTATCGCTGCACATAAATTTTATTTTAGAATGATTCACAATGATGGTGTATTATAATTTTGGCATTGCTTGCTTACATCCAAATTCGACCAGAAAACTACAAAAAAAATGGGTAACTTGGTAACTAAATTTTTTTGGCGCATTCGCCATCTTGCAATGACCATCCTTACGACTTTCACACAGTAGTTGAACTCAGATATGTCGATTTAACAATGGTTAACCTCGAAATGGTGTCTTCCATGAGAAGGTTTGCCAATCAGTCTTTGCATTTTGCTTCCTGCAGAGTCTTCGGGGCGATTTCTGAGTGATCCTGTTGTAGTTTTAACGGAGTAGAAGTATCACAACTACTCGTTGAAGTTCTAACGAATCAGCCTTATTCAGGAAATATCTTCGAAGCCCTTCAACTCTCTGGGACATACGGTTGGACAAATCAACAGCTTCACGTCCACAAGGTTAATATCAGATCAACGGTTTGCAGAATAGGGCAGGTCCTGCTCTCTACATATGTCACTTGGTATATTATGTATGTTTCGCTTCTGCATTAGCTTCTTCAAGTGGTAGGTAGTATACCGGTACCTTAATCCATTTGAAGAAGCTATTGTGAAAGAGAAATACGTGTAGTGCATGTAATGTCATTGTATTGAAAAAAAATGAAATAATTTTGTACTACACAAACGAAAGCAAAAGATCCGATTGTTCTGAAATTTTTATTGGAATCTATTTTAGTCCCAACTATAAATTATTTCGAATGTTTCCACTTCTGAGTGAGTTTCAACACAGAGTTCTATAGAGAAATTTGAAAGCATCGCTAATATTTGGTCCCACGCCAACAAAAATCAATAATTCACCAAAATACTATTTTCACCATGTATCGTTTTTCTTTTCGTCCGCAACATTTTTGGCTTTTCCGACTGATATTTTCCAACATTTTTTATTTAGTCTAGAACCTAGGAGAAACCGGTCAAGTGTATATCCTGCAACGTCAAAGCTGATCTTGACCTGATCTCAATTCGCGATAATATAAATTTAGCTTGTTCTTGATAATACTGAGAATGAACAATGATTGATCTGATTATTCAGATTTTCTCAGGAAATAATTGATTCACTGACATCAAATGGTATTGTTCGTTGAAATAAAACCAGTTCATTTATAGATTTGTCCAGTTTTGGAAAGATATGCAAAATTAGAGGATATTCTGAAGTGCATGATTTGCCAGGATCATTTACTTCCAGCCTCTAATATAAGACGATTAGATATCTTAATACAAGGACCAGATCATTGAGGTCCGTTTAGGTTTACGTCGATTGCTGAAAATAGAATCCAGTGGAAAATCTAATATTGATACAATCTCTAGTACCATTGACATTGAGAATATTATTTGTTTTGTTCGAACATCTTGAAATGCTGGGAATAACCCATCCTGGATTCCAATTCCGTCAACAGTATAGAAAAAAATAGTAAACTCATTCATCTTTCTTGAACCTCAGGCTTTCCGTATTCCAAAAAAATTCGAAATCTCTTAGTTTATTCATTAGAAGCTTCGGCTAGCTATCCTTGAATACACTCAGCTGTTCCAACAATTCAATCCGAAATGTACACTTGATTTGTTATTCAAATCGTTGACTATCGTAGACACATCTAATTTATTTTTAGCATAATTTTTTATAACGTTCTAAAGGTCCTCGTTTTGGGATTTTCAGCAATCTTGATATTTCGATAGTGAACCTTTGTTTTCGTACGGAAATAATGATTGGAATTCTCTGACGTTATAGTTTTAGTTGTGGTTATGTCTATGTATACTTTCCTCTTGCAATGAAAATTGGAATTTGCGTGGTTCATGTCGGCGAGCGCCTAACAGTCAAGATAAATCAAATGGAACGTTTCAGGAAACGTTAACACCACACAATAATAAACAAGATAATAAACATAAGTGCAATTGATAGGATTGGCAGAGGAAAATGACGTGGTTTTAAGAAATTCGATAACTATGAAGACTGAGGGAAGCGTTGATGGGACATCTTGATATATTTGTTTTTAACCACACGATTTCTTTTGACGAGAAAAGAAAACTGAATTTTTCGTGCCATTTTTCCTACCAAAATGGGACATACAGTTTAGATTTGAGCTGGCTTTAAGTGCATGCAACATGCAACATAAACCACAGAACAGAAAAATCTATTTCAGGCATACCTATAGTAGCTGGAGAAGTAGGTTTCTGTTGTAGAAAGATGGTAGATGAATTCAGAATTAAAACGTTTATCGAACTGGCACTGAATCTATTATTCGATTTTTCTCAGATGAGATGGTTAGGTTAAAATTATCATGGTCTATTATTTATGGTGATGGCAGATTTGTCGTTTTAATTACTTTCCATGTTTGAACTTCGCAAGTGTATAATTCGATAATCTCTTTCGGTACACTCGAACTGAAACAATGGGCTTCCAATATCATCAGAACAGGTATTAAACGAGAACGAATTCATCGTTTTGCATTTGGCATAATTCAAAAATTATATGCATATCGAAACTGCCAAAATTCAGACCATTCTTGAATAAGTTTCCTGTATTTTTATATTGGAATTCGGATATATAAAGGACTAAACCTCAAGTAGGAATCAAATGTAATGAAAATTCAAGAAATTTGAATTTTCTTTTTACTCCAAAGGTCTACCTCTTGAAATATTGGGAAATTGTGAACGAATCTCTGCATAACTTTAGACGTAATGGTAGAACATGATCGAAAAAATAGACAGACCGAATGCTTTTCAAACAAAACGTCTCAGGTAGAAGATAATCATGAATGTGAAGTTCAACTTTGAAAACCACCACCTTTTAGAATAAAATTCTATTAATTTAAATTGAGAAGAAATCGAATATCATGAAAACAACATTTTCTCAGGTTTTCGTTGATGAAATTCGAAGGTCAAGCGATATTTCGATATATAACTAGTCTTCCATCAAACTAGAAGCAGAATTATATGATATTCACTAGCATGAGTTGTTGTAACACGTGTTTCGATATCACAATAGCTTCTTAAGATTGGTGAAGGTAAAGTAAGGTCATCAGCCAACACCATTGTGTTGGTTTAGATTGTTTAGAATAATGAAAAACTATCAACATATCGGAAATTGCAATGAAAAAACTCTTTCCATTTAGTTTTATCAACAAAAATATGAGAGAAGTTCCCATTTTTGACATAACTCTGGAGGTGTGCATATTTGACAACATGTTTTTTCAAGAGATTTGGGCAAATTATATCTCTCGGTCTATCAACAAAAGAGCAAAAATGTATTGAAATAATAAAAATCTGAATAGATCATAGGAATCTTCGTACCATAAGAAATGTCCTATTTTATCGAGTATTTCATAATGGATATTAGATTTGATTGATTAGAACCTTATTTTATCTTCTGTGAAGCTATCGAGAAATTCATGAGCCTACAGTGGGAAATCGAAAAGAATCTTAAGAGACCTCGAAACCGCTACGACCTAGAATTAGTCAAGAAAATGATCCAGGTTTATATCGTTGGAAAAATGAAAAAATTTTAATGAAGAATTTCATGTGCTCCTCCAAAAAAAAAATATTGATTTAGCTATAACGACCCGGGTCATTTTACCGACTGATTCAAAGACGTAGATCACGAATATGCAATTGCGTTTTTTGTAGGATCAGTTTTTTGGGAAATGAATCATTTTCAGTGGAAATATTTCGAAAAAATTGGTCAACTCTTAGGAGCTGTAGCAGCCTGAAAAAATGCACTAGACATATGCTGATTTTTTTGGTCATAGATTGATCTTTCGCGAACAGAAATAATCACATTTCTTTCATCTGCCGCGAACAGTTTAGATTTGATGATTTTTTCCGCGAAGGTCCAGAATGTCGAATTTTCCATCCACCATAACTTAAAAAATAAATATTTTTAAAAATATCTGTTTTCATATTGGTATTCTACGACCTCAAATTAGTAGACAGTATAAATTTGGTTTTGATTGGAGACCAAAAATATTTTTTCAAAAAATCGCAATTTTTCCATACATAGGTATGGAAAAATTGAAAAATTTTCGATCTCTCCGATTTCCACCAAACTTCCAATATTTACTAAATCGAGGACGTAGATTACGAATACGCACACAGAATTTTGTTGAAAGGATTAGTTTTCAAATTATGGTTGATGGAAAATCGGAAATTTTGGACCTTCGGGGAAAAAATCATGAGATCTAAACTGTTGGCGGTAGATGAATGAAAGTTTGTTTTCTCTATTCGCAAAGAACCAGTCTATCACCAAAAAAATCAGCTTATGACCAGTGCCTTTTTTCTGGCTGCTACATTTCCTCAAAGTTGACCCATTTTTTCGAAATTTTCCATTAAAAATGATTTATTTCCCAAAGTATTGATCCTAGGAAAAGTCTGATAATATATTCCCAATCTACGAATACAAAGTAGTCAAAAAAATGATCCGGGTTGATATCGTTCGAAAAATAAAAAAAAATTCGATTCAGAATGAATTATCAAAGATTCCTCAGTAATTCACATACCCACTGACTTGAAAACCAATTCCTCCTCAGTCGTGACACAGATGATGGAAGTGAGTCTGTCTTGCACATGATCCAAACAGAAATTCTTAACACCTAGGGACATCCCGAAGGCGTTCAAAAAACCTCCGTTCAAATCTTTGTCCAAGTTCGTCTCTCTCAAAGCCAGGGTATCAGGAGTGTCGCATATAAAACCCGCGTGGAACAGTTTGTAGTCCTTGGTGTGCACATTTTCCCTCAGAGAGGTGGAAAGGAGTTGCTTCGGAGTAGATGAAGGCTTGCAAATCCTGTCTTTACCCACTCTGACAGGACTGAAACCATCCTGACAGCATTTCCTCAGGCATTTCGTGACCTCGCAAACGCAACCCCAGATGGTATGGCCTTCCCGATAAAAATTGTGGGATTCGTACCGTACGTTGTCTTTGACGATGACCGAGCCCGACTCAAAACCGTCAGTTATGTCCTGAACAAGATCACCCTTAGCACACGCTTTCACTCCCGAAGTTTGACACACGCAAACCACGAGAATTAGCACTATCAGCCGACACATTCTCGGTGAGTAATGTTGGAAAAGCATTAAACAGCACGAATTCTAAAGATTGAATCACTCTCTGAAGATTAGATAAGATTCAACTTGAAAATAGCATCTCGAGGCGCGGGTCTGACCCGGCCGGATAGATTTGTTAGGTTAAGGTAAACAGTGGGGAAAATTGCAGGATACGATGTTATTCCTTTGGCCCGACGGTGATGGGACGCACATGCCTCCTGGGATTTCTTTTGGAAACTGCCCGAACGTTGTTGAGTGACGCTCTTCGAAGGAACAAAGGAGACGAATGCTAAAATTAGACGCTAATTCGTGAATGAGCTGTAATCTGCGCTGGAGATTCGGAAAGAATTAATTAGTGGTCGTTTAAAGTTGATTTGTCGTTTCGATTATTCATTTTCCGCAATTTCATTCAGTTCATACCGAATGGTTCCGGAATACAAGGTGGCAATCACTGCAACAAACTGCAACAATGCAAGGTCTCTAGATCTCAACAATTTTTGAGTGATTTAAGCTGCTGGGTAATAATAAACCATTCAGTTTCGATGTTTTTTCAACTCAACCCATCTTTTCTGGAATTTTTCGAAAGTCAATTTTCAACAAGCTTATCTCAGAGAAAAATCATCGTAGATCTAAATGTGATACATATTCTGAAAGAGCAACTCTTCTAGTAACTTCTAGTAAATTATCTGAGAATTTCATCCACTTCGGAACAACCGTTCGGTCTCGAGGAAGTTTTAACTGAACCCAACTTTTTGGGATTTTTCGAAGGTCAACTTTCGAGTCGCGTATCTTCCAGGAAAATTATAGTAAATCAGAATATCATAAATATCCTAAAAGAGCAACTCTTCTAGTAATAAATCTGACAATTTCATCCATCTCGGGGCAACCGTTCGGTCTTGACGAATTTTTAACTGAACCCATCTTTTTCAGGATTTTTCGAAGGTCAGCTTTCCAGTCGTTTATCTCTCAATAAAAGTAACCGTAGATGGAAATGTGATACATATTCTGAAAGAACAACTCTCCTAGTAACAAATGTAAGAATTTCACCCATCTCGGCGCTACCCGTTCGATCTTGACGAATTTTTAACTGAAGCCAGCTTCTTCAAGATTTTTCGATGGTCAGCTTTCGAGTCGTTTATCTCTCAATAAAAGTAACCGTAGATCTAAACGTGATACATATTCTGAAAGAGCAACTCTTCTAGTAATAAATCTGAGAATTTCATTCATCTCGGCACAACCATTCGGTCTTGAGAAAGTTTTAACTGACCCCATCTTTTTGGGAACTTTTCGAAGGTCAAATTCTGACACGCGTATCTCCCAGAAAAACCATGGTAGATCAAAATGTGATACATAATCTAAAAGAGCAACCTTTTCTGAGAAAAAAAGGTTACTTCTCGTATTCATCATCTGCGGTTAAATGAAGGAATGAAAATGTGTATAATGGATTGGCTTATGATTCACATCCTCACTTTCTTCGTATTTGCCTACTCGAAAGGATAGAGAACTTTAATAGCGAACGTCAATATTGGTTGAACGATAAAAAAAGGCAAAATGTCATTCGAGAGTTATCAGTCATCGGATTTGACACGACTTCAGCTATGAGCACACACTGTGGAACTTGGCGTTGTACGATCTGAAGTTGGAAATTGCAATAATGATATTTTCTCCAAAATCTTAAGGATACTACAAGGTGTACTAATATAACGTAAATACAGGGTGTATTTGAAGGTGGGGCTTCTTTTTCAACAGAAGGTAGAACTGGTCAAAATGAAGCGTTTCACCAAAAATCACCGATACAAAACTTTCAAAATGACAAAGTTGAAAAAGAAATTAAAAATGATCACTGAAATAGATGCCAATACGGCCATAGATTTTTTGGTTAAACGAGTTATTTTGATGAGTTCTACCTATCTACCTATCCTGTGTAAATACGAGGACGAGATACTGGAAGACAAAATGTAAAAACCTGTTTTCTAAAATGTATGCACTATTGAATTTCAGCCCTTTATAATGTCACCAAAAACTAATTTTGAGATCATCAATTTCGAATGATCCAAATTTTTCCGTGAATCCTAATTCTATAGGTGGTGATCTGATTCAATTTTTAATCAAAGGGTAAATTGCCCAAACGTTCAAAAGAAAAAAGGGATACCGAATGGATGGTCTTTCAAAAGTTGCCATTGGCGTATCTCCGAGGTAGTAAGACACCTATGAAATAACAGTTTTGGGTTTTGCTACTACTAGAACAGGTCAGGGAGGGTGCAGTTACTGCTCAGAGTGAACAGTCCTACTTCTGAAATCAATTCGGCATCACGGGCATTCTGGAAGCTAAAGGACAGAGTGTTTCAAAATCACGACCTCAATCTGAAGACCAAGACAGCTGTTTACAAGGCAGTGGTCCTCCCAACGCTTCTTTACGGAAGCTGGACGCGCTACAGACGACACATTAAACAGCTTGAACAAACGCTACAACGTCATGTAAGACAGATAAAGCACATCAGATGGTTCCACACAGTTTCAAATGTCTTGCAGCGAGCGAGTTGTATAACAATTGAGACTCAAGTAACGAGAGCCCGACTCAGATTTAGGGGCCATATTCTGAGGATGCAAGACACAAGACTCCCCAAAATAGTTTTGTATGGCTCGGAAACCAGGAGGCCAGTATAAGCGGTTTAGGGATATACAACTGCATCAATCCTTAAAATCAGTTAATGCCAATCATAACTGGGGACAACTAGCGTTAGACAGGTCACAGTGAAGGTCTTTGGTACACATATATATGATTATAATGGAGACTCGAGAAGGATACAGCGTCGGCCAGATCTGGTTGGTGACTACCCATGCTCGGAGTTTGGAAGGATCTGTAGGTCACAGAAGGGGAACATAGTCGCAAGTAGCCCTAAGAAATTATAAATGAAAATGAGCTTCTGAAATATTTTCAACGCTTTTTTCATACCTAACTTCGGAGAAATGCCATACCTACATACCTGAAACGCATAAATACATAAACTCTAAAGATAGGTGACTTTTTTCACTCGGAAAGTGTGGGAACATATCCGCGATAATTAGCAAAGTATAAATCCGTGTGGGGAAATATACATTGTTTTGCCATGGCATATTAAATCCTCAGCCGAACGATCTGTGTACGCCGAACGTTTAACGGAGGCCAGATATCATTCAACAGTAAAACAAATAAATCATTATTAATCAGCAACATATGCTCCTAATTTTTCTCAAATAAACAGTTTCTCGATTTTGGCGGATATGAGATTCCCCAGAACGTTGGAACGTGTTTTGGCCGTTTCCAAAAGTTGATTATTTTCGCTGGAAATATTGATGGAGCTACCAAATCGACCCAATTATTTAACGGTCGTGAATTTTCCGAGATATTTTAATGGGGATGTTATAATACGAATTTATTTGTTATTCTTTCGTCATAAAGTTCCATTTGACGTTGAGTTTGTACATTTTCGTTCTTTAAAAAGAGGAATTCAAGGAGGAAAACCAACATCTCTCTTCGTTCTTTTCGAAACCATTCAATCTCGAAATGATTTTTTTAATATCGTGTTCTTGGGGATTTTCCTCATGAAATTATCATATTCTACATTTCCCAATTTTAGTTCTTGATCCAACAAGACTCCTACTAATTCAGTGAGACAACCTATGGGAATTTAAAAATCGGAATTCTGACTGTTTAACATGATTCCTGCTAATGTACGTACTTTTCGTTAGGAAATTCCGAAAAATTCTCAAATAACTTGTAAATGACGAAAATTCAGAATTATTCTAATTCTAACTTTAATTACATCTCTACCTATACGTCTTTTATCTACTAAGAAGTTCAAGAATTTATTTTTGAATATGATGAAAAACTGAACAATAATAATATGTCTTCTAATTGGGATTCAATATCGTGTTGCAAGAGTAGGAATTCAAGAAAATGAAATTATAGTCTAGATTTCTGGAAGAAAAATATTCGAAACGAGTAATTTTTTACAGAATATCGGATCACCTCTAGTGTATATTCTCCGGATTTGACGATAAAAACAAAGAATACAAGATCATCTCAATCTCACGCAAGAATAGATCATACTCGAAGGTTCTGTTGTTTCAAATAGAGCGTTGTTTTTATGAATTCAATTTTTTGACATGAAATGTTGGTATTTTAGAAGAGCAACTCTTCTAGTAACAAATCTGAGAATTTCATCCATCTAGGCGCAACCGTTCGGTCTTTAGGAAGTTTTAACTGACCCCATTTTTTTCAGGATTTTTCGAAGGTCAGTTTTCGAGTCATTTATCTCTTAATGAAAGTAACCGTACATGAAAATGTGATACAGATTCGGAAAGAGCAACTCTTCTAGTAATAAATCTGAGAATTTCATTCATCTAGGTGCAACTGTTCGGTCCTGACAAATTTTTAACTGAACCCATCCTTTTCAGGATTTTTCGAAGGTCAGCTTTTGAGTCGTTTATCTTTCAAAAAAAGTACCCATAGATGGAAATGTGATACATATTCTGAAAGAGCAACTCTTTTAGTAATAAATCTGAGAATTTCATCCATCTCGGCGCAACCGTTCGGTCTTAAAGAATTCTTAACTGAACCCATCTTTTTCAGGATTTTTCGAAGGTCAACTTTCAAGTCGCGTATCTTGAAGAAAAATTATCGTAGATCTTAATGTGATACATATTCTGAAAAAGCAATTCTTCTAGTTATAAATCTGAGAATTTCATTAATCTCAGCACAACCGTTCGGTCTTGAAGAAGTTTTAACTGACCCCAAGAGAAAGTTTTTATGAATTCAATTTTTTGTCAGTAAATGTTGGAAATTTCCTATTAGAGGGGATGCCAATGGATAGTTGCGAACAAGCTTGAGGGGTGATTTTACCTGTGGTCCGACAAAAAATCCATATGAAAGAACTACCCTAGTTTTGACAGAGAATATACCTACCCCTAAATTTTTTCTTTACACTTTACACCTTGTACTTCGAATTTTATGGGGGAATTTCAGTATTCACTGGAGGATTCAGAGGAGCACTACAAAGGTAACAGTTCAAGAATAAAATAACTGTCTAATTAGACATTTTTACTTCACTTTTCAGTACTCCGATATCACAGCTTGCTACTCACCCAAATTATAAAGCTTGTCCTTCTCCTCATTCCTTCCAAACTCAACAGTTTGACAGACCAACACGTCAATCCTATCCTCAGACTCGAGGTCCTCGACACAGAAATGCTCGTAAGTCGTGTAACTCACAAATCCCCATTTGTCGAAATATTTCACACTCCCATCGGGCAATATCTCGAAGTCCTTCTTGAGACGCACTCTCCCCACATTATGATCGCAACTTCCGCCGATAATAACGTCGAAATCCCTCAATTTCTCCAACAAAACAGACCCGTTTCCCGTCCTCGCGACACAGACCTTCCTCAAGAAGTACTTGTCCATCGGACAGCATTTCCTTATGGAGGGAGATGCGACCGCACAAGCCGCAAAGGCCAGACACAACCACAGCTCCATCCCGCGCTCAAAATCGTGAGTGACAGAGACTGAGCCCGAATTTGCAAGAAGTAGAGCTAGCGCATCCTTTGTTGAGTCGTCTGTTTACATTATTAACGATTACTCTATATATTTCATATAGAATAGATACACTTGTGGGAACCGATAACGAACGTCATTCGTGTTTGGAGCGTCGATCAAAACTCATCACTGATGGAGTTATTTTTTTTATTGGAAAATGAGAAAAGGTAAACAATGGTTTATCGCTCACCCATCTAATCCTCTATCTATTCGATAGGTTTTGTTTGGGAGCTGGTAGAGAGGGCGATACTGCAAATTATCAATTAGCATGGAGAGTTTGATCAATACCTTATGGCACTTAATTGCTTTTTTGATTGGTAGGCTTTCCCCGATGTCGAATATTAATTTTGATTGATTTTTTTGAATAACAGGCGAATGTATAATAAGTTTGTTCAAAGGCGACCTGAAATTTTCACTTCTGTATTACTTTCTATGAAACCTTTTGGTTTCTTCATAAACTTTTTAGGGTTTTCACTCCCAATCTCTGAAACAAAATCAATTAAAAATGAAATCAACGATTTGCTCCTGCGTAAATTCTTGCACTAATTTGTCAGGAGCAAATTAACTAGAAAAAATTGTTGCCTGACAATGAACTCAAAATAAATAACGTTGAAATTATAATTCTTTGTAACGTTTCGGAGTCTATATCAGACTCCTTCATCAGACGAAAAAATCTACTTTTGAAAATCTTCTGAATTGTCGCTTTTTGTCTGACATTAATTGTCAACACACAGAAACAGAGACTGCAAAATGATTTAAGATCTATATTAACAAAAACTAAACCTTTGAACGAAAAACAAAAATCAAAAAATTGTATTTACAACATACCCTGTATTTGTGGTAAAACTTATACAGGTGAAACGTCCAGACCTCTAGAAATAAGAAAACGCGAACATAAAAATAATATTAAAAATAGAGAAATTAATCGATCACAAATCGCAGATCACATTTGTTCTAATACGGGAGACCACATGATGGATTGGGACAACACTAAAATTTTAGTGACAGAACCAGACCATTTTAAACGAAAAATTAAAGAGTCTACGTGTATTCTATTAGATCAAGATAATAATTTGGCAAATTGTTCGGTAGGAGTGGATCGTGTTTGGATCAATTTGCTAAAGAAGGAACTGTCATCCGGTAATTTCAAAATTAAATGAATCAACGTTTCTGTGCAGTCTCTGTTTCTGTGTGTTGACAATTAATGTCAGACAAAAAGCGACAATTCAGAAGATTTTCAAAAGTAGATTTTTTCGTCTGATGAAGGAGTCTGATATAGACTCCGAAACGTTACAAAGAATTATAATTTCAACGTTATTTATTTTGAGTTCATTATCAGGCAACAATTTTTTCTAGTTAATTTGCTCCTGACAAATTAGTGCAAGAATTTACGCAGGAGCAAATCGTTGATTTCATTTTTAATTGATTTTGTTTCAGAGATTGGGAGTGAAAACCCTAAAAAGTTTATGAAGAGATGCAAAATCCTCCCAAAATAAATTTCAATCGAAACCTTTTGGTTCTTTTGTAGATCAGCTGATGGGAATACTCCTCTTTTATATCAAGGAGAGTATCCTTTGTATGATTGTGGAGATTGGAGATAACTTTTAATATATATTTATATGCTCGAATGGGAGATAAATCGGAAAAATGATTAAAAATAGATTAATTTTTTCAAAGAACCCTGATAATTTTTCAAGTACACCGTTTTTCCATGAAATGGATCGAATAATTTATCATGCAAACAAAGTGGAAAAGAAATTGGAGAATTCGAATGACAGTAAAGGTGAATTACATTGTTCAGGTTACTTGATGTTTCGACAACATCCAACAATACAGGGTAATTCAAAATTCGTGGCGAAAAATTGAGGAACCTAACGCAAAATAAAATGTTTAAAAATACAACCATTAGCACCGGTTCATGCTTGGCTAAGCAAAATATGGGAATCGTAGGTTTTATACTACTGAAGCAAAAACTTTGCCATCAGATTTTTGGACACGAAACTTCTTAGGTCTTGGAGACCCAGAGCGTTGCCATTCCATCGATTTTTGCTTTGTTTCTGGATCGTACAAATGTACCCAAGTCTCATCCATAGTAACAATTCGTTTTAAGAAGTCTACATCATTTTCAAATCGAGCACAGATCGAATGCTTCTATCTTGCACGGTTTTGGTCAACATTCAAACATTTGGGGATCCATTTTGCAGCAATTTTTCTCATGTCCAAATTGACGTGAACTATATGATGAACGCGTTTGTATGAAATATCCAGTGCTTCAGATATACGTTTTAGCCCAATTTGACGGTCTGATAAAATCATGTCATGAACTGCATCGATATTTGCATGTTTCGCTTTGAATCACCCCTTATATCAAATTTTTGAATATGGATGAATCTTCACATTTCTAGAAGAAATGAGTGTTGTAGCAAATTTTTGTACAGGCTCGAAAATTTCATGGTGAAATAGATGAGTCTAAATATCTTCATCGCTGTCTTGAATAAAATTCTCCTAGTTTTCTTCGAATTACTGTTGAATTATCTCTTGAACATTGCCATTTTGACAACTTGAAACTTAACTACCCTGTACCCTTGCATGACAAACTACCCAATTAATTATATATCAAATACTAACCCTTAAAAAAATCATAGATGCGATTTTTGTGTTACTTTTAACTTACTCTGTACAAACACCAACTGTTCAAACCTTCGTATTCTGGTAAATGGTACACATATCAATAATCCTTTTATGTTTTCTGATGCACTGATATCTTCATATTCTCTATTTTCTCTCTATATTTCCAGAATACTGATCTTTCTGATGGAAATTTATCCGAAACACTAACAGAGGCTTTTTGTTATTACTCTAAGCATAGCCAAAAGTTCAAACTGATTTTCTGACAATTATCTAAGAGAAAATGACCTTCCCTTTGCAGATATACCTACTGTGATTACTTCACAGAAAGATAGCAAAAGCGTTATAACAAAAAAAACAAATTCTGCCATAAAAGTGAGGGTTTACTTATCACGTAAAACAGTCAACCAAAACTTTTATTCAGGGTCAGTCTTTGACTAGTACAAATATTTTAATAGTAAATTCTTGAGGTCAAAAGAAACACTTTTTTCTATACCATTTGATAAAAATAAAAAAAAGTTTTCTTACTGAGCTATGCCACCCCTGAAGGAACAGAATCCCCTTCAGAATAAAAAGCTGAATCTATGACACTACACATCTGTGGATATTTTAAACAGGGTTGCATTCAGCCAAAGTACCCAATTTTCCGAATATCACAGATAATCTTTAATTCTTGAACATTATATGAGAAAATATGAGGAATATTTTTACTTTACAAAACGCTCAAATATTCATTAGTAGCTTCCAACTTAGTTTCAAGAGTTGGGTTCTTAGAATGTTTGGCATTTTTATGGTACATACGTAATAGTCCTCATGAAAAAACTGGAAGACGTGGGTGATATCTTGTGTTCGAAAAAAATTCATCAAATAAATGAAAAACTATATTCCGAAATTCATTTCATGCGATAAAACCGTTTGTGAGATAGAACTAAAAATAACAAATTTTTTTATGGTAATTCAACAGCCTGTATCTTTTAAATCGAGCCAATTCGGAAAAATGCTAAAGGAAAAAAAATGTTTCTTGTGACAACAAGAATCTACTGCTGAAATATTTGTAAGTGTCAAAGACTCACCCTGTATACACCTATAACCAGGTGTTCTAGTATCTTATCATTCTTTCAACACTTACCCATTCTTTTCATGTCTTTCTCAATCTCCTCAACCTCCTCCATCCTTGGGCTAGGTGAAAGTAAAACTTTCACCTCGTAATTTATGTTTTCATCCTTAAAAATATCTACGCAGTATTCGTCAACCCCGTATACAATCTGATCAGTATCAGTAAGATACGGAAGGACAATATCACCGTTTTTCATGAATTTAAACGTCACCGAAGGGTCTTCTTTTGGGTCCAGAACAAATCCATCTACGTTCCTCCTTCTAAAAAGATAACCCACGCTTGCTTCGTTCCACATGTAAGACCTTATGTCCAAAACATCGTTACTCTGATTGCACATTCCGAAATTCAAAATTTCACCGACGCCACAACACTTGGATATGCACGTTCGAAACTTACACAGGCAGTTCACGAAGTCGTCATCTTGTACAGGAAGGGTGGAATTACCCTCGAATAAATAACCGTTCCTTGAGACGACATCCCTTCCTTTTTTGTGCATTTTGAAGCAATAGGACTCATCGCAATTCACCGCAATAGGTAAGGCTATCAAAGTGTACATCAAACAACGACGCCACATGTTGCTGCAGTTTGAGATATGTGAGAAAACGTTCGAATTGAGAGTAAACAAAATTTTATCAGTAGGGAGTGTCGCAATCCCTTCTATGGTCCTTGATATCGACTTATATATACGTTTCTCTGACGGGATAATATGGGAATTTCTCTGAATCTGTCCTACGATAGAGGATCTATTATTTAATTAAGAAAAAGCGTTTTTTGTGCTAGCAGGCCATAAAGCGAAGAGAGAGGTCTATTAATTGCACTATTTCCTTTTATATCGTCTTCACATTGGAAAAGAGATGAACTAATCCGGAATCCTTACAATGCTGAAGAAATTACAGGAAGACAGTAATTAAGAAGAACTGTTTTAGACTGAGCAGCTCATCCCACAAAGCAGATACAATTTTCCGTGAAGGCACTACATTGTTAGCGAACATTTCACCAACTTATGAATATAATACGAGGATATATTGAAAATTTTTCAGCCTACTATAGAACCGAACGAAAATTCAATGTCAAAGTATTTTATTACTCAACATATTCTCCTCTTAATTGGGTACATTTATTACAGCGAACCTGCAACGTCTCTAGAGAGAGACCTTTCAAAAAGAATGTTTCTTCTTGCTTTGCAAACCAGACCTCCACAGCTTTTATTACCAGCTCGTAGGAAGAAAATTTAGGACCTTTCAAACTTTTTTTCAGTTGAGGAAAGAGAGGATAGTCGAATGGAGACAAATCTGGTGAATAAGGGGGGTGTTCTAGTAATTCAAACCCTAAATAATGAAATTTTTGCATGGGAACATGAGATTTGTGTGCAGGGGCGTTGTCCTGCAAGAACAAAATACCTTCGGTTAGCTTTCCGCGTCTTTTTTCTTCAATTTTTTCCCGTAGAGTGGCCAGTAATGTTGAATAGTAATCTCCGGTTATTGTTCTACCCTCATCCAAAGAATTAATCATCATGGCAATCCCAAAAAACTGAAACAAGAACTTTGCCAGCAGATTTTTGGACACGAAACTTCTTAGGTCTTGGAGAACCAGAGTGTAGCCATTTCATCGATTGTTGCTTTGTTTCTGGATCGTAGAAATGTACCCAAGTCTCATCCATAGTAACAATTCGGTTTAAGAAGTCTACATCGTGTCCAAATCGAGCACAGTTCGAACGCAATGCTTCAACCCTTGCGCGCTTTTGGTCAACATTCAAACATTTAGGGATCCATTTTGCATCAATTTTTCTCATGTCCAAATTGACGAGAACTTTATGATGAACGCGTTCGTAAGAAATATTCACTGCTCCAGATATCCGTTTTAGCCCAATTTGACGGTCTGATAAAATCATGTCATGAACTGAATCGATATTTTCGGGGACTGACACAGAAACTGGCCTTCCCGATCGGTCATCATCGTCAATGGAAAATTTACCTCTTTTGAAGCTTGCAGTCTAATTTTTCACGGTCGCATACGAAGGATATTGATCACCAAGGGTATTAATCATATCTTCGTAAATCTGCTTACCTTTTAAACCTTTTGAATACAGATACTTCATGATGGCTCGATACTCCAATTTTTCGATTTTCACAATTTCGGTGGACATCTTCTTTCTTTTTATTCATTGCGTAAATCTGGTTTACTTTTTTGACCTCAAACTTCACACTGACACTTCTAATGAGTTATTGTTCGTTGCTGTGGTAACGCAATATTTTTTTTTATGCATGGAACTGGTCTAAGCTAACTATATATCAATACATCCTCGTATTTCAGGGATATAAATGTAGATTCTCAATCCTCACTCTCGAATTAAAGAGAATACCTGTGCTCATCTTACAAATTAGAGTAGGATTGACTCGAATATCCCAAAATAACATTTTCATTTCTTTTCGAAAACTGATCGTAAATTGATATGCCATCAATTTCGTTTTGTATGAATTTTTTCTCGAAGTATGCGAATAAAAAACTGCGCAATCTTAGTCAATTTTCGAGATCTGCCATTTTTTGTGAGGACGAGCTGCAGTATACTACAGTTACGAAATTTGTACGATTCTGAGATTTTATTTGGTGAAAAAATCGAATGAAATATGCTATTTGTTTGATCACGACTAGTGGGACTTTAAAATTTGGCCCCATTGTTGTAAATTTTCATCCCCCCACACCTTGAAATCGACCAATTGGGATTGCTTTCATTCGATCAAATTAAAAGTTAAAACTAGGCACGCTACATCACCGGCACTTCGTTAATTCGAATAAACAATCCACATGGAGCTACCTTGCACCACTAATAACGAGAAAAAACTACCCGTTTTCAATTCCAGTTCAACCGAAACTGAAGTTGCTGAAATATGAACTAAATATCCACCACACACCCAGAATACGTATATGGAACAGGCAGATTACTCCCAGTCTGGATAAGACCACACAAATTACCCACTGGGTTTTAACCTAATTAATTTAACATGATGAATTGATAATCAAGTGATCATCCAAAGATTGCGTTTCACGAATGTGACAGATTGTCATAGTGGCTGTTTGATTCATTAGGTCTGAAACACATTCGTGAGGTTCTCGGACAAGGTAATGCGATTAAGGAACCAAAATGATTAAATATACAAGTTTTCAAGCATGCCTAATCTATTGCGAGCAATTTTGAAAGCCTATCTCCATTCGTTTAGATTTTCCTCTTGGAAATGGCATTTTTCAAAAATTGCAATTTTCAATCTGCGATATCTCCAGTTATATTCGTCTGATCCAATTGGGATTTTCGGTTATATAATCAGCGTTACCTCTGCTTCCACCCTAGCACAAAAATTAGACTTCGAAAATCTCGATTTTTTGGGTGAAAAATGAGGAGGGGTTAGACCCCTCTAAAATTACATATTTCCTCCTCTGCCTAAAAATCAAGATGTTTTATTACTGTCCTAGGATATGGAGTGTATTGAAGTTGTTTTGAAGATTCTAGAAAACCAAACAGTTAATGATTCAATAGAGAATTGTACTCCAGAGAGCTCTTCGAAGTCAACTCGAAAATGAAAAGTGGAAAAAAAAAATTATTTTCTCCTAAACAGTGTCAGATATTTGAAAGTTTGGTATGAAAATATAGGTTTTCAAGCACGCTGAATCTATTGGGACAAATTTGGAAAGCTTATCTCCATTCGTTTAGGTTTTCATCTTGGAAATGGCATTTTTCAAAAATTGCAATTTTCAATCTGCGATATCTCCAGTTATATTCGTCTGATCCAATTGGGATTTCCGGTTATATAATCAGCGTTACCTCTGCTTCCACCCTAGCACAAAAATTAGACTTCGAAAATCTCGATTTTTTGGGTGAAAAATGAGGAGGGGTTAGACCCCTCTAAAATTACATATTTCCTCCTCTGCCTAAAAATCAAGATGTTTTATTACTGTCCTAGGATATGGAGTGTATTGAAGTTGTTTTGAAGATTCTAGAAAACCAAACAGTTAATGATTCAATAGAGAATTGTACTCCAGAGAGCTCTTCGAAGTCAACTCGAAAATGAAAAGTGGAAAAAAAAATTATTTTCTCCTAAACAGTGTCAGATATTTGAAAGTTTGGTATGAAAATATAGGTTTTCAAGCACGCTGAATCTATTGGGACAAATTTGGAAAGCTTATCTCCATTCGTTTAGGTTTTCATCTTGGAAATGGCATTTTTCAAAAATTGCAATTTTCAATCTGCGATATCTCCAGTTATATTCGTCTGATCCAATTGGGATTTCCGGTTATATAATCAGCGTTACCTCTGCTTCCACCCTAGCATAAAAACTAGATTTCGAAAATCTTGATTTTTTGGGTGAAAAATGAGCAAGGGGTTAGACTCCACTAAAATTACATATTTCCTTCTCTGCCTAAAAATCAAGATGTTCTATTACTGTCCTAGGATATGGTGTGCATTGAAATTGTTTTGAAGACTCTAGAAAACCAAACAGTTAATGATTCAATAGAGAATTGCACTCCAGAGAGCTCTTCGAAGTCAACTCGAAAATGAAAAGTGGAAAAAAAAATTATTTTCTCCTGAACATTGTCAGATATTTGAAAGTTTGGTATTGAAATATAGGTTTTCAAGCACGCTGAATCTATTGGGACAAATTTGGAAAGCTTATCCCCATTCGTTTAGGTTTTCATCTGTGAAATGGCATTTTTCAAAAATTGCAATTTTCAATCTGCGATATCTCCAGTTATATTCGTCTGATCCAATTGGGATTTCCGGTTATATAATCAGCGTTACCTCTGCTTCCACCCTATCACAAAAACTAAATTTCGAAAATCTCGATTTTTTGGGTGAAAAATGAGCAAGGGGTTAGACCCCACTAAAATTACATATTTTCTCCTCTGCGCAAAAATCAAGATGTTCTATTACTGTCCTAGGATATGGAGTGCATTGAAGTTGTTTTGAAGATTCTAGAAAACCAAACAGTTAATGATTCAATAGAGAATTGCACTCCAGAGAGCTCTTCGAAGTCAACTCGAAAATGAAAATTGGAAAAACAAAAAATATTATTTTCTCCTAAACAGTGTCAGATATTTGAAAGTTTGGTATGAAAATATAGGTTTTTAAGCACGCTGAATCTATTGGGACAAATTTGGAAAGCTTATCTCCATTCGTTTAGGTTTTCATCTTGGAAATGGCATTTTTCAAATATTTCAATTTTCAATCTGCGATATCTACTGTTATATTCCTCTGATCGAATTGAGATTTCCGGTAATATAATCAGCGTTGCCTAGGCTTCCACCCTAGCACAAAAACTCGATTTCGAAAATCTCGATTTTTTGGGTCAAAAATGAGCAAGGGGTTAGACCCCCCCAAAATGACCTATTTGCTACTCTGTCTGAATATCAGGATGTTCTATTACTGTTTTAAGATATGGAGTGCATAGAATTTGTTTTGCAGATTCTAGATAACAAAATAGTTGATGATTCAATAGAGAATTGCACTCCAGAGAGCTCTTCGAAGTCAACTCGAAAATGAAAATTGGAAAAACGAAAAATATTATTTTCTCCTAAACAGTGTCAGATATTGAAAATTTTGGTTTGAAAATATAGGTTTTCGAACACGCTGAGTCTATTGCGAGCAATTTCAAAAACCTATTTTCCTTCGTTTAGATTTTCTTCTTCGAAAAAGCATTTCCCAAAAATTGCAAATTTCAGTCTGCAACATTTCCTGTTATATTCCTCCGATTCTCTGTGATTTCTGAGGCTGTCAATTTGCAGTCCCTACTATAATAAGCAGATAGTTTTTCGTCCCTGGTAAATAAATAAATATTCACAGAAAACTGCTTGTTTCAAACTTGATTGTATCAGTATTTTTCGTAGTATTGGGAAAAAGTTGGTCTGGGTAGATGTCTCTGGTTATGAATATGAAGAAAAGGACAAAACCTGACATCCCGTCAACCCCTCCCTAATCCTCAAATTTCCCTCGATATATCCACACCCACAAACAAAGATACTGACCTGAAAAATAAAATTTTGTTGTGATCTCCTGTATGGCCTGCTCGGTCGTCACCTCATCGTTACACAGCAAAGCCGTGAATTGATTGTCCATGATCTGATCGTCAAAAACGTCCACGCAGTAACCGTGCGGTCCCAACAGCTCGTCCATCCCCAAATAGGGGGCGAAAAGCGATCCATTCGCCTGTATGAAGAACACGTCAGACGGTTCCTCCTCAGGCTCTAGCCGAATGGACCTGTTGCACCTGCTGTGCAAGTAAAAAAAATCGAAGTCCCTGTGAGATTCGTTCTTCATGTCCAGATGATGCTGGAGGTCCGTGTTGGCGTGGATGGGTATCAGCACCCTCCGTTCGGACTTGGTACAGTTCTTGTTCACCATTATTTCATCGGCGGCGCAACACTTCCGGATGCACTTTTTCAGGTTGCAAGGACACCCGAGAGTAACGTCATCCTGTTCGTAGAAATTAGAAGGGTCGTACAAAACGCCGTCTTTCAGGATAGCACCGTTTTCTTGTTTTTCACCGTCTGTTATATCCACACTTACGGAGTAGGGACAAGGGATGCTTCGACCGAAGGTGAAACTCAAAATTAAAACGAAATACCCGATATTTTTCTTCATACTTCGAGGAACTCTCAGGAGCAGCTTGAAAACGTATTGTGCGAGAGTAAGGTCCGACGTTTCATTAGTTTTTATCTAGAACCACAATGAGACGATAACGATTAATTTCTGACTAATATTGAGATTTTCTACAGCCGAAAGGTCTGGTATTGGGAAGTATTTATGCGGTTTTCGTTTATTTAAAACGGCATAATTTTTGATCTTGGTTTCTGCAAGATAAGCAGTCGTTACTCACTTCCTGGGATGATTATCAATTGGGCTTTTCGATTTAATTGAAAACAGTGGGATCTATATGTACTTGACCAGTTGTTAAATTATTGTATCTGGAAAACAAACAAGTTTTCACCAGTTTCCAGGAGTTGTTATGGCCATAATAGGTATATAGAAGCCAATATGATGAACCTGCAAATAAATTCACGCCCAAAACGTTATGAATATACTGGGTGACATAGAGAAAACTGAACTACCAGTATCAACGAATTTCTTGCAACAATTTTTTGTATAGATACATGTTTCTTGGGATTAGGTCAGTAATTGATTTGAAATCCAACAGTTGGAAAGAAGGGAAAAATTTGTGATGTGTTCAATCTCCACAATAACTCATACAGGGTGAGCCTTTGACTAGTACAAATATTTTAACAGTAGATTCCTGAGGTCAAAATAAGCAGTTTTTTTTCTATACCATTTTATCCGATTCGGCTCTGATGAAAAGATCAGCTATAAGATCAGATTAACTAGCTAAGGCCCGTAAGATTAATCGTAGTTTAAACCAAGAATGAGGGTTTAAACTTTGGATAACGATTATTTCTTAAGATCAAACATAGTTAATCCATCAAGGATGGTTTAAACTATCGATTAGTTTAAACCTTCGGGACAGTAGGTTTAAACCATCCAAAAGGGATTAAACCCTATATATTCTATGAAACTATTTTTTACTTGCTCTATGAAGTTTTTTGAAGTTTCTTGTTTGTTTTGATTGAAGAAATTGTGTTTAGGTTTGCGTTGCTGGTTAGAGAATTATTGAGTTCAATGTTTGAGAATGAACATGGAATTGGAATATGATGATTGGAAGTGATTCGAATTTAGATATTGAAATCTTGCACGAGCTGAATGATTTCAATAGGTATCATGATAGACCATATATTTTCCGTGATCAAGAAAATCATTGGGATACATGGGATGATATCGAATGCGATCTCCAAAACTTCTGCAAGAGCAATTTTTAGTGAGATTGAGAAAAAAAATAAGCCCACCTCAAGGTGAAATATCAACATTCAATTTCGTATTTTGTCTCACTTGCAATCCATATTCTGAATTGCTATATGTTCAAAAGCAATTCCTTATTTCCACTTCGAAATGTGCCTTTCGTACATTTAGTAGGTATACTAAATGTAGATATTTTCAGAAACGAAGCACCGAATGCTATGTATCAACCATAGGTTTTACCTCACACCTCAATAATATAACAATAATAATGCTGATACAAAGATCGCAACAGAATAAACTGATCGCTGCAGTCTGACAGAAGCACTGATCCAAAGATTAACACAGAAAACTAAGAAATGACAATCAATGAATCACAATTAGTTCAAATAGCCAACTATTTTGACAACTGCACAGGATTAGTTAATCTATTCTCATTTCGTACTTGATCTTGACACGACGGTTTAAACCATAGATTAACTTTAATCGGAGATTTCTTAATCGGAAGTTTAAACTACAATTAATCTTACGGGCCTAAGGCCCGTAAGATTAATGGCAGTTTAAACCAAAAATGAGGGTTTAAACTTTGGATAACGATTATTTCTTAAGATCAAACATAGTTAATCCATCAAGGATGGTTTAAACTATCGATTAGTTTAAACCTTCGGGACGGTAGGTTTAAACCATCAAAAAGGATTAAACCCTATATATTCTATGAAATTATTTTCTACCTGCTTCTTCGAAGTAAGGAACTCTCTTTTGACTCATATTCACTTAACACTTTATTTACAGCACTTTACAAACTTTTGAATTTCAAATTTGACCTCACACCTCAATGATACAACAATAATAATGCTGATACAAAGATTACCGCAAAACACTATAAATAAATAAACTGATTGCTGCAGTCTGACAGAAGCACTGAACCAAATATCAACACAGAAAACTAAAAAATGAAAACCAATGAGTCAAAATTAGTTCTAATAGACAACTATTTTGACAACTGCGCAGGATTAGTTAATCTTTTCTTATTTTGAACTTGATCTTAACACGATGGTTTAAACCATAGATTAACTTTAATCGGAGATTTCTTAATCGGAAGTTTAAACTACGATTGATCTTACGGGCCTAAATCTGTAACACTACACATCTGTGGTCCTTTTGAACAGAGTTGTATTCGAAATTCCTCTAGGATTTTCAGAAATTTTTTCCCAAAATCCCAAAATTAATTTTTTTACTTTAATTTCAATGAAAGTCTGGTATTTCGTTAACTAGATGGAGTAGATTACGAAACTGCAATCGCTTTTTTTCTGTCGCTCCTAGTTTTTGAAAAAATCGATGATAACCGGAAAAATAGGTCAACTTTGAAGAGCTGTGTAGTTCTTAGAAAAAATGTTTTTGATAGATGCTAATTTTTTTGGTTGAAGATTGTTTCCTTGTGAATCAAAAGAGCCATCTTTCATGCTCCTGTCGCGAAAATTATAGATATTATGAATTTTCCGCGAAGGTCTAATTTTCCGGATTTTCCGGAGCCGATATCTCGGAGAATAAATTTTTTACAAATTTTCTGACAACAGAATCGTAATCTACGCCCTTGATTTACCCGAAAAACCAAATTAAATCCAAATCTAAGAAAAAAAAAATTTCCTCGAAAAATCGAAATTTTTTAATGCATATCTATGGAAATTTTGTCAAAATATGAAATTTCTCCTATTCATATAAAAATTCGTTTTTACACTAATTCGAGGGTGTAGATTACGATTCAGTTGTCAGAAAATTTTAAAAAAAATTATTTTCCGAGATATCGGCTCCGGAAAATCCGGAAAATTTGACTCTCGCGAAAAAATCATAACATCTAGAGTTTTCGCGATAGAGTCATGAAAAATGGCTCTTTGTATTCTCAAAGAACCAATCCATAACCAAAAAATCAGCGTGTATCAAAAATCATTCTCTTTTTAGCTACAGCTTTCCAAAGTTGACCTATTTTTCTGGATTTTTCCGGTTTTATTCGACTTTTATCCAAACTAGGAAATCTAGGGAGAAACCAATTACAGCATCGTGATCTACTCTATCGTATTAATGAAAAAACAGATTTTTATCGAAATCAAAGAAAAAAAAATTTTTGTTTGTTGGGGAAAAATTTTGAAATTCGTTAATTAGATGGAGTAGATTACTATGCTGCAATTAGTTTTCCTTCCTACTTCCATAGAGATACCTTATAATTCCTACAGTGTCGTGGAACTGAAAAGTCAGTTCTTCTGACTTTTAAACAAATATAATCCAAGAAATTCTTCAATGCAAGGTGTCCTATTTTCTATGTCACTTATTCATTTAAAAAATGGATTGAGTGTCAACATACCAGTAGACATTTATGTCCTCAGAATTCAAGCTTATTGACTACTCTGGGAATTACATGATGTTGTCTCTTATGCTTGTAAGGTACACAAACTGTATGTACCTTAATATTACTTCTCTACTAAGTAAAATACTCGTAAGGATCAGCTCTTCGTAGTTTATTCAATCATGAAGAATATCTTTTTGACGTAAGATATTATTAGGCTACCATAGATTTTCATAACTTCAATTTCGATCACCAATAACCGTATTTCAAAAGTAATAATTGGGGAGAATATTTCTTCCATTTTTATACGTAGTAATGTCGAAGCGGTGCGCGTGAACGAGGTTATGCTTCCCGAAGCAATAAAAGTTAAAATTATAAGCGCGCACGAATGCCGATGACAATACACTGAAAGATCGAATAAAAATTATTGTTTATCACCAGTTGAACAAATGGCATAATTGACACAAATTTATGGTTATCTCTTTGCTATATCGACGTGTGAGCTAAGTCAATAAAAAAGTAATATGTGGCCATTTTAGTGTTGTGTTACCCCCTTATTTGCGCAAGTTATCGGTTATGTCCTAATTTCCGGATAATCTACGTGTTTTTCTCAGGGAATAACAACTAGTTTCACAGTAAAAAAACATCTTTTTGAAGGTCAAGAATGAACGAACTGAAAAATTATAACCAGAGCGGTTATCCATCTAGGTCCTGAACTCGCTTAAGACTGATGTGTTTTCAATGGAGTAAAGCCATGGACTGATATAGGGCTACATTTCTATTTGAATAGAAACTTAGGTTTCATTTGGGGGAGACTGGGGAGAGGGAGACTATATAGTATTAAATTTGAAAATTTTATGGAGCTCGATGCAGTCGTTAGGTCTTGACGATCATTTAATTGATTCCATCTTTTTGGAAATTTTTCGATGGTCAAGGTTAGAGTCGTTTATTTCTCAATAAAAGCAGCCGCAGATGGAAATGTGATACATTTTCTGAAAGAGAAACTCTTCTAGTGATAAATCTGAGAATTTCATCCATCTCGGCGCAACCGTTCGGTCTTGACAAATTTTTAACTGAACCCATCTTTTTCAGGATTTTTCGAAGGTAAGCTTTCGCGTCGTTTATTTCTCAATAAAAGTATCTGTAGATGAAAATGTGAAGGATACTCTGAAAAAGCAACCCTTCTAGTAATAAATCTGAGAATTTCATCCATCTAGGTGCAACCGTTCGGCCTTGAGGAATTTTTAACCGAACCCATCTTTTTCAGGATTTTTCGAAGGTCAGCTTGCGAGTAGTTTATCTCCCAATAAAAGTAACCGTAGATGGTAATGTGATACTTATTTTGAAAGAGCAACTCTTCTAGTAATAAATCTGAGAATTTCATCCATCTAGGTGCAACCGTTCGGCCTTGAGGAATTTTTAACTGAACCCATCTTTTTCAGGATTTTTCGAAGGTCAGCTTGCGAGTAGTTTATCTCCCAATAAAAGTAACCGTAGATAGTAATGTGATACTTATTTTGAAAGAGCAACTCTTCTAGTAATAAATCTGAGAATTGCATCCATCTAGGTGCAACCGTTCGGCCTTGAGGAATTTTTAACTGAACCCATCTTTTTCAGGATTTTTCGAAGGTCAGCTTGCGAGTAGTTTATCTCTCAATAAAAGTAACCGTAGATGGAAATGTGATACATATTCTGAAAGAGCAACTCTTCTAGTAATGAATCTGAGAATTTCATCCATCTAGGTGCAAACGTTCGGTCTTGAGGAATTTTTAACTGAACCCGTCTTTTTCGGGATTTTTCGAAGGTCAACTTCAATTCCAACAATAAAGAGCGACACAAAGTACGATATTTATAGAACTTCAATTACCCAATATTGATTTTGATTTTTTCCTCTGGGGACTTTCAAACTCGGTTGTGAATAAAATACAGTCTCGAAATGTAGAAAAAATTAGAGTAAGAATAAGAAGAGCAATGCCGAGAAATTCAAATTGAAGTTTTCCAAAAATGGAGGGCTGAATTCATTTGGAAATAGATTATTTTTTGTCTAAAAAATGATGGAGAATATTTTGAAAATCTTATGTAGGTACCTAATAAAAATTTTTCATTATTTTTATGTTTCATTGCAATTCTTGCTCTTCTAACTATTCTATTTTATTTTTTATTTTTACTAACAAAAAAGGTTTAGTGTAGGCATTTTTGAAAAGGCAATCTAATTGCCTTTTAAACGAGGTGTTCCCTTCTCTATTGAGATTTTAGGGGTTGCTGTCATCACTCTCACAGGGTTGATACAGATTAATTAGAACCAACCGTATAAAATGGCCCTCTACAAAACAAAATATAATTTTTCTTGTATTTCTTCTGATTTTGCATAGAGGCCGAGCTATTAAAGGTGGTACTTTTTCAAATTGTAACACTTCACAAAATATCACATATGATATAAAAGAAATAAAATAATTTGGGCCTTTTTTCATTTCATGAAAGAAATTCTGACCTTAATATAAATGTACCTACTAATACTACAATGAAAAAAGCCGCATCATAATCAACGATTCCAACGAGGAGTAGATGCTGCCACCGTTTCGAACCTAATCGTCATCATCAGAGTGACAAAACAGAATTGTCGAATAAACTCACCTTGAGAATACACCTTCGACTCTGGATTGTCCAACTCAATGGAGTCATCGCAACGCAAAGCAGAGAATTCCGTAACTGTATCGTTCGGACTCAGTTTGAAGTGCTCCAAACAGTACATATTATACGGAACTGTCAGCTCCAGTATAGGCATCAGCATAGATCCATCCGACTGAACGAAGAAAGCGTCTTCCTCGAAAGAATTCGGCTCCAACCTTATATCTATGCCCTCCTCGCAATGCTTCTCGTGGATGAGATTGAACACCACCTCGCCAGAGGTCTTTTCCTCCTGCCCATCGTAGACTTTGATGGGAAACCCGAGGCCTGTGCTGTTGATGCATTTACGTCGGAAATAGATCTGGTCCTCGGGGCAGCATTTCCTGATGCAAGCCGCGTTTCGGCACGCTTCGTCGTCATCAGAGATGATGGTTCTGACGGTCGCGCCGCAGATGACCGAACCGAAAAAGACGCTCAATATCAGCAGTTCCCTCAACATTTCACCACTTTACGCCGATCTGAACTGACGTTGCATAAGTTAGACGCGGAAATCATTAAAATATGATCGTCTTATTCCCCGTGATAGTATTATCAAGTTGTGGGTTATTATTGATGAAGGGTATCAGTTTCGTATTGGAAGTTTTGAGAACTAGAGGAAGCACTACCAATAAATGAATTAGCGACTTCCTGTACTGATTTGCATCAAGTTTTTCGTTACTGTTTCAATGTATCGAGCGGCGCATTTATTGTTGAACAATTCACTTTCAAAATAGGAGGATTGTAAAATTATGAGCTACTCCAGTGGGAATTCATCACTGAGGGACATAAAAAATGAAACACCAAGTATTAGGGAATTTATTTTCACAATTCTTTGTTTATGTACGTCTTTGGAAAAAAATCCAATCGTAGGAATAAAAGGAAAAATTGATGAAATGCTAGATTGGTCGAAAAATATGAGTCAGTTAAAAATTGGTCAAGACCAAACGGTTGCACAGAGGTCGGTGAAATTTCGAGATTTATTACAAGAAGAGTTGTTCTTTCAGAATATGTATCACATTAATATCTACGATTATTTTCCAGGAAGATACGCGACTCGAAATTTGACCATCGAAAAATTCCCAAAAAGTTAAAGTTAAAAAAATCCTCAAGACCGAACGGTTGTGCCGAAATGGATGAAATTCTGAGGTATATTACTAAAAGAGTTGGTCTTTCAGAATATGTATCTGTATCTGTGTGCATGATTTTTCTAGGATATACGCGGGTCGAAAGTTGACCATCGAAAAATTTCCAGAAAGATGTAGTCAGTTAAAACTTTCTCAAGACCAAACGGTTGTGCCGAAATGGATGAAATTCTGAGGTATATTACTAAAATAGTTGGTCTTTCAGAATATGTATCTGTATCTGTATCTGTATGTATGATTTTTCTAGGATATACGCGGGTCGAAAGTTGATCATCGAAAATTTCCCAGGAAGAGGTAGTCAGTTAAAACTTCCTCCAGAGATGGGTTCAGTTAAAAATTTGTCAAGACCGAACGGTTGTGCCGAAATGGATCAAATTCTCAGACTTATTACTAGAAGAGTTGGTCTTTCAGTATCAGTATCTGTTTCTGTGTGTATGATTTTTCTGGGATATACGCGTGTCGAAAGTTGACCTTCGAAAATTTCCCAAAAAGTTAAAGTTAAAAAAATCCTCAAGACCGAACGATTGCACCGAGCCCTATAATTCTGCGTGGTTCATAATAATCAAGAGTGGATACTGCTAGCGAAATTGATATATGAGTAACACTCCTCCAGAGCTGAGGCAATTGGCAATTACGGCGACGTAGCTGAGGCCAGCAAACAGGTGAGTACTTACCCTCATAACGTTATGGAGATATCGACAAAAAAAATGTATTATGCACCTCGGCAAAAAAACTGTCTATTGTCTTGTCTGTTTGAGGGCTCGACTATAAAAGACACTTTTTCAAGATTTAAACATAAATAATTATACATCATCAAATATTTTGAAATAATAAAACCCTTTTTTATCACAACATTAAAATTTATTCTTAAGAATCGTTAGATCACAATAAATAAACAAATTGAAACAGTAACAATAGTCTATGAAACCACATGATAAAAATTTCAAAAAAGCATTTTATTAACATATTTTCTATCGTCGCCTCATTCAACAGCGTCTGCTATATCATTTATGTCCTGATCGTTCAACATATCTTCGGAATAATCCACAACTGCAGAAAATTATTTGAATTATCATCAATCGAATGCGTGTTCAAGAGCATGGCGCAGGAATTTTAGGTTAGTAGTAATAGTTGTTCTTGAAATTTTGACTACTTACTGAAGGAAACGCCATCTCTAGATACATTACTGGTCAAATCGATAGAAGTCAAGGACTGTAAGTGTTTACTATCTGTAATATTCCATTTGACCCTTTTATTTCCAACCTTTTCATTGAGAGATAAATCGAGATCTTCATCGTCACTAGGCAGTGCAAACCGCCTCTTCCTTTTGAGCTTACCTTGACTTTCGCTGTCTTGAAGAAATTGACTCTCATTCTACAAGAAAGTAGGTACCTATATTCGATGAAGAATTATTTGAGCCTTGATCCCGAAACTTTTTACTGCATGTACTTAATAATCAGTAAGTGAGAATTTAATGATCATGTATCAACCAGCAATTAATCGGCAAAATATATTCGCAGAACACAGAGACAAGAGACAGAGTTGTCTCTGGCAGAACATTTGCAACGTGGCTGAACAGGAAATGAACGCCATCTTGAATTCCAGAAAGGTTCTCGCAGTTTTCACCACACGGTATTATCTATAAGCCTCTCCATTTGAAGTAAAATAAAACTTATCACGACGTAAGTGAGTATACCTATGTCACATGTCACTTTTTTTCAAGATGGCAGTAACTTTGACCGGAAATGAACGCCATCTTGATTTCTTCGAATGATCGCTCCCATCTTTTAGCGCAGAGCATGTTTCCTTTAATTTGAGGCTCAGAGTAGTAAATTGAAAACTTTGCCGGAAAATGCCGAATGTGACAGAAAGTTCGGTCCATTTTACTTAAAATGGAAATGTTGAACGTATACGGTGTGTTGGCGAAGGTGGAGGATCATTTCTTGAAATACATATTTAACGCTTTAAAGCTTAGAAATTTTGACAGTTGACGTGAATTTCCAATTCAAAACTTCAACTGTCAAATTTCCACAGCCTACTTGACGAAGCATTTTTTTAATGCTTGTGATGATACTAGCCTGAAACGAGCAAGGAAAGGAAGAAACGAATAATACGCATTGTCGCCATCTTGAAGTCAGGTTTTCATAGGTGGGTACGTACCGCTTTCTTCTTGAAGGTAAAATTGAAAAAATGGAAGCCTGTGCAGATTCTCGTTAGCGATGTAGATTCGAAACGCTGGTCTCCTTTGTGCATTTTGCTCTTCAATGTGCAGATGTAATCTTTCATTTCGAAGAACGGTGGTTGGTATTTTAGCGGAGTTTCTGAAACCATAGAATACGGTCACTGTCAGAAAAATAACGACCGAAAAACCTTTTTTGGAGATATATTTGTCTGTTGGTTATAATCACCATCTGTGTAGTAAAATAACTCGACGTGCATCTGGATGTTGTTCGGCAGTTTGGGAATTTCTCCCAAGGCGTTCAGCCTCTTCAGCAATGCTTCTGTAGGTTCGGTCAAATCCTTACATGCTTTATCTTTCGCAATTCCCTCTTCGTATTCGAATTTGAAACTGAAGCTCTCTTTGATATCTTGTGTATCGTCAGAGAAGTACAGGATGAATTCCTTGAGCTAAATTAGAAAAAGGTAAAAATTTGTGTTCATTTTGACGTCGAATACACCAATTTGAAGAATTTCGCAAATTATCTGTATTCAGTATATTCGAATTGAATTTCCGGTCGTTTTAATCAAGAATTACGAGCAAAGATTCAACTGGAAAATAAAAATAGCAAATTTGGCAAAGTAAACGATGCACCCTCTGGAGGCAGCTAGAGTAACCCGAATATGACTGAAACTTATATATTAGTATTCTGTGGCTTCAACCATAGAAATCGGGCATATGTATTTTGAGTATCCATAGTAACCGCTCTGAAATTCTCGCTTATATACGGACCATAGAATAAATAAAGAAATTTTATTATGTTCAATGAGGTAGATGATGGCCTCTTATAAAAGGCTGATATTGCCCGATTGAACGTATTTCTGAGCTTCCACTGTGTCCATACTTTTTAATCTGGATACGAAGCGATAGTTTCAAGCTAAGCGTTACGTTCGAAGATTTATAGAAAATTCCATAGCATACTAAAACTGGAAGACGAAGTTTTTTGAACGCTCGTGATCCAAAACCAAATTTTCTTCATTGTTCCAGACGAGTAATGAAGGAATTAATTTTGTCATATAAGTTTTAAGAGATCGAAAGGTTCTTCAATATGAACCCCCCCAAATTCAATCTTTGATCATTTTTATGTACATCTCAATAAATTCCTACGTACGTATTTCTTCCTGAACGAATCCTTGAAGCCCTTCATCCATTTCCGATAAAGCTGGGCAATGCCAGTCCCGCTGTATTCAGTTTTGATCGCTTTGTATGAAATCGAGTTGAATTCTTTCGTGACGAAAAAATTTTCTGGTATCGGTAATCTGTGAAACAGTATGTTAACAACCGATGCTTTGACTATCCGCTCGATGTATTCTTGCGAACAAACGTAATTTTTCGTCCCACTTATAACGCCTTGCTTGGTAATTTCCTGAAATGGAAAAAAAAATGAAATTAAAGCCACGAAATATTCGTTACATGAAAAAACCCATTCTATAGAAGAGAATACTCACGAATTCTAAGTTAATGGTAGCCATGGCCATTTTTTCAAATATTTATTTCAATCAATTCAAATTTCAAGAACACCTCGTTTAAAATGGAAGGAATCATAGAATACTTTATTTTATTATTTTCGATAGGTGCATAGAAAGTATTTTTGATTTCCTAATGATGGAAGAAGATGCTTTCAAAGAAATTGTAAAATACCAACGTAAGAGCTAATCAAACTGGGTTACAATACGTGTCCTCTGTCAGTAATACTTCTACAATATTTCAAATTGTTTTTCCAACAGGTTCATAATGAATTTTTCATTTCATTATTTCGATATTCCTTTTTGAATTCCTTAGTATTCTGTGATTTCGCATGATCATTCTGTAATTCTATGGCCGGTTTGAAATAATTATTATTCTGTGCTTTTCGTTTTCTCTGTTAATCATTATTCGTGTTCTGTGTTGATCAGTTTTAGAAGCGAGCAAAGACTAATTAAAATAAAGTTTTCAAAGGTAAAATTAATCTTTAGCCTCCAGAAGTCATCTCACCTTCGTAACTCTGATAATTCGTAGGCAACTGATAATCGATTTGGTGAGTAGTTCACTGGCTCTTTAGACGAAAGCGATTACGAACGTCACCTGTCTGATTGTATTTTGGAATTTTGGTAATATTTCGATCATATCTTTCTCATGATGAAATATTGAACTCATAGCAATAAAACCATGATGAATAGTTTTTATTCATAGCATACATTGTTCAGCTTGCCCTAGAATACTTTTATTTCTAGGTAGGTTTATGCTACTGAGAAAATATCAATTATGCAGCCCCTATGAGTGCTTATCATTTATTTGTTTTTAATCAACAAAATGTTATAATGTTTTATATTTGAAGATAATGATGAAATATAATTCACAGATAGTTGAAGCAGAGTCCCCTTTTTGTGGTGAACAAAACATCCATTAAAATGCCTCAGAATGAAGATAGAAAGAAAGTTCCCAAAGATTTTTATTTCCTCAAAATTGTCGGAGAGGGCAGTTTTAGTACTGTTTATTTGGCATTGGAAGCGGAGTCTAAAAAGGAATATGCAAGTGAGTTCATTTCATATCAAATATTGAATAGTTAACAGTAAGAATTGAATCATTTGAAACAATATACTGGGTGTCCTACTGGAAGGGCCCATTAGAAGTTCACAGATAAATACAATTGGAGTGTCTTTATATGAAATTTCAAACAGATCCAATGTGCATTTTTCAGTAAACTTTTAATGGGGATTCCTGATAATACACAGTGTATTATTCCTTTATAATTTTTTTTTCCTCCTTCAGTTTCTTATACTACCAGAATTATAATTACAATTTTTTTTCCAGTTAAAGTCTTGAAGAAGAGACAAATAATTCGTGAGAACAAAATGGAATATGTTAATAGGGAAAAAAAGTCATTACTCAAATTGGGGGGATCAAAATATTTTGTTCATTTGTATGCAACTTTCCAAGACTCGGAGCATCTCTATTTTGTTTTATCATATGCTAGAAATGGCGAGCTACTGAACCACCTCATTCGTCACAAGTCCTTCTGCCTTGAATGGGTCGAGTTTTATGCTGCAGAATTACTTCTTGCCCTCGAATACATGAAATCAAAGCATATCATTCACAGAGATTTGAAGCCAGAAAATATTTTGTTCGATAGAAACTGGCACATATTGGTGACAGATTTCGGTAGTTCGAAAATTATCGGAGAAGATGACACCGTGCAACAGCCTAATGACTCTAATAATTGTAGACGAAGGAAGAACAGTTTTGTTGGGACTGCTCAGTATGTGAGTCCGGAAGTGTTGCATGGTGAGAAACCCTCGTATAGTGCCGATCTCTGGGCTTTTGGTTGTATAATATATCAGATGATTGTGGGACAAACTCCCTTCAGAGCGGGGAGTGAATATTTAATTTTCCAAAAGATAACAAATTTAGATTATGAATTTCCTGAAGGTTTCGATGAGACTGCAAGGGACCTCGTGGAAAAATTGATAGTTATAGTTCCTGAAAATAGACTGGGGGCAAACGATTCCACTTCCTACTCGAGTATACGTGAACACTCGTTCTTCAAAAATACCAACTGGGATGACCTCGGACCCGCTCCCGCTCTATCAGATGGCTGTGATAAAGATAAAGATAATTTTGTGATTCCCAATGGCCTGGAGCCAGGACTCTCGGATGAAATTTTAGCTCAGTTGCACCTCAATATGCTCTCCTTTCCCTCCGAACCTGAAGTTGTGATGCACGAACCTCCAGTTCGGAAAAAATCCGAACCTAAGAGGAGGCTGACCGATCTTACTCAGGAAGAGATTGAGGAGCGGTTGAAGCTGCAGAAGGATGACGAATATTCTTCTTTCGTCGATGGAAATTTGATACTGAAACGGGGAATTTTGGAGAAGAAGAAGGGAACTTTTGGTTTTGCTAGGAAACGTATGTTTTTGTTGACTTTCGGACCTCATTTGTACTATGTCGATCCTAGCACCATGACTTTGAAGGGAGAAGTACCTTTTAGCGAGGACATGAAGACTGAAGCCAAAAATTTTAAAGTATTCTATGTACATACGGTAGGTTTTCCATTGTGTAAACCTTCAAAAGAGATCAATTTTTATATATTACTTCCTTTTTTATCTTTTTATTAATGTTCAACTCTTATATTTCTTTATTTTTCAGCCTAATAGGATATACTATTTAGAAGATCCTACAGGATATGCACTAGAATGGTGTAAAGCAATAGATGAAGTTGTCACACATTACTTTCCCAAGAAAAATTGATTGAATCCTTGAAAGTGTTCCGTATCTCTAGTTTTCATAATTTATTTATACCATATTTAATTGATACATATTTTTTTTATTGTAACTTATTTGAACTTTTGTTGATGGCTAACATACCAACAATTAAAGAGTATTTAGCCCATTTTATGAAGTTTTATTTCTGATGAGACTAAACGGCTAAACACACAGCATTAATTCAATAAATAAACATTAGGAAATTGAAAATAAAAATTTCTCTTAATTTCCGTTATTCCATCGCAAATTATGCTGGGTTTATGCAGAGTTCCTAAAAACTAAAACTCAAGAAAGGAACCATTCCACTTTGCAATGGGATTTTTCCTTGCTTAGTTCTTAGGAAATTCTGCTCAAACTCACAATTAACGGAAAAACCCAAGCCCAACGACTCCTAATAATTTAATTCCAGGCGTTAGGGAATTCAGTTTCTTACAGTTTTCAATTTTATCATGTTGGCGGATAAAGATTTGACACTGACATATTCAACTTTGACATGTGTCATTCATATGAAGAATATTTCCCAATTTTGATATTACGGTGTTTTCCTATGAGAATTTGCCGATAAAAATAATTTGTTTATCGAACAATGTTACGGTTGATGACATGGATGTCAATAATTGTGATAACTTTTAGTTAATCCGGGATACATGGCGATTAAGGTAAGATATTCAGTGTGTTTTACCCACCCACTGCTCCCTTCTGTTATTATTATCTAAGATAATACAAAAATTTTACAGAAAATATATGATTTTAAACATTCATTGGAACTTTCCGATGTAAATAATGATATTTCCAGAATGATACTTAAAATTCATAAATAATCAAGGAGTATAGACACATTGGAATACCGATTGTTTATTGCAAAATACCAATTCAACAAATTATTATTGTTGTTATTGCGTTAAGTGAACATGAATAGAAAAGATGGTCCCATTTAGTGTTTTCTTCTTCGATACTCTCCTATTGCATGGATGTGCCTATAAATCTTTGTAGGCTTGTGTATTTTTACCTACTTAATTTTAGAATATACAGATAGCTCCCCTTATAATTCAAATAAACTAGACAACTGGAGAATCTTCCTCTTATTTGTATTCATTTAACGGGATCAGCACATCTTGATATTAACTGGAATGTGGAACCTCAAGATAATCAATTGTTTTCAATTCATTTCACATACTACCAAGTATTTAATCAGTTTCTCTAGGAATTTGATTCCTTTCATCAGAGTAATACCTGGAGAAACTGGATTGACAATTCCATGATCATTGTTTGGTGAATTCATACTTCCAGACGAGATAGTTCTGAAAGATTTTCACTTTCCAATTTTCCTATGGAAAATTTTTCCAACCAATCTTTGAATGCATGTTGGAAATTGTGGATAGATGTATTATGTATGAATATGCAGTTTTCTACTATAAATGGGTCAAAAATTGATTTAGGTTGGATCGCAATTTTTTACGATACAGATTTGTGGTTTGCATAGTTGAAGCACGGACGCATCCACCATATCCAAGAAAAATAGCAATAATTAATGCACCCCACGAGGGTGAAAATGTTGGATCAAGTCTTGTTTCGCTCATAAAAGTCTGCTCTCTCTCAGTGTGATGTCGCACTGTAATGAATTTTCACGAAACTTTCCGTTTGAAACTATTCAGAAGTTGCACGACTCGAAATTATTCCATTTCAGGTTATTTTATGTCTCCCAAAGAGAATTTTCATTTTTCTATGGTTTGGGGATGAAACGACTTAATTTGAAAGAGTTTTGTGTTTGTGCAGCTGAAAATTCGATTCAAGTGCTAAAAGTAAGTTTTTCCTCGATTTATGAGTGGTACCTTTACGAAGATTATCAAGCTGTTTAACTGTTTTATATAGTTTCATAGCAGGTTACTCGAAAATGAAACAGATTGATGGATCTTGTGACATTGACTTTTGCAGCCTCTTCCTTCCACTAACTGTGTGGGCTTTTGAATCATTATTTTTAATGAAAAATTGAATCGGTATTGAATTGATTCTGCAAATATATCTGTTGAAAGTTGGATATTCGAATCAATCTTTTATGGATAAGCCGGATTGTCTGTGTGTACCCAATGAACTCGGAAGTCAGTACCCTTGCATACGAACGATTTTTTCCGCGATCATGGGAAAATGATCTGGGCCGAGGCAGGTCAGGATACCAGTTGCTATCGACCGACTTCCTTCTTGAGAATCGTCCTCATTGTCACTCTTTGTCGTCATAATCCCATTCTTCGATATTTTATAATTGGGCACGTAGCAGCGCGGTTTTTCTATTGGAATCCGATTAAATCGAAACTAACGAACTGGCAACGAGTCGTCGAACATTTCTTTTGTGAATTATAAATCGTTTTTGGCGATAAGTTGTCATTGTTGCGCGCTGATAACATGCATTATTCATTGATGCACATCGTCGTCTTCGATATGGACGGGAGAGCAGGTTATTTTCGATTTGTTCGACAATGACATCATGTGAGAGATCGGTGGATCCTCGGACGACGATCGTGTTGTTTTCTTCCAAGAGATCGAGGACGGGCGCCGCCGTTGTGATGTGCGAGGTGTTTTGAATTTCAATCCGGTCGTTTGTTTTCCGTTTGACGTGCGCCATGAGTTGACCGGAGGAAATGGCATATTGGCAAGTATTGGAATGGAAGAGGCGATGTCCTGTTTTATCGGTGAGAATCCTCATTATTCTCGAAGTATGGGAAATAAACTTAACAGTAAATAACTTGGGACAGCCTTAAATTTGCCTAGTTATAACATTGACATTACTTTGGTTACCTAGCAACATTTAACAGTATAGTTTGGGAAATCACGATCGTATTTACTCAATTTTGAAGATTGGATGGTAGAAAGAAAAAGAGGTTCTGTGAGGTGTGCACTTTCAGCGGTGGCGAAAGCGTCTGCAGGTATTCAAAAATGTAAAAAAATCACCGTTACTTGTACAGGGCGTCAAATTCGATGTCCAGTGAGGAAATCTCGAAAATTAGAAGAGCTAGAGCAAAACCGAACACATGTTTCTTATCTCTTCTTCAGAGGAACAAAGAATGGTGAGAACCGAATCCTCCTACGATCCTTTGTTTTTGGGTTATGAGCCAAAAATGAGATTTTGACTATATCGGAAAGTTCTTCTAACTTCTTTGTCTTTGAAGTTACAAATCTGAAGCTTGAACCTCTAGGCACTTTTATACGCAGAATCTACTGACAAAAGATTTTTTCCCAATTCAAAAATAACAAATTCAATGAAAGTTTGTATTTGAAAAAACGAAAGTTCGCCTAATGATTCGAAATGAAAAAATAATTTGAGCTCGTCAATGGATTCTACGTAAAAAAGTTCCTGTGGAAGGTTCAAGTTCCAGCTCTGTAACTTCAAAGACAAAAAAGTTGTGGGAACTTTTCGAAATCGTCAAAATCTCTTTCTTTGCTAATAACTCAAAAACGAAGAATCGTAGGAGGCTACGGTTTTCACCATTTTTGTTTCTCTGAAAAAGAGCTGAGAAATGCTTCATCGGTTTTGCTCTAGCCATAATAGTTTCCGAGTTCCCCTCACTGGACATCGAATTTGGGACACCCTGGACATACTCGAGCGTGTCTGATTTTCATACAGATGGTTAATCTCGGGGTTGCACACGTTTTCACCTGTTAATCGTACAGTAATCAGGTGGTTTTCTTAATCTGACAAATTGAAGATGATAACAGTGCATTTTTTCTGCAATATCTCCCTTCCTGAACCTCTAATCGTTTTTGTATTCATTATGAAAGCTGTAGATAATAAAATTCTGTACAACTTTTGTCTGAAGCAATTTTACTTACTCTTTAACCATTTTCGAGCTAGAGGGTTTGAGGTCGACGAGCTTAGCCATACATGCAAAAACGCAAGGTCAATGTAGAATTTCAGTCAGGGTGGGCAAGATTGGTGATACCTGAATTACAACTTTTTCAACCCAACGAGATAGAGGAAAATGCATGGCACATTTCGGTCGTCTTTTTTCGGGAAACCTATAATGCCATCAACAGCATTACTCTATCTTCTTTTGTTTTCAAGCTATAGGTCAAAATTAAAATGTCAACTTTGGTCATTATCTCCGTTTCTGTTTAAGCTAGGATAAAGAAATGAAAACATTATATAGACACTTTTTTGATAGCAATCCAGTGGCGTACTATGATTGTTTCCAACGGGTATATCTACTGAGCTATAACATATAGATGTATTTTTTCTTATGAAAACAGTAGTTTAAAATGACTTAGAAAGACCGAGGGCAATGTATGATATATTTCTGAAACGGAAAAAAAATGGCGATTCTTTCCAAGTCATTTTAAACTACTGTTTCCATAAGAAAAAACACAACTTTATGTTATATCTCAGCAAATAAACCTGTAGGAAAAAATCATAATACGCCACTGGATTGCTATCAAAAAAGTGTCTACATAATGTCTTCATTTCAACATCCTAGCACAAACAGAAACGGAAATAATGACCAATGTTTAAATCGCCCAAATTTAAATTTTGGCTCATAACTCAAAAACAAAAGAAGAAAAAGGAATGCAGTTGATGGCATTATTAGTTTCTCAAAAAAAGACGACATGAATGGTACATCCATTTTCCTCTATCTCGTTGGGTTAAAAAGTTGTAGTTTAGGTACCATCAATTTTGCCCACCCTGTACAATCATTGCAATATAAACGTTCTAAACGTACCAAAAATTGCTTCGGACGAAATTTGTAGAAAATGACATGCTCTACAACTTTTCTGGTGAAAGCGAAAAGTGCAGGATGGGAGATAATTGAAAAAAAACTGATTTCT